>NC_133550.1:17258175-17931508 GCF_048773025.1 Camelus bactrianus | reverse complement strand
CACCGATGGGCCAGGCAGGCCAGGGAATCCTCGCTCACCACGCTGCCCAGGCAGGCCAACGATGCCCCTCTGACCTGCCAGACCCTGAGGACCTGGAGGACCATCGGGACCCTGAGAGAGGAGAGGTAGGGGGAAAGAACTTGAGAACTGACACGGAGCCGCCCCCATCCACACAGCAACCGGCTGTGCACTGCTGGGGTCAGAGTCAGCGCTCCTCCTGCCCGGCAGGGCACTTCTCTCCAAGGTGCTTCCCACCCTGGCAGCCCCACAGCCCTGCTCCCCCAACTCCAGGCTCTGTGCACTCACAAGCCTGGGGCAGGACTTACAGAGGGACCATCATCTCCAGGCTCTCCCTTCTCGCCAGGGGGTCCAGCAGGACCTTGGAGGCCAGGGTCACCAGCTCGGCCAGGGGGACCGCTGTCTCCTCGAGCACCTTTGGGACCATCTTTTCCAGAAGGACCAGGGGGACCGGGGGGCCCAGGGTTGCCCTAGAAGGAGCAAATGCAGGTAATGAGAAGTCATCACATCCTTCCCCATCCATCCAGGCTGCCAGAGCCAGTGTGGCCCCAGGGACAGCGAGCGCCCTTCTAGGGGCCTCCTTCACAGTAAGGGCAGCTTGACCCCTGACCCCAGTCTGCCTCTTCCATCTTCTCTCCCATGTGAGCTCTGGGCAGCCAGCCTGGCTTCTCCAGCCCCAAGGACTCCTAAAGGTTAGGCTCTCAAAGATGCAGCTTTCTTGCACGAAAATCCCAGCACACTTTCCTTTTTCTGATCTGCTTGGAATCCCTCCTGCCTCCTTCCTTTTGGCCTCACTCCTACCACTGATCCTCAAGGAACATCTCCAGCCTTGCTCCTCTGACCCCTAAGCCTCTGTACTTGCTTCCTTTGTGCTTGGCGGTGTTGAGCTGGGTGACTTCTCAGCATCCCTCCTCCCTCTACTGCAAACTCCCCAAGGGCAAGTCGTGGACTTTCTTATAAAGCACAGGGCCAGGTACACGCAGCGTGCTCAAGAAATGTGTGTCCATGATGAAAGCAATTGTACCAGCCCATCCTGCCCCCGAGCCAGAAGCCTATGGTCACCAAGACCCCTGCTCCTAGCTGTCTACAAGGAGAGCAGGTCCCCATGGTCAATTAATCACTCCTCCCAGGAGCAGGAATGGGCCCAAAGGGGTTCAGGAGACCGGACCAGACTCTTCAGCCCCTGCCTGTGCCTCGCACACCAGGAGTAAGGCGGGACCTAGCCAGGAGTGACACTTACATTAGAGCCGGGTGGTCCAACGCGGCCAGCAGCTCCGGGGAATCCGGTGGCTCCCTATGTGAGGAGAGGAGAGACCCTGAGTACCTTGGGCCCTCAGGAGGCCCAAGAACCAAGTGTTGGGGGGGTCTCAGAGGCTGGTGTGGGAAGGGGCGGGGACTGCATAGCAGCAAGGGGAGCTAGAGAGGGAGAAAGGGCCCCGTGGGGTCTGGCCATGACCTCGTGCAGCTGCAGCTCTCTGCCTCCAGCTCCTGCAGGGGGGCAGACTCAGGGAGCCGAGCAGGGGCGAGCCTGGGGCCAGGGAACTCCCAGGATCACTGCACACCGGCAGAGAGGGGCGCCCTCTTTCCTCCTGGATTGGGATGGGCTTGGACTGGGGGCAAAAGCCGGGCTGAGAAGGAGGGAGGTGGGGTGGAGTCTCTGGGGCCAGGCCTTCTTCATGAGAGCGGGGGTGGGGCATGGAAAAAGCTGCTGCCCCAACAGTACCCTCCACCCCACCTGGGCGACAGTGGGAATGCGGGCCTCACTCACCGGGGGGCCCTGAGCGCCTCGGGCTCCTTTAGGACCAGTCACGCCAGTAGGACCCTGGGGAGGAAGGAGGGAGACAGTGAGGCCTGGTTCTCCCCGGGAGGGCTGTGGGCTTCTGGGCACAGGGCCTGGCTGAGCCCCAACAAGGACTCCTAAGGGCTAGGCTCTCAAAGATGCAGCTCTCTCGGCACTAAAATCCCAGCGTGGAGAAGCTGTCACAGGCGGGCCTCCCATCCTGGCCAACAGGAGACTCGTGTTCTAGGAGACCTCGGGGAGGAGAAGCCTTTCAGGCTCTGCAGAGCCAGTCCAAGATCTCCCCGCTGCTCACAAGAGACCGGCTGCTCTGTCCCCAGCTGTCTGTCCTCAGGGAGACACAGCCGGGACCCTATGTCATCCCCCAGCACCCCCACCACACGCCCACACCCACACCCAAGACAATGAAAGCCAGTTCAGCTACTAGAGCCTTTATCCCTGAATACAAATGCCTCCTCCCAGCAGCCTCCCCCTCCTATGGCAGCAGCGGCAGCAGCAGGCTCCGAGTCTGCAGGTGGAGAGCCCTAAATGCAGGCGGGCATCCCCCAGCCACCCTCCGCCTGCCCAGGCCCCTCACCCTGCACCCAGCACTCCCCGCCCTGTGGGGACAGTTCCGGGGGAGCTCAGCATTACCCACCTGAGGCCCAGGAGCTCCAGAGGGGCCCTGAGGACCTGGGGCACCGGCATCACCTTTCTGGCCGGCCTCTCCTTGCTCGCCTTTGGCACCAGGCTGGCCATCAGCACCCTGTCGGGGAAAGTGGAAGCCGGTGAGTGGGGGCAAATATTCAAAGTCCTTCCCAAAGGGCCAGAGACTCTGAGTGTGACTGTGTGTGTCCACCCTGGGCCTGAACACTGGGTCTGAGGTAGGACTGTTACATCAGTGTGGCAATGTGGGATGAGAGGAGCCCATTCCTCTTCTTTAAACTCTGTCCTTCGCTGCCCCGCAGGTGGAAGGTGCCCTCGGGTACTGACGCAGAGCTGGGAAGAGGAAGGGCCCAGGAGGGAGGGTGGACAGAGATACTCACAGGAGGACCAGCGAATCCAGCGGGCCCGGGGGGTCCAGTCTCTCCACGTTCGCCCTGTGAGAGAAGAGGCCCAAGAGGAGTGAGGCTCAGCTGCCTGCCTGCTCTGTTCCCTCCTGTGAGCCCAGATCCCCCTCAGGCCCAGCCTGGCCTCCTGCACAGTAACCCCAGAGAGAAGGGGTCAGGAAGCTCCCTCGTAGAGGGACCCAGGTCAGAAAGCCTCCCTTGGTCAGAGGAGCTGAGGACCCAAAGACCCTCCACCTAGATCACATCGTGGGGGTGATGTGCCTTCTCCCTTCCTTTCTCATCTCTCCTCTCCACCCCCAGACCCAGACCCAGACCCAGACCCAAAGGGCAGGGAGGGAACGCGTGCCGGGGGCTTGCAGGGCCAGGCTCAGGGGCAGATACTCACCGGGGCACCACGAGCACCAGCAGTTCCTGCAGGACCAGGAGGTCCAACTTCTCCCTAAGGTGGGGAGGGGAGATGAGCCGTGGATGAGCGGTGTGGGGCCTGAGTGGGCCTTTCGAGAGCACAGTGCACCCAGGAAGCCCCGATGGTGAACGGGGGCTCTGGTCCCCCCACCGACCCGCAGCCTATTTTCTCCTTGTTGCTTCAGCCACACCTGCACCCTCCTCGGGGCCTTTGCTGAAGGCACCTGTACCCCTGTCCAACTGCTCCCCTGAATGGCACACACAGCCATGAGTTTGCTCCTAAGAAGACCCCCACCCTCAATGCCCTGCAGCCGCTGGTGGGCAGGAGGGTAACAGTTGTTAAGCGAGGGCAAGAACTGGCAGTCTTTGGCAGGAGACGAAGGAGGCTTGATAGAGGAGGCGAAGCAGAGCAAGAAAAGGGACCCACGACTCAAACTCACCTTCTCACCATTGGCACCAGCTGGGCCAGGGGGGCCGATGGGGCCAGTCAGACCCTGGGGAGAGAAGGCGGAAGTGAGAGGCAGGGGAGAGGCAGCTAGCAACGGGGAGCCCAGAGGGGACCCCACACCCACTGGACCTTGGTGCACCCTCCCATGGCCCCCAGAACTCCCTCTCATCCTGGGCCCCCGTTTTGATAGGCAACTCCATGTGGTTGTCCAGCCCACAGAACTGAAAAAGGACAGGAGACCACACTCACACACTGCCCCCCTGTCCCCTGAGTGCAGGGCTGGGGACCCGTGAGGTCTCCTGCATCTGTCCCCACCCAACCCCAGGAAATCTGCAACCAGCATTCACTTACTCGTCCGCCGTCCTTCCCGGGGGCTCCCTCAGGGCCTTTCTCACCAACGTCACCCTGTGGGATAGAGAAAACAGGCCACCTCAGGCATGCTCTCCAAGACCCCCTTTGTCAGCTCAGCTCAGCTCCCCCAGAATGGGGCTCTGGGCAGAGCTCAGAGCCTGCAGGGGGGATTTGTTGTGGTCTCAGGGTGAGTGATGAGGAATAACATGAGTGAGACGGAGGGAAGGGTTAGGAGAGAATGTCAGGTCAGACAGAGAGCCTTGGAGGCGGGTCTCCAAGTTCCTTCGGAGGGTAACTGGGAACCTCACCCCCAGGGGTTGTGAGGAGCTTGAGGGAGTATGAGGAAGCACACTGCGGGGGAGGCATGGTCAGCCAGGTACTCACCCTGTCTCCCTTGGGCCCGGCAATGCCAGCTGCTCCCCTCTCACCGGGCATCCCCTGCAGACCTGGAGGGCCCTGAGCCCCAGGGGGGCCGGCTGGGCCAGATGCACCCTGTTGTGGGGAGAGGGAGCCTGTGGTGGGCAGCTCCTCCCCCAGGACTCTCGTGCCCCAAGCCCCCTTTCCTTCCTTTCTTCCTCTGCCCAGACCCTTTTCTGTCTTATCCTCCACCCCTCCCTCCTTCCATCTTCATTCCTCCGGAGCCCCCTCCCCTTCCCCTTCATCCCTCAGCAGGGCCTCCCAGGCGGGCCCAGAGGAGCCCTGCTGGCAGGACCACCTCACTTACTTTGGGACCATCAGTGCCAGGAGTGCCGGGGAGGCCGCGGGGCCCCTGGAGGCCCTGGGACCCGGGAGAGCCACGTTCCCCTGGGAAGCCTCGTTCACCCTGTCATGGAGACACCAAGGAGCAGTTAGTCAAGAGAGATGGGGTGGAGGCCCAAAGAGAGGAGACCCGGGGAGAAGCAGGGAGGTGGGGAGCAGGGCCGGGCCCCAGGACGCCAGGGGCGGTGCTGCCAGGAGGCGCCGGCAGGCAGAGCCGCACAACGAACGAGAGAGCAGGCCCAAGGAGGCCACCCAGAAATGGCCGACAGGACACTCACCCTGGGGCCCACGAGGCCGGGAGCTCCAGCTTCACCAGGAACACCCTGAAGAACAAAGAAGGACGTGTGAGAGAGCAGAGGCTTTTCTGTCCCAGAGCCTTGGCCGAGTGTCCCTCCTGCTGGAGGCTGAGCTCAGACTGTCATCTGTAGAGGGAGGGGTGGCTGGCCTCCTGGGGCTCCTGGGGCCCTCCTGCCCTTGCCTCCTGGGCCTGAGAATAGACTTCCCACCTAAACAGGCTGCAGGTTCAAAGAATCCCATGCTCACCTGGTCACCTGGTTTTCCACCTTCACCTGGGGGACCAGGAGGGCCAGGAAGTCCCTAGAAATCAAAGTGGTTTTGGTTAGGAAAGGAATGAGTTTGCTGCCCCACCCTCCAGGGAGGCTGGCACAGGGCGACAGCCGGGGGTGCAGGGAAGACTTATCCCCGGGGCCCCCTCTAGAGGGCGGGCCTTCCGCCCGCGGTGCCTGCTGCTGCCCCCAGAGCCCTGGGCGTGGACAGGGACTGAACAGGAAGCTGGTCCAGCCACCTACCTGGAACCCAGATGGCCCAGGAGCACCCTGCTCGCCTCGTTCACCAGCAGGTCCCTGCAGAGGAAGATGAAGGTGAGCTGAGCCAGTGTTCCAGAGAAGCTAGGAGCCTCAGCTGGGCCCAGAAGGGTCTGGGGCGGCCTGCAGGAGGGCAGGCAGACACCGTCCCGCACTGCCCAAGCAAGGCGTGCATGTGTGCCTCACTGTCCTCCCACCCTGGGAGGACACTCACATCCCTGACAACCAGGGTGGGGTCCACACTGCCCCCAGGGACATTCTGCCGTCCTCAGTCTAGGTCAGGTGTCCTAGATCAGCCCAGATCCACACCTGTCAGCCCCACTACTCCGCCCACCAAGCCCCTGCCCATGGGCCACCTGGAGAGGCTGGGCAGGTACTTACAGCGGGTCCAGGGGGGCCTGCAGCACCTGTCTCACCATCTTTGCCAGGAAGACCCTAGACAGAGAGAAAGGGGTGATGTAATGATCCACTTTTCTTCAGTTCTACAAACCCCAGGACGGGGCAGGTGCACTGTGTGGCCCAGAGTTTCCAGATGATCCCCCACCTGAACTCCATTTCCACACCTTCCCTTCCCATCCTTCCCCAGCCCCCTCCTTCTCCCTCAGTCTTTCTCAGCATGGGAGCCTTCTCCATCTCCCTGGGCTGCTGTCAGCAGCCAGATGTCTCCCCTGTGGACTCCCAAAGGGCCCAGCATGGGCTCAGCCACAGGAATCCACAGGGTCAACTAGGGGTCCCAGGGGCAGGCCAGAGATTTCCCTCTCTTTGCAGATACCCAGCAAACACCAAGGCATGGCAGTAGGGAGGGTACTTACTCTCAGACCAGGAGCACCAGGCAGTCCCTTCTCACCAGCTTTGCCAGGCTCACCCTGGAAGAAAGAGTGCAGGGCCATGAGGCAGAAGGTTTTGGTGGGAGTAGGGTAGGTCGCTAGGCTGGGGAGATGAGCTTGGGGCCACGACCTGATGAACAGCAAAGGCTAAAGCCGACTATCAGCACCTCTCTTAAGCTCAGAGCCCTGCCCCAGGGAACACTGTCACAGCTGAGATGTCCTGAGGGCTTTAAAGAGCCCTGGGGTTCCCCAGATCACATGCACTCCTGCGGGGCATGGAGGCCCCAGCTGCCCAGGGCACAGTGGGGCCCGCTCATCAGGGCCCTTGGGTTAACTCTATTCAGGAGCCAGCCCTTTCCCCAGGGGCAGGGAGGCAGTAGCACCATGTGGAAGGAAATACAAGGACAGGTGTTTACTTACATTGGCACCTTTGGGACCAGGGAAACCCATGACACCAGGCTGCCCACGAGCCCCCTGAGGACCTGGAGGTCCAGGGCGACCGTCTTCACCAGGGGCTCCCTGAAAAAAAGAAAACCATTCTCAGGACATGGACACTCGACCACATTCATCCATCCAATATCCGCTAAGTGCCTACTGTGTAGCAGGGACAGGGCTAGACACTGGCCAGACATACAGCCAGGGTTGCAACCAGCAGCCCATATCACACACCGGCCCCATCAGTGACAAGGCACTGCTTAGCTTAGAAGTTTTGCTGCTGAAAGTGTGTATCAGGCTTTGTCTTCCCACAAGGAAAAGCCCAAATGCACAAGAGGGTGGCATTTTCAGAACTCACAGCCACTGCACAGGCCACACCTGGCCCCAGGACCTACCATCTGTCCCCCTCCACAGTACTTCAAATTCACAGTCCGCCCCCACCCAACTCCGGTCTCTTTTCCCATCTGCCTCCCCAAGCATATCCCCCAACCCCTCCCAACATCCCCAGATGATGGACTTACAGAAGGACCAACTTTGCCTTGAGGACCAGCATCACCAGGGCGACCAGTGAGACCCTTTGTTCAGGGGAGAGAAGAGGATGGGTGTCAGGGCAGCCCCAGGACTGTCCAATCCTGGCAGCACAGGGTTGGAGGGACCAGGTGGGGCGGTGCAGGAGGGGTCTGTTCAGAGTCAGAAGCCAAGAACTAAAGCAGCTCCGTACTTACTCTGGCTCCAGGAAGGCCAGGCTCTCCGGGACGGCCAGGGTCACCATTGGCTCCCTTCGGACCAGCAAGGCCACTGGGTCCTCGCTCTCCAGGGGCTCCCTACACAAGAGGAGGCAGGGTGTCAGCAGAAAGCCATCTGACCAGTGATGCGGGGACCCCAGTCCCTGTCCCTCCACTCACCTTGGGACCTGCCAGACCATCTTGACCTGGGAAACCACGGTTGCCAGGAGCACCCTAGGCAGAAGTGGAGAAGAGAGGCAGTGAGTTAGAGTTGCCCTTCACCCAACTGTGGCTGCAGAAAGCCTAGCCAGGCCCCAGGGGGTCCATCCCACCAGACCCCCAACTAGTTTCTGTGGAGCAGAAGATACGGCCTGCAAGATTCTGAGAGATTAACTTTTGGGGCCTGTCCCCACCTTTTTGGGAAGGAGCTCTATTTCGTGTCATCCCCAGGGGGTGAGGGACACGAAGAAGGAGAAGGTTCCCTACCCCTATGGTGCAGGTGGGGAAGAGAGGAGCATGGTGTCCAGAAGGCCACATGCTTGGCACAGACCCAGAGCCACAGGGACTTGCCTTGCATCCCCAGGCCACGCCCCAGTGAACATGGGACTCCCCACCCACTTACTCTTTCTCCAGGGGGACCAGCGGGCCCAGCACCACCAGGCTCTCCACGGGCACCTCTTTTGCCTTCTTCACCAGCAGGACCGGGGGCTCCTTGGGGACCAGCAGGGCCCTGAGAACCAGCACAAAAGAGAAACACGGTGAGCCTTGGCCTGGCCCTGGGGCAAGCACGGGCCCAGCCTGTGGAGGAAGTGGCTGTGGCTATTGTTTCAGGGCTGGGGGATCATCTGGGAAAGGGGAGTCACAAAGGACCAGCCTGGGGGGAGCAGAAGTGGCCCAGTGGGAAGAGAGAGAGTATAAAGTTCCAACTGGTCAAGCCGATCAAGCCAAAGATGGGAGCTGAAGCTGCATCAGCTTCTCAGCCCTGTCACAGCTCTCTCTGGGCACAGCCTGAGAGGGCCCAGATGAGGGGCCGGGGCTACGGCGGAGGTGGGCAGTGGGCCAGGGGTGCCCTGGACTTTGTGGAGCAGCCGCCTGGAAAGACAAGGGCTGTAAGCAGATACTCACCGGTTCTCCCTTGGGGCCTTGTTCACCTTTGAAGCCAGCAATACCGGGCTCACCCTTGACAAAAGAGAAAAGCAGTTTCTCACACTTGGTTCTCTCCATGGCCCTGCCTCCACCTCCCGAAACCCTTAAAGGCTCCCACCGAAGGACACAGTGTGAGCACAGGAAAGAGTTTGACTCCGAGGCCGTGGGTGGGACTTGGGGATCACTCTGGGTCTTACCGTTTGACCTTTTGGGCCCAGAGGACCAGTTGCACCTTGAGGGCCGGGTGGACCACGGGGCCCAGGGAAGCCGGGAGCACCAGCAATGCCAGGAGCACCCTGTCAGCATGAGCAGAGAGAAGGGAATCAGGACGGGGTTAAAAAGAGAGTGACCCCACCCGGAGGAGCCAAGTCCAAGGGCAGCACTCACAGCAGATCCTTTAGCTCCAGGAATTCCATCAGCTCCGGGGTTACCCTGAAAAAGGAGACAGTGTCATATAATACGCAGCAAAGAATAAACCCCAGCCACGTCCCAGCCCTCCCCCCCAAGGACCAGGGGCTGGGCCACCAGATGCCCATTCCAGGCATGGCCCTGCTGGACATCTCAAGGTGAGAGTGAGCAATAGAGGAAAAGGTCTCTAGACATGGGGGGGTGGCAGGCTCTGAGCCAGAATGGAGGTTTGATGACTGGGGCTCTACTTCCTTCATATTTAAGCACAAGTCAAGTGTGTCAAGGCCACAGACCCCAGACCCTTCAGGCCAAAGAGAAGCTGCACTTACAGAGGCACCAGCCGGCCCGGGGGACCCAGGAGTGCCAGGTTCACCGCGAGGACCCTGGGCACCTTCAGGACCTCTAGCACCAGTAGGACCAGCTTCACCCTGGAAAGAGACAGGGAGGGATGTGTGAGGACAAGTCAGGGGGACAGAGACCTCTCATGGGGCAGCAACAGTTCAGGACAAGCTGTTTGAACGCACCAAAACCCTGAGTCATGCACGTGCACCCCCTGCATGTGGCACTCCGGTTCCCACACGTGTTCCCACACGGGCCACCTGGCTGAGCTCGCCGCCCTGATGACTTCCTACCCGACCGCTCCACTCTCCATCTCCCCTCTCTACTGTGACCACCACAAGCAAACACACGGATTCGTGCCACTGCCTAGACATCATGCTGGTCCTGCCAGCACCCATCAGAAAAGCCCGAGCCGGAGGATCCTGCCAGCCCAGTGACCTGGGACGACGGAAGGATGGCTGAGATGGGCAGGCACCTCTACCCCCACTCCCCACCTATTTTTTCTTTCATTGAAGCTCTCGAACATCTCAGCTCAGGGCACCACTCAGCCTGTATCTGGCTGATGTGTGAACCAGGCTCTGGGCCAAGCCTGTTTGGAGGGAGCCAGAAAGCCAGGGCAAAAGCAAGCTGGGACTAGCGCCCTGACCCTACTTTTCCCAAAATGGCCTCTGCTTTTACATTCATTTTTTTCCTGAAAGTTACAACTGGCTGCGGTCTGGGCTCTCTGGACCGCGGAGTCCCTGGGGAGGACTGCTGACCTGGAGGGAGGGCAGAGCCTCCTCAGGTTTCTTCTCAGAACATTCTCGCTTCACTTTTGTAATTATTATTTTCTAAAGGTCAGGCCCCCTCACCTTCTGCTGTCCCTCTCCACAATGGGTCTCCTTCACCCGGCTCCCAGGGCCTCAGACACTGTCTGGTTGCCGTGGAAACCCCCAGGAGGGGAAAAGCAACCTGATGCCAGTGACCACATGGAGGCTCCTTATTCATGTCCTGGCGGCAACAGGAGAGAATTCCCAGGGACTCACGCGCATTGGAATCCCTCCTGGGCCACGGGGGCCTTTCCCTGAACTGGCTGGCCTCCCACTGGCCTCTGCTAATCCTCGGAAGAACCCTATTAACATGGCTTGGAAGAGCCAAGCCCCTCAGATGAAGCAGGGGTGAGAAGAAAGCATGGAACCGTCTCCCAGCCCACTTCCTTCCAACTCCCTTTCAGGTCTAAAGTCAGATGAGCTTTACCTTCCTTCCTCCGGTTCCTGGTCTTCTGGTCCCTCCCACTTCTCGGGTGTCTCCCCATCTTTTTCTGCCTTTCCCCATTCTGAAGCTGTAACTCTACCTCCAGCTTTTTATCATTCCATCTTACTTTCCCTTCCAGCTGGTGACTCTGAGAAATGCCTGACTTTTTCCTTGCCTCCACGGAGAGCAGCGGTGAGGGGGCGGGAGCGGGTGGGACACTCCTCCGAAGGGAAGGGGGATCACCCAGGGGGCAATCAGCAAGGGTTATGGGGAAAGGGGGTCTCCGGACTCGACGAGCAGGGCACGCACCTTGGCACCGGGAGCTCCAGGGAAGCCAGGACCGCCAGCAGGACCCACGGGACCCTGGAGGAAGGACACGGGTGGAGAGGTGAAGGCTGACTCGGCAGCATCTCTCCAGCCTCCCAGGTGAGCCACCTCTACACCACACGCTCCTTCCCACCTCTGCACTGATACTGCTCTGCATCCACTGTGGCTGCAAGTCCCTGGATGAAAAGGGTCCCCACTGCTAGTGTCCCCAAGCCTGGCTTCACAAGGCAAAGCAAGTTTCTGACTATATACACGCCAAGAAGCAGGTGATTCTTTCACCTCCCTCCCTATCCCTCCTCAAAAAAAGTGCCAAAAGGGTGACTGAGAAAAATAAACTATTGCTTCAAAAGCTTGTTATCGACATGCTCGCGCAGAATGAAAATTTAGTCCTCCTTCCTTCGGCAGAAGCCAGAGCACTGTGTGGGTACTGAGTAAACACTGCCAACTTCACTGGCCTTCTGACTGGGACTCAGGTAGACCTGCCGGGGATGAACGAACTTACCGGAGGCCCTGCGGGGCCTGGTTGACCGTCGTTGCCACGGGCACCCTGTGAGCGAGAAGGAAGCAGCCATTGTGAGAGGCTCCCACCCAACCAGTCCCCCTCCTGCCCTGGCCCACCCAGCCGGTGCCCCAGGGCTGAGAGTGAGGCTGGTGAGGTGTGAGCTGCTAAATATCCACAAAGAGGCCCCAGAACTCTCCACAGTGGCTGGGCAAGCAGTGGGCTGCTTCTCAGCTTAAATATGCTTGAGTAATTTCCCAGCTATTCCATCATTTCTTAAACTTCCATTTAGACCCCAAATATCTCCAACTTCAAGGCTGAGTTATCATTTAAAGACTCGATGGATTGGGCCAAACAAAATAAAACAGCCAATCAGTGGCCCTGACTCAGTCGCTCCTGCCTGTCACAGTGGAAAGCACTTTAGGGCTCGATTAACCTCCTTGGTTAGGGCTTGGCTAACTCTAGGATCTGCACCCCGACTCCCAACCCACAAGACAACCTGCTTCTAAGGAAAACAGAGAAGCTGCAGGACTTCTGCCACCAGCCCAGGAAGAAGCTCTGTGATGGGGACAGGGCACTGGGCACAGCCCGAGGACCACATCTGAGCTCGTTATCCCGAGACTCCTTTCACAGAAAGGCGAGGCTGCCGGCTCCTCCTCTATAGGAAGCCCTTTGAGGGCTCCCCCCAGGTTTGTGCTGAGCTTGTCTGGTCTCTCTCTCAAGGCCCCTCAGGGCCCAGGGAACCATTAGGGTAGGCAGAGCTGGGCCTGCCACCTGGTCCTTGGAGGGAACTGGAACAGGCCAGAGGGCGACTTTCCCTCAGCGGAGTCCCGCCTGCCGGCCTCTGCCTCTCCTCTGAAGCTGAAGATGGATGCTTTAGGGGGAGCTCCTGTTTTAAATAAGACTAAATCTTCCTCCTGGCTATGATCCATTTCTCCTGACTGAGACTCTCCTGGTTGGCATTAAACAAGGCAGCAAGAGAAGACATAACAGAAGAAAAGTCACAGGGAGCATAAAGCCTCAGCATTGGCCAGAGCCCCTTCTGGGCTGGCCTGGCCCCTTGGAGAAGCTCTGGAGCACCCTCCCTGCAGGAGCTGGCCGGCGGAGAGGCCGGGCTGCGGTGAGCGAGGGGGAGCTGTGCTGCTGCTCTGAGAGGCCAGAGCTGGGCGGGCATCCGGGGCTCCCCCTGCAGCAAGGCTGGAGAGTGGGCACCATCTGGTCTGGCCTGAGGAGGTGGGAACACATGACCACAGCAGGGTGAGGCCAACCCAGCTCAGCTTCCGGGCTGGCCTCGACACCAGGCCTGCACTTGGAACTACATGACGTTGTCAATGTTCTCCGCCAAATCCTGTGCAGCCCCTGCTAGCCTGACTACTGTGAGGACAGGGACCAGTGAGGAGAAGCCAGAAGCAGGGCCTCCCGTGCCCAGGAAGGAAGGAGAACAGGGATGAGGGATGCAGCTCATCTCCGCCCCTCACAGGGCGCAGCCACCGTGGCTCCAAACCTGGCCAAAAAGCCACAAGCCAGGTCTTGATAATCTGCAGAAATCGCGGTGTTTCTTGGCAAGCCCAGCACTCTCTAATCCCCTCACACAAAGTGACCCTGGGACAAGCCACTCCAGCAGCTCTGGCTGACAAATGGGGGTCGAGGCTGCTTGTTATTTCACTGATCTGCTTTTGAGGGAAATCTCTGCCAAAACAGATACATTATCTGGAAAGCAGTACAACTGAGTGAAGCTAATTTACTTTGGCCGGCCCTGCCGGGACCCACGAGGAGGGGCTGCAGAGCTTGGGTGGTTGGGTGTGAAATCAGCAGAGAGCGTAATCTCTCTTAAATGCAGATTTCATCGCATCACTCGCCTGACCAGGCGCCCACGGGGCTCTCTATTGCTAAGGGATCAGAGCTAAACCCCTGCACCCTCCATCGCTGCAAATCCTCCTGCTCTTATCTTCCCCCACTAACGAGAGGCCACCAGAGTCTGAGGCTGCAAAGCATTGTTTGCCTTAAGCTATTTAACCTTTCCGTGCCTTAGTTTCTTCTTCCCTAAAATGGGGAGAACAATAGAATCTACCTCACAGGATTTGAGGGAAAATTGGATGAGACATAGCACCTCGGGTATTAAACAGAGGAAGTGCCCGTGAAGTGGTGGCCACCGGGGTATCACCAGCAGTGTGGCAATGTCAAGTCAGTGAGTTGATGCTAAACTGTTATACTTTTCCAGGGCATAATCTGAGCAACCAGAAAGAACAAAAAGGGGCACAGTACTATAGCCAATTGAAGTCTGTCCATAAATTCAAATGGGATTGACTGGGGAGTGGGTGGTGCTGCGGGGATTAGCAGAATAATTCAGACTAGTTAAGGAGACTCCTGCCCTCACCAATGAGCCCTCCCACCACCCACCCGCCATCCTTCAACTGTGCAGACCCAGCCTGGGAACCTGTGACTCAGCATGAATCTCCACGGGGTGATGCTACTCTCTCCAGCCCGCAGGGTTGTGCTGAGGGTCAAGTGAAATAAACCTAAAGGCAAGTGCCTTGTAAACTCTGAAGTGCTGGGCAAATGGTGGCTCTGGGTTTTGTCAATTAACTCACCGCAGCGCCAGCAGGGCCAGTCCGTCCTCTCTCACCAGGAAGGCCGCGGGGACCCTGGAACACACACCAGGACAGCACAAGCATGAGTTGACTCACTGACACTCTGTGGCATCACTTAACCTGCAGGCCCTCCTGGGACACCGGAGGGGAGGGAGCAAGCAGTGCCCAGGAGGCGAAGCTCTGGGTACCCCTGATCCCGCCCTCCTGACGCAACCTCCTGCTGTGTAGTGGGAGCTTTGTTACAAGTACATCTTGTTTCTTTCAATGAATGAGCTCCCCAAAATGTTAAAAATAAACAGAATTTTTAAAAAATTGAAGCACACCTTAAGTTTGTTAAGCTCTTTCGATGAAATGTTGGTGAAACCTTGAACAAATCATCTATTTGATACAGTTTGCTCTTTGCTCATAATTGGATCAAATCTACAGAATTGAATATCTACTTTGCATAAAGGGAGCAGTGGCATTTACAACAGAGCCATCTACCAGGCTTTAGAGGGTGTCTGAGGAGCGTCTGGAGGCCCCAGGGGTGTTGCTCATACTCACCATTGGGCCTGGAGAACCATTCTCTCCTGGTGAACCACTCTCACCCTGGAAAAAAGATGCACAGGGTCAGTGACTGGGACCCCATTGCCAGCCCCCAGATAACTCCCAGGGAAGAAGCCAAAAGCTCTGGTTTCAGCTAGCACTGACACCCCCAAACTTTAGTTCTGTGAAGGAGAGAGCTCCCCAGACCTGCTGTTTGTCCATTAGGATGTAGGGTTGGTTGTTCCCAACCCAAGCTGTTTGGACGTCCTAACTACACTAAGCAAGCTCACTAGCACCTCCCTGTCATCCGCTCCCCATCCCCGTGCGCTTCTTGGTTCTTACCTTTACACCTGGAGCACCAGCTTCTCCCTTAGCACCATCTAGACCTGGGTAACCCTATGCGACAAGAGAAGACATTCAATCATGCTTCTGGGGAAGCCGAATAGGGACATTCATGTCCCCAAAAGCTTTTCTCTCGCTTGAGCAATCCCTTCTTTCCAGCACCCTCACCTACGATACTTACTCGGTGACCTTTGACACCAGGAAGGCCTGGGGTTCCTGGGAAGCCGCGAGCACCCTGTAAAAGAGGAGATGTTCAGAACTGGGTAAAGGCTGCCCCAGGATGCTCGAGAGCCTTCAGACCCAGCTCCCCAGGCCGCCAGGGAGCAGTGGAAGCTCAGCACTGGGACAGTCTCTCAGTCAGTCCCAGAATCCCCCTCACTGTGCTTCACCCCATCTTGTGCAAAGTGGGTATAAACTGCCAGCCTCCGGGGCCCACATTAGGATCAGAGACGTGGTCATCAGCATGAAGACATGATGCACATAGGGACTGTTGGAATTTCATTTTAGGAGTGAGCTAATGGGACTAGAGGAGTTGGGTGGGCGGCCACTGCCTTGGCTGCAAGGAGGGGGTCTATGGGAACGAGGTTTCAGGCTGGGCAAGGTGGGGTTTTACCTGAGGGCCAGGAGGGCCTCTCTCACCGGCTTTTCCAGGCTTTCCAGCTTCACCCTGAAGGGAGACAGACAGACCTCAGCTTCCTCAGAAGATACGTTAGCACAGATGGCACAGTCCGGAGCGGTGCCTCCCCTCCTGGCCCGCATGCCGCTGCCCAGGGGCTCCCTCATCTCCCCCGCCTCCTTCAGATCCCAGACGCCCCTGCAGGCCTTTCCTGGGTCACCACGTATTCTCTCAGACAGCAGCCTGTGGCCTGGGCAAGCTCCTCCGTCCCCACGGCCCCCAGCCTCCCCTAGCGGGTGTCCTCTCCCCTCTCAGGCCCTGCTGACCAGCCTAGCGCTCCCTAACCTCAAGAGACTTTCACCAACTAATTGCATCCCCAAGAATAGCCCGGGGGGCTGCCTCTTGTCTCTTCCCTTCCTTGGCATCCCTTGCAGACATCCTGCCTCAGGCCGAGCTTCTCCCAACTCATTTGCAATTAAGATAATGGCAGGCTGTTGAGCATTTCTTTGTTTTTCCTTCTCTACATCTTTCCCCTGTGTTTTCCCTTTCCCATCTCTCATTTCTCAATTTCTCTTCCTGGAGCTAATGGTAATTTAATTAGTTCCCTTCCCACTGGGTCCAAAGCAGTCCCCAGGGCACTTGCAAGCTGAGTTGCCAGTGGAAATGTAGCAGTAAGTCTCCCTCCACCAGCTCTGCCCCTCAGCACACTCCCACCCTGGGCCAAGCCGAGCGGTGTCTGCAGCCCCACCCAGGCCAGCAGCCCCTTTCCAGACCCCTTCAAGTGAGGTGACCACTCGTTTGACTACTCAAGTGTACTCACATCATCACCAGGTTTTCCAGGGGGGCCAGGAGGACCACGGGGACCCATGGGACCCTACAAACAAAATCAGAGAGTTTAAGAAATGGTTGGAAGGGGAACACACCTCATCAGTGGGCAAAACTTTGAAACTGTAATTTTTGGAAGCTAGTTCCCTTGTAAGGAAAAAAAGATGGAAGAACCCACTTGGCATCTGAGCAGAGGCACAGAGCAGATCATAGTGGGACACAGCGGATGAGGGGTGACCCAGAAACAGGACTGACACAACAGAGTTCCGGGTGGTCCCTGCCACATCTGGTTCTCTGTCAGAGTTCCTCCAGAGCTCAGAGGGGAAATGCAGGTGTCCTTTGGGCCCTCCATTGTGGGAAAGCACTGGGCAGAGCCCAGGAGGTGACAGGACTGGGGTCTGAGTGGTACATCATTGGAGGCTCCCCCGGAGGAGGGCAGGGCCCGTGCCGGTACTCACAGACACGCCAGGTTCCCCAGGTTCACCAGGGTTGCCTTGAAATCCTTGAGGTCCCTAAAATGTAAGGTGATGACACCAGGTTGATCCCACAAACTAATATCAGAGAACGTGAAAGCATCTGCATCTCCAGTTTCCAAGAGGAAAGACCCAGTACTTACGGGAGCACCAGCAGGGCCTGGAGGTCCGCGAGGTCCCATGGGGCCCTGCATTGGAACAGAACACAAGGAGATTTACTGGAAAGGCTTCGCCCACGGCCTCCAGGGAGCCACCTCCTCCCAGCCAACAGCCCAGACAAAGGACAAGGAGTTACTCTGTGGGCAGGGGGCCTGCAGTGGCTGCTCCCTCTCATTTCCCCCTCCCCACACAACCTATTTTTATTTATAGGTACCATTTGGACAGAGTAGCTGGCCTTGCTTTCTCCTGGACAGCAGCCATGTTTACTAAAGTCTGAGTTTCATTTAGCATGTGCCAAGTCGGAGCTGCAGGACTGAGATTTCCTGCTGGAAGTCTTGTGGATGCTGGAGAACAGTGGCTGCTGTCTGCATTCTTCAGTTCTCATTCCAAGAGCAACACGACTGGCCTTCTAACAGACCAGCCTATATACCTCTCTCCATCCTCATTCTTCTCAGTCACTCCAGCACATCATTAAAACTGGCATCCATCGCCATTGAAGACCAAATACTTTGGGCTAGCTAAACTGGGGGTTACGTAACTGACGGGGAAGAGCTGCTCTTAGCAATTATCTGTAAAGTGAGGTTGTCAGAGTCCCTGGCTTTGCTATGGGCCACCTCCTGCCATTTCAGCTGCAAAGAATTGGCGTCTTTTCTTACCATTGGTCCCTGCATTACTCCCATCTGGGCACCACCAGCCTTCTCATCAAATCCTCCAGCCATTTGGGCAGCAAAGTTCTGCAAATACACCCAACAACATTAAAAGCTTGAGAGGCCCTGTGTTTTTCCTACTTGGCTAGGTAAGCTACATCTGGAGAGAAAAAAAATTCTATTTAGATAAACTCTTAATTGTCTGGAGACTAAACCAGCATTGATCAGAATTACGAATGATCCCTGAAAAATAGTTTTGGAAATGTGTTATTAGATGACAGCACCATAATAATTTCCCTGGGAGATGAAGTATCATTTGGAAGAGTATCAGTTACTTACACTTCATTTTACAGGTTTTTTTTAATTCTAAAATATTAAATATGTTATTTAACATAAATTGAGAAATATAACTAAAAATATCACTCTTAAAGTTTTTTTTTCCTTTTCCAAGATTTTAATGCCCAGCAAAAGACTAAAATCAACAGACTTGAAATATTTTAGCAGGGGATGTAGCGGGCATCTATGAGGCCTTCAAGTTGAAAAATTTTAAACATAACAAACATCAAAATGGCAAACCTGTAAAAACCGGGCAATAACATAATTTGTTGATTGGTTTGATTCCAAAAATGACTCAAGCCACACACCTTCAATCAGTGGGGCTCTTTCATGAGAATAAATAGTTGCTTGGAATGTACTTGGCAAAGACGAGGATTAAATGTCTTCCAAGGACAGTGGTCACTCTCCTTCCAGGGAACTACAAGTGCCCAGTCATCCTCTCCTCCAGCCCCCCACCCACTCCCAAGAATCAGCCACACAGCACAGATGCCAGGAAGTCAGGTAATTGAAGACTTTCTTTGCAGAAGCCCGGTGAGCCAGAGAAGTCATCCCTTAGTTTCACAGTCTCATGCTTACTATGTGATTCCACTAAATTATAGGCCTGGGGGAGAAGCCCATGGACAAGCTGTGTACACACTGCTGGCGGCCCTGGGAGCCAGCCAGGTGAGGTGAGTGCAAATAGCAATTTAGAAGCCATTCTTCTGGAGGGACAGCCTGAAGGAAGGGGACATAAGGATACTTACTCCACCAAGGCCAGGGGGGCCAGGGGGGCCAGGAGGACCGGGGGGGCCAGGATTTCCAGGAGTCCCAGGCTCTCCATCTCTGCCACGAGGTCCAGGAGCACCCTTGGCAGAAAGAGAAAAAGGCCCCAGCGTGAAGTGGTGTTTATACAAGAACTATCTGTCCGCAGGCTGCCCTTGAGGAGGCGGTCAGGCATTTTGGGCGCAGGGGGGCTTAGAGAACCTGGGGAGTCCACAAGGGTCAGGCAGCATTGTTTCTCTACTCACTTTTTCACCTTTGTCACCACGATCACCTCGGGGTCCTTGTTCACCTGCAGGTCCCTGAAAATGAAGAAAGTGTTGAGATGACAGCAAGACCAGGGGCCTGCAGATCTGTATCAGATCTCAAGGAAGGCATGGAGGAAGGGAGTTCTCCTTTTCTTACCTGAGGCCCTGGAGGTCCTTTAGGTCCTACAATCTGTGAGAGAGAGAGAGATCCACAGGATGGCAAGTTAGAGGGGACCACAAGGAAATGACCCAGTGAGAGCAGGAGATGCAACATAATTTGTACTTACATCCTTGATGTCTCCAGGTTCTCCTTTCTGTCCCTGAAACGCAAAACAAGTTTGTCAGAATTGAGCCAAGCAAGCCCTCCAAGCCCCAATCACAAAACCCTGCCCGATAGCCCGTGCCTTGGGGGGGCCTCTGAAACAGATAAGTGCTGGTGTCTAAGAACCACAGGCTGCATAAGCATAGCATTGCTTCCGGAAAAGGAAATGTAAAGGTGGAAGAAAAAGCAAACAACAAAAATCCTCACCTTTGGTCCTGGTTGCCCTGCAAATGGGAAAAAATAGAGAAGGAAAATATAAGATTCATGAGGTGGATGAGAACAACTTCTTGTCATTCCAACACTCTTTAAGGGATCAAACAGAGAAAGCGGCACAACCAGAGAAGGAGGCGACTTCCTGTTACTCCCATGAACCCCTCTGTTGGGATGCTAAGGGCACTGGGGTCCTGGAGTTGCTGAGGTCCCGTGAGGAACAGAGATGACCCAGATTTTGTTATTCAGAAAGGAGTCAGCATGCAAAATAATGGAGCAGGGGCCGTACAAAGAGAAAATGATGAACTGGAGATCTAATCAGCCACAAGAAAGAAAGCACCCGAAACTGAGAAACTGCGAGAGTCAGTCTCTTCTCTTCCTGTAGCCCAAGCACCGCCCCACCACCACCCCAGAAGAAGAGTTAGGTAGTTAGAAAGGTCTTACATTCAAGCTGGGTCTCCGTGAAGCAAGCACCAAACAAACAAACAAACAAAAAAACCAGCAGAGCAGAGGAGTTACAGAGGGCATTGCAGCCAATGCCATCCCAAATCAATAACCCCTTCCCCCTTTGTAGCAGCAAAATTGAAAAGGCAATCAACACTTCACTCCCATAGGGCCCCTCAGAAATGATCTGAGAATCTGGACATAAAAGCAGCTTCCCCAAACAGCTTTCCAGGGTGAGTGAAGTGTTAAGGAAAGGCAACTGCTCGCTTCATTTTCCACTGTCTTCTCTGCTTGAGCAGGAAGGGAACAGTGAGGGCCACCCTAGAGGCCTAGACGCGTGTTCCCACACCTCCTCCAGGGAGACAGGGCACGTGTTCGAGTGCAGGCGAGGGGCCTGCTGTGCGCCCGCACCTCCACCAGCCCTGTGACTAGCTGGGAGTTAATAGCAACCCAGCAACGTGTAAGCACACGGGGCTCTATTCCAGGCCCATCCCCATCTTTGCCGCCAGAACTCCCAGAACCCAGCTCCTCCTTCTCCCCATAACTTGCTTCCTGATTGGCAGTCAATTCCAACAGAGGCAAAAACAAAAGGAAACTGCCCCCAATATTCCACTTTCCAAAATGGGGCCTGCCCTCTCTGTCTCCCTGCCGGCCAGCAGAGCTTTCTCCACACTGAAGACCGTGTATTCGGAGGCCTTGGACAGAGAAGACCAGGCATGGGTAATAGAAGGAGAATTCATCTGCGGTTCAGCCGGAAGGAACATCGAGTCTCCACTGTGGCGCTTAGTAATTTGCACAGGTGATTCCAGAGAGGCTACATGTGTGGAATCACATCTGTCCTCCACGTCTGGGGAGCATATATTCTGGAGGTGTTAGGTGAGGAAGGACCCCTCTAGCGTGTCGGGCTCACTCAGTTTCAACCTGCGAGCGAGAAGCAGCCTTTCCTTCCAGCCTCAGCTGCTGCTGGGGTCCCACGGATAACCAGCCCCTCTGCTTCTCAGAGAGGACCAGCATCTGTGGCAGGGCATTTGCTGCCCCCGCAAGTAATTTATTTATGTGGAACAGGAAATAAATAAATTACGACCACTGGCAGTGGGGAGGTCAGTTGAGCAGATGGGGCAGCATTCTCCGAAGGGGGTCTCGGGGCTGAGGCAGTCTTTCATGTCTTCACAGATTATGTCGTCGCAGAGGACAGTCCCAGTGTCACAGACACAGATCCGGCAGGGCTCGGGCTTCCACACATCCTTATCATTATACCTCTGCCCGTCCTGCACACAGCTGCCAGCCTTCTCTGCACCAGGGGTGGGGCAGGGGAAGCAGAGAGCCAAGAGAAGGAGGGGGTGAGGAGCCAGAAGAGAAAAAGAGAAAGAGGTTGTAGTCAACTTGACATAATTCAAATGCTGAAGAATGCGGGCTCAGGCCACCCGAACAAAGAGAACTTGAACATTATTTTCCTAAGACATCATTCATTCTTCCATGTAGTCGAAGAGTATTTACCGTGCACCCTGCACTCCACTATTCACCAGTGAAAATCCTGACCCAGCAGTGAAGGTAAGGGCAGCAGACTGTGCTGTATGCTCTTCATGCATCTAGTGCAGGGGAGACCTGATGATGTTGGGGTCAGGGGCAAGCTGACTGGTAGCAGGAGGGGATGAGCCTCTGAATGGGACCTTGGGGACTGTAGAGATAGAGGAGAGGGAAATGGAGAGATGCCCCGCCTCCCCAGCACAAGAACAGAGACCTTCTTTTTTCTGCCTTCCTCTGGGAATTATGGAATTTGCTAAATACAACTGACAGCTAAAATTCAGAAGGCATGTAGAAAATTCTGCCCACAAAAATTAGACTCTATAAGAACCAGGCTCCAAAAGTGCACACATGGGGGTGAGGGGTGTGTGAAAGGAGGAGCTGTTAGAATTAGGATCTTGCCCCATTCTTTAAAGCATATTAGGATTAGGACCAATTTGGGGAGGGGGGCAGGCCCAGTCAAACATTACACGCCTTATCAGCAGTGCTAATAAAAGGCCCTGGGAGACAAGCAGGGCCAAAGAACCCCTCCTGGCTGCGGGTGCTGACCTCCGGGTGTAGCCCTCTCTGGAGAGACCCTGCTTCTGTCTGAAGACAACAGCCCAATTTGAGGAGGGGGCACTGCGGGGACCGGGGCTTTGAATGCCTGGTCTGGGCTAAGATTAGCCAGCCCAGGCCTGGCCTCCTCCAAGAATGCAGCCCAAGAAGGGCAGGGACTGGTCCCTCTCCACAAGCGCCCTGCCGTCTGGAATTCTCCCTGCAGACGAAACCTGTGCTGACAAGA
Source organism: Camelus bactrianus (assembly GCF_048773025.1). Lineage (NCBI taxonomy): Eukaryota > Metazoa > Chordata > Mammalia > Artiodactyla > Camelidae > Camelus > Camelus bactrianus. The sequence continues at coordinate 17,909,112 of NC_133550.1, read as the reverse complement.
GCGCTCCAGAGAGCGCCAAGCGCCGCAGAGCCCGCACCACGTGCTAGGGAGCGCCCGGTGCTGTTTTTCTCATCAAAATCCCCAAAGCATTGGAGGATGCAGGGGATGAATAATAGGAAAGGGCCACAAACCAGGTGGGCGGAGAAAGGAATGGGCCTGCCCCCTGCTCTTTAAGGTGACTCTGAAAGATAAATCTTTCTTTTTTCTTTTCCACTAGAAAAAATCCACTCAGCCTTTAGGAAAGATAATCAAGGGGTGGGGGGGGGGGTCGGAGGGTACACACAGAAGCTGCTCGGACACACCCACCGCCAAAAAAGGTGGAGCTGTAGAAAGCCAGAGGTGGGGAAGGAGGAGAGGTTATTGGTCTCCCGTCCGGACTAAGGAAGAACCCACCCTCACCCAAAAGGGGCCGGGGGGAAGAGAAGAAAGTGCCAAGAGAGGGGGGTGCACCCCGAATGCGGATCGAATTTCCCTCGGAAGGGAGGCCCTGGGATGCGCGGGAGCAGGGGCGGGGCCGGCTGAGCTGGGTGTGAGAGCCGTTTGGGTGACTCTTTGTGCCTGCGGCTCTGGATACAGCTCGCCCACAGACACTGGGAGGGTGAAAAGTGGGATTAAATGACTGCCCCAGAAGGGAGCCAGCACCGTAACCGGATCCTCTAGGTGTGGACAGAGGAGCCCAGCACCACCATAATTGCTGTTCGAAACGGTGGCCGATAGCATCCCGGCGCGCCTGATCGGGTTCCCCTCATTACCGCAGCGCGGTATAACTGATTCTTTGTAGCAGACCAATTAAAAAGTCACCTCTTTCGGAGAACTGTTTTGCTTCCCCGGCTTTGCGCAGGGCTGGAGCCCGGGAGGTGGCTGCGGGCGGGCACAGGGGGGCATTGTGGGAGAGGGGGTCGGGGAGTCCGGGGGAACCCACCGGACCTCTCCTCTCATGAATGGGGCTTTTCTCGAGCGCACACAGAGCCCGATTCACAGGTCTCCGCAAGGAACCAGTTTAAATAAATACGGGCAGCGTTTCAGCCCCATCTGGAAGCCATCGCTGCCAATCTCCCAACGCAAACAAGCCTCACAAAGGAGGATTGAGGTCTCTCCCCTGAGCCGAGAGGCACTTTCGGAGGAGAGGGCTGTGAAATGCAGATGTGGGTCAAAGCCGCCGCCACCGCCAATAAGTTTCTCAAACTCGTGGAAAGATGGGGAGGAGGGGCGTGCCCGGGCTCTAGGTTTCTGACATTCCTGACGTCCACGCAGACGACTACGTCTTTCTCCACGTCACGTCTTTGGGTCCGCTGACCCAGAGGAGGGGGTTACGGAGCTGGGATGCGCCAGAGCGCAAAATCAGCCGCTCCAGTGCACTCCCCCTGGGGAGGAGGAGGAGCGACTGGAAGAACTGGGCCCAAGAAACTGTGGAATTCACTCCCTCCCAGGAAAGTTGAGGCGCTGAGAGTGCTTTGTCACTTCAGTGAGCTCCTCTATTACCAGATGGAGAATTTGGGAATTATTTTAGAGTCACCTAGCTAATTCCACTGTACACTAAGGCAGACATCAGCCAAGAAAACAGCTTTGTGAGTTGTACATGCAAATTTAGGACAAATACATAGCCAGCCCTAGCCAGGACCACTTAATAGACACACTGTATTCCAACAAGTGCCGGCGAACGCGCCTCTAATTTAATTCATCATCCGACTCGACCCCGCCCCTGTCCACCCCCTCCCCTGCCAAAATCACAAGCCCGGGGCTCCTTGCGGCTGTGCCTCCGGCTCCAGTCTTGCCCAGGTCAGCCACTCTAATGAACGGAAAGTCCTTCTGGGCCCGCAGGCTTCCAAACTGTCTCTGGAGATAGCCTGGTGGCAGGCTAGACGGCATAGAACCTCGTCGGCAGAGGAACTTTGATTCCCATATCCCACCTCAAAAAAAAAAAAAAAAAAAAAAAAAGTTCCCCTGCGATTGATTTACAATCTGTAACATACAAAGACAGGGCTGGAATCCCAGCAGTCGGAAACGTGCCCAAACACGTGGAAAAAAGAGAAGAAAAAAAGAAAAACTTTTCTACCTAATACACTTTCCAGGCTTCATTTGTCCTAAATATAATCCCAGACAGTAGGACTACCAAAGGAGGCGATGGAAAGGTACAGTTCGAATCGCCTTTGCACCAGACTGTAAAACTGCCATCTCTAACTATATTCTGTTGAAATTTGTTATAACAATCGACCAACTGTGTCCGCCTCCTCTGCTACACACACACATACACACACACCCCTTGCAGAGCCTGGCTGGGTTAGTTCCAGAAACTTTTAGAAAAGTAACTCATTGTAGTACCTTGAGGGGGGTGGTTAGAGGGGAAGACGGCAGGGAGGGGGCGCTATTTGGCGTGGAGGGGGAGCTGTTTTCCAAGGCGTTTGAAAAGCAGGGTCTAATTGGAATGTTATCGCCTTTCAGATGGCCTCTCCTACGGGAAGTTTATGTACCCCTTAGAGGCAAAGGGAAAGCCGAGATTCGAAGAGGGCTGCACCTTGCCAGCCGTTAGGAGAGGGAATCTTCCTTCTAGAGGCGCTGATGTCTCAGAGCGTCTCTCCAAAGCCTTTCTTTGTGGCCTTGGATTTCAGCTTACCAGTTTCAGAGCATCTCCTTTGTCTAACTCCCCATTGAACCCCCAGACACCAACTCCTGGACATGACTGCGAAGTCAGTCCCTTGGCGTTTGCTCTCTCCTTCGCTCGTCCACTTTCTCTCCTACTTCTCGTAAGACTGATGGGCCACAACCTGTTGTGTGGAATTCTGAGTACTTTGGAGAGAAGAGTTGTGGCGTGTACGCCTAATTATCAAAGCTGGTGGAAAAGAGCGCGCTTAAATCCGTGCGCAAATCTCCGACCCAACACTTTGCTTGTTTAATATTCCTGAGCAACGTAGGGACCTGCAAATGCCTCCAACCGCCACCCGCACGGAGGACCCTGGGACAGAGCCCCTGACTTTCAGAACTCCGCTCGGTGAGCTTCTGCGCATCCTGCGCCCACCTCTCGGCGCGCCTTGACCCCGGGAGCTGTTCTAACCTGGACCCGCAGATTCCAGGCGGGAGGGGGCCAGGGAAGAGGATGCGGAGGGACTGCACAGAAGGGTGGCAGGCGGGAGCGGGTGGGCGACTTACGGACATCCTGGCCATGACACCGAAGGACAGCGGCGACCAGCAGCGTCAGCAGCACCAGCGTCTGGGGAGCCCCGAGGCGGATCATGGCTCACCGCGGGGCCTGGCGGAGCCGGGCCCGGGCGGAGCGCAGCGAGGCGGCAGGAGCACGGCGTGGGTCCGGGTCTCTACCGCGCCCTCATGCAGGAGGCCCTTGGAGCAGGAGGAGGAGGCAGGAGACCCGGCAGCCCAGCAGCGCTCTGCGTCTTCTCGCCGCGGAGGAGTCCGTTATATGCGCCCGGCCCCTCTCGAGGCTGGCGAACTCGCCCAAACCGCGGGCCGCCCCTGGCCCCCCGCGGGGTTGTAACCTGAGACCCCGCCCCCGGAGCCCGCCTGGGCCCAGCCAGAGCCCGCACCTGCCCAGGCGAGACCCCCCCCCCCCTCTCCGCTAGCCCTGCTTCCCGCCCCCCACCCCTAGTGTGCCGAGTGGCCTGATCAGGCGGGGCGCAGAGACGGCCCCTGTTCTCCCCCCACCCGGGGCTGCGGCGTTGCCCTCTCCGACCACAGGCGGGAAGGGGGGCCTCCGGCCCCTCCCCTCGGAGTTCTGCCCGGATTGGAGGGGCGGGGGGTGTTTGCAGAGGCTCAGGCCGCGAGCCCTAGACCGTGGACGGAAAAGACTCGGGAGGGAGGAAGGGAAGCGGTAGAAAGGAGCGGCGAGGGAGGGAGAGAGGGGCACTGCGTTGGGACCATGGGCCGGGGGCGAGGGGAAGGGCGCAGGGAGAGCCCACGAAGTATCTGGAGTCCTAAGTCCTGGAGAATGGCCGGCAGAGCCAAATTTGGTGGGTCGTCCCGACCTATCTTCTAGCCCCTTTGTGGAGCACCTGGCCCCTGGGCTCCTACCTGGAGGTTCAGAACGACAGCCCCCCAGCCCTTCCCCCATTCAGCTATGCGATGAATGAGCCTCCTCTGGAACCTCAGCAGACGTTGACCGGAGCCAAGCGCCAGGAAAGGGGCCGGTGTGTTAGAGCACAGAGAGAGACCTGTGTGAAGGTGCGGGGGGCGGGGCAGGCCCTGGGGAGGGGGTTCGAGGAGACACAGAGGACGACGGAAGGAGGGGAGACTGAACCGTGCACACTGCCCAGGTGGGGGAATGTCTAGGTCCAGGCTCAGACCTGGTGTCTGCTCTTCCTGGCCGGGGTCCGGGAGCCGCCGGGGGGAGTGGGCGCTGTCGGCCGGGTTGAGCCGTTCTGGCCAGGGACGGTCGGCCACTGCTGCAGCCCTGGCCAAGGAGGGAGGAGGCCGCTCCAGCTGGACGGAGTTCTGTGAGCCAGGGGAGAAGCCAGAACTTCCTAGTTGGCCCCCTGGCCCTCACTTCCCACCTCACCTCACCTTCCCCAGTAAGCACTCTCTGGCATCTTGGCCTAACGCTGCCTTCTCTCCTGTGGGCTCAGCTGTGCTGTCTCTTGGCTCCCAGTGTCTCCATTTACATCAGGGAGGAAAAGCCCCCAAACAGGCCTTCTTCCTCTTGAGTAAATGGTTTCTGTCCCTGAGGATTGTCAGGTCCCCCAAAGAACTTTAGGCAAAATGCAAATTTCCATGAAGCTTAGACTTTGGAATTTGATTAACTGGAACTCCCAGCATTGGGGTTTCTGCAGCACTTGCCTCCTTGAAGCAGAAGGCACTTGGGAGAAGCTGCTCAGGCCTCGGCCTTCACAGGGGACTCTGGGCTTCTCCTCCCTCTCTCCATCCCCGCGGGCTTTGAAGTTTCTCAGAGTAGACCCCTGAATTCCAAGTGTGCAGAATTTAACTTCAGTACAAGCATGCTGGTCAGGAAGCCGAGGAACTTTCATTGTTTAAAAAATACCTCCATGCTGTGTCCAGTCTGGAGGGAGGCGGGTGAAGGATTAAAGCACGAGTTCCAACTTTTCCTCTACCTGCCGTGGGCCTTCTTTGGCTCTTTTCCCAACCTTCTTTCTGTTCAAGGCCTTGCATTAAGTTCTGAGCCTTTCCCCAGCCCCAGCCTGTGAGGAGAAAACTGGTCTGACTCCCACAGTGTCCCACATCCTCCTTAGAGCCATGGGTCCTTCCTTCTCCACCCCGAGGGTAGAATGGTCAAATTACACACATTTCTCAAGACCGTCTACGTTAAAGCCCCTCTGAGAAGCCTTCTCTGATTTCTCTAGAACGCAATGTCTCTCTGCCTTTCTGAATCCCTCTGGTATTTGAAGCCTGTATCCACAACTATACTGAAAACTACATACTTTCTTGTGTAATTTTCATCCCCCTCGACCCCCGTAGTCATTTGTCATATCTTACCAATGAGCCTAGAAGCTCCCTGGGGTACAAGATCAGTGCCTAGCACAATTTTGGCACATAGAAGGATGTAGGTAGACCCCTGTGGACTATTGCATTTAGATGCAAAATATAATTTATTTTATGATACAAACAATACATAGGCAGCTATAAAGCTAGGCATTCACACAATTGACCTCAAATACGAGTGGCTATAAAAAGTCAACCAAAAAAAATTTGGGGTGAAAACATTAAAATATGTGAAAAAATGGAAGCCAATTTCAAAGTGCTCTAGATCAACGGGCAACAAAATGATACATACTTCTGTTGCTAAGTCGCTCTTGATTTCATCCTCTAATTCTGAGATTCATCTTTTTTTAAAAAATGTTTTACTTATTTATTATTGTATTACTTATTTTTTATTTTGGAGGGGAGGTAACTAGGTTTATTGATTTTTAGAGGAGGTACTGGGGATTGAACCCAGGACCTCATGCATGCTAAGCCCACATTCTACCACTTGAGCTGTACCTTCCCCGCAGCTAGGAGTCATCTTTGCCAGTGAACTATATTGCCATATAAGAACTCTGGATTCTTTCCAGTAATCATGGTTCATTTGTGAATACAAAATTTAGTTCTTTACTCCACATGGGGGAAAAGGTTTTTTCATCAGAGATAAGAATTGACAAAAGCCAAATAAAATTTAAAATTTAAATTAACAAAGCCAAAATAAACTATGGAAATTATTTAAATTCTAAAGTCAACTAAATACCAATATTAATATTCAACCCACTCATGAATCCAAACAACTACAGCTTAAAAACCTCTAATTTTTGACTCTGAGTGGAATTGAACCCATATGTGGGAGGAAAAAAAAATCACTGATTTGGAGATGACTTACCCAGGAATCTCACTATCCAGAACATAGCCAAGAAACTGAAAAGAAGGGAAAATAAACCGGTGAGCTGGGGAAGAAGCACCATTCAGAATTCTGAACAGCAAGAATTTGTGTTATGGAGTAAAGCATATGCATTTTATGCATATGCGAGTCCCTCTTATTCTGTGTCTATTAATTCACAGTTTAGATATTATATTAACTGACAGTCATCTGACCTCATCAATTAGATGGAGAAAAATGAGGTGAGACAGGAAAGCAGTTGATGAAACACAGTAAGAACAGCAAGAGGGAACCATAAGAGAGGAGACAGAAGAACAATCAATAAAAACACGGTAGCCTGGGGCCAATAGGGTAGGGGTCAGTAGCCCTACAGTCTTCGATGGCTCCAGGGAGTATCCATTCTGGTTTTTGGCATCTGCTGCTGTCTCTGTGGTTCACAGTGATGAACTTAAGTGTCCAGTAAAGTGTTAACTCAAGTTTAAGATGATCTCTTGGGGGAAACAAAGAAATCTGTGTTCCATTTTAGAAAGGTCTCCATTAAACATGATGAAAATAAATGTTCATTCCTTAATGTGAAAAATCTTATATCCTAGTGGTGCTAGCTCGGTAAAGAAGCACTGCGGTGTCTAGAACTGTAGAAATGGAGTTAAAGAACTGCTGTTTCCTCCGCTTAGTGGAAGAAGAGCATTGATGGCTGAGGGTGAAGGTCCCATCGTTCACAGCAGACCTAAAAGGGGGTAGAACAGGGAGAAATTAAACAGACACAATCAGTGCATCTACCCCAAACCAGACCAACTCAGTGAGACAGGTGGATTAAACCAGTCATTTTGCATTGTGTAGACAAAATAACTTTCCCTATTTTTCTCTCTTTTACGGGGTTATTAAATTTAGACTCAATGTAAACATAGCCTTATTGGGAAAGATATTTGTAGGCAGACTGTAAAGAAAAGATCTCTTTCTCTCCCTCTACACAAATCGCATTTAAAAATAGTGATAAAGTGAGGAAGGAGTCACATTCCACAGAGGTGAGCCCTCTCCAAATATGGCAGGTGGTGAATGCATACACTTCACACAGATGGCCACGGTGGAGGCACAGCAGGGCCAGCTCGCTCAGTGACACTCAGTTTCTGTTGGGCTCAGTTCAGACATCCTTTCAAGATGTGTTTATGTTTTCCTTTGGCATTTTTGGGGCAGAGTAACAGGATCAGGACTGTCCAGGATAGGGTTTCCAGATTTATGGTGTACTTTCTGGTTCATAGGAGCATAAATGTGTTACTATGTATTCTCAACCCAAACGGCATTAAGAATCCCACCCCGTCTCTTCTGTCCTGTCCCAGGGCCATACAAATCCAGTTTAGCGCTCATCCTGAACACTCGTTTCTGTATAAATTGGGGATACAGAGAGGATTAAGAGACTATCTATTAGTCTGCAGGGGAATAAGAAAAAAAGACTGTTACAAATGCTGCAAGCAAGGTACCATCTTCCCTCCTAAAAATCAGAGCAAATGAAAACAGAAAGATCAGCATTCTGGAAGGCATAGAGCAAGCTGGGAGAGGTTTCCTAGGAGAAGTGAGTCTCCCAGGATGGGTGGGGTTTTGAAATGTGGAGGTATAGTGAGAGGACAGGATGGCATCTATAAGAAAGTAAGAAGAGCAGATGAACCAGAAGACATGGCAGGGGTCCCAGCACAGTGTGGAGTCAGCCATGGGGGCCAGTGGGAATAAGATGTAGCACTAGGGACAGGACCCCATGAATGCCACTGGTTGTCACTGGGTCTGGCTCAGACCTGCCTTTCTTACCTCTCGTTTTTCTCTCTTCTCCCTATCTCCTACTAGATAGGCCTTTGGGGCAAAAGAGAATGATGTCTGGGTTTTCTAAAGGCTTACTTTCTGAAGACATAGCTGTATTTTTATAAAGAAATGACCTTCCCATTTCACTCTTTTTTTTTTTTTTTTTCCCAAACAAAACCCTTTCATGCAAAATCTTGCATTTTCTTGAAGGGCATGGTTTTCTGGCTTTAAGGAACATATGTCTCTCTCATCAGTTCTTGGGGTGAAGGGAAAAACACCAGCGCCTCGAGGCAGAGATGTTGGAGCCCTCCCAGCAGAGGTTACACGTGAAGCAGCTGTGGTTGTCCAGCCACAGCTGTCTCCAAGAGCCAGGGAGCATGTGCTCTGGGCACTCGCCAGGCAATGACACAGCACGACGGTGGCTCCAGGGGCCACCCTTCAAGGGGCCGCCAACCCGCCAGATGTGTGAAAGTGGCTGGCTTGTACCTCTCATCTCTCTCCCTCCCTTGAACTCTTTGCACGCATATGTAGCCCGTATCATGGAGTTGTGCCCCCATTCATTCATCCATTCATTCACCTGTCCCTCAACCATGCAGAAAAATCCACGTGTCTATTTCCATACCTCCTTGAGAGCAGGGGCCATAGTTTTTACGTTTCCAGTTTTCCCCACAAAATCTACCTAGCACAGTGCTGTTACAGAGGAAGTGTTCTAAATTCTTGCTACTGGAAAAGTGGTCCCTGGAATCCATTCAATCAGAGTTGGCATTTTACCGGATCTCCAGATAACTCATGTGCCCATTAAGGGTGGAGAAGTGCTGGTCTGAAGATTGGATTGGGGATAGTTATTTGTGGCCCCAGCTGATAGAGCAGGTGTCCTCTGCAGTTCCAGGCGGTGGGATGATACATGCCCTGCATGGGCAGGCATGGCAAGGAGGGGCCCAAGGTAAGGGGCGGGGGCAGAAAGGAAAAGTGAGCAGAGGGAGAAGGATGGACTGAGGGTTGCAGAGGAGGGGACAGACGCATGACTTCGGAAAGCCTGCTGCCAGGGGTGGGAGTGTGTTAACTCTCAAAGGCCACCTCCTTCTGCAATAGGTGGGAGGTCACTTTTCTTACGTTCCATTTCTCTGACAGGAAGTGGGATTGGTGCTAGGAAGAAACTGACCCATTCTGAGCTTGAGTCTGGAACTCCACGGATGGGAATGACGTCTTACCTTTTTCCACCAGCTCTGCCTCTTGGGGACTCGTGACCCATGAATTCTTCCTGGGTGGGATGTATTAATGGAAAGCAAGGAGCTAGACTGGGAGCCTCTGGGCCTAGCAGGGTACAACCTCCCCGCCACACACACTCGTCCCCTATAAAGCCAGGCGCCTGGAAACCAAGTTTATTCTACCCCAGTGGGTGGGGTGGACCTGCCCTCCAGGAAGTCCTTGAAAAGCTCAAGGGAACCTGTGGTAAACTTCTAGTGGGCTCCTCTGCCAAAAACAACCTCGGGAAGGAGCAGAAAGACGTGTGTGCGCCCTTCCCCATCCGCAAATCCAGTGAAGGTACCTCATCTGCCCTGTGGAGCAAGGCACCTGTCCAGGGCCAGACAGGGCACCACCCCGACTCCGCACGCCCGCACCCTGCTCTGGCCCGCAGGCCAGCTCCTCCGCTGACACCCAGCCACTGCCCTTGAAACCACCCCACCCCAGACTCCTGGGCTCAGAGCCAGGGTGTCCTCTTTGACTGTCTCCCTTCTTGTTCTCTCCCCCTCCCACCCCTCGGCTGGCATTCCATCCACTGCGCTGGGTTGAGCATCAGCTCTGCATCAGGCATTTGGTAGGTGTCGGGGACACAAATAAAGGTCTATTTGACATAGATCGTGTCTTTAAGGAGATCACCACCGCCTCAAGGAAGACAGCCACATAAAAAGCCAAAATACAAGGGAAACCAGTTGCAGTATGACGTATCGGGACGTGGTGTGTATGATGCAGCACAGTGCAAAGGCCATCCGCCTGAGTGCGCCGCTCCAGCGTTTCACTGAGAACAGCCCTTTACACGCAGCTTGGGCAGTGAAAGCAGCTTGGTCCCATCTGTGCCATGGTGTTACTTACTAATCATTAGACTTCCCAGAGATCTGCCATTATCCCCCTCTCTCCACCACCTCCATCCCTGATTGTAAGTTTTTCCCTCTGGTGGATTAACTCAGGTACCAGCGAGGTCCCCACAATATCCTCCTATGCCAGCCCATCAAGATGCCTGTACGGTTTCATCCTAAAAGTTCCCAGAAATGCACAAATCCTTACTGTTGCCCTTGAAGTTGCCCAGGTGAGATCTGGCAACTGCACTTCCCAGCTCTGTCCCCTCGGGCGAGTTACTCAGCTTCTCTGAACTTCATCCATAAAACAGGGATAACAGCGATTTACTCACAGGCTGTGAGGATTAATGAGCTTCAGCTGTGGAGCCTCAGCACCGCGCTTTCCAGGGGAGGCTGAAAGTCACTTACTATCTTCGGTATGCTTTCCGTGGTCTCCAACGTGTTCATTTACCTTGCCCCACCGACCTACCATACCACACCACAAAGAAACAATCTCATTTCTCTGTGTTTAATGTAGGTGAGGCCCATTAACATTGTTGCCTTGCTAGTTATGTTTCCGTGAGTTTGGATCACAGCTGACAGATCTAGGTTGATTGATGTATATCCTGGGATTTGAAGTGTAGAATTGAAGGTGTCTGAATTGTTTTGAAATCAGCAACACAAACTCAGGATTCACAAACTTCAATATGACCTGAAAAGGAACCTTGGTACTGGGGATAAGTGGACACAAAACTTGGGCACAACTTCTCCCTAGGATGGAGAACAGGAACTTCTAAGTTTATCATGAAAGCTAGGAAGATTAAGATAGTGGTTAACCTCAGTTTACACAAAAAGACTTTTGATATAACTGTGGGAAGAGTGATATTTGGGGGGAAATTATCTACAAGGCTTTTTTAAAAAATTCTTTTTTATATTCATGTGTAGTCAATTTACAATGTTAGTTTCATGTGTAAAGTAAAGCAATTTGGTTATACATACACATATCTTTTTTTTTTCCAGATTCTTTTCCACTACAGCTCCAAGAAATTGAATACAGCCCTGTGCTAAACAGTAGTCTACAAGGCTTTTTGATCCAGTTGCATGAGAGGCTCCAGAGGATCTAACTCTAGGACATGAGAGAAGCTGATTCTGCTCAGGTCACAACAGCACCAACGCTATGCGGTTGACCTTTCCCTGAAGGGAAGGGGTTTTAGGGGCGCCGACCCTCCTGCAGTCGAAAATCCAAATCTGTGTATAATTTACTGTTGGCCCTGGGTATCTGCAGTTCCTCCACATACCCGGTTGGTTCTGCATCCACGAATTCAATAACTGTGGATTGTGTAGTATGTAATGTTTTCTACTGAAAAAAAATCCATGCATAAGTGGACCCGCACAGTTCAAACTCACCATTGTTCAAGGTTTAACTGTATTTCCCAGTCAGGAAATAGTTCATGAGTGGAAAAGATACCTGATTGTATATAGGCATTTCTGTCTCTTTAAATCTGGCTTGGAATCATGTAACTTCACTTATAAATTACTGATCCTCTGTGATCTTTATAATTAACTCGATTAATAAACGGTTCCAGTTTGTCAGGGACAATGTATTCAAATAGAAATCTTATGTCAGGTTACTGCCCACAGACAAGACAGAGCATCCACCTGGTGGCAGAGGGTGGCAATTGCAGGCAAAGTGCCCAGGAGCTAAAGGCTCGAGGACTGCAGCCTAATAGTGTGTCACATCACTCCCTTTTCTAGATGAGTTGTAAATACTACATTCTACTTGAATTTAGTTAATATGCTATCTCTTGGTGAGACTGTACCTACTGATGTTAATAAAACGAGAGCACTTAGCAAATGTTAGTTTCCCCTAATATGAATGCCTGTGAGTGTATTTGTGTATCTGCCCTTGACAGTAAACTAAAAGGCAGCGATTGCTTTTGTCTTCACTGATTCTCAGTGGCACTAATACAAATAATAACTCTAGGATAGTTTTCTAGCCTGAGAGCTGGTAAATAGTATGATCAGGGCTAGGGTAGGGAAGAGGCAGAGAGATTTTGAGAAACAGTGGCTAAGTTCATGCACTAATTAAGAGATTTTTTTTTTTTTTTACCACTTTGGTGCCTTGGGTTGCACGGCTTGCAAAGGTGCAGGGTGGTGTGTCTGCAGACACACAAAAGGAGTGGCCGTACTTACTCTACCAGCTTGGAAACATTTCCTGTGGTTATGGTGCTCCTCGCTTCACCTTTCTTTACACATAGTGAATTACTCATTAAAGATGCTCTTTGTTGCTGAGATACGCACTGGGGTGGGAGAAGGTTCAGTTAGCCACAGAAGCCACTAGCCCCACGTGATGACTGAGCACTTGAAACATGGCTAATGCAATTGAGGAACTGACTTTTTAAGTTTAATTAATTTTAACTGGCTTTAATTTTAATTAATTAGCTATATGTGGCTAGTAGCTATCATCTTGTACCATCACATCCTTGCTACTCAAAGTGTGGTCTGCAAATCACCATCACGTGGCCAGAGAGCCTGTTAGAAATGCAGAATTGCAGGCCCCCCCACCCCGTCCAGACCAACTGAGCCAGAATCTGCATTTTTAGCAAAATCCCAAGGTCTTGTGTTTGCACGTTAAGTTTGAGAAGCACTAGTCCAGGGCAGTGTTTCCCAAATTTGACTGCATATTAGAACTCTTAATATGGGGGAGCTTGAAGAACTCCCATTGCTGTGATGGAACCCCAGACAAGTTAAATCAGAATTTCTGGTGGGGGGGTGCGCTGTGAAACCCAGGCATCAGTGCTTTTTTAAGTCCCCTCCTCAGATGATTCCAGTGTGCACCCAAAGTTGAGAACAGCTGCTCCCGGGCCATGCAGCCAGCCGGGGTCAAACTCTTGATGGATGAGTCCATGTGAGAGCCAGAGATTCACTTCTCAGCCTCTAAATTCATTTGCTGGGCCCGGCTGGCTGGGAAGCCAAAGGGAGTTGTTTTTCACCCTCAGCGAGTGTAAGAACTGGCCGCGGTGTATGTTTGTTTCCAGCGCCTCAGTGAGATGTTCATTAGTTTTTGACAAAACACATCCAAATGCCACACCACCAGAGGGTACTGAACATGCCTGATGACTGAAGGGCTGGGAAGGGCTGATTCACTTCCTCACTCTAGGACCTGGATAACCCTGGCACCCCAGAGCAGCTCCATGAAGGGAGCTATTCTTCCCATCCAGGGCAGAGGTGGCTGGTTTTTCCAATGCCATTTGTCTCCAGCTGCCCTTCCCTGCAGCTCAGCAAACGTCCGAGGGTCACTGGGGCCAAAGAGAAAAGGTGGGTTTTCCTGAAGAGCTGGATTCTCTCATCGTGTTGATCTGAACAGGACCTCAAAGGCCCCGGCCACTTTCTAGTGATGAATGACATGTTCAGAGATGAGTCTTCATCTCCCAGCTTGGGGAAAGCACATCTGAAGTCAGGCTCTGAGAAAACTGGGTCCTGCGAACAGTACGGCTGTCCCAGGGGATGGAGATGCAGCCCTTGTGTGGATTGTCAATTTCACATCTCCCTGAGGAATATCATCCTTGACTTGGGTGATACAGCGATGCAAGTGATTCACCGTGGAAATGGGATCCGCAACTATATGATTATTAGCTCCTTTGTCTTGACACGTTCATAGAGTTTCTCAAGCCTTGTGTCCATTAGGCCGTCTCACACATTCCATGCTGACCTTAGAAGATTCCATCAACACAAGGATGCCCTCAGACAGGTTACAAGAGAACAAGCTATGATGCTTTGCCCATCTAGGGGCAAGGGAGGGAGGAGGGAGGAGTGAGGGCCAGCGCTGGGGGTGTCCCAGGCCAGACAGAGCAGGCACGTCTGTCTCCCTGACGTCCGTCTCACCTGTAGGTTACCAGGCATCCTCAGGAGGCTTTGTTAGCCAGCAGGCCCCTGGCCACAAGCCACGTCTGAATGAAGCTCTCTCTCAGTTCTGACTGGATATGAGCCCGTTTCCAGGGGAAAATCAAGAAAGAGGCAGGGAGAGGATTTTTCTCCCATCCATGGCGGCATAGGTGAGGTTGAGCCCCGGGGAAAGAGAGAAAGCTGGCCAGATGTTGTCTCCTCCAGCTGTCTCAGCTCCGTTGCTGTCCCACTGTCTGGATGAAGTCTCCCTGTCTCCCACCCATACTGTGTCTGAGCAGTACAATTAGCACTTTGCTAAACGCTCCCTAATTCTTCAGCAGCACTTCATTACCAAGCCATAAAGCATCAAGGCCCAGCAGGCTACGGGGAGGTCAAATGGTCCAAACCCCTTGACTTAGAGATGGAGAAATGAGGCCTAGGGAGCAGAGCTGTGAGCTGTAACGGAGCCTAAAGCTAAAGGAGAAATCAGCGGTGCTGCTCTCATCTTTATTTAAAATGTTGACATTCTGTTCATCATGGATTTTTTGCATTTTTTAAAAATTGCCTTAAAATACTTTTGATCTTGATCGCTGAGTTTTTGGCATGTGTCCCTAAAAGTCTGCACCCAAGGCAAGTGTCTCACTTGCCTCTCACCTGAGGCCCGGCTGGCCCCTGCAGGAAGGGTGGGGACTTGCCCAAGGCAGCAGTAGTTTTGACCCGAGGCAAAAGGAGAGCTTGCGGCTTCCGACTGTATCTACCTCCTTCTTCTCTGTCAACTTCAAGTGCAAAATCCTGTTTCTCCATATAAGTAGAGAGTTCCAGCAGGTAGGGAGCTGAACTCATGGGATAATAACACTCAGTTGGTTATTGCCCAGCCAGAGATGTGATACTTGAAAATCTGATAAACTGTAAAGTGATTCCCTAGATAAGAGATTGCTGTTGATGACAGTATCAAAATAGTGATACTGCAGTGACAAGAGTACAGGAACATAGGCTAAAATGTGGGCCAGTTCCCCTGCCCAGCCCTCTCTCACCTGCTCTACTTCGGAAGTGAGGAAACTCCTTGCAAGCTGGCCTTTCTCAAAAGAGTTTTCCTTTGATCAAGCTTCACCACACCTCAGGTTCCTCACCTCATGCTTATGGCATACAGCACAGCCTTAGGCATAGAGGAGGTGAAAAATATTCAACAACCGGGCACCAAGAATCACCTCTTCTTTTGTCATATGGCTGTGTGACATGGCGTTCCCCTGTATGCAAGCACCGTGGCACTCCAGCCACATGTTGATGGACACTCAGTTGCTTCCTTTTGTTTCTCTCTTTCCCTCCTCTCTCCTTGCCTCTCTCAGTCTCTCTTTCTCTCTCCCCTCTAACGTTTTGGCTGGGGATAAGCCCCTCTTTTTTTTCTCCAGGGTGCTCCATTGCACAATCATGTAACGCACAGTTTTCTCAGAGTACACGTTCCCTGCCCAGAATCAGGGCTGCTTATCCCAGCCATAACATCCACGGTGCCCGGCTCAAAGCAAAGGCTTAGAAACTCAAATTTGTGAAAATCGTGGTTTGGTGGTGAGCTTTTACAGGACAACTGTTCCCTAAAATGCTCTGTGAGCATGGCTGCTGGGATAGCCAGTGAAGAAGGAGAGGGTGGTGGGTGGGGCACCATCTTACCATGACCCGAGCTTTGCATCGGCTATGAAGAAATAAAAGTACATTTGGTCTTTCTCTTCTTCCATTCTTGTGTCATTTCTCCCCCTTTTTTCTTTTCTTGTCCTTTTTAATAGAAAATAATCATAACTTTAATATTATTTTTACTAGCTAATTCATTCACATCATTCAAAGTTCCAAGGATGCAAAAAGTGAAGTCTCCCTCCCAGCCGCCTTCTTCCCCTCCCAGCGGGGACCAATGTGACTAGTTCTCAGGTATCTTTCCAGAGAGATTGCAGGCATAGCTAAGCAACTGTGCTCCCCTCCCTTTACAAATGGTAAATATCATCCCTCCTCTCTCTTAGCTCGTATGGTAACATGCTCCACACATTGGTCTACGTGCAACTTCATTCTTTGTATCTTGGAGATGATTCCATATCAGCACATTAAAAGCGTTCTCATTATTTAATGGCTGCTCAGGGTTCTATTGTGTGGATATACCACGATTTATTTAACCAGTTCCTTTTTGATGGACATTGGGACTACGCCTAGTCTTTTGCTGAAATAACGTTGTAGTGATAGTTGCAAGTACTTCTTCATGGTTTGACATTTTGTCTGACTTTCCCTGTGGTGATTTTTTTTGGTTTTTGCCTATGCAGATTTTTTTGGTTTTTGCCTATGCTGATTTTTTTGGTTTTCGCATATGGTGATTTTTTTTGGTTTTTGCCATGCAAAAATTTTTATTTTTTATGGTCAAATTTATCATTATTTTATTTTTTGACTTCTGGCTTAATTTACAGATTTAAATTTTTTTCTCATGGTTTCTTTGAGTTCTTTTAGAGTTTAATTTTTACATTAAAATTTTTGATCCACACGCAATTTATTTCATTTTTAAGGTGTGGGGTGTGAATCTGACGTGTTTTGTTTGTTTGTTTGTTTGTTTATCCCTGTAAGCATCTACCCCATTGTTCCAGAACATTTATTTAGAAATCTCTCCAGGGCCTGTCTGTGCCCACCTCAGCTCTTCCCCCTGCTGCCCCACTGGCCGAGGTACTGAGTACCAGCACTCTCTTCCTCTTTAGGTGCCACTTGGACTTGACTGCAGGTCTCTGGGTTTGCAGACACTGGGGTGGGATGGGGTGGGAATAGCAAAAGGCTCGGCTGTTAAGGTCAGAAAATGTCTAAGCTCTCTCCAAAGAACTTTGCATCAAAAATGGCTTTGCTCCCATACCCCCTCTCAAAAGAAAACAAAAAGGAGAACAAAAAAGTTCATTTCCTCATTAAAAAACCTGACCACTTGTCCAGCCTGGAGGGAAGCCCCTCTCCCAGTGCACTAGGCTGACCCTCACTCCGGTGTTGCCCTTCCAATCTCAGGAGCCCGGGGAGGCCTTGAAGCAGCCCTTTGATCATTGCCTTGCTTCCCTCACAGGCTCCCTGCACCCCAAGCCCAGTACTTGACGGTAGAGTGTAAACTGAGCTGGTCCTTATGTTAGAGACTTTACTATAGACCCCAAGCAAACACATTAACAGCCACTAAGAGGCCTAACTAATGCCGGTCAATAAACAACCCCCAGGAGAGATTATGTGGAAGAGTTTCCTCCTCTTCTCCAGGCTGGGTTCTTGCTCCCTCAGCCTGAGGGCTCCTTCCCACTGCTCCCAAACTGGACTGAAACCTCAGGGATGAGGGATGACAGCCGCCTGCCTCTGGCTCCTTTCCCCTCCCCTGACAATCACCCAGCGCTGTCCTGTGCACTCAATAAGCAGCTACTGCAAGTAAAACAAGAAAGAAGGAACAGCTGAAAGTTCCAAGGTATCAAAAGGAAAGTTCTCCTTTGGAGATACAGACTATTGTCTATAACAGAGGTTTTAAATGTAAGACCTTTGAATGTGCTTCAGAGGTCCCCTGAATCCCTGCAGTGATTTGCAAAATGTATACGTAGGTAGGAGGGGTCCTTGGTGTTCAGAGTCCAATACTTTAAAAACCAAACAAGCAAAACAAAACAAAACAAACAAATAACACCCCCCCCCCCCAAAACTAGGTATCTGTGGAGAAGATGATGTTTGGAATTTGCTTCAAAATGTTCTGGTTGAAGGGCTTGGAGTGGGTGGGGTAGGTGTAGTTAGAGATGAAAGATTGGCCAGGAGTTGATAATTGTTAGTGCTGTCGCTGGGTGAGAAGGAAGGAAGGAGGGCGGGAGGAAGGAAGGAAGGAAGGAAGGAAGAAAGGAAGGAAGGAAAGAAGGGAGGGAGGGAGGAAGGAAAGGAAAGGTCTTGCTACAGACCAAATGGAAAGAACCAGACAGCCCACACTGTGTAACTGCCTTCTCCCAGTTCCAGCTTTACAGGAACAACTTCTGCCCAGTGGTTTCCCTGATTAGCATCTGGAAGCCTGGAAACATCTGTGGGTGCAGAAGCACATCCCTTTCCCTCTCACCTCCACCCTCTACCCTCAGCATCACCCAAGCCAGGGAGCAGAGTCCCTGAGGCCATCTCTGTTCATCTGCATCCTCTTGCTAAGCCTCCAGCATCCCAGCACAGGCTTCCTCAGGGCAGGGAGCCGGCCATCCGAGGCCCGAGGCCCGAGGCCCTCCAGCCTTATCCCAGGCACATGGAGCCCCTGTTGCCTGAGTGAGTTTGTGCAGAAATGGGCCTCGGCTGCTCCATTTGGATGTTCTTGGAATAGCAAATTCACAAATTCCAAGCTCTGCTCCCAAAGCAAACCTCCTCTGCCCAGGTGCTGCACCCCTCACCCCTCCAACGAGCTCCATGGGGCCGCCAAGCGGGAGGCTTTGAAAACCAGCTTGTGTCTGAGTCGTGAAAGCACCAATGTTTGCTGTGTTTGCCCAGCAGAGAGGGAGCATATTTTCTCCCTTCCAAATGCAAACTCAAAAGATGCTCCACGGGTTTTTCTTCAGACTTTCCACAGGAAACATAAATAAGGAAGAAAAATGACTTTAGGTGCTGAGACCTGAAGTGGAATTTCAACTCCGAGGAACTGCTTGTAACAAGCCCTCTCTGTCCTGCAGTGAAGCTGTCCAGAGCTGGGGACCACGTTTCTTCCCCCTGAGCAGCCTTCGCAGATGGGGCAAAGGGAGGAGCTGGACCAGTTCTCGGGCCCGCCTCCCGGCCAGGTCTTCGCCCTCACCACGTGGGTGGCCGGTGCTTG
Source organism: Camelus bactrianus (assembly GCF_048773025.1). Taxonomy (NCBI): domain Eukaryota; kingdom Metazoa; phylum Chordata; class Mammalia; order Artiodactyla; family Camelidae; genus Camelus; species Camelus bactrianus. Next base: position 17,890,262 of record NC_133550.1, on the reverse strand, counting down.
GGCGCGTCAGCTGTGACGATTCCATAGCTAACACATAATCTTTCTCTCTTTCATCTTTCTTGATTGTGTTAGAGGAGAACAAACATGGGTGCTCCAATCCCACAGGCCCACAGCCTTGCGAGCCAGATGCTAAATCAGAGCATGAAGCGTGGACACGGCATCCCATGGGTCCTGAGACCCTCTCTGCCCTGGTCTCCATCCTGGCCCCTGGTCTCTTCCCTGAAGGAGCTAATAATCTGCATGCAAACACAAAATAAGAGAGGTCATAAGGCAGCGTTTGTGTGCAAACATATATGCTTCAGTCGATCCAGGGTTTTGAATAACCTAAATTGACCTTTCTCTGCACTGAGAATCAGAGTACCTCCTATTCATGGGTTATAACTACCAGCTGGATGATGGGGGTTTTGGAAAACTATATATTTGCAGTTCAAACGGGCCCTATAAAAGCTCCAGACCCAAGACACACAGAGTTAAAGTCAGTTTGGCTAGTTTTAGTGGACTAGATGCAGCATGCTGATTGATGAGGGTTTACTCAGGCTAAAGGAATGCCTCACGGCCAGCGCTTCTGCCTCTGGACATCTGAGAACCTTTCTTCTTGAGATGTTTTCCTCTTCTGTAACATTCTATCTTTGGATAGACCCAACAAGGCCATTGAACATCTGCGATTTTTGTAAAGTGTTATCACTTCATGTGGTCTTGTGACAAGTCAATGAAACAAAGCAAGGGACACCGTTGGAAGGTGCTTATAAGAAGTTCCTGCCTTCCGACTAGCACTTGGTTGGCTTAGGTGTACCAAACTCAGAGGAAGACCCCAGAAACCATTTCCTTTTTGGCTGAAGTTTATTTATCCTTATTTGAAGCCAGAGCCAACAATCCAAGTAACTTTCAATGGCTAAGACGGTTTCTCAGCACTAGATTAATCAGCCTGTCACGGAAAGGCCAACTGACCTACGGACCGGCCTGCTGTGTTCATGAGTGGTGCCAGTTCTCACGCGGGTGACCCAGGGAGGAGGCATTTCCCTAGTGCTGTCTGAGAGGAGGGGCACCACGGAGACTGGCTCTGAAAGGAGACGTAGAGGAGGAAAGGGAAGGCGGGTGCTGACGTGGGCGGGGAAGAGTAAGAGCAGAAGTTACCAGGGTGCAGGTGGCTCAGAGCGTGGGCTTTGGGGTCACACAGATCTGGCCCCAAAGGGCTCACCGGGCTCTGCCACTTCACAGCTCTGCCACCTGATGGGTTTCCGTGCTCCCTGACATGTAAAAGTGGCACGATCCTCACACCTGCCTTATAAAGCAGCTGTGAGGATTAAAGAAGACAAAATGCACAGCAAAATGGACGGTGCTGGGCTCGGCCAGCGCTCAGCAAATGAAAACTATTCTAATTAGGAGAAAAGAGAACAAGGGCGGGGAGAGGGGGACATCCTTGGAGGGGTGCAGGGGCCGGATGCTGCGGACAGCAGCCCCTCACCAGCGCCATCTCCGGGCATCTGGGACAGCACATGTCCCAGTCCAGACAGATGGCTCAAATGTTTATTAAGAAACCATCCGTAAAAGTTATTGGAAACTTTACATTTGCAGCACAGCCTCTGCACATTGCCTGGCTGCCAGGGCTCTCAACAAGGCCTCATTCACTTCTCTGGGCAGCTCCAGCTCGCTCCACTGCCCCCAGCCCCGCAGTCTCACACCCACCAGCATCCCCTGCTGGGCCTGGTTTACAGAGCCCCACCCCCACCCCAGGCCTGGTCTCCTCCCCTCCCTTGGCTCTGAGTGATTTCTGACTTGCTTTTTCCAAATGTGAAATCTTTGAATGAGGTCACCCCAAGTGGAGTGGCAAGGGGACGGTCACCAGTATTTCCCAAGTGCAGAGGTACCAGGGGTGATTTTAGGTGGAACATGGGTAAACGTGTTTCGTTTTAATAGTTATACATTTTAAAAATAGCTGTAGATTTTTGTAATGTATTTATTTTAGTGTGCATTGGAGGAAAAGGTAGAATCTCATGAAAGAGAGTTTTCTGTTCAAGTGAGTTTGAGTAAAGCAAAAGAGAGAGAGAGAGTTGACTTTAGGAAATGATTAAGTCAACAGTAGTCCAGGTGGCCGTTACATCAGACAAAACAATCTGGGAACACTGCCCGCTTGATCTCAACCCTCACCTAAAGCTTCCTGGATGTGGCAGTTTGATGGACAAGGTTTTGATCTAAACAGGAGGATCCTACCCTGGGCTGGGCTGAGAGAGGGACTGCCCCATGTGCAAAGAGCTCCAGGGACATGTCGCAGCTCCCTGGATCGTGGTTCTGTCTGTCCCCTGTGGTCTGCACCTGGCCTGACCTGCTGTCCTCAAATGCTACTCTGACCATGTCTCACTCAAACTGCTCAGAAGCCCCGTCAGTCCCCATCGCCTGCAGGATAGAAGCCAACTCCTCAGCCTGGTACTCGAGGCCCTTAATCCATCTTTCCAGTCTCTGCCCCAGGCTCAATGTACTCAATGCCAGACAGCTGGTCTCCTGCTTTGGCCTCCCCTCTGCTCATACTGATCCACTGAGGTGTCCTGCTCACTCACCTCTGATCTGTCCTGCTCCTCCTCAGCCTTCTCCCAGGCCCCAAACCTCCCCTCTCTGTGGTGGGACAGCTAGTACAGCATAATGCGTATGGGCAGACTTTGAGTTCTGATCCTGGCACTACTGCTTACTAGCTGTGTGTCCTTGAGCCAGATACTAAACCTCTCTGTTCCTCAACTGCCATTCATCTCTAATGAGTCGGTAATGACAGCAACATCTACCTCCTCCCAGGTTTGTTGGGAGAAGTGAATGAGATGCTCCTGGCATAGCACCCAATACACAGTAACGGCAAGTAAACTGTGGTGTCTGCACCTTCCTTGATTTGAGGTTTAGTTCTTGCCAAGAGTAGCCCCTGGGCACTCCTTTTCCAGGGACTAGATGTTTGATAGATATTTGTTGATTGATCATGGCTGTGCTGGGATGTGTTTTCTACATACAGTCTCTGGATGGTAGGCTCCATGGAGTCTGAGAGCCAGGTTCCCTTCCTGGGTCTAAGGACCCTCTGGAGCCTGGAAGAGCGTTTTTCCCAGGCCATCTCATAGCCTTCTCTTCTCTGGACTGAGTTATCTTTAGTCTCCATGGCTCTTTGTGGAACTACCTACCTCTTATCCTTCAAATGTGGCGGAATAGCCGGAGTGTTCTCAGGAGCCCGCGAGGCCAGTGCAGATGTCACGTGAAGCTTCCCCAGAGCAGATGGGTGGAGACAGGATGGCGCCTGGGCACACGCAAGGCCATCTCTGAAGCCCACCTGCGTGGACAGGGGAGAGAGGTTCCTCCTGCCAGGCCCTGTGCTGGGAGCCCTACAGGTGCACTCCCTGCTCCTTGGTCTGTGCCCTCAGCCCTTGCTCAGGTTGTCTGCAGAGACAGCTCCAGAGCCCAGGGGTTAGGACGAATTTTCCTGCCCTGCTCCAGGGCCACCCTGGAGTAGGCCTGGAGGTAGCAGCCTGCCTTCCCTCCCCCACCCAGCCGTCAGACTTTTCTGAAAGAAATGCTGTGTTCCCTCAGCCCTCCCCCCATCCCCTTCCTCCCACAGAGCCTGGGTCCCCAGGCGGCTGTCCAGCGGTCCCTCTGTGAGCAGACTCCAGTGACACATGGCTTTGTTAGAAAACCTCATTAGCAGGGACAGAAAGGCTCAAGGCAGCTCGGAGCGGCATTCCAGGTGTCAGATGAGAGGGGCCGCAGGAGGAAAAGGCCATTAAACCGTACTGAGGTCAGCCCCTAGTCGAACAAAAATAAAAAAACTGCCACCGGGGAGAGGGGTGGAGAGCGAACTAGGGGGTTTAAAGGGGATGCCCTGAGCTCAAGCCAGGAAGGGAAGGCCCTGGGCCCTGGGAGGGCCGCCAGCCCCTCTTGCCTGATCCTGGGAGTCCCAGAGGCGAGGTCTGAGCAGCCTCCATTGCGTGAACGCCTGGAGGATGGAGGCCGGGCCTCAGGGGACACTGAATCCCCAGTGCCCGGCGCCGGCACCTTCTCATCACAAGTTCAACAACCATCTGATGAATCTAGCCTGGGCCCCAGGCACCCACCTCCTGCGTCCTGCGTGCGCACTGCGCAGGCACGGTGCTGAACACTGCGTATCTAGAAGCTCTTAGTATCGCCACCACCTGCGTCCTATTAGCTCCATTGCAGAGATAAGGGAGGACGGATACCAGAATGTGTTATGTGGGGCTCCTCCGGCCCTTCAGGAACTCACTGGAACTCTACCTCCTAATACTTGAAACTTCTGCACCAGGGACACATTCCTTCACTCCACAGTTAGTCATGAAAAGGCTGAATGAGTACTGTGGCTGAGGCAGCACTGAAACTCGCTCCTCCTGAAGGGTCATTCGTGTGAACGCTGGGATTTGGAATTCTCTGTTCCCGGGGAAGGCGGGGGAGAGGGCTGCCCCTTGTCGCGGGGGCAGGCTCTGTGGCAGGAGGGTGAGGACAGCGGCCGCTGTCATGAGCTGTTTGCTTCGCTGGGCAGGGATGCTCGGGCTGTGTATTTCTGTCCTGCCCAATGTGGAATGTGCATGATTTACGAAGCCTTTTTAACCTGAGGTGTCCTCATAAAGGAGCTTTGAGGAGACTACAGGGAACCTAGTTATGAAAGGCCTTCCTTTCTCTGGATCTGTTAGACAAGGCTGCCCGCCTGCCTGCCCTCAAGTGTTGGGAACTGTGCATGCCCTGCCTCGGTCTAGAGTGGTGGGGATCAGGGACCCCAGGAAAACTGGATGTGGAACAGTACCTTATCCCCATCCCTGCTCAGGCTTCTTGCCCTCCTCGTCCTCTTAGCAGAAACCTGCCCTGAGAGATCCCTGATGCCCTTGACTTCCAAGGCCCAGGCTTCCCTTGGACAAGCCACTTGCCCTCATCTGAGCCTTGGTTTTCTCATCTGCAGAGTGAGTGTGGCATACTTACCCCAGGCTTTGGTAGGGCCATCACAGCCACCACTGTTAAGGAGAGAGCTCTGAGGACAGCCCTCTGTGTGTCTTGTGTGGTCTTGTCTCTCCAGCAGCTGACACAGGGTGCATAGCAGTGGATACAAAAATAGCAATTTGCCCAACTGAATTCTACTGGATACAATGACAAGGAGTAAATGAAATGTACATGAAAGCTCATTTAGAAAAGTTGGGTTAAATCTGAATTTGAATCCGACTCTCCCCTGTAGATGCAGAGCCTGAGACCCTGGCCCACATGGTGAGACAGGGCCCCAGGGTTTCAACCCTCTCCTCCCAGACCCCCTTCCTGGTCCCTCAGGGACCAGCCGCAGAGGACCTTTGTCTCCCTCGCAGGACCCCTCCCCCAGCATGGACCTCCCACCCTCTCTCCATCCAGGCAGAGCTTCTGCCACCTCTCTGGGGCGGTGGGCGTCCCTGTGTCGGCACAGCCAGGCTGGGCCCCTCTCCAGGGAAGGGGCTGAGGGGTGTGAAGCACTGGTGTGTGTGACTTTGTTTATTTTCTCTGAAGGATCCTGCCTGAGCCCTACTATAAAAATAACCTGCCTGGAAACCTCATCTCCGAGGGGGAGAAAGAGGCTTTTGTATCCAGAGAAGTGGCTCTGACAGCCTCCCTGTACCGTCGTCTCAACCCCCGCCTCAAGGAGGAGCTGGCTAAGGTGACGAGGGCCAGGGCCCAAGTGAGAGGGGTGCAGGGCGGATGGGCGGCTGCCCAAGGAGGGCATGGGGGGTGGGAGGAGGGGGCGGGGGGGGGAGAGGAGGGAGGAGGGGGAGGGGAAGGCAGCTCAGCAGCCTCCCTCCCCTAGCACTGCTGAAGCATCTCCTTGCCTGCTTAACCCAGGAAGTTCTGCAGAAGAAGGGAGAGAAAGAGAGGGGACAAAGAAGAAAGCAACCAGAGATGAAAGCCAACAGAGATATGCTGGATATCAAGAAACAAAGAAGAAAATCAAGTCCAGTAGAGAGGAGAGACATGGGGAGGAGAGTGAAGTCAAAAGAGAAAGACAACAGTGAGCAACGTTCACCCAGAGAGATGCAGAGCTCAAGGGATCAGAAGAGACGGCGGCCGCATTCAAGGATGCTGCTGAGGACTTGGTCCAGTTCCTGGGACCTGTGTGTGCCTCCTACCCGCCACCCCACTAGCAGGGAGGACAGGCAGGTGCAGAGCTGGGCGCTAGGGCCCATTACTGCTTAGCTGCACGGCCGGCTTCTGCTCTGGCTCCGGCTGGGCTAGGCGTGCAGACAAGCCTCATTCAAGTTTCTCAGGGGTTCCTTCCCAAGAGCCGGGTCCAAGCGCAAGACATGAATCTACAGGAGTAAAAGAGCCCTGGCATTGGATTCAGGAGGCCTAGATTCAAGTCCCAGCTCTCTGACTTTTTAGCTGGGTGGTCTTCCAGCTTGATCCTCACATCTGTAAACTAGAATAATAATTAGTTTCCCCCCACCTCCCAGGTCCACTGGGCGGATCCACAGAAGGGTCTCCAGATGGACTCGCCAAGTTGTACAGCACCAGCAAGACCACCAGAGGGGATGACCCACTGGGACACTTCTCCAGGCACTGGCAATGGGTTGGTGTGAACCTAGAAGCCACCAGAATCTTAGGAACCAGACCACTCATGACCCCTAAAGCTGCAGGAGAGGCTCTCTCTGCTGCAGCAAGAAGGTCAAAGAGGAACCCCAGCAGCAGCCATTTGGAGAAGGGTTTTCAATTTTAACCATGTTCATGAAGTCCTTTGCTGAGAGAAACCTCCCATAGTTTTTCATCACCAAAACTTGGGACTGATCCACTCAGAATCAGAAGTTGGTAGGACACATGCCATTGAAGACACCTTGAAATTTTTGTCTGGCAGGGAAGGTTCCTCTCTTCTGGGATAATCTCTGAGGCCAGCAGAGGAGACATATTATCTCCCTGGGACTTGGAGCTGGTGTGCTCTGAGTCACCCAGATCAAAAGGGAGAAAGGAGCTGGGGTCCAGGATGCGTTAAAGCAACTTTTGGAGAGAGTTTCGTTGGAAATGAAAACGTGGAAGGACTATAAAGGAAGCTCTACTTTGGGAACAAAGAGCTGCATAGCACAGCTGCCCACGAAAGCTAGGAGAGGGCTAGGGAGCTACAGAAGCCACAATGGAAAGCAGGCTGTTGACACTGCAGGGAGAGTAGGGCAGCGGCCACATGGCTGCCGTGAAATAGAGAGAAGTAGGCTTGGGGATGCCGCTGGGTCTGTGCCCAAACTGGCCCTCAGCTGTGCATCTGAAAACTGTTTCATGGCATGTGCCCAGGGTGCTAATAACAGTAATAGTTCAGAAAAGATGGTCGGCACTCACTGTGCGTCAGGTGCTGCTCTGAACTCGCTGCCTGCATAATCTCCTCTAGCCCTTACACAGGCCTCTGAAGAGGACATGGGGTTACTCCCCCAGCATGCCTCACCCCCCACCCCCACTGTGGAGCAGACTTGCAGTTTGGTAGGGTCAACACCAGGCCTAGTTCCAAGGGTAGAACCTGGTAGATCTGAGCCAATCAGGGTAATCTTATCACCTGTGCCAGAGGGCTCCTTCAGGTTGGCCCAAATAAAAGTGTAGGGCAAAACATGATAATGATGAGGAAAGAAAAGATGTCTCCTTTTTGTGTTAGACTGTGATATGTGCAGGTGTGAGGCCTGGAACTGCTGGTAGCCACCTTAGGATCATAGGTGAGCCACATTGAGGATGAACCAACTGTCAGGAAAGCAAAGCCAAGAGAATCACAAAGAAGCTGAAGCCCTGATCAGACTATTCCTGAACCCCTCATGACCGTACGATTTTCAGTTATGTGAATTAATGAAGGCCATTATTGTTTAAGATAGTTGAGTTGGATTTTTTTTTTTTTTTTGTAACTTGCAAGTATTCAGACTGATGCAGAATATGAGGCCCAGGGAAGTTAAGTAACTTGTCCAAAGTCAAGTAATATACACAAGTGAAGGTGCTGGGACTTAAACGAGAGCATTACAAACCCAGAGCCGACACTCTTCCAACCGCATCAACAGAACCGTGTTGGTTGCATTCTGACCATGTGCCTGTTCTGTGCTTAATCACTGTTCATGTTATCTCATTGCATCTTCACAACAGCCTTTGGAGGTGGAAACTACTAAGATCTCTGTTTTTATAGGTGAGAGGATGGAGGTTAACATGCTCACCATCACATGGCTCTCAAGCAATAGAGTATGATTTGAATCCAAATGCCAGTGATGAGGATGCTAGGCTTTCTGCCCAATCTGGTGGGAAGAGGCTGCCTGGAAAAGACCCGGACGGTCTGCTCCACTCCCTTTGAGGATGAATTCTGCCTCCATGGAGACTGCACAGAAAGTTGAGCCACAGAGGGAGGCAGGAGGTCAGGTTTAGCCTAGTACTAGGAAGAACGTTCCTATTGTGCCAGCCATGGCGTGGGCTGCCTGGGAGAGCCCGAGCCTCCATGGCCCAGAGGCCAGCCGCCCAGCAGCACGTGGCATCTGCGCGAGGCAGCCCCTGAGCTTACAGGAAAGGCTGATGTTCTGTACTCCTTAAAGCCTTCCCCGCCCTGGGCCTCAGTTACCCCATTGGTACAGAGGTTGGGGCAGGACTAGGTGAGGGCTGAGGTGTCTTCCAGCTCTAACATTCTTAAGTTCTGGAATTCCCGGAGGCAGGACTCCAGGCCCCAGGATCTGGCTGGGAGAACAGAGACACGGCTGTTCGGCCAGCTCGGTAGAACAGTGGGGTTCATTGAGCTAGCGGTTCCCTGAAACAGAAACAGCCGAGCGGCGCACGCAGGGAAGATAAATTCATCTGTGGGTCTGGTGAGAGTTGCTGAAAAAAATGTAGTGCTTGAGGGCCATCCAAGGAGAGCCAATTTTCAACTAGTGGGCTCTGACAATGTGCTCAAACTTTAGAAACAGCACACGGGGCTGCATTCTGCCCTGGCCGGAAGGAAGACGGTGCGCTTGGAGCTGACAGTCCCCACCAACACCACAGGGACCAAGAAGCCCTACCTGGACAGGGCTCCTTAAAGCGGGTTCTACTTCCCCTCGAGGCGTGGTGGGGTTGTGTTCGTAATTAGCAAAGGGAGTCTTTTTAGAAATCTGCCTTGAATTAAACTTGTGCACATATGTTTGTTTCAGCAATAGAGAGACCACAAAGCGGTGAGGCCAGAATTAGACCAAGAAGACCTGGGTTCTCCTTCCCTGAGTGTCTTTGGGTTGGACTAGAGGCCCAGAGGTGGACCAGATGCCCCCATAAAGCTTCTGATGGTCTCTCTGGAACATTCCCTCCACCCTTGGCTCCAATGATGACTGATATTGATATAGTGACTATTTTCAACACGCTTGAACATCTGCCATCCGATTTGACCTTCTACAATCCACTGAAGTAGAGTCAGATAATACCATGCCCATCCAGAGAGGAGAGAGTGCAGGCTCAAAGAGGGTAAGCTGAAGGTCCCTCAAACAGCACATGATGGAACCTGACCCTGAGCCCCTTGGCCCCAAATCCCATGCTCCTTTCTCTGGCACACTGCCATCCCTCTGTCCCCACTTTTGGGGGCCACAGAGGGCTGGCTTTCCCAGGCTGCTCTTCCTCTTGCTTAGGGACAGGGCAGATCTCTTGGTGCTGGATTAAAACCTTCGCAAGTGGCAGCTTTGAAAATGTTGATATTCAAAACGGAAGCAATTCTAACTGAGTGTAAAGAAGTCCATTAAAGTTTGGCTCTTTACCCTCATGACTACTTTATGCTTAAAAAAAATAAAAAATCAGAAATTAAATGATTAATTTTTTATTTAGTGACCCTGCCCTACTGGTGTCCCAAGCACCTTCTAGCCCGCCTTTGGAGCACCAGGCCAGAGGATGTCCCACCGTCACAAGTCCCTAGTCGCCCAGGCCACACACTGCTCTGCATTAAAAGGAAATCTCTAGAATTGTCTGTGAAATTGGGCCAGGCTGTCAGGGCAGGAAGATGCCTGTGCCAGAGCAGGAGATGATGGCTAAGCTGAGACCAGGGGTGCCTGAAGGAGGTGCTCTGTGAGGGAAGGAGCCAGGTAAGCAGGAGGAGCAAAGCCTGTCTGGGAACAGCCTCGTGCCCTCCCTGGCAAAGGGGGCAAGGAAATGAGACCATAGAAATGAAGGCTCCTGCAGAGCTGTAAGTCATGTTCTTCCCAGGCTTGGGAAATTCAACCATGACTACCATCTCTACCCTCAGGAATCCAGAAGGGCCAAGGCAGAAGTGGGAGAAGAATGGAGTCTTAGGAATGTACAGTAAGGGACCAGGAGAGGAGCTGGCGAGTCCCTGACTCCCATCCCTAGGGGAGAGGACCTCATCCTCCAGAACTCCTTGGGGCTAGAGCTCCTTCCTACAATCTCTGGTTCCTTTTAGACGCCAGTCTGGGGATGAAGAGGCTGGAATTAAGTTCTGGGAAATCTGTCAAGAATCCAACTGGCATATTCTCCCATCTTCCCTTCTCTTTTTGTTATTGCAGAGGCTGAAGGGGGCAACAGGAAGGATTACAGGGAGAAGAGGATAGGGGAGCAGTATTAAGTGTTTGGGGGAATTCTGAGCCCTTTAATAACAGCAAATTAATAAGAATTTGCAAAACTCTTTTAAGTAATATAAAAATAGACAGCTAATACGTCTTTGATTCTCTGCCTCAAAAGAAGTAAAACGTGTTTGTTTGGGGAGCAGTGGGTGTACGGCCCCTCTGCTCTGTTTCTCTCCTGACCACCCCATCTCCCTAGCAGTCCCGCCCCATCCACCCTCTTAGGGGCCCTGTGGCACAATGGGGGCGGACTATTCCCTGGCTGAGGGTGGGATGCACTGGAGACCCCCGTACGTTGGTGAAGCTGCCCAAGGTCCCTGAGGATGGAGATGGAGGACCCTGTAGAAGTCAGAGCAGTGAACAAAGAGGCCTTTGAGCCAGGCCTTGGCGAAAGTCTGAAGAGCCAGTGCCTTTGGCCCAGCCTTCTTGCAGCCTCACACACCCAAGGACTGGCTCAGGCAGCCTTCTGGCTCTGGCCCTTCTCTCCAGAAGGTGACTCCTTAAGCAGGTTTGCACCCCAAATGCTGCAGTGCTGTGCCCAGTTCACCTAAAATGTCACCAGGGATGGGCTCATCCCCTCAATGTCCTTCTCTTTTAAGTGTCAAGACTTTGGAGTCAGACAGGCCTGCTTTCAGTGACTTACTGGTCAAGTGATCCCAGGAAACTGACAATCTCCCTGAGCCTCAGTTTCCTCACCTGTAAAATGGGAACAATGGCACTGGTTGGTTCCACCATGCCTGGCACATAGAAAGCACTCAGTAGACATCAGTACCATAGTTATTATTCCTAATATCCACCTCGTCCTCCATTCTCTCTTGGCCCTTCACACCTACTGGGCTTGGCCCTGCAGCTTGACCTGTCTGACCCCATCCCAGCAAATGGGTCCATCAGATGAGAGCACCTCAGCCTGAGCCTGAGCTGGACTCTTCCTGGGTATATGTTGGTTGTACAGTTCCCCAAGCTGGGGGGTACAGGAATTGGGGTCATGTGGGAGAACTTCAGGCACTAGGTGCCAGGTGAGTTTGCCACTGACCTTAGATGATTGAGTGGACTCAATGGCCACGTTTGCATCACTTACAAAGCACATAACTCATAGCCGTAGAGTTCTGGGTGTTCAAGAAATTCACTGGTTCTTAGGTTTTGAGGGAGTTCAAGGGCCCTGTGAGAAGCTGGCTAAACTTATGAAACCTTTTTCCAGCAAAAGATAGAATTCTACATGTTTTGCTACAATTTCAGTAGGTTTATCTATGGACCTCAGGTTTACCTCTATTCAGCTCACCGTTCAGAGACGGAAGCCCAGAGAGGTTAAATGACTTGTCTGAGGACCCGCAGCTTGCAGGAGGCACAGCTGTGACGTGAACCTAGACTTTAACAGTCCTCTCCCTTCCTCTGTGGGAATAAGGCCTCTGTGCAGGTCTTTGGCTTAGACTGTGTTCACTTCCCCTCCTGGGTACACAGGGGCTCTTCAGGCCCATGGGGGGCTCCCTGGGGATCCTGAGGGTAACTCAGGTGGGCACAGGCTTCGGTAAAAGGGATGGAGGAAGACAAAGCCAGAGCCCAGGCAAGGAGCCGGGAGCCCCGTGCACGTGATGGTGAAGGGTTAACTGGCCCTGAGGGTGGCTTTGTGCGTGTGCTCAGGGGCGAGGCAGCGTGTGCAAAGGCGCACGTCTCTCTCTCGCGCATGTGGAGCTGCAGGACCAGGACCGCAGGCCAGCCTGGGAGAGAGGTGCCACAGTGTCCTGGGATGAATGGACCTCTGTCTTCAAGGCTGTGTGAGCCTCTGTGTGTGCAGGTCCCGTTAACTCACCCACGGCCACATGTGGAAAGGGGAGGAGAGACCTGGAGAAGCCCCAGCCACTGAGTCCTTCTGATTTTAGAATGAAGTAGAAGACACAGAAAGAAGAAACTTACACCAACCCAAATTCATATAATAAAAGAGCACGCATGCGCTCTGGTGCCATCATAACCTCTTTCAACCCTATTGCCAACCTCCTGTTACCCATCTGGGTATTTTGAGGGAAGAATCTTTGGCTAATATCCCAAAACAGATTCTAGAGAGCTGGCCCTATTTGCTTCTGCGGCTGTTTCAGTTTTGTCCTGTGTGTGTCTGTCCTCTTGCCTTTGAGTCTGGGTGCAGCTTCTCTTTCCCCTGCCTCACCTGCAGCTTCCGCGATGGGCGCTCATACTTCCAGCCCGGCCAGCAGGCCTCACTTGCACCATTATGCCTGTGATGGAACGGCTTAGCCGGAGTCCTGTCCTGGTCCCCATGTTCCTGCTCCCACTTCTGATCCTCTCTGGGCCCCTGTTGCCCTTGGCTGTGGTTTGTTTAATGGAGTGACTCCTGTCTGGGAGCAACTCAGAGCTCAGGACACAGGGAGACACTTGTCCACACTTGCTATTTTTTCACCGAAAGAGCCAAACCACAGTGATGGGCTCGTTGGCCTGGCTGGGTGCCTCCCTCATCCCTCCAACCACTAGCCTGGCCTCCATTCCCCTCACCGGCCCTGATTCCCAATGGCCTCTGGTTCAGGACTTCTAGTTACCCATTGGGAGACCTCCTCAGTAGGAGTCTGGCCTCTTATGTGGGGGGAGAAGGACGATCTGGGCTCTGAGGAGGTAGCTGAGGCTGAGAGAGACACCCTGGGGACCAGAAAATAGGCCCACAGACACCAATGACCACACCATATTCATCCCGTTCCCCAGTGCTGGGCACAGAGTAGGTCCTAAAAGAATAATAATGGTTGAATGGATGATGGATGGATGGATGGATAAGCAGATGGGTAGATGGGAATGAGTGGAAGGGTAAATAAAGACTCAAGTAGACATTCTGATAAACCTAATCTGATTTCTTGGTCCAAACATGGGAAAGAAGGAAGGGGAAACCGAGGCCTAGCAGGTGCATCCAACTTATCCCTGAGTTTAAAGGAAATCTCTTCTCCTGGGCCCTTTGCAGTAGGTCTTTGAGCCTCCCCTGGGAGTCTGGGGTTGGGTGAAACCGGCCTTTTCTCCATCCTCATGTTTTCCTTCAGGCTTCTCTGCCCATTGGAAAAGGTGTCCTGCAGCGGGGCAGGGTAGCTCTGAGCAGGGAGGAGGTGGGTGGGAAGGGAAGCGGCTCAGGCTGATGGGGGTGCCACGGAATAGGACGCTGGAGACAAAATGCGTTAGTCTGGGGCTAGAGCAAAGTGTTACGTGCTTGGACCAGGAGATGGAGAACAATTCCAGTACCTAAAACTGGGGCGTGACATAGTGGGCACTTAGTATTTATTGAATGAATGAATGAATAAAATATTTCTATGTCATCTTCTCTCTAGATAACATCCCCAAATCCTTTTCCAAGGGTATATAGAACTCTCAAGAGCTCTGGACCACTGAGGACCTTCCTCTGTGGGTAGAATGAATCAGGGTCAGCAGCCCTGTTGAAGGAAGAGGGACAGTGTCACCTCCAGCCCCATCCAAACTCTTTTCACTCACCTGCACTACCCAGGGTCCCCCTCCCTCATCCTCCTCCTCCAGCCCCACCACTGGTTACCATGGTGCTGATCCGGAGGCTGGGGGCACCAGGAGGGAGGAACACAAAGCTGCCGTGTGCACACGCATGCACGTGTGCACACGCATGCACGTGTGCGTACAGGAGTGGCTGCGATGATCTCAAGCTCCAGCAAAAGTCCTCCTCACCTCACTGGCTGGGGCACAAGGATGGTGTTTGGGGCTGAGGGTTTAGGAGGGGGCGGCTGATCTTCTGGCAGGAAGGGGGCTTGATTGATGAGATAGGCAGCTTCACACCACCAAGGCCACAGCTGTGGGACTCGGAGACCCCCATCCAGGGGTCCTGTCTCCAAACCAGACCTTCTCTGGTGCTGAGATCTTCAGGGAAGGAAGTGCTCAGAGCTCCTCAGGGGGCCTTGCTGCTGGGACGCGCTCCTGAAATTTAATCACTATTCTTTGCCGCACTTTGCCTTGGGAGAGTCCAAGTGGGGGCCTTCCCTTCAAATTTATCCATGGTCGAAGCTGCCTTCTGCATTAGACCTAGAAAGCCCGGGTTTTGAGGCCCGAGGGGGCCTGCTTCTGGCCTGTGCTGAGCCCATTTTCTGAGCAGACACAGGAGAACTGTTGGCTCAGGCCAGGCAAGGCCTCCTGAGCCAAGGGAAAACAATTAGGAGTAATTACCATCAAGAGAGGCCCTGGCGAGGGTGAGAGTGGGAAAGGCCGTCTGTTTAAGAGGAAGCTGAAGGTGGCAGGCTGATTTTGGGGAAAAAATCGGAGACAGAGGGTGGCAGGGAGGGTTGAGAGTGTGTTGCCTTTCTCCTCCAGTTAAGGGAGCAGGGCCCCTCCCTGGCGGCCTCTGCAGGGGCTCTGTGTCCGGAGGTGGGAGGGGGAGCAGGAGGGCACCGGGCTCTGCATTCCTGAGATTCTCAAACCAGTCAGAACGGAATGGCAGAAGAAACCCCATACCGAGGGGACAGAGCCTGAGACACAGACAGAAAGGAAAAGATGAAATGGAGCACCCTGGAGCACCCCAAGTTCTCGAAATGTCCCTCCACGCACACCCCCAATTCCCCAGACCCTGTGGGGATGCGCCGGGTCTGCTTCATGTCTCCCTCCTCACCCCATTCCTTTCCTTAGCCCTTCCCCTTTTGGGGTTAGAACCAGAGGCCTCAAAGGAAAATTGTTGCTAATATGGGTGACCTAGGGTTGGGGACAAGAGAGGAAGCAAAAGAAAAAGAGTAGTTGGAGGAAGGGCTCTCAAAGGAGGAGGGAGGGAATTCCTTAGTACCCCTTTCTAGACAAGCCAAGAGGAAGTGACTCCAAAAGGAGGGAGACCCTGCCATTCTCCTTGACCTTCCAAATTAAGGTGAAGAGACAAGCAAGGGCCTCAACCCTGCTCACGAGAGAAAAGGGGGCGGGCTGGCCCTTGCCGACCTCATGGGAGGCTCTTTTTGGCTTCACGCTGGTGGAGCCCCACAATGTCTAGGTCAGGTGTTTTCCCTGCTGAGACAGAGCAGTGCTGGCTGTGTGAAGTGGCAGGCTGCGGGCTTCAGAGACACACACCCGTGGCTTGGAGTTCCTATTTCTATCCCTGACAATCCGTGGTGAGACTTTGGGCCAGTTATTCAATCTCCATGTGCCTTGTTTTCTCGTCTGAGAAATGGGGACAGTAGTACCTACATCATACACTTGGGAGGATTAAATGAGATAATGCATGCAAAGATTTGATACATAAGGCTGGGGCCAGGGCCTCAATAAATGGTCACTCATTATTATTGGAAGAAGATAGCTCTAAGTGCTAAGTGGATGATGAATTTAAAGCCAGAGACCCTGGGGGAGGAGGCACTGTGACCCGACATGAGGAAGTGAGTGAGGCCTTGAGTAGGGTGGAGGCTGTCAACACGGGAGGGAAGCACTGCTCAGAGATGCTGTTCACTCCTTTAGCAATTCTCTCCTTCAACTCTTTTAGGCACCTGGGACGCAGCAAGAACAGAATAGACATGTTAGTGAGAGACAGATGAGTAAATAATATAGTCAAATATGAAATGATATGGGGAAAACACGAAGGGAGTTAGAGACCATGAGAACTGGGACGTGGGGATGACGGAGGAAGTGAGGGAGTGAGTCAGGACAACATCTGGGGAAAAGCCCTACAGACATAGGAAGCAGCAGGTGGAACGGCCATGAGGCAGAAGCAAGATTGGTTTGTCAGACACCAAGGAGGCCTGTGCTGCCGGCCGAGAGCAGGAGCCCAGGCCGAGCGGTGGGGACGCTGTCAGAGAGACGGTGAGCCACCCCTGCAGGGCCTCACGGGCCCCTGTAGGCAGAGTTGGCCAGGGATGGGCTGATGGGAAATGGGGCACAGGGATACAAAGAAGCAACACATCTTTTCCTGGGGTTCAGAAGAGCATCTGGAACACGAGTTCCTTAAGGAACATGAACCCCACCCCCTTCCCTTTGTAACTTTCTGCAGTGCCCAAGACCAACCCAGTGGGCTGCGGGCAGAGGCTGAGTCTGACTCACAATCAGGACCCCACTTTGAGGGAGTCTTTTCCGCACCTGGGGACAGACATGCAGACCCAGGCAACGGTCAGCTGTCTTTAACCACACTGGGGAATCAGAAAATAAGAGCAGCTTGAAGATTTCCCTCTTCACTCCAATCATGTTCAAATGGCTAAAAATCTTAACCATGTGAGAGAAACGTTAGCACACAAGCATGTCCTGGAGACTACAAGGGGTTCTTCTAACTCAGCACAGATAAAACTATGTCACCAGTATAGTGGAAGATTTTCCAGAAGTTGGTGCTCTCTTGTTTGATTCTTTGGAGTGTGAGCTTTACAGGTAGAGCAGTGGGATCACTCCCTTGAGGTTAGATTGAGGAGAAAGGGGTGTGGGAGAGGCTAGGAGACAAGGGATGCTGTTAGCAGAGTGGCTTGGAAGCCCCGACTGGTGTGTTTGGCTCTGGAGGTTTCTCTGGCCGGCTCCAGAGACATGGTCTGGTCTTAAAAAGTGCCAGAGAGCCACGGATTTGCATGTTATTTGTGTTTCAGGCTTCAATTCCAGGTATGTGGAATGAAATGAATGAATGAACAGTATTCAGACTCCTGGTTAAGGGGTGGACACAGGAATCCAGACCACACTGAGGATCTAATCACTGGTCCAGCTTGGATCAGGAGACATAGACACAGACAGAGACAGAGCAAACAGTCAAAGAGACAGAGAGACAGTCAGAGGGACAAACACCATCAAGTCCTTTTTACCAGGGAGTTTCCAGTCAAAGCAAGAAAGCAAAATCCACAGAATTTATTTTAAATAAATCAACCTTTAAACACCAGGGAGAGAGTCACACGTGGTCAGATGAAGGCAACATCATCCCTGACATCTCCACCTCTGCGCCTCCATCATCCACACCCAGCTTCAAACTGGACCACAGGCCTGAGTCTACCTTCTTGATAATGTCCATTGCTTGGTATCTGCCTAGCTTCTTAAATTAGTTAAACTCTAAGGTCCTTGAGAATGGGTGGCTTTTATTTCCTTGGTCACACTATCTCTTTACTCTACCCTCCAGGGCCCCCAAGCCCAGTGCTTAAACACAGGCTTATTAAACACCTAACTTAAGGGGCTCCCCAGAAATATTAGATGAGGCGAATACCCTCCAGGGACTTAGCTCTGGCCAACAGACAAGACACAGGCAGCATGTGAAAGTCCATTTAAAGGACAAGGCAGACAGAAGGGAACCACAATCTGTAAGGGATGTACAATTTCACTGGAAATAAAGAAGATGTACACAACTGTACATCACAGAAAGATGTGTGGTTTGGAAAAACATACCTTAATTAGCTCATTGGGATAGAGACTGAAGAGCCCTGGAGGACATGCTGGGCTGCAGAGGAAGGGGTTTTTGTTGAGTGCAGGCTGGGGCTTTAGGTGTGGGGCCACGAAGGGGCTGCAGCCTCACTGCAGACTGCTGTGAGTGGACCTTCTTCCCCCAACCCCTGCAACATTGGCTCTCTAAATAAATGTTCACATCAGTTACCCCTCCTCCTCCCCAGCAGGCCAGAGAGAAGCAGCTGGCACTCCTGGCTTGGGGAAAAAAAGCACCAAACTACTCACCTGCCCTCAGTGGCAACATAGGTCTTGGTCCATTCCTGGTGTGAGGGACAGATTATGATACATATGCCATGTGGAGTTCTATTATTTTCTGATTCTAAGGGCTGCAGATGTCCAGATAAGAGATTTTACGATAATGTGATAGGGAAGGCTTCAAGGAGGTGAGACTTAGGGGGTGTGTGTTCTGTGTTATTTGTGAAAGGAATAAGAATCATCGGATGAGGGGTGCCCAGCAAACTGAAAACCCCGGGCTCCTTGCACTCCTCTCTCCACACACTCCCCCTTCCCAGCACCCAAGTTCTGTGAAGGATGGAAGGACAACCTCCACAAGTCAAGCAGTTGATGGTGACTCCTCAGCTTAGAATGCAGAAGTCAGCAACTATGGTCTGTTCCATTAGGAAAAACTGACCTGGGCCTTAACTCTAAGATCAAGCCAGTGTTAATTAACACTGGCCTTAAACTTGACTTTGAATCTCTACCTTGACCGATTTCTATTCCAAGCAGCACGATGGCCCTCAGTAACACTGCAGAATCTTAGACTCTGACAAGACCCTGGACATCTGGTCCAACCACTCCCAGCTGGAATTACCCCCACCCTCTCCCTGACAGGCCAGAGAGGCAGCCTGCATTAACGCTTCCTCAAGGTATATCTTGTAGCTCAGAGTCTCCTAGTTTCTCTTTTCTCTCCCACAGGGGATGCGTGTGCCAGTGGTGACCAGCATGAACCCACTTACCCTTATGGTATGTCCCTCCCCACCTCCAAAACTGGGAATGGGACCTATGGGCTCTTAAAAGGCAGAGATGTTAGGATTCAATGTAGGTGAAATAAGGCCTTGGGCTATAAGGGGAGATGCTGGGCTGAGCCTTACTTGTCCCTTCCCAAATTTTAGGATGAATTTGAAGCTGTGGACAGTGTGCTCCTTGGCAGGGAAATAGGGCCACTTTCCTGGGAGCTCAGTATGTAGCCTGAGTCAACCACAGGGCCTGCTGTCCTATGCGCCTTTTTCTGACTCTCTTGGATGTGTGAACTCCCAGGATGAAGACATCATACTGCACCTCACCTTGGCCCATCCAGGTGGAGCAGGAGATGACAAAGCCCAAGTGTCAGTCATCTCTCTTACTCGGGGACAAGACATATTTGAGAGCCGGAGGGATGGCACAGGAGGACCAGGGGCTGAAACATTAAAAACACTGGGGCTCTTAAGTGAACCCTCCCTCTCTACCCACTGGAGCCTTTTATGGGCCACGTAAAGCCAGGTGGTGATGGACAGACTATGGAATATGGTTGCTGGCAGTGCTTTTCCAGGTCACCTGTGACTACCCAGAAACACTAAAACTTGCAGCTAGCGTTAGATGTTAGCACACTTACAGGGGCTAAAGAAGAGACGTAAATACCACAGAGAAGTAGGAAGCCCCTCATGTAAAGAGGAGTCTATTTACAAAGTCTCCAGGCCAGATGAGGGAAAAGTACTTTTACATTCAACCCTAAACAGGGCTCCTGGGAGCAACAGTGGGTCCCAGGCGAAAAATGAGATGGAATTAGCCTCTGTGCCATGAACCGTGTACTCTCAGATGGGTGGCATGGCCTAACTTCCTCTGTACGGGGTCCAGGAGGGATTACTGGGACTATGGTTTCTGTTGAAGTCTCTGTATTTGGCATCTAGAGCTTATCAACCATCAAATGCTCCTTTTTCGAGGGAGGTAGGTAATCATGAGCTCTGAGCACAGGGGAGGGGACATCGGAGAAAAGGAAAGCAGTAAGCTTCCGTGTGAAGCAGGTTAAACGAGGTTTCGGTGACATGCCCTTGGCCGTGGAACACGGGAATGTCTTACTCCCCCCACCCCCCAATCATCGAGACCCACTTCTAAATGAAGGAAGTTTCCAGATACCAGTCCTGCTCCTGTTGGGCAGCTCTCTGGGAAGAACAGCCCCCACGATATGAGTCTGGTTCCCACCCTGGACCACAACCCATGTCTCAGCTTGGCCCATCCATGCAGGGTAGTCTCAGGATCAGTAACTTCACCTTGTAGGAAACTGCACTGGTCAGAAAGGGGGGCCAAGTTCAGACAGGCTTAACAATTCCTTGTATATTTTTCAAAGTGCTTTTGTTGCATGTTTCATTTTCTGCTATACATGGCAATAAATATTTGTTGCTTTGGTCTGTACAAAAAGTCTGTGAGGAAGGTAAGACAGATGTCATCTAAACGCACAAACAATAAATACAGAGAACCATTATGTTCTGAGTCCCCCCAGACAATAGCAAGAGAGCCTGAAAAAACTCAGGTCTTTTGATTCATGGTCCAAATCTATACCATATTGCCACCTTTCAAGTTGTCACTTAAACACATTAAGTACCAAGAATAAATGTTCAGGAGTCTCACAATGAGCCTGCATGCCACAGCTTTCCAGAAGAGAATGTGAAAAGTCCCAGCAACTCATATATAGAAAGCTATTTATTTCCTATAGAAAACACCAAAAAAAAAAAAAAAAAAGTAAAGGAAAAAAAGCAAGAAAGAAAGAAAGAAGGGGGGAAAAAAAAAAAGAAAAGGAAAGGAAAGAAAGAAAACAAAGAAAAGAAAAGATGGTCTTCCCCCAAAGGCAGGCAGTATGAAAAAGGTAGGACATCTGGTTGCTGGAGTGGATACAGTAACATTCAGTTAACAATGGAATATTTAAAAAAAATAGTTTTCTTTTCAAATTGTAACCTGTGGTAACACATAGAAAAATGTACTAAACAAGCTTGGTATAAAACAGAGTAAAATTTTCAAATAAGCCCAGGGAGAAAGCACAATGTTGGAAAGGATGAGGTACAAGGGAAGAGGAAAAAGATTTTATACAAAACTACCTATTACAATACAGAAAAAAGTATAAAACGTTCCTATTTTGGAACTTAAGTAGAAAATGACACTGGCATTGGATCATTTCACTATCTAGCCTGAGGAACGCTCAGAGGGTTGGGGAGATTCTACGAAGAACAAAAGGAGTAGCAGTTTTTCAAACTCAAGTTGATCAGTCCAAATTCCACCCGTTTTCCAGTTGAAAATCTTGCCTCCCTCTATAACCTCTACCCCTAAGCCAAAATTTATCCAGGCCTCAAAATATTCTGTTAGGAAGTCCACAAACACCCTACACATAGAGGCTGGGGACTGTGCGTGCTAGAGCTAAATTTGGAAAATGGTAATAAATCTACAGGCTAAAATGGTGAACACATTCAGCCTTTAAAAAAAAAACAAAAACATATCCCTGTGAAATATATATATATATATTAAATTTTCTGTGGTTAGAAACATATTTAGACTAGCTAGCCACAGACCAAACTAGACCTGCATTCATCCAATGCTGGAATTTTATGCTAAAGACTGAGGTCCTTCTTCTTCTTGGTCAGAAGCAGGCAGCAGTAGAAGCGGTGCCTTGTTGCTCCACTCAACCGCTCCCTGGGTGGGTCTTCCCCGCCATGTGCGTGAGCACATGCAAACCTCTGCTTTTAAGGAAAGGACTGCCTGGCACTTCGGGATCCACCTAGGGCTCATGTGTTGTGCCTCAGGAGAGGACGAAGCTACAGATGATAGAACAGCCTTGCACAGAAGCAGACGGATTTCACAAAGGGGCATATAAATAGGAAAGTCCTAGGGGAGGGACTTATGCAGGTGCCCCAAAGTCCAGTTTACAGTCACTTTCCTGATGACACATCTTGAAAATCTTGTGTGTATGTATGTGTGCGTGTATATGCTGGTGGTTTTCATCCCTACCTTTTTGCCCACATCCTTCCCTACCTCTTAGTAAGGCCTAACAACAAGAGTTTATATGAAACCAAGAGTCTTTCCAAGCTTCTCTCAGGCCCCTAACTAGGGACTGAGAGAGGCTGGAGCCCTTTGAAAACAAGATGGCAGAACTGAAGAAGTGAAAAGCAGTCTCTCTCTTCAGCTTCGGGATGTCCCTCACCCCTTTCACAGCACCAAAGTTTCTTTGCAAAAATAGTATCTGAGATACAAAAGGAAAGGCAGATGTGCTTGTGAATGCATCTCTCCAGGGCCTGGTCCAGGATCAAGGACTTAACAAGAACAGAGGGTTGGGAGCAGCTGTTTCCAAGGTCTCCAGCTGTAGACAACAAAGAGCTAGTCCCCCACAAGGTCCATGTCTGCTGATGAGACGGTCTTCACAAGAGCTTTCGGTGGAGGATCTCCCAGACCATCCGCTTCCGGAAGTACGGCATGTGTTGCTGGAGGAACACAGAGACAGCCTTACTTTCATTTCTTGTATGCAGACCCAACATTCCTTTCCTTCTTGAGGTTTTTAACTAAAATAGTCTCAGCTGAATTTCTAACCTTTCAAGTTGCTCATTCTTGATTACAAGTGATTTTTTCTTTCTGTTGCTTTTTTCTATTCCTATCTCTACTGCTCTTTTCCATTGCTGTAACCTTAGAAGTTTTATTGGGCATCACCAGGAGTCTCCAGGCTATACCCAGATGTCTTCAAGAATTTTGAGAATGGTGTCTATCAAGTCCTCTATGCTGAACTTTTAAGAGGATATGAGATCTGAGGTCTGAAAATAAAAAACTCACTTTTTATGGGAAGAGTGATGGAAACTGCAAGAATCAGCTCCACCCAAAGGCTATGGGGGAAAAATCTGATAAAGCCATTCACTTAAACAGAAGTAAAGGGTTAAGTGGAGGACACAGAATAAACCATAATCTCTGGTCTTAATCCACTTTGGTCTCTGAAGGATCATGTGGACAGAAATAAACAATCACAATGAGAAGTGAGGGGCAGGGGAGGAGGGCAGCACAAGAAATTACACCAGGAAATTAAGGTGTGGCCTGTTCCAAAATTCAACCGCTATCCAAATAAAGGGAAACTGAAGCAAACTTGTTCTGGCCCAGTTTGCTTCTTACAGGATTTGAGGTAGGCGAGGGAGATGAGTAGAGAAGGCTCTGCTGTTGCCCAGGATTCCTGGACTACAGTATGTGAGGTACGGTAACACAGGGCGTGGCCCACCACTCTCCTCCTTTCTTGTGACGTGGCACAGGCAGTAACCACCCGAGTTACGAGCCACAGGCTAAAGCAGGCCTCCTAAGCGGAGCAAGTGGAGAGAAAGACATCCAGGCGGGCAGCCTGGAGTCAGGGTGCTCACAGAGCTCCTTCCTGAGGGCTCACCTGTGTGAAGTTGATTGGTCTGTCTTTGGTAATGCAGTCAGCATATTTGCAGGCAAACATGCCACAGTCACTTCCATTCATCTGCTGTGGAATTTCCTGAAAGGCCAAAAACAACAAAAAGGTGACATCTTTCTAAGCTTCCTTCTTTATTAGATTATAAGTAAGAACCAAAGGATACACATTTTATAGGTCTCCTTGAATTTTGAAGGACGACCCTGGTGCCCATCTCAGAACAACAGAGGGCTCAGAGGGAAAAATACAGCATCTCAGTCAGGCCTGTGTACTTCATATTAATCATTCAGCAGACTGTCTGAGACTTCCATGACAGCCCAGGGTGCAAAAACTGGTCCCTCCTACAAGAGCCAATCTGCAAACATTTCCCACAGAAATGAAAAGCTTAGCAAAACAGCTTGGCATTTAGAAAACCTAGTTCTTCATAAGAAACGCACCCCTAGTTTTCCCACAGACAGCTTACTCTGTCTTCCCCATGGAACCAAACAACCAAGCTGAGGTCAGGCTGGACACTGAGACAGAAGGTCCCTGGGGTAGGAGTAACAGCCTTTTCTTTCCAAATATCCTCATTTCAGGACATCCCCCCCCCCATCAGGATGAAATGTACCTGGCTTTTCTTGCTGAAGAGCTGCCAGCCATTGGTGTCAAACTCTCTCCTTTTCTTGTCAATGCTTTCTTGCTTTAGGTATTGCCTGAAGGTATTGGGAAAGAATGAGATGAGCTTGGGCAGCACTAATGACAGCTGCGCTCAAAGAATGGGGCTGACAATCCTTACTGCACTTATAAGAAAAACAGTATATACTGCTGGGCAGGGGATCTTTGGACTGCCAGGCTTCCTTTGGAACCTCCACAGTTCACACCCGCCCTGTCAATCCAAGAGAAACATGACCTCTGTCTCTGATACCTGGGCTCCTTCTACCTACTGTCCCTCCTGAGGAACGAGTTTTGATTCTTTTCCTTCATTTATATGGTCCTTTAGAACTCAACCTAATGGAAGAAAAATGTTTCTCTAGCAATATCAAAGTATTTATTTATTTATAGTCTCGATTCTCCTGTGTGAAAATTCAATCCAAATCAACAATTTGTTGAGTGCTCACCTCATACAGAGCACTCTTCTTACGTGCAAACTGCTCACCTTTCTGGAACCTACCTCCTCCTGGCCACTAGAGTGGTACAGTGAGGAGTGTACATTTCAGAAAGAGCAACACATGGGATATAAAGACATTTGCATTCTGGTTCCCAGTTGAGCCACTAGCTAGTAGAAGCTGAGCAAATCAGAGTCACCTCTGTGGGTCTTGATTTCTTCATCTGAAAAATTAGGAGGTTGGAGTAGATGATTTCTAAGTAGTTTCCGTATCTCTATGTAAATACCCACATCTCTATGTATATACCCACTCTAGACCTTGGTGCACCGAGACAGTAATTACCCCCATTAGGGCA
This sequence comes from Camelus bactrianus, assembly GCF_048773025.1. Lineage (NCBI taxonomy): Eukaryota > Metazoa > Chordata > Mammalia > Artiodactyla > Camelidae > Camelus > Camelus bactrianus. Next base: position 17,865,536 of record NC_133550.1, on the reverse strand, counting down.
TATTTTTGGTATTATTATATTATTATTAAACTTTACTTACTTGGATGGAAAATATCCATTCTTACTCAATATAAAGCTTTCCTTTATTAATCACTCCACTGAAAGTATCAGAGAACTGAGTTCAGTAGCTGTAAAAGCACAGCATATACCCAACACCGAACTCTTCTCTTCCCAACTCCCTACTTACAAGAGGATCCTGCAGGCTTCATTATTTATCCCACCCATAGAGTCGTAATAGGTAATATTCTTCTTTCTAAAGTCCACAACCTGGAAATAAAAAAAAAATCTGTGTTTATGAAGTGAAGAAAACTGGTTTCTCAGCTTTCCCTCCCCTGGAACTTGGAACCCTCTGCCAGATTTCCTGTGAAATCATGACGTGTGTGATGGGAACTCTGGATTATACCATGCTTCATCAGCAGGGGAAAGAAGAACAGGGGGATTATTTACTTAGAACTATAAAGGAGGCTCATTGACTGCTGGCCCCAGTCACTGCCCTGAAACCTTTTCCCAGAATTCAGGGCCTCCATCTGCAGTGTGGGCAACGCTGAAGACACAACATGCTCTTGAGAGAATGTAAGCTGAGTGAAATCATTTCCACAAAACTTTAGAAAGATGGTAAAAGATTCTGGGTTTGGTTTCTTTACCTGGAGAATTTTATTTTGGCTTTATAAAGCTTTTCAAATGTAATTCAAAACAAATTATGGAACAACACTTATACTATTATTAATATATTAAGCTAATGTATCCATGTTCTCATAGTCAAAAAATATTAAATTACCAACTATGGAAGGCAAATCAAGATTAGGCAGAAAATGACAGTCACAGAATATGAGCTGGCAGCATCATTAAGAAGTCACTTTTTCTCCTCATGCTTTGCCCTGAGGCTGCTTTGACTTATAACTCCCTTTTAAAATATTTCCAGAAAAGGAAATTCCACAACTTTCTTCAAAGTCTAAGTATCTCCCACTCTTGACAGGGAATTCACTGATCTATCCAATTTTTAGACAACTAAATGCTACTCTTTCTCTCAGTCACCTAGTGAAAATGCAGAAATAATATTCACTACTGTCTGTGTGCTCAACAATTACATAGATTTCTTTTAAATTTTATCAAACATAAAAGAGGTACTCACAGCAAGACACCAGTGCACTCCTAGGTGAATGGGCACCAAAAGAATGTCAACAGAAAATACATCCACTTTCTTCGTCCAACGTTTCACTGCTTGATAACCAGCAGTTTTTAACTTAGTGAAAAAAAAGGTATTAAATGCGTGCACACTTGGTAACCCCTTCTCTTTACTTCGCTCCATCAGCATATTCATGTAGAAATTGATGATCTATGGGAAGAAAGTACATGTATTAAAATAGATACTCTGGCCTTTCAAAATAGTTGTGTTGGATGAAGGAAGTGTGGGTACTTATATATACATGGTTCAGGATTCATACAGGCAGAAGTTGGCCAGACCTGCAGAAGACTGAAGATTAGGTTAAAAAACTGGAGACTGAGGAGGAAGGGGTGCTACAAGGTGACATTCGGAGAAAGGGAAAGGCAGGAGTACAAGCAGTTTAATAGGGCACATTAGCAGTCCCTTTAATCTACTGGGACTGTAAGAAATTTAAATAAATCCTGAGCTCAGAGTCTAGTGTTAATAAAGCTAAGATCAGCAGTTCAGTCCTTCTAGGTAGGTCTATTGATTTTGCACAAAGATAGAGAACTCTTCTTCATGACTAAAGAATGCATTTTCAGCCTAACAAGTCACCTAGCAGAAGCAAACTGTTTCAGTCTCAGGTAGAACTGAGTGACAAGATAAACCATCATCCATAATGGAAACACATCTCTAAACTGATTGTAGCTCAGCAATGTCTCCTTCACAGAGGCAGACGATGAGACCTGAAAGCAAAATCACAAACATGAACAGTAAAGCTCTCCCCCAGAATCTATATGCTTAGCTTTCTCATTTTTGTCAGTTCCATTTATGCCTTCAATATCAAGTATAAGTGAAAGAAATTCAAATGCTTAATACGGGAGACATGTTAATGAAACTATGTGTTCTCTAATAGTGACTGTCGTCCATCATTCCTTTAGGTCCAGGACTCCTTGGTACTAAAGCTTGAAAGTTACTGTGCCGGAAGTTACTGCATACTTACTTTATGTGGCCAGCTGAGGTCAGGCCAGTGTGTGTCAACTGCAAGGAATGAATGGGCTAACTGATCCACAGCTTGGAAATATGACTAAGAAAACAGGCACATTTTTCAGAATGCTTTTTGGGGACTGGGAAAACGCCCCCGTCCTTTGACAAATATTTACACACTAGGATGCCAGAGCAGTGAGCTACTGCTCAACAGTAGGCAACTACATGCTGGGCAGGCGGCAGGGAACACGGCCAGGAACACACCGGAGCATGGTCTAGACTAGAGAAAGGGCCTACAGATGAGGCTGCCTAGGCAGCTGCAGGGAAACCACGCTCACCATGAGGCAGAGCTGTGAAGGTGGCGGCGGGGAAAGCGAGGGCTAAAGAAAGACACTGTTCTGCCTGCATCTCTGAAGGCTGAGTAACAGGCCCAGAGGGCTCAGGCTGTGGCTAATCCTCTGCCTCGTGTGATGCCCAATAGGGACGAGTGATGATCAATCAAGACACAATTAGAATTATCTCAAATCCCAGTTTTCAATCTAACTGCTACCAAGAATAATGGTGCTAAAGGATGCTTCTAGACTTGTGAAGGCAGCCAGGGATGCAGGAGCATCTGCCCAGAAGGACAGATTTCTAGGCTATAAACTACATTCTGCAGTGAGAGAAAATCAGCAAGAAGGGACTGGTTCCTCTGGGACTCTATCCCGTAATATTAGCCACATTATGAGGCAAAACCCTTTAATCCGAGCAGTGAAGGGAACAGGCAGACAAGCTGTCAGTCACCATACGCCAAACCCTTCATGGGGCAGACAAGTTGTATATTACGACAGGCAAAAAGGACTTAGGGTGGAGGTGGAAGGAACTGCAGAGAGGTAAGGACAGCCAGGCACGTGAAAGCTATGGAGATCTAGCTCCTGCAGGTGCCCATCAGGGGCTCTATCACCTTTGGGATCATCACCTTGAAGTAAAAAGCATGAGCTAAGTGAGTATCGTGCTACACCGGGCTATCCTACTTTCCAGGAGGAAAGAGTTCCAAATACCAACTAAGTTTAGCCGGACCTACTCAGCCTCTGTTGTTTGGTTTCTTATTTTATTATTTTGAGAGAGTGGACTACAAAGCTGAAGACCAACCCAGCTGAACAGGAACAGAGACCTAGTGGTCAGGACACCACACTGAGAATCCCTCTTCCATTGCTTTAGTTCTGCCTCCAGCCAAGGTCTTTCCACTGAGAGGGAAATAAATGGCTTCCTCCAAAGTCAGCTTACTAACTAGCTCTAGGGAGAGATCTGGGTTCTTTTTCACTTTCCTTGTATCACAGTAGGTGGGAGCTCGGTGGCCTCAATGTTCCCTCCCATTAGCTGAGGATGTGTAATCTGACATCTGAGGCAGAATCTAAATCCAAATTTCCCTCCTCAGTTTTTCAGCTATTACTCTGTCCAAAGGAGGGAAAGTGCCATAGTTCAGCCAAGACACAATCGCACCAAAAAAAAAAAAAAAAAAAAAAAGCTAGGAGTTAGGAGAACAAAAAGAAGCCTACACATCATTTCACAGAGGAGGGCTAAAGATGAAAAAAAAAAAAAAGAAAGAAATGAGAGATGGGATCTCAGTGCTCAAGCTGAAAGAGAAGCAGTGACAGTCAGGACATTTGCTTGCATTCTGTGAAGACAAGGGTCCCTCCCCTTGCGTGGTGAGAGCCTTTCTGCACACAGGACTCTTAGCGCCAGAGAACCTTGAACCCCCTTTGGAGGAGGGGCTAAGAATAGTAAAGCAGCTCTGTGCCCACTGCTTGCCTTGCACTCATCGCTCCTGCTGGGGCCCATGCTTGCCTCTGCTCACCGCGGCTCCCGGTGCCTAAGGAGCTGCCCTTCCTGCTGCCTTCACAGCCTTGGCCATGAGCGCCTGCTTGTCTATGCAGCCCTGTTTGGGGGTGGAATGGTTGTTTATAGTGTCTTGTTCCTTTGTGATTTTATTTGAAGAGCTGCCAGGCCGAAGCTGAAAAAAGCTTCTCTTTAAAAGAAAAGCCCACAATGTTTTCAAACTAAGGACTCAATCCTTTTCCTGTATGTTACCACAATGATATAAATGACTATTGCTATTTGAATCTTCCTTCTCATGCAGTAAACCAGCCAAACTATGTTTTCTCGTGCGTTTTGAAGTAAATCATTTCACTAACAGTAAAGTCCTGACTTTTAACCCTCCCCAACTTCACATTCTGAACCCTTGTAACTGGCTTAGGAGAAAAATGTTCTAAAAGTCCTGAGCATGACTGCTCCTGAGCAGAGACCAAGACAAGTTTTAGGGGAAAAAAGCTGTTTTTCCTACTTTTCTTCTCTTGATTTTCCCCTCTACATCCTCATTCTGATTTCTAAATTTGATCTCTCTTTATCAACCACAAAACCCAAAAGACTAACCAAGCAACAGCACCTGAATATTATGAGTCAAAAGGTCACTCACTTCTAAGACCTCATCTAATAATATTAAAGAAACCAAGAAGACCGACTTCAGATAAACTATGTTACTTCACCCATCACTGTGCCCAGGATTTTTCTCACAAGCAAATTCAAGTAACAAATTATTAGAATTAATGCCAAAGTTTTAGAGAAAGACAGGCAGGCAAAACCTACTTTTACAGAATCATGACAACTGTAATTACTTTTCTCCCTGTGACCTCCACATAAATCCCTGGTTTATCAAAAGGACTAGTGCCAGTAAGAAACACTTTAAAGAGGTAAACTATAATGATGTGGAATCTTCCAATGAGTCATGTTAGAAACACTATAACTTCCATTCTGATCATTTTATTCCACATGTAAGAGTACACAGCATACGGCAGACCCATCATATTCACTTAACTAATTTATCTCATTTTGTCTAATTCCCTCCCCAACCCGTTCTTATTTTGAAAGGAAAACTGATTCCCTGTGCTAGGTTTGTCTAGTTGGATTTAAGGTTTTGTTAAGCTGTTTCCTCTCTCACTGAGAAACACTTAGATTTAACTTCTCCTTGAAAACAATTAATTATTGAGAGAGAGGTGCTGAAATCTCCAACAGTAGTTATAGATCTGTTTTCCCTTCCAGATTTTTCAGGTTTCGCTTCATGTATTTTGAAGTCCTGGTATTAGGTGCGCACGTATCTAGGCTGTTAATCCTCTTGGTTCACCTACCCCTTTAACACCATGAAATGTCTATCACTGGTAATATTCCTTGCTCTTAAATCTACTTGGTGCGGTATTAATACTGTTACTTAATCTGTCTTTTATTTAGTATTTGCATGGTATATTTTTTCCATCCTTTTATTTTTAATCTACCTGTATTCACATTTAAAATAGGTTTCTTGTAGACAGATTTTTTTAAACTTATCTGCCAATCTCTGCCTTTTAACGGGATGTTTAACTTACACTGTCCAATATGGTAGCCACTGGCCAAATGTGACTGTTGAGCACTAGAAATACAACTAATACAAATTGTGTTATAAGTGTAAAATGCATATATTTTAAAGAGAAGTTAAAATAGATCATTAATAATATTTTAATACTTATTACATGCCAAAATAACATTTTGTATATATTGGGTTAAATAAAACATACTATAAAAATTAATTTTACCCTTTAATTTTTAATGTGACTACTAGAAAACTTAAAATTACATACGTGGCTCACATTATATTTCTATTGGGCATGATAGGTTAGATTATCTACATTTAATGTGATTATTGAGATGGCTGGGTTAAATCTACCATGTTGCCTTTTTTTTTTTTTTTTTTCTATTTGCCCCATCTGTTCTTTGTATCCCTCTTCTTTTCCTGCCTTTCTTTGGGTTGAGCATTTTTTAATTCTATTTTCTCTCCATTACTGGCTTATTAACTATGCCTCTTTGTTTTTTTGTTTTTATTTTTAACTGGTTGCTCTAGGAGGTATAATACATGTCTTTAACGTGCCATAGTTTCTCTTCACATAACATTATACCACTTCATGTACTGTGCAAGCATCTTAGACAAGTACGTGCTTCCACTTCCCCCCTCCTTTGTGTTATGACTGTCATACATTTTACTTCAACATGTTATAAATCCCACAGTATGTTGTTTTATTTTTGCTTTAACTAGTCAACTGTCTTTAACTGTCTTTCAGAGATATTAAAAAATGAGAGCATTTCCCCTGCTCTTCATTCCTATGTGTAGATTCAAACTTTCACCTTATATTTTTCTTCTACCTGAAAAAAATCCTTTAATATTTATCATATAGGTCTGCCCATGATGAATTCTCTCAGTATTTGCCTAAAAAAGTATAGCCTTAGTTTATTTTTCCCTTTTTTTAAATTGAAGCACAGTTAGCCTTAGTTTTTGAAGATATATTTGTTGATATAGAATTTAGGCTGACAACTATTTTTTTTCCCCCGTAGTACTTTAAAAGATGTAGCTACATTGTATTCTGGCCTTCATGGTTTCTGACAGATCTTCGTTCCTCTGTATATAAGGTGTTCCTTTTCCTCTGCTTTTATTATTTTTCTCTTTATCAATGTTTTTCAGCAATTTGATTATTATACATTTCAGTAGGTTGTTTCTTCTACTTGGGGTATGCTGAATTTCTTAGCTCTGTCAGTATAATGTTCCCAAATTTGGAAAATCTTTAACCATTATTTCTTTAAACATTTTTCCTAATACCACCGACACCCCACCTTTCCTCCTGGGACTCCAATTACGTGCTTAGACTGCCTGACACTGTCCCAGAGCTCACTGAAGCTCTAGCCATCTTTTTCCTGTTTCATTTGGATGGGTCCTATTGCTGTATCCTCATGTTCACTAATTTTTCCTTCCACTGAGTCTGATCTACTATTAATCGGATCTCATGTATTTTTTATTTCAGATACTGTATTTTTCATCTCTAGAAGTTCAATTTGGATCTTTTCTTTATATCTGCCATTTCTTTCCTCATAATGTCCATTTTCCTCTACTTTCCTGAACATATAGAATATGTTTATGATATGTTTTAATATCTTTGTTGGCTAATTCTGTCATTTTGTCTCTTCTGAGTGTTTCCATAGTGATTGTTGTTTTGTTTTTTTTTTTCCCTTGTTATATGTTCCTGTCACTTTGCATGCCCAGGAATTTTTAATTGGATGCTAGAAATTGTGAATTTCACATTGTTGTTGGGTTTTGTTGTTACTAGAATTTGCTGTATTCCTTTAAATATTGTTGGGCTTTGTTCTGTAATATAGTTACTTAGATCAGTTTCAAGCTTTTAAGACTCATATTTAAGCTTGTTACCATGGGTCCACAGCAGCCTTATTCTAGGGCCAGTTTGGCTCCATTCCTGAGGCAATGGCCTACTGAGGACTCTATTCAACACCCCAAGGCTTTTCTACTCTAGCTGGTTGGGACACGAACAATTCTTGGCACCTGTGTTAGCTCTCAGGCTTGCTCTGATTCCTTCTTTCTGGTGGTTCTTTCCCCAGCCTCTGGGTGGTTCCTTCCCATATATGTACAGATCAGTACTCAGCCAAAGATTTGCAGGGGGCCCTCTGCACATCTCTGGAGCTTTCCCTTTGTGCAGGAACCTCCCCTTCAGGATTTACCTCACAAACCGTAGCTACTTTGGCCTCCCTGAACTCTGAACGCTGTCTCCTCCAATCTCCAAGACTGCCAGGCACTGCCAGGTTTTACCAGCTCTTTACCCTCAACATATCACCCTAGTAAGCTGGGAAAATCATAGGCTCATACTTTTCTTTTCCCTCCTGTGAGGAATCACTATTATCCAATGCCTGAAAATTGTTGCTTCATGTATATCTAGATTTTAGTTAAGTTGAAGGAGTAAATCTGATCCAGTTTATTCTATCATGACCAAAAGCAGAAGTCAGATTCATTTATTTACATGCCTAAATAATTTCCATGTATTTATAAATTTATCTGATACTTTATAAAACAACTTTTAGGCCCTCTAAGAAGCAGAATCATTAGGCCATAAAGAGAAACACAAAGCCCAAAGTCCTCTCCTCAGGATCATTAACCTAAAATCCTAAAGCTGGATTCCAGAAGTTATTCAACTCAATCTCCAGGAAATAGTAAATACTTTCTAGTATTGACATCCTTTTAAAAATATTTTCTTTTGTTTCTTAATTGTGAGTTTCAATCTACTTTTGCAACTAATTCCCCCTCTCTTTACTCTGCCCTCTGAAATCCTTAATTAGAGATTTCTATTAATAACTAATCACCAGACCTGGTAAAGAAATTCCCACCTATAACATCCCTGATGTTATCAGCTTTCCCGCCTCATTCTGTATTCTTTACAAGGCAGCCGCTCCCACATCCCAGTTTTGAGAAGTTTCATTTTCTTATAGTGAGGTAAAGTGCTAATCCTATCAATCATTAGCCCTTTGAAGCTATGCAGAATTTAACTATTCACCTATACATAAATCCATTCTTGAAAACATGTTGGAAAGCCTACTGTATGAACAGGCACTACAGCCTACTGCCCTTTTAGGAAAGAGGCCAGAGATAGGGTAGCCTCATGGCTTTCTGTACATACCCAAATACAGAACTTCTGGATTTTTTTCCTTATAAACTAAACCGGATCCTTTTCACTTCTAGGAACTTAACATTCCTTGTCTATACAGTGGTAGAAATAATGTGGAAAAGTTTTAATGTAGCCTATAAAAGGAGACTGACAGGAGACAGAAAAAGAAACGGTTGTGAATGAAAATATCTATTTGAAGCTAGGAAGAATAGGACTGAAGAGAGGGCAAATTACTTACAAAAGACTGAGAGTTCACAATTGGGAAACAGAATTAAGTAAGGGGAGGGGATAGCTCAATGGTAGAGTGCCTGCCTAGCATGCAAAAGGTCCTGGGTTCAATCCCCAGAACCTCCAGTTAAAAAATACATAAATAAACAAACCTAAGAAAAAAAAAGAAAAAATAAATAGAATTAAGTACTTTAAAATGAGTATGAATACTTAAGGATAGCTACTAATTCCCCATAGAATGTTATTAGCTTCTCAAGGGCAATAACTTTCAAAGCCTGAGAAATGTGGTACTTTGAAAAGAGTGCTTTTTAAATAGTTATTAGAGTAGTTATTAAAAGAGTTCTCATTATCATTATGGACAAGTGAACTGGCACCTGCATTCTATGTTAACATTATTCTGAACTCAGAAGACATACTCCTTACAAAAGTTACAGGTAGGTGTGGTAGAGATAAAGTAGACAAGGAATCATTCCTTCCCCTTGTCTCTTCTAAATAATGTAATTTCCATTAACTTCGCTTGCTAAAAATCCAGCCTCTGACAGGCCCAGGGAATGAAAACTATGTCCTGATGAATGCAGCCTCTGTAAGGGAGCTCACTGAGGTAAATGCCACAGTATATAGCAAGAACTCAGCTCATATCCTACTCACTGCTGCCCCCTAGAAGGTTTTGCATAATTTACAACTACAATCCCTATAGAATAACTGGCTCCTTCCCATTTGGCAGTGGCAGGCAAAATATGCCAAGAGACCATAGATTAGTGTCTCCAAATCAAAAATGCTTACTTGGTGGATACTTTTAAGTGTTCTTGATTTTCATTTTGCCTTTTGACTTAGTGAGCTCTTTTTTTCCCCTCTGTTATTTCATCCAGTGTTCTAATATCACTAATCTGAGCCACAAGAAGCAAGGGCTGTTTCCCCTAAAGACAGTATCAAACCATATCTTCCTTATGAAGATACTAGTCAGTGAGTGATGAACTTCTTAAATTTATATCTTATAAACTCACCAGTGGCAAAGAGAATGGGGCTAGTCCAGCTGGCCCCGCAGAAAATCAACCTGCTAGACATGACATGTGGCTCTTAAATTCTATACATTTAATCCTAAAACATGTAAGATTCTGAGGTAGCATAATATAATAAATAAGACCCAATGCTTGGGTCTGAATTCTGGCTCTGCTACTTACTAGCCATGTAACTTTGCATGTTTCTTTATCTTTCTGTGCTTTGTTTCTTCATCTATCAAATGGAGATGTTAAAACTATAGTATCCACCTCCAAGGGCTGTGGTGACTCTGACATGAGCAGAACACAAGAAACATTTAGAATAGTGCCTAACATGAGGTAAATGCCCAACAGATGTTAGCCAATATTGTTATCTGGAAAAGTCTTAAACACGTAAGATCAGGATACAGGTATCTAGAATCTCTAGTGCTTACTATCGAGTATTTAAAAATTCTCCTTAGCTATGAAGCTTGAGTACACCCCAGACGTCAAGCAGGGATGCTCCTAGTGGGCCTAAGAAAGGAGGCAGGTACATAAGGGAAAACCCTAACCCAGTTCTCTTCTTTCGCTGCGAAAATATCCTTCTGAAATAAGATAGGTTCCTACAGGTTTAGGAATGGGACAGATCAGTTTAAAGATTCTAATGTAACTAATTTACTTAAAGTAATCAGAACTCTCAGAAGCTGAGGGCCATAACTTTTTTTAAATCAATACATCAAATTTTTAACTTCAGTGTCAGTTTAAAAAAATACCGCATATAAAGTTGGGCTATTTTAGAAAGCTTATCACTCACAGCCTAAGTGACCTAAGTAGAGATAGAAAGGGTAGTAGAAATGGATTCCTATACGGAAATCCCAAAGTATTCCTTCATGCTGCAACATGGTCAGCTATTAAATATTTGCTCAAAAGATGTGGACTGCAGGGCAGGTGCCTTAAAGAGCATGAGAATACCAATGAATGAATGTCCTTTCCCTCAGTGTCCAAATCTTCAATACATAATAAGGTAAATCAGCAGTTCTCAGACACTAAGGTACATAAATAATCACCTGAGATGTTTGTTTAAAGTGAATTTATCTCTACCACACTGCCTCATACTTATTCAAGAGAATGGAGAGGCCTGTGAGAGCTGATTCTGAAGCAGGTCATTCAAGGACCACACTCTGAGAAACAGTGATATGATGCCATTAGTTTCCATTTGATGTTCAGTCACTATTTGAATATAAAAACAGGTGTGAGATTACCTCATCATTGAGCCAGTTCAGATGGTTTAGAGTTTGAATATCTTTGCGTGTAATGGTCAAACGGAATGCTTCACTCAGAACTTCATCCTGATTCCCATTACGAAATACATTCTTTATTTCTTTCTCCATTTCCTAGGGAACCAAGAAGTGTCACAGAGCAAGCATAAATGGCTTCAGACATACCAATTTCTCACCAAGCCCTGTGCAATCCCCAGACTTTATTTAATCACTAATTGACTACTTAATTCTAACATTCTAGTTTCTGTTCCTTCCAGTAATCTCCCTGATTACTTCCTTCCAGCCTATCTTGTCCACCCTTCTCTTTTTCAGCACATTTCAGACCCTTGTTTCATATTATTCCTAAAGTCTGAAATAACCTGCTTTCAAATTTTCTAAGTCCATGAGAAGACCTCATTATATTTTATGTCTTTGGTCAAACAATTTCCTGAGAAATAGAATCTTTCTCAAAGATAATAATGGAGTAAAGGCAAAAGTAATCTTTTAGACACATTTTCCTAGAAAAATTTGTTTTATTTTTGTAAAGTAAAAATATGGAATTTAGCACGACTCTAATAAATGTGTTATACTCACTAGCTATATGATAGCTTTTCAAACAGAAGAATGAATTAAGGAACAGATTATTTTAAAATGTATGCAGACTTTTACATATTTTCCAAATTTTTATACTATTTTTATTAACTTAAAAAATGATAAAGCTCAGCTTACTATCTGATGTCAAAGTACTGTACATGTGAATTAATAATGCACATGAAATGAAACACAAATTTATTAAATGCTTTTCCACTGAAGTTGTAAAAGCCCCCATAATTTTTTCCTCAATTTTCAATAATCCTTTAAAAATAAAGCTAAGATTGCATGTAATACCCAATAAAGCAGGAGTATGCAATATAATTTAAACACCAGATGTTCTATTACTTTTATGTTTGAAATTTGTCCAAAGCATTCTCTCTAAACACAGCACTTTTGAGTACAGGAATTTATAGTATATAATTTACCTCTGTGATTTCAGGAAATTCATCCTCACTATCAGTTAATTTATGACCTTTTTTCCCTGTTTCTTGGGCAATTGTGACAGGGATCTCCTTTTCAAGAGGTACGCGAAGATGCAGTTCCACTGAATCATGTATTGAATGTTCCCGTTCCTGTAATCTCTGAAAGACAGAACTTCAAAATAAGTGGAATAAAGAAATCTGCTATTTGTCTATGTACACGGAGTGGTACTACCTGGAGAGCCAAGGACACACACCATGTACCATACACTGCTGTGCTACCACATAACCTTGCAATTACAACAGCCTGGATCCCCAATCCAGGTAACCTTCCAAATTAGTTTTGATTTGGATGTGCTATTCATTTATTATCTCAAAGTTTTTTTTACCTGGTTTTGAAGCTGTAATGCCAGTGCTTTCTGCTCTTCAATGTGGCGCAATCTTTCCCGTGCTCGAGAGTCATAAACACTAGTTCTAGGAAATGAAAAGGAATGTGACACAAATGCTGACCACTTACTTAGCATTAGGAACACTGCTGATGCACAATGACCATTAAACATAAAACTCTCATATAGAAAGTCTAAAATCCTTATACTAATTTATCATTACACTCACTTTACTAATTTATTTCATGCTTTTAAAATGAATTTAATTAACATTGAGCATTTTCACAGATAGAATTAAAACTAGCTTATGGTTTAAGGGTGGGGTTGTGGCATTTCTTTGAAAATTAAAATGAACAAACTACAACTTGCCTGTATAATCTTCCAAGCCCAGCTCAAATCCTGGCAGAGAATAACCAGCACAATGTATGTGACAACACACCAAGTCTTTATTCCTTAATCTCTCCAACAGGCAGTCTTGCCATCCACCCAATTAGTATAGTATTCTATACTCTATTCACATCTCTTCTGTTTGTTTGCTTATTTGTTTACTTGTTCACTTTAGTATATATCATCTCCTGGATTTTTAAAAGCACTTACTTGTGTATACCTCATATGTGAACATTTTGAAATTAGAGACTGTGTCCTATTCACTTCTACAACATCACCCACAGTTTTAGTTCACATAGGTGTTCACCATGTGTCTGTTGAATTAATACATTACTTTGAAAACAAATATATTTCTTTGCAGAAAAAATATACTTGGTACTAGTGATGTACTACACTTACTTTAAAACACAGTGAAACCTCACAGTGTTACTGAAATATTCCTACTATTTTATTTTGAAATGATGAAAATTACTAGTTTGTTCCTAAATGTGAACAAGTGACTTTTATGTATATTCATAAATGCGTAGCCCTTTTTAAAAACAGGCTGCTAAGATTATGGAGAAAGTGAAACTTCCATCTGGAAACCCCAAAATGAGACTGAATCCCAAAGAAGAAAATAATACAAGATACCACTGACGTTTTAGTTCAAATATTGTATTTATGATCCCAAAGAAGAAATACGGGTTTTTTTCTTTAAAAAAAAAAATCAACAAGGCTATGGTTTGGATAACTCAAAAGTGAGTCCTTGAAACTAGAGACTAAACTTCCAGTAATTTTGCAAACTCCAGAAATACAAATCATTCAATAAATTAGTTTTATCAATGCAAAAATAAGGACATTTATTTTTCTTTCTATGTAACAGCTAACTTTGAAATATTTTTCCAATTCAATTTAGCTTCAACAATTGTTATAGATTTAATAAACCTGAACATAGAAATGTCCCAACCCCAAAAGAACTTTTAAAACCCAGTAACTTAAAAAGTTACTTTATAAATAGGGAAATTTTACTAACTGAAAATAGGTAGGGTGATTGGCTAACTGAGTTCTTTTAACTGAAAAGAAAGTGATGGAGAAGGAAAAAAAAATGATACCAAAAATAGTAACTTACAATTCTTTGATCCACAGCTCTGCCTGGAAAAAAGTAGGACTATGGGTGGGAAAAGAAAAATGTGACAAATCAGCAGGAGATTTAAAAGAAAATCAAATATTTTCACCAAGAAAACCAATCATTTAAATAGTTTACAAGAATGCTTTACAAGTATATAATAAGACGGCCTAAATTACATAAAACTATTTTATCTGAGAACTAAAGGAATACGAATATGAGTCACCTGCACACATATAGTTAAAAAGATGGCCCAACATTCAACAGAGAAATTAAGTTTAGCATAGCTCCTTACTTGCAAGAGAGGCCAACATGATGTGAAAGAGTACATCACTTGTCAAGGTAATATATTAAGCTAGAACATTCCTCTTCCTAAATGGCTCAGACTGACAGATTTATTAATGATTTAATAAAATCTTATCGATTCTTGGACTTCTTGTTGGTCTACTTAACCAACATTCAACCAAATCATAGTAGATACTAAAAATCCCTGCCCACAGAATAATCCATATCAGACAGCTAATGAGCCAATGAACCAAAGTGGGTAATCAGCAATACACTCCATCTGCAGATGGAAGACCAGTTCTGCATGCAGCTCTTGCCGACAACCAGGTGAATAACGCGTAGCAGAGTCACAGGCATGTTGTCTGTTCCAGAGCCTTTTACTCTTCTCAAACTTCCTTATCTCCTTGCCAGCCCCTAACTGAAGGAGTTCTCACAGAACCAAATGAAAGAAGAGTGAACACTTTTCTGAAGGAAATTTTCAGAGATGCAGAACAAGTAAACAGAGCATCAGATTGGAAGTTAAGAGGCGGGGATCTCCTGCAGCCACCCTTGTTAAGCTCTGTGACCATGAGCAAGTCACTTCCTTTTCCATGGGCCATAGTTTCTGGATTTTTAAGTATGGAGATCAGTGTCCCCTGTAGTTCTTAAATTTCTACAGTCTTCTCTAGTAAAGGCAAGAACACAGGCTCAGAGATTATCCCTTGCTCCCTAGCCTAACTTCTGAGAATTAGCGTTCCCAATCATCCTTAGTTCTGGGGTTTGGTGATGAAATTACCTCCCCACTGTCATTGAGGTTAATAAAGGTAGAACACACAGGAGGTGGCCTATCTCCTTAATGCAGTGAACAACTGATCCTACAGCCAAGAAAGAAAGTCACAGAGATCAGTGGAAGCACTGTGAGGGGCTACTACTTAGTGTGCAAAACTAAAAACAAATGAATGTGAAAACACACTTATTACACAATATAACAAAGTGACAAGAATCACCCAGAATTTCGTGGTATTGGATCATGCTATTCAAATTTGTCTGCTTCTCTTATTAGAATACAAACTTGCTGAGGATAGGAATTTTTGTCTTTTGTATTTACTACTGTATCCTCTGCACCAAGAATAGTGCTGACATGTAAGAGGCACGCAGTATTTATTGAGAAAATAAATAATGTAAGGGAGAAGCACTTCTCTTCAATGAATCAACGTATCTTTTGGTGTTGAAAAGCAAAATACAGAGGAAAAGGCAAAATCCTTTTTCAAAGAGATTATGCATTATTTCTCATAATAACTGAAGCACACAGTAATAATAATAATTACAGCTATTTACTGAGTTATCTACTTATTGCTTTATGTATAAAACTGTTTTAGGGGTTTTACATATTAGTTAAGCCTCATGATAATCCTCATATTAATTAAACCTCAATATAATGTGTAATAAGGAAATATTCCTTACACTGTACGGAAAAGGAAACTGGGTTCAAAAGAATAATTTGTCTTGGAAGAGTGAGGACTAGAAACTATTTCTGTCCAATTCCAAAGACAATGTCTTTCTGTTATTGTAAAGTGTCTTTTAATAAATCAAAGCATTAAACCAAAACGGATATGATGAGTATTTGGGCTACTCAAGAGAGGATTTCCGGCATTCTAGGAAATTCATTTATTTAATAAAGATTTATTTACTAAGTACTCATAATGTGTCAGGCACTATGACTGGCTCCAGGTGATAAGTGCAAAGGTATCAGTAACAAACAAGGTACAGAGATAGAAGTGCTGGAGGGAAGGACTAGCACTGCCTGGAGAAGCCAGAGAAATATCCTGAGGAAGAAATAACACCTGTCAGACTCTGAAAAGGAAAATAAGAGTATAACAAGTGGACAAGGAGGTAAAGCGAATTCCAGGCAGAAGGATCAGAATGTATAATGGCACAGAGGCATAAAAAGCATGGCATATTCAGGGAAATAAGGGCAGATCTTCATTGCTGAAACTTAACTCAGAGGCAGGGGTGGGCAATTAAGAATAAAGAGCTCATCAACAAAGCCTTGGGAGAGTAGGCTCTAACTCTGATAAACAGCATTATCCAGTGAGTCTTACCCAAGACTATTTCTCATCCATCTCACTCTTCAGTCATCACTAGAAGAAACCCTCCATAAAGGAAAGGCACACTTCGTAAAGAACAGCTGAAGAACCGAGAGCACCCATTACGTGAAATCAACTTTTCCCAAGAAAGAACATCTATTCTTGTGCATACGTGTAACATGTAAGTGTTTTATCTATAAGTTAATCCTCATGATAATTCAATAGTAAGGCATTAATACTTGCATTTTATTAATAAGGAAACTGAAGCTCAGAAGAGTAACTTGTCCAAAGTTACATGATGCCTGGAAAAGGCAAGATTAGAACCCACGTCTAACTTCCCCCCCAAAAAAGTATGAAAAATAAAGTATCTAAACTGTAAAGTCTTCTTGGGAAACTATAACAAATAGAGAATTTTTTAAAAAAATACCTGAAGTTTAAAACATATAGGGGAGCTGCAAAGAAGTAGGGGATCTGAGATGAGAAAATCATTTTATTATCCCTAATCTTCTCATTGGAAAACTGATACTATTATTATTCTAGCAACTGAATTGGTAAGGCCAGATATAGCAAAGACATAGCAATCTAAGTAGTAACCTATTGGGTTACAGAGGAAGAAGTTCTTGATACCTCTCAGAGGGGTCAAGTTTCATAGAGAAGACCACATCTGAAATGAGACTAAAAGATGTGAAAAAGACTACTGCCAGATAGACAGGTTGAGATGGGGTGGGGGAACCTACCAGGCAGAACACTGAATGTGAAGGTAAGACAATGCCTATCATCTTGTAAGTCCACATATGATAATCACATGAAAGAATCCACCCTTTACATATGGCTCCTTCTCTCACCTCCACTGTGCGTTTCCTCAAATGTCACCTATCAGAGAGTTGCCATGATCATCCTAGATAAACAGCACCCCCAAACCCCAGTCTATATACTACCATATTTACTTTTCTTCACAGCACTTATCACCACCAGGCGTGCTTATTTATTCGTTATTTGTCCCCCATCCCTCCCCTTACACTCCTTACAATTAGAATGTAAACTCTCTGTGAGCAGGAACTTCATTTTGTTCACTGCTGCTATCCCCAATGTCTGTACAGCACCTGGCACCCAGTAGGCTATCAATAAATACTTGTTAGAGGGAGGAACGTGTGACAGGAAGCAAGTCTTGTGGAGGAAGGTACTGTATACCACACTAGGAGTCTGGACTTGATTCTATGTCTGATGAGCCACCCTTGAGGGAGGTTAGTGAATGATTAGATATACATTTTAGAAAGATCACTCTGCATAATGGAAGACAGACTAAAGAATAAGGTAAAAAATGGATTAGAGAACACGGTGGAAAATGGAATGAAGAACAAAATGGAAGCTGGAGGGAAAAAGATCAATTAGGAAGTCACTGAAATAATTCAGACAACATAGGAGAGAGGTCTAAGTTTTGTAACTCTCAGTGAAGAAACTGATTAGAGACAGGGAAAACAACATGTTAAGAATGTCCTTTAACCAAAGTTTACCTGGGAGCTGGAGTCTGAGAATCTTTCACTTTGAGTAAAATCACAGAGTCTGATCCTAAACAAAGAAACACAAGAGCATATCGTTATTAACAAAATTCCACATTCTGTACTTTCTAGATGTCTGTAGTTTAAGTTCCCATACTTTGTTATAGTCTGTTTCCATAAAAATAACACAGCATAAGGGTAAAGGTAAGATGGAAGAGAAAGAGAGGCAGGTCCATTTTCACTGAGCCATAAACAGGGCTTAGTGCAGAGCACGCCTCCCAAGTAAGGGACTCATTCTAAAACACAAGTGTGCATGCCCTTCAGCACCTCCCCCTGGGCTGTGCTTGCTCACTGGGCTTCCTCTCCCTGTTCCCGGGAAACAAGAACATGCCAAGATTTCTCAGAAGTCTTTAGTTTATGAACTGCCATGAGACTGAATGAGGTGAAAAGGGAAGGGGAAGGGAAAGGAGGAAGGGGCAAATAACAGGAGGGAAGTCAGAAAGAAAGAGAGCAACAGCTTTCTGAGAAGCAGCAGAGTCTAAAGAGTACAAATCCAATCATCCTAGCATTTATTTTCTGTGTTATTAAGGCAGGAATCATGTCCTTCCAAAGCACTATGATCAGAACCTCATTTAGAGTACTAACTGGTACAGGAAACAGTTCAGTTTGTTCTAGTTTAGTTGTGTCTAAGCGTCTGCCACCCAGTGAATGTTTCTGAAATCAAAGGCTTCTAATAATAGTTCTCGGTAAATCACCTCAAAAAATTTAATGTAAGTTTTCACAAATATGTGTAGCTACACAATGACGTCACCAACAATTTTAATATCCAAGTGAGAATTTTAAGGAATTTTAAGGAGGAATAGATTTTTTAAAAAATTAAATGAACTGAGGAAGGAGGGGAGAGCCTTAGAGACTGATTTGGCAAAAGACCCCTAATGTCTAACCACTTCACATAAAACTTGTTTTAAGTTACATACCTAAATATATACCAAAAACACACACATAACACATACCTAAAGAAGGGGGAAACTAATAAGCAAACAAAAAAATTATCACTGCAAAACTTCTAACTAACTGCAATGTTAAGAGATTATTTCAGTTAGCTGAGAGTTAAGGAGAAAACTCTTTTGTTTCCAAAATTTGCTGACAACCATTCTAAAATGCATAAACCTACTATGTAGGTTTTATAAGCACTACCTGCTTAAGAATTTTTACATCAATTCTTAATTGATGTTTCAAAATTCCTAGAACTTCAGAGTACTTAGTTTTCATTGTAAAGTACTAAAAGTAAAGAAAGAACTTAAGTAATTGGGCTTAACATATTCTGACACAAGATTGCTCAGGAAGTTAATCTTTTAAATAAAATACTATATGAAATAATTTGCATCACCATGTAAGAAAGAAGTTACTTATATGTTCAGTTTATTCATGGCATGGCTAACTGAATTAAATGTATTTAAGGTATCTTATATCTTACATTTTAATTAAGTTACATGTGTATTACTACCTTGCCTGTAATTCACATAGACCCAATAAACAGTTAGCCGGCTATTAGGATTGAAAATACAGTAACCCAATACCATGTTTACCTTCAGATTGTGTATTTGAAGCTGGTATGTTATCCGGTTGAGGTGGAAGAGAGTGGTGATGCTGGGGTTGATGGAGAGGATCAGAATCTTTGGATCCAAATGCAACAACATCTGGGGTATAAGACAATAAGGAACACACACTGTGGGACAGTTGTTCCGGGGCAGTTAAAATGCTGGCGGATCCAGATGACGAAGTGTCAGAGCCAATGATCTGAGCTGCACAAGAGTTTCCATTTTTAAACAGTGGGTCTTTCAAAGTATTCTTACTGGAACTAAGACATCGAGACCTAGCAAAAGAAGAATATAATTTCAAACCAAATAACAAAATGTAGAATTAAATTCATTTGAAATATGGTTCTGTGACTCACAGGTGTAAAGGAAAATGTGTGGTAGGTTTGGCTACGGAAAACTGTTTCCCTGTGACCACCTGTAGCAGCTGTCTGTAAATTTCTCGTTCTTCTTCTTGAACTGTCTATAAAAGAAAAAAAAAATCTTAAACACATTCAATAAGGCAAATATTTCTCAAAGTAGCATCTAGACTCCCAGAAGCTCTGTCAAAGCTCTGACAGAGTCCTCATGCTAATTAAGAATTATGTTCATTAATAATATTCTAGAAAATTATAAAGTATATATAAGAGGAGTTGAATGAAGTAAATACCAGGCAGTATATTTTGGAAAATTATGGGGCATATGCGTAAATAATACCACAGAGAAACTGTAGGATATGAAACCAAAAGGCCAGTAGGAAATCACTTCTGAGACCCAGAAAGAAAACATTTGAGGACTTCTACATAGGATACCAACAAATCCCTTGGCTCCTCATAACTGTTAGAAAAATCACAAGGAAGTAACCAGAACAGTCAACATCAGAGTGGAACATCTTGCTAAAGTTTCCTATTCTATTCAATTTTTAAGAGTATAAGTATTTTCCAGAAATGGTTTTCATTGCCAATATTTACTTACTTTTCTCCCCTTAATCCCAATACTGAATTTAGGGAAAAGCACATATTTCACAACATTCATACACTTACTGACTTATACACCTACTATGCTCTAGTCACTAGAAATACTGCACTGAATACAATAAAGTTCGTGCCCCTGTGGAGCTTACATTACAGCTAAATAATTCACAAACACAAAACTAGTTAAATAGTATGAAGAAAATTAAAAGTACAAGAACAGAAAGTGATGGGAGGGAGAAGAGCAGGAACAGGTAAGATCTCTCTAAAAAGGTGGTATCTCAATGGGAACCTAAAATTAAAGGAAAAAGTCAGTCATAGCAATTTATAAAAAGAGTATTCAGGCAGAGGCAGAGCAAATGCAAAGGCCCTGAGACAGGAATGTGCTTGATGTGTTTAAGGAAAAGTAAGGTCAGTGTGAATCAGGAGAAGAGTAGTAAGAAATGAGGTCACTTAGCACAGAACCAGAGTACATAGCTACAACCATGGTAAGGCACCTACCCTACACAGATTACCTGAAGCAAGGGGCTGCATTCACTAAAGAACATGCCCCAGAATTTTTAAAAATCTTATATACAATTTAATACAACACCAATCTTCACAAAATAATTTTAATACTTTGTGCCGGGGCTAGCAACATCCCACACTGTGACATTTCAATATGCACATAAGCATTTTTTTCAGTTACAAATGTGTTTTAAAAGCACAGTGAATTAAGCAATTGTCTATGCAAAGATAAAGAGGCACTAAGACACTAAATATTTTCTTCTTGAATCTTTTTTTTTTTTTTTGGCCACATAGTAAATTTCAATTACATCATCAGTATAATGTGACTGACTGCACTGTGAAGCATGGCAACTCCTTATGAGAAAGAGCCATCCTTAAATTTGAACAGTTGAGTGAAGGGAAAACAGAACTAGTTGAGCATTTGGTGGCAAAACAGACCCAAGAGAAAAAACAAACAAACAAACAAATTAGCAATGTTCTGTATGAAGAAAAGAAACACTATTATTTTATCTTTTAGACATTAATACTATATTCAGATGATGGTGGTCTTCTTTTAGTGTTTGTAAAGAGATTGTCTACAGCATTAAAAACCATAATTGAAACACATGCCTCTTTATTAAAACCTAAATTTGCTATTATGAAAATTCTTCAAGTAGGTAATCTAAAGATGAAACATCATTACTGTTTATCAGATTGTAAGAGAGATCTTTCCCAACTCCACGGTGACCTATATACAGGAAATCTGTGTTATCTGGCCCTTTAATGACTAGAACACCCTTCACTGTAAACCTTAACTCCACTTTCCCACTATACCAAATAACCTAATCCATAATTCAGTAGGGTCAACAGTATGTCGTTTTCAGGGGTGGCAGAAAGGCGGGAGGGAAGAGAAATCATGAGTGGAATACAACACCTGAGTCACGGAAATTAACTCCTAATCAGTCATTTTACTTCATTTCCACCATCCCATCAAACTACATTTTAAAAAGCTTTGACTGTGTTATCATTATCATAGGGAGGAGAGTTAAGCAGATAAACTGGTGTAAGAGGTTACTCTGCACAACAAGAGAAGGTAAAGAAATATCCCCATCATTCAAAGACCTCGAGAGAGCACCAAGAACAGAACAGTGAGATACTTTGTTCTGGTACCCTAAAAACTTCAAAAATAAAAAGTTAGAAACATTTCCCTTCTCCTTCACATTACATAGCAGAATGTTTTCTTGGAATAAATTTTTATATTTATAAATAAAACATGAAGAACCAAGGTGCCATTCAGTGACTCAGTTAATGCAAATTATGAGAAGTCTAGATTAATTCAATGTAAAGAGTTGATTTAAAAAAAAAAGAATCAACTTAATGCACATATAAGTCCCCCACAGATCATTTTCCCCAGTAAATACATCTTCAAAGAAGAGCTTCTATTTGAGCCTGAACAGTCTCACAGTCATTAAACAACATAAAATAAACAGAAATAAATGTTCCATATTCCAAATAATTATCTGAGGTCTCTTCCAGCCCCATACTTTCAGTTTAAACTAATAAATGGTTTAAAAAAGAAATTACAGAGACATGGTTAAGAACTTCCATTGTTTTACATGTTAATTTGGAAGTTACAAGAATTTATCTTTTTTTTTTTTTTAATGATGCAAGGTACTTTTCTGTTTTAGGCTTCGTTAAAAACAAAAAACATGGTGTATGTTACACTTTATTTAGAACCATTTCAGACAAAGAAAAGATAGTCTAGGCAACTCTCAAAAGAACATATAACATTTCGCTTTACCGAAAGAAAAGGCAAAGAGGGAAGTCACTTGGAACGTCACACACAATCCTTTTCTGGAGCACTTGGCACTATAAAGAAACATCTTTCTCTGTGTATTATTTATTAAACAATTTTCTATTCAGTGAGCAAATTAGGAAACTAAGAGGAAAGGAAGCAATAACTGGATAAAATGTTAAAGTAAAGGAAGTTGACTAACGTTACATTTTAAACCTAACAAAGGACCAAAGAAAGTTTAATAAGTAAAAGGATAATTAAGATGCTCAATTCTATTAAGAGAAAAATACGGCAGATTCTTGCATTTAGATACTTCTGTAAGAGGCTCCATCATAAAACTGAATTGTAGAATTATAAAAATTAAATGGAGAATACAAATTAAATTTTAGCAAACCACTAATTCCTTGTTATAAGTTACCCAAATAACTTCATAAATCCCCCCACTTTTTGTTTAAGGTATTAACTTTATATCATATAAATAAATTTCACATACAAAAAATGCATAATTCAACAATTTTCTGTTTTTAAGTTCAAAATTCTTAGTTTATAACAAAACTATAAATTGTTTTTTTTTTTTAAAGAATAAAAACATCAGTGTCATCTATGAGGAAGTCCAACATCTTAAAATGTCACTCAATATGTTGCAGAGAAGCATGTCTGGAAGCAACATATAACTGAAGAGACACTACTTGTGTTTTTACCATTTCACGTTTTTATTGTCCCTAGTAGATTTTCCTTCCCCAACGACACATCCTCTGTAACAGTGCTAACAGAATCTTCTGTGTTAATGGAAATGTTCCACATCTGCACTGCCCAATATGGTAGCCACTACTCATCGTGGCTAATGAGTACTTGAAATGTGGTTAGAGTGACTAAGAAACTATATTTTTATTTTATTTTATTTGAATTAATTTAAATAACACATGTGACTACTGGTTACTCTATTAGCTAGTATAGTTCTTTAATGTTGCCCTTGAATCAGCCATCAGCCAAGTCATGGTTGTACGGCCACCACCTGCATGCTTCCAAATTCTTCTTGTATTCCCTTCACACCCTTGCTGTATGACTGAACAGTACAGTAGTTACATCAAGTTAATCTTGTAGATGGCTTCACATTCCTGAAGGTGCTAGACAACTCCAGAAATAAGATAAATACACAATTTTCTTCCTTAACATAAGCAACAGCATCTCCCTTGGAGGTCCCAATGTTTCCATGGAAAATAATTTTCCTCTAGTTTATAAGCTCCCATCAATAAATTCTTTAGTCCTGGGGGTGGGGGGGGAACATATTAGATTTTCATCTGGATTATCTGTAATATCCAAGACTAAACATCTAAATAATCTGTTGAAAGTTTCATTTTAATAAAGTATGGCCCAATATTTTGTCTTATATGAGTCTTAGTCATATAATATGGGTTATTCCATGTTTCTATACTACAGGTGACTTGCTTACACACAGCAGATTATAGACCTAAAAACAAGTAAGGCAAAATTTCCTGCATCTCTTGTTCCACAGGATAGGTTCAATCCTTGGCATCATCTCGACACTATGGAAGGAAACAGAGCTCTAGCTTCACACCCTCCATTGACCCAGCCTGTGGCCTGGAAGGTGGATTGGAAGGATAAATGTATTCAGTCAACCCAAGTTCTCAGGCTGGAAGTGGAGGTGCAAGGAGGAGGGGCTCAGTGGTCCCAAGGACTCATTGGCTGGTGGGTGAATGCTGGGCTTACAATGAACAGTCTAAAGCATTCTGGGGATCCCAGCAGCAGCCACATGAGACAGAGAAGGGTTTGGGAGGCCTGTGTCCAACTGCCATGCTGTTACTGTCTCCTTCCCCACTAGTCTGCCCATACCCCATAGGCTGCCTAGGTCCCAGCAGAAGCACAACCCCCACCACTCCAGCACTTTAAAAAAAGTATTTATGTAATAACTGATACATACATGGTACCAAATCCAATGTTACAAAAGGTACAGTGAAAAATAAATCTCCCTTTCATAAACTGTTGCTTAGCTCTTCTCACCAAAAGCAACTGTTGCCAGTTTCTTGTCTATTGTTTCCCCCTGCTAAATATGATCTACCAGTTCTGCCACTCTCTGCTTGAATATTTAGATTTAATACAAATTTAAAACCAGAAAAGTGCAGCATCTTTCCTGGCCATGTCACAAATAATCAAGTTCTGCCACCTAAGAGATCTTCATTAACATAATTACATAATTATCTAACACATAATGCTGTTTTCTTGACTCCACAATCTATAAGCTCCAATGGGCAGGAACCACATCACCACGTTGTATTAACAGAAAGCATCCTACACTAGACTCCTTTAGAAGAACTGGGCTGCAGGCTGGCCATTTATTAGTTGTGTAACTGCTGACCTTTACTTTACAGCTTTGTAAAATATGATTATTACATCATCTCTACCTATTTCACAGAGTTAAAAGAATTCAAAATAATAAATCATGTGGAAAGAACAATGGAAGCTCTACTGTTATATAAACATGAGGTCATTATTGTTCATTTGTATCTCCACAGCAACAAGTCTAATGCTGACTGGATGCATAATATTTACTTGAACAGGTATAAGCACATTTTCTATTATATAAATAATATGCTATGTCGTATTTACAGAATTGATTTTTCCCTTTACATTTACTGAATGAATATAACAACACAGCGGCAACATAGTATCTTTCTTTTGGAGAAAATCTATGATCTCAAAGGTCTTACAATGAAAGGATGTAAATTATTTAGCTGGCTCTTGAGTTTTCTTTTATATTGAAGAAAAACTGTCCTAGTAAGAAGTAAGGACAAGTATTTTATCAAATTTAGCAAGGTTAACAGTTTTGCTACATGAAATCAGTTTTAGGAAGGTTCCAAAAGAGAAGAGAGATAGTTTGATGTATGAGAAATCATTCAGACAATACTGAAGATTAAGTCTGCTGTCCAACAGGAATAGAAGATGGTAAGAAAAATTCTGAAGTCCTGCTAAAATATCCCCTTAATTTCTTCAGAGCAGTCAACAGTACTCAAAAAGAGTAACTAAGAAAGAAAAGATGCAGAAAGGATTAAGTAAATGGAATGGTTAATAAACAACTAAGTCAGAGGGAACAAATGGCTGAATGCAGGGAAAGAGGCTAACTTTTAGTAGCTTTTACTGCAGGTTTTCCTTACCTCTTCTGCTGTGCTAACATGTCGCCTCTGAGTTTTCTTGGGGCTCAAAAGATTTCGACGACATGAACCACTCCAAGATGGACTTGGAACAGGTTTAATAGGAAAAGATTTTTCATATGCAGATACATGGCAGTGATGGTTTGACTTTCCCATAAAAGTGTTTGATAATCCACTAAAAAAAAGAATTTGTAAGAAAAAACAAGAACAGTAAGTAAGAAAATCTAATCTAGTGATTATTTTCACGTTCAAGAAATAACAAAAACAAAAAATTAACAGGCAGAACGCTAGATGTACCCTATGAGAGAAATACACAAGAAATGATACTGAGTTGCTGCATCGGGTTCTGCCACTTAGGAGGTCTTAAACTACCAAACTATATAATTATTTAACACCTAAAATTGTATTTCTTAGCTTTGTAATCTGTAAGTTCCTTTTGTCAGGAACAACAGACCTATGAGGTGTGACAGAAAGCATATCAGATTAGACCTCTTCAGAAAACCTGGGTTCTAGATATGCTAATATGCACACACTTTCTATTCATACCCTACAGCTCCCTCCCCCAGCCTTTTGGAGGGAATTATTTTAAGATTAAATATGCAAAGATGGATAAAGCTGAAGCCTCTCAATTACCTTTTCAACTGAATGTTAGAGTTACCTGAAAGACCAACAGAGGGCTCCCATCCTTCACTGAAAACAACCACAAGGCTTTTTATTAGGCTGCATCACTGTGAATGCTCCTTCTGGCCTCACTATTTACCTCTTCTGAAGGAGAATTTAGTTTGGTTTCTTTATACCACTGTACCTCACATAATGGGGAAAATCGGCAAGAAAATATCTTTGTGAATTCAAAGCCCAGTTTTATCTCTAAGGCTAGGTTAGTAATTCAAAGATTTTTTTCTCTACATGCTCTTTTTCATTTATCATTGGCATAGGCACTTGTGTCCAGAATTAATTTTCTTTCTTTCAGCTGAGGATGAAGAATAAAGATACATAGCTGACTAAGCTGAATTTGATAAAATCAACTCTTTAAATCAGTACATGTGGTCTGGAGCCAAATGAAATCAGACTAGGTCTAAAGAAAATTAAAAAGTACATATACTCTATACTCTAACTCTTCAAACTCTAATGATTTCTGTGTGTGTTAGAGTGGGGAAAGGAGCAAGAACTCAGAATTTCAGAAACAGGCTTCTTTTCTTAGAATAGGTAGATGCAGCTAGGAAAAGACGGCAAGAGCAATATAATTTATTTGGTAAAGATATAATAAGCTCCTCAGTGTCTTTTGTCTTTTATATTTATGCTTCCTAGGGTGTGTGCGCATGTGTGTTTAATGCAAAAGTTCTTTTTCTAAAGACACAGTATGAGGGCATCTTGCAATGCCAGAATGCAAGGGTGTTACCAACAATTAATAAGGTTGAGTCAGACACAGATGTAAGCCTGAAGGAGCTCCCACTGGCCAAAGTTGTGAGAATGTAAGCATTAAAATAATAATGATTGTAGGAGATTGAGACACACTGAATCCATAATGACACTAAGAAAAAAACAAATTCATTTGAAGTACATGAAGTGCCTATTTTTAAAAAACTTACTTTGAAAATTGGCAATGAAAAAGAAAGATCTATTCACATATCCTGCTTTCCCAGTAGGAAATATATTTCAGGGTAACCAAATAGCCCCAACTAATAAGGATAAAGTCTCCTTTACAGTAGAGTGCCAATTAATAAGTGAAACAAATGATAAAATTAGCAAAATACTATTTCGTTAACTCTAATAAAATTATTATCAAGTCAAAGGGGGTCAAAAGGTACAAACTTCCAGTAATAGAATAAGTCATCAGAATGTAATACACAGCATGGTGACCATAGTTAATAATACTGTATTTCATATTTGAAAGCTGGTAAGAGAGTAGATCTTAAAAGTTCTCATCGCAAGAAAAAAAATTTTTTGTAACTACGTATGGTGGTAGATGTTAACTAAACTTATTATAGTGATCATTTTACAATATATACAAATATTGCATCATTATGCTACAAACCTGAAATTAATAAAACGTTTTAGGTCAATTATATCTCAATTAAAAATTATCAGGTAAGGATTATCAATTGATACTAGTAATTCTTAAGCTGATGTGAAACTGGTGGTTCACATAATGACAAAGTAACATCATTTAGATTACATTCTAGTCACAGGGAAGAAACTTAACTGTACAATTAAGGACCAGACTGTTATCATCCTAATCAAGAGGTCAATCCTGCATCACTAATGATAGGAACCAGATATTTTAGGTTTTCTAATGTGATGTAACACAGCACCAGCTTTTAGTCAAGTAAAAAATCTAGTTTATAAAAAATATAGAGGGTAGAGGACAAAATGATACCATGAGGAAGCAATCTGTTAGGTCCAAAAGGTAGAACGCTATGCAGAAAAAAGTCATGTCATAAAAAAGGGGGGCTGTTCTAGACTCTAAGAGACTTAGGGATGACTACTACCAGATGCAATCCTAGACTAGATACTGGTTCAGACAAACAAGCTGTAGCAGACACTTCTAAGTCAACTATGAAAATTTTAGTAAATTTAGTTAATGTAGAAGATAAAATTTACTGAACAAAAAAGAGAAGATGATTGACTGAAAAAGCAGATTACAAGAATACATACAGTATGAACTAATTTTTGGAAAAAAATATGTGTAAACAGAAAAATATCTATACGTACTAAGAATTACAGAGATGATCTCTGACAGGTGGGAATATAATGTTTTCATTTTTTATTTGTGCTCATCTGCATTTTCTAATTTTGTACAAAGCATGTGTACTGTTTCTGTAATAACGTTATTTTAAAACGTAACAGTATGGCATTACTGAGTAAAAAAAGCAACTTGTCAAATGATGCATACAGAATATCTTTAATGAAGATAAAACAATATTATACATTTTATAGTATTACACAGCATATATATCATGCTATACATGAGTAAGAGAGAGGGAAAGGAAACAAGCATAGGAAAAGATTTGGAAGTAAACACACCAAAGGGATGGGAATAAGATTGTGGGTTATAGTCAAAGGATCTTTGGCTTTATTGGCAATGTCTGAATTTTTACAACGTGACTATATTAATGAATTCTTACATAATTTTAAAAAATATTAAAAAGTGGGGAAGACAATCCCTGGGGGCTACTCACACGTGTTTCCAGAGTCCATGTGCTGATAATCATAAAATAAAATAAAAACTATCTTGTTGGTTTCCACCAACACCAGGAAGCTTAGCTTTGACTAAGTAGGAAATTAAATGATCCCACATACCTAAAATCTATCACCTGAGTAATATTTAAGAGGTCATAAGTACCACATTAAAAAGAAATATTTTACTAATCAAGTTCTTGAGGGAAAAGTTTCTAAGCCAAACTTTATCTGCTTTTAATAAGCAGCATAATTTTGGTGAGGAAATAGGCAGGATTTATGAGCTGTGCTAAAAGGATAAAGTTCTTTGTGACTCTATTTTCTAACAGAAGTAGTTGACTAAGACCATGAGGTATAAGGCTGCTTTGGTTTAAGTCAGGTCTCTGCTTATGTGAAAGCCTATAAAACGTGCTGGTTTCTTTGCTACTGAAATTGCAGAAACTGATCAACTTTCACTTTAAGGTTTATAATAGCCTTACTGATCATGAAGGGGCCCAATATACTCATATCCACAAAGATTCCCCTCAAAATTCTCTCCCTCTAATGATAAGATTTGGCTGCCACCAAAATTCACACCAAATAAATTCAAAGTTGAAAGTTCAAAATGAATTTGTCCTTAGTTCTATGTTAAAGTTCGAAACGGTGTTACTATTTTAAAATGCCAATGTAAAAACTATCTCATAGGCATTTCTCTTATATTGGAGGAAGGGCTTGTGAACTAAGCAGCCAGAACACGTACCTTGAGGTCTTTCGGGTTTCGAGGTAAAGACTTCGGCTGTTTCTTGATTTTTGTAAAGTTGAACCTGATGCTGGAGTGGAATTTCTCCACTGGCCATTTGCACTCTGGCCAAAGGTTCTTAGGTCTCCTGAGCCAAGAAAACTGTCTGAAGAAGGGTTGTCTAAAAGAATAAAAGTTTGAATAAATTAAACAAATACCTATAGTGGTCCTCCGTATGACTGCAACCATGTCCAACAATGTATTCCAAAGTAATGTGGCATATCACCATGTCTCTCATGGAAGAACGATCCCAGTCTCAACTGCCAGTAAAGTCTGCAGTAAGGGAACTTCTACAAACTATAATTGATTCAGCCATACTAACCTGAAAATTGATGAAGGAGCTGAATCCTGCCACAGCCATGTGCCTTATCTGCATCAATGTGACTCCGTGGTGTCCACCAAAAGTCAACATTTTACCCCAACTATATCTTGCAAGCACTCCCAGGCCTGGGCCTGAAAGAAGGTAGGCCAGACCAGTAAGAAAGCAGGTGGAGGGCCAAGGAGAATTGTAATTCAAATGAACAACAGTTATTGCTTAATAAGCAGCTGGTGTCACTTTCTTGTTTTTAATTACCATGTTCACGACTCAGGGGCTCTGTCTAAGAGCAGAGATAACCTAATTGCTGCTTATTCTGGCCGGCTTATGGCAGGAATGACCCATCATTTGCATCTGGTTCTAGTATAATAACCTTTCAGTCACATAATGTCGTAATTGTCAGATGTATCAGTACTCTGATGCTTGCTACTGCGATCAGACTAAGTGAGGGTTAACGATTATTTGAATTTTCTGATTCGTGGCTTAAAAACTGGGATGATAAACATCTTCTAAGGTTTCGGCTTGGAGTAGAATAATTTCTATACTCTCTTTTCCCTATCAGCAGGATTGGACAATTTAAAACAATGCCTTAAAAATAACTTCAGATGTTAGGCTATGGAACTCTGAGAAGCACCAGAGGAAAAATGAGAATATAATTCTCTACTTCTGAATTTTTGTCTAATACCAACATCATTTTGAAGATCCCCTTTCAAAGCATTTTACTAGAGAACTTTACACATTATGTATTTATATTATTTAAAATATATAATGTAGTTTTTGCTACTCTATCCAGAAAGTAAGGCAGCTGACAAAAATATGTTTCGTATTATGGGTTTTTTTTAAGTTGATCAGGAGTATGAGAACTTAGGGTAAATGAGATAGGAAAAAAGCAGTAGTCGGAGTGGTATTAGTACTAGTTGATGCACCAGTGGATGAACTTAATGTAATAGTTTTATTAAACTTACTTTCATAATGAATTACAACCTTTTTCCTTTGTAATCAATACCTATGCTTAACATCTATTACTATTACTATAAGAATGGAGACATGAGACTAATGAAACTGAATTTCATTAAAGGACCAGAAAATTGTTAATCTGTTAACACAAAGGAGTAACAGTAGAATCTTTGTCTCTCACAGTCTTTTGCTAAAATTTGATTAGGGAATGATCTAACTAGAGACGTCTACTTGAGGAATAAGTGTACGAAAAACGCAGATTACGCTGACAGGTATGAAATTTGAGACCAAGGATAAGCCAGAGTAGCCTCCGCACTGGCATCTGACAGAGGCTTTAGCTTTAAAATTCAAGGGAAAAGCACAAGATCAGGCAATCTGCTTAACCAGAAAAAAGTGGTTCCATCCCCACTCAATGAAATCACTGAATAGTCCTCTATTGCTCATGTGATCGAACAAAGCTAGAGAGGGACCAACAGGGGGCTGCAGACATTCTTCTTTGGTGATGGTTTAACCTAGTAGTCTGTCATCACTAAGAAGTCAGGTTGCAAATGCCACAAATAAGATTACTTTTTATGTGTATATACACACACACAAAACTACAGGGAAATACACCAAAAATTTAATTTTGGTTGTGTTCCAATGATAGAATGATGGGTATTCTTCTACTTTTCTCTACAAATTTTCCCCCAGGACAGGCAATACTTTTATGGACATAATGAAACTTTATATTAAAAAAAAAAAATGTGTCAGACAATCACCTACTACGAAAGTAACCATCGGCTTCTATTAATGTTCAGATTTATTTAGTTATTATAAATATAGGATACTTTAATTCCTCTTACCTACTAAATGCCAGTTTGGCAACCTAATTAATATTTTTCAAAGATAAGACATTGATATGATTCTAAGCATGAGCAAAATCATTTTTCATCTTAAACTATTTTTCTTTAAGGTTTCAAACATTTTTTTTTAATTGTGCTCTTAATAAAATCAAAAGGTCTTGAAGTCTGACTAGCACTAAATTACTAAAGTAAAAGTGTAGCATTTTCTTTGCTTTCTACATTAAAAAAAAAAAACAAAACAGTGTTTCAATAGTCTAATCTTGAGTGGATCAAGAAGCAAATATTTTAAAAGCTTGAAATAGACAGATCCAGTAAAGCAGTAAATGGGATGCTTCAGATCCTTTAGATTCTAAAGTTTGGGACTTTCTTGTGTTTGTTTTCATCTTAGTGGAGGAGGGGACAGCAAGGTGAGACAGGAAACAAATACCAATGCAGTCAGAATGAGAAGACTAAGGCAGATAAACTGGGGACCCATGTCTAGCCCAATCAAGAGGTAAGGCTCAAGGTGACTGACCACAGAAATCAAAGTGGAAATTATTGGGACAGAATAGGAGAGAGACAAAATTCTGCAGGACCTGGAAGAATTGGAATGGGTATGGCAAAGGAACAAAGTTAAAAAAAGTACACAGTAAAAAGCAGATTTGAATTAAAGTCTTTATTATAAGAAGTAAGTATAGAGACCCTTGGCATTCACAGATTTAAAATTCTGATTGTTAGGAAGCAACCTTGGAGGTCTGTGACATGCCGTAAGTTTGTTTTGTCAGGGACTACATTAAATTTGACAGAGGCACAAATCTGAATCCTCTGCTTCAGGCTGTAATTTAGAGAATGAATCTAATAGTTCAGCACCCTCATTTCAATATGGTTTTATTATTCATTGTTAGTATTCTCTGGGCATCATCATGTATAAAGGTAACTGTTAAGAAGTAATTCTTTTCTTTTCCTAAAAAAAATGGTTTTCAAGTGAGAGATAAACATTTTGATGTAATATTTTGTTATGGCAATCAACTTATGGTATGAGGACATAAAAAAAATATAATCCTCAAGAATCATGTAACGGAGTAGAAGGCCAGGAATCTGGTCAAATAGCACCAGAGCTAAGAATATAGGGATATGAGATGATCTCAGATATATCCTTTGTGAATATCCAGGATCTACTGAAATTTAAAAGAGAAAAGGTATATATACAAATGTTTTTAAGTCATGTTATTTATAATAGCTGAAAATGGCAGGGGTGAAAAGGACATAAATCATAGAGAAAATGAAGCAAATGAAGGCATGGGCTTATATCCTAAATCACAGCCCTCTGGATCAAGCTATGTTTCTACATTAAAAATTTTTGGAATTTTACAAAGATAAACTGGTATACACCATGTAGTGCTTCCAAGTACAATCTGAAGCAGCATCCTATAATCAAATATATTGATATAGCTAAGTGAAATATATAACTGTATTTACAGAGATAAATAAAAGACAGAACAGAAGTAGTTTCATGTCAGTTCATGTAGGTTTTGCTAAGTAAAACCAGCTCAGGTCAGGTTTTGATACCAAATAAATTACAAAAAAAATTTTTGGTTTTCAGAGCCTCCTGGATTTTGGAATTGCACATAAAGGATTGTGAATGTGCGTATCAATTTCATAGATTATTAGAAATCAACAGGAAAAGGTAAATATGAAGAATAACATATAAACAGAAAGTAAAAAAAAACTGGGCTAAAAAAAGATCATATATTCTGAA
Organism: Camelus bactrianus; assembly: GCF_048773025.1. Lineage (NCBI taxonomy): Eukaryota > Metazoa > Chordata > Mammalia > Artiodactyla > Camelidae > Camelus > Camelus bactrianus. The sequence continues at coordinate 17,831,884 of NC_133550.1, read as the reverse complement.
TCATACAATGTGTTCATGGATACATACTTAGATAAAAGACCGAAAAGACCACAGAGTTAAGTAAGAAGTGAGCTAACGAGGAGATTTTGAGTACAATTTGAGTATAATTTTCTATATATGATTGTTCATTATTAAGCAATTATTTTAAACTAAAACCAAATATTCTGTCCAATGGTAGATCAGCATACAAAATTATAAGCAAACACAGCCTAAGTTCAAATGAAAATATTAATGATCTGATTTCATTATCCACTCAACTGTCCTTCCTCTAGAATTAACAATGAGCTATCAAACCAAATTTCCAGCTCTCTGCTCATCAGAAAGGCCTTTTCAACAATAATGATGGCAGAGTTACTTTCTAAAAAAATTAACTGATTTTTCTATACAAATTATGCACATACTATGTGGAGACCACTTCCCGCCCCAGGAGAGGAAATCCAGTGCCCCGGGTAAAGTACCACCCACTAAATGACATTTAAATATAATATAAATCTAAAAGAGCATCATACTAACGTCTTTTTAGGGGAGGAGATCTCATCTTGCTGACATAGAATCCTGAGGAAGCCAAATAACAACAATAATTATTATTTGCATTTCATATTTATTATCTCAACTTATCCTTATAAATACCCCACTGAGGCAGGTTTAATAGTATTGCTAATATTCCCATACTTGTGGTCAGGTGAGAAGATTAAGGCATGAGGAGTGAAAAGACATGGGAAGACCCCTATAATCTTCCTGGGTCACACTGCCAGGAGGCTAACCAACAACAAACTTAGTTTCCTCAAGACAGAGGCAGATCATTGGATATCCAGATCTTAGGAAGGGGGCAGATAAAAAGTCAGGCAGGCCAGGGGCTAGGAATAGCCTAGAGAATGCTGACTTCTGTCATGGATCACAAGTTGAAAAGGTAAGCCCTTGAATACGCAAGCATGGCTGTGGCAGGTGCTAGACAGAAACATGTAAACATTTCCTGCCCTAGTGGAGGGACAGCTTGGGTAGAAATAAATCTTCAGGATTTATGGTTTCACTCAGAATATAAATAGGCTAGCTCCGTGCTTTAAATCAATACAAAACAAATATCCTTCATATCACATACACATTTCTTAAAAAAAAAAAAAAAGAGCTGTACTGCTTTATTACAAAGGCATAATAAACAAGTAGGAGAATGGATTCCAAAAAAATCTTTTTCATTAAAAAATATTTGGTTGAGACTAGATCAGTAAAGTACCATAGCAGTGACACACACACACAGCTTATTAAAATAATGGTTTAGTGGAGAAAATACCATTTTGCTTCTGACATGTTTTCACTTTTAGAGATCGTAAACACAAGCAATTTGCTAGGAAGAACTCTGAAAGGTAGAAATGCCCTGACTCCAAGTAATGTGTCATACCTGAATAATAATTTGGATTATAAGCTGGACTTCTTGTAGAACAAGTATAAGATCGGTCCAAATTCCCTTGCCTGGAAGGTAAAATCTAAACAAAACAAAAGATATTTCTTAAATCATATTTTTGACAATAAAATGAAATAAAAATTTATACTAGGAAAATATATTCGATTATACAAGATTATGACATATTTCAAACTCATATAATTAATTATATTTATACATTATAAATAAAGTAAACTATATACTAATAAGAAAGGAAAACATATCAACAACCTGATGAATGATTAAGGCTTCAAGGAGGGAAATGGGCAAAATTATGTTATACAACTTCATTCAAAGAATGCTCATTAGAAGGTAATATGCATTTAGATACATACCCTGCTCTGAAAGCCAGCTGTATCATACATCAAACAGGCTGACAAAATCAACCTGGTTTTTTGATTCTTCTGATAACTTTCCAGAGATAGTTCTTAATCAGGTGTGGTACCACAACCCAGTGGATACAAAATCAGTTATCAAAATGACTATGGGAGGCAGATGATACTGGTATTTAGTCCTCAGAGTCCAAGGATGCTAAATATTCTGCTATTTGGGATAGATTCACACAGCAAAGAATGGTCTCATCCAAATTAGTCATGGCCTTCCTACTGAGAAAGACTGTTTTCTTAACAGTATTCCTCAAACCTTAATGTGCATATAGATCAGCTGAAGATTTTTTAAAGTATAGATTCTGATTCAGTAGGTATGGGGTAAAGCCTGAGATTCTGCTTTTCTAACAGGCTCCCAGGTGATGCTGTTGCTGCCAGTCCTTGACAAACTAAGCTTCATAGAACAGAGAAATCTCAGAGCTGCTGTATATTTTCACACTCCTCCCACACCTTGTTTAATGGTCAGAATTTTAAGACATCAGTTTAAAAGAGCACTGATCTGTGCACCAGTAATTGTAATATTCAGAAGAATAATAGTCTTCTAAAAAGTACTGTTCTCAAAGAATTCATACACAGCCTGATTCTTAACTTTAATGTATCAAACAGAATTTCAAATACTAGAATTACTGATTCTAAAAAGTTTACATATGTTTGTGCTTTTGAGTGTGGCACTTAAACTACATCAGGTGAAAATGTAAGACAAAATAATTCATTAATTAAGGAAAGAAAATTATTACTAACCTGATGGTCAGAAAGTGAAAGCTGGTCCTCTTGAAAACCTGTTTGTGACAGGAGATGGGTTTTGAATATGGAGTTGTGGTTCACCAAAGTTACTTCTCCAGCATCCATCCTCATCCTATCAGCAATATCATCTGGGGAAAGGGTCTGGATTAGTTCAAATCATGTAATTCTTCAATAACTACTTTCTTATGAACCAACCTTTTCACCTAATAAAAATGATTCTCAAACAGCTCTACAGTCAAATGAAAGCTCTCCTCCATAACTAACTATTGGCAAGTAATTTCAAAATGTCATTGTCAAAAAAAGAGTCAACATGTGCAGAAATTGGTTAATTTGAAATTGACTGAGATTATCTACTAAATAGTTCAAAACCTGTACAAATAAAAAGAGTTTAATTCAAAGTTTTAAAAGTAAGGAAACTTTCCCCAAAGAAAAATTTGACTGTTTTTTAACTGCTGAAAAAATTTCAAATACAAAAAAAAAAAGGGAAAAAATTTCACCATTCAAAACACTCTTAACCCTGGTTTATTTCCTCCGTTTCAACTCAAAAGGTGCTTTAAAAATTAATCCACCTGAAATTTTTTTCTGCAAAAAGCATAATTTATTCAATGTCTCTTAAGAGGATATCAACTCAATTACTATAATATCGTGGTAGAACCTTACTTCACAACCATTGTGTGACCTTTGTTAATAAAAGAGCCTGAATAGGAACAAATAAGAGTAAGGGAACTCAAAGACTTACACTGATTATCAGCAATGAGAGAAAAAGGAAACAATGACCAGGACAAAGAAGGGAGACTAAGTAAAAGGAAAAAACAGTAGACAGAAGACTAATGTGGTTTTCGAAGGAGCATATAGGATGTTACAAGATCTACGTGTACAGATTTTTCAACCTGTTCCTAAATTGGTTACTAGTCTTCACCTTATATTGATCCCCTTTACAGATATAAAGTTCTATGAATGGAAAATATTCCAGTCACAATTAATTCTCAGTGCCACTAGCTAAATGAAATTTTTAAATGCCCTTAATCAAATTAGTCGTCATACAGAAGGCAGTATAACATAGTAGGAGAGAACAAGGACCCTGGAACCAGGCTGCCTGAGTTTAAATCCTGGCTCTGCCAGTTATAAATGTGTGAACCCAGGCAAGTTTCTTAAGTTCTGTGTGCCAGTTTCTTTGTTGATATAATGGAGATAATAACAGTACCTACTAGGTCCTATTAGGAACCCTTGTAAGGTGGTTTTAAAAAATTAAATGAAATAAAGTATTTTAAGTACTTAAAGCAGCGCCTGGCACATAGTGATGTTTGCTACTGGCTTTTTCAATAAAATGAATAAAATGCTTTAAAATGATGCTATACACAATATCCCAAACAAAAGAAAATTGTTAATAAAGTATTATGTATACTGTATTACAAAATTAGGATGAGATCTCCCTTAAAATTATTAAGCACAAAGATGCAAATATTGAAAATGTTAGGAAAACCTATTCTTTCACTCCAGATTAACTAATCAGAGTAACTAAAAGGATTGAATGACTATTTCATACTAAGTCTTACCCATGTCAGGTCTTTTCACATCACTGACTTTAGCAAAGATACAAAGTCCTATAAAAGAAGACGGAAAACAGAAGTGTTACTTTCTGAAACATCTCTTTCATATAATTATAGAACAGGGAGCCACTCAGATGTGACACTTGTATTCTTAGTAGAGAAAAATATAAGATGGCAAGTCAAGTTGATAGGAAGAGAATGGAATCTAAAACTAGCCTGAGGTAGTTCGAAACATTTCTGCAATCTGTGCTACACTAAATAGCAATTACACACTACTCACAGAATCACAGAATATTACAGCAAGAAGCAGGTTAAGAGAGCCAACCCTTTGGAGATTAATTTGCATATGATCATAAGTTAGTGACCACACTGAAATTACAACCTAGAAATTCTTCCCAATCCATTGCTCTATTTCTTCACGCCAAAGCATTTATAAACAAGTGACAGATCTGTGGTAGTTCTATAAAGACTTCTCTTTCATACATCTTATACAGCAGCCAAACATAAAGCTACTTATTTCTGAGGACAATCAAGGACTACTTCAAAGTTGTACTAAGTACTTTCTCCCCAATCATTAATCAAACTGTTCCAAATCAAAGCCCCTTTGTCTAGATTAAATTACTTTCTCTTCTGATGTATCTAATTTGCCCAGAAAAAGGAAGTTAAAAGCCTAACTGGTGGAACTAGGTTAATAAATGCACCGTTGGAACAGACTTCTTGGCAGATTTCCAAGAGGAGGAGACTAGGGATGCTATATATATATATATATTCATAATCTTATCACCATATTTTTAGAGATTGAGCACTTCATCAATTACATAGTACTATCAGGACTTCAATCTTCTGAGGAGACTGGATGATGATCATAGGTAATTCTTCAAGGTCCCAATAATAAAGTGCATACACAAAGGAAGGCAGCTTGAGCTTTTCTTGGCATAGGTACAGACTAAGCAGAGTAATCACCCGATTACTAGTCTTGCCAGGGAGGATTCCCAAAGAATTTAAGCCTTAGATTTAGGCTTCAAACACACAACTTAATAAAAGGCTTCTATCTGGTAATCCTCCAGGTTATTCTTTGCCCTTCTTTCTTTTTTAATAAAGCTAAATTCCCTGGGTCCCACATTAAGGGAAAAAAAATCCTATCAACCAATAAATTAGCAGCGGCTTTTTCACATTTCACTCTTTCAGGCCATTTCATAATTGTCATAACTAGTCTTTTCTTTTTTTTTTAAACAAAGCCACAATTTTAACATTTATCATATTTAAAGTTTCAAAGCACACCTGTTTGGCTTGGGTGGGGAAGTTTGGTTTTTTTTTTTCAGGCTTAGTTTTAAAATATTTGATCATTTTCTATTGTCCAATCATTTCAGCACTTCCAAGGTCCCTAGAACACTTTGCCTCCCTTCTCCCTCTGTCCTCTAGCTTCCCCCAGCTCTGGGGGGTCCATGGGCCAGGATTCATCACTAGCCTTTTTTGTTGTATTAAGAATGCCAATTTAAAAGTCTGGTGCCCAGCAGAACAATCCCATGTTAACTTCCTTTGCATTGCTGAAGTAGATACGAAGAGGGAAGCAAGCAAGAAATCAAAGAATGTTAGAGATTATGTCCAGAGATGTTAAGTGACTTGCCTGAAATCATACAGATAGGGCAAAGGGAAGACAAAAAAATCCAGGCACCTTCACTTCCAAGCAAATGCTCTTTCAACAAACATCACAAAATTCATATCCTTTAACATACCCTTCTTCAAGGATTCACACATACACTCTGGCAAGATAAAAGTAATCCCTAGCTAATTCTGGGGAATCCACACTGTTTTATAATTTTAATAAGTAAAACCCCACATCTACATTTTAATACAAATACATCCAGCTTCTTCAGTGTGCTCATGTCACTTTCATTTTGCAACTTTGCATTTACAGTGGGAGAAAGGCTATTTTATACCCCAAGATTCAATATGATATGCTGGACCTGGAACCTCTGATGCCACCAAATTCTTGCAAGCATAAGAATTTTTTCCCTTTAAGAAGAGTATTCTAGTAACTCATTTCCTAGCTCACACTGGTCATTTAATTTACTGAAAGAATGTAAGTAGTCTCAGGTGTTCAGGTGAAGTCAGGTTAGTAGCTGAACACAAGATAAGAAATCTTAAAGAAAAAAAAAAAAGCAAAGTCCTGATGGTAACACAATGTAATAAGTATGGTAAACCATTTATAAGTTTACAGATATACAAAGAGGTGATCAGAAAAGTGAGTGTTTAGTGCTATGGTGAAGTTATTAGAAAGTATATATTGAGGAAAGGCATTTTACAATTAGCTTTATGAGAAACCAAGATGTAGTTAGAACAATCTATCGTATGAGAAGGGTGTAGAAGTGATCATGTGAATCACCCTACTCTGAACTCTGGAAACTTATGTATATGAAACAGTTTGTACTATATCATTATGCACTTTTTTTCATATTTTTACATGGAATCTTTCCAATTACAGTCTAACACCTTAAACACTAAAGAATCACCTTGTTTCATACACAAACATTTACTGTGCACCAATAATATACAGGTTAGGAGATACAAAGATGAAAAAGAAAGGGTCCCTGCTGCTGAGAATCTCCCTATCCACTGGAGGAAACCAGAATCATTAATAGATACTTACAGCAAGACAATAAAGCTGGTGCAATTGGTAGGAGATGTAGGAGTCAGGTAAACAAAAGGAAAGACTTTCAAAGCAGCAGTCAAGAGCTACATCACCTTAGCCTGAGGTAGAAGAACCTGTTTTTTAATCCATTTGCTCCCTCCACATTTAAGTCATCAGATGAGTGATACAAATTAGGTAGAAATGAATGAGGTTTCTCAAGATAAAAACAAGAGGCTTCCAAAATGGAACTAGAGGAAAAAAAGGGAATCTCTAAATTGGAAAAAGGTTAAGGGATCATGCTTAAAGAGATGCTTAAGGTTTCACTCTAACTGTAATTTCTAATTCAGTGTAGTCTATCTTTCAACACAAGTCCTTAAAACAAATTATCTTTATAAAGAATAAAGATTTAGGAGATGATGCGATCTACTCCATTCAGAACATGCAACTGGAACAAGGACTCTAAGTCAAATAATTGGCAGCCTATAAAAGGCTTTATACAAATTTTACAAGAATCACCACCACCCCAAATATAATAAGTGTACCAAACATGAAGTGAAATGACTTTAACAAGGCTGACTTGAAAGTGATAAAGTAGCAAGTTATTGCCAACAAGATAGTGGAAATACTGCAGAGGCACCGATAAACAGAAATCACCAAGCTCAAGAGAAACTGGGCATATGTCCAGAGAGATCACGTTAGGGTACACCAAGAAAGAGACGGTTCAAGAGAATTACCAGGAGGCGATGAGCCAGGTAAGCAAGCGGTGGCAGTTAAGGGGATTTTCATAACCTGGTCCAGACGTTTCTTTCTGGTGGTGGCACTAGCGATATCACATCTCAGGGAGATACCACAGAGTCAAAGAGTTGGAGAAATGTTTACGTGAGACGCAGAAGTAGTCGAGAAATATCATTCAGGTCTCAAGGAAGGCGGGAGGTGAAGCAGGTATTAACAGAAAAGCTGAGCTTTCCGGTGAAAACAGCTTTCCCTTGAGAGAAGCCCCCGCTCTGGCGGGAAAGCCCCGAAATCCCAACCGGCCCTTTCCCCACAAGTAGGGCTCGGTGCTGAGATGGAGCCAGCCGTAACCGCAAGGAGACGGCCTCTCCCCGACCCGGGAAAAAGAGGCCTGTAGGAACGGCCTCGGGAAACCTAACTAACGGCCACCCGCCAGATCGCGGCCGGCGGACAGCAGGGGGGAGGGGAGGGGGTCCCAGGGGGCGGGGCAGAGGAAAAAGCGCCGTCCCCACAGTCGTCCCCGCTTCCGCCCAGCCCAGCCCAGGCTTCGGGGCCCGGGCCCGCGCTGCTTCCCGGCCCAGGCTCCCTCCATCCTCACCCCTCCCCCAGCTTCCCGCCGCCACTCACCGAACCGGAACCGGCTGCTATGCGAAGGGGTTTCCGGCCGGGCGCGGAACGCAAAACCCGGGAACCGCCGCGAACCGGAACCGCCTCCACAACACCGGAAGAGCTGCTCGGTGGCGGCGGCAGAGGAGGGGGGTGGGGCCGGAGGTCAAAGAGCAGAGTTGAGGAGCCGTGGAACGCCTGCGCAGTGTGGCAAGGCCTGAGAAGCTAAGGGAGCATCTAAGGCTGTAGTCATAATTTCTCTGTTCCCCTTTCAGTTTGAGCTTTTTCTTGTTCTCGTTCTTGGAATACTGTTAGTGTGCCCTATCGTCCTTCGCTTTTTTGTGTTCCCTCGGCCGCCTTACGCGCCGCCTTCTGGTTCCGCTCGGCGATTTTTGCCCACGCTCTCGTTTCCATGGAAGCTTTTCGCTGTGGTCTTGGATCTGCCGGAATCTTTGGCTACCTTGACGGAGACCTGAGAGCTAAATCTAGCTCAGGCTATATCATGTTTTATTGAGGATCACAGAACGTTAGTGCTTGTAGAGGTTTTTGGAGATAATTTAGTATATAGGTCTGAGAAGTGGAGTCATTTCCGAGAGTTACAAAGTACATGGCAGATCTGGGACTAGGAAACAGGTTTCTTAACTTGCAGCCTTATACTCTTTGCACCACAGCATGCTTCGCTGGTCATTGGGGCAAAGTGGGAAAAACAGCATGTTGGGGTTGGCTTAGGTTAGACTCTGGAAATACGTAGAAACTTTCAGAACTTTGGAGGAATTTGAAACACTTCTCCAGGATGTGTGAGGAAAGCTGTCCAGGGTCCAACCCAGGATTCTGCCCTATGGACATCTAAATGGCCGTCGTGTTGTTCCTGGTACTGAACTGATTAATCTTTAATCTGTGCCATAATTTTTAAGAGAAAATAATGAGGAGAAATGTGTGTTCCTTCAGACTTTTTATCAAGCTACTCAACGTGATGGGTACCGTGACCCAGGCCCTGTCTAGAAGTCGTAGAGAAATTCTAAGTAAGCACTGTAGACGCAGATGACAGCCACAGTCTGAGCTCAGACTTGAAGAAGGGAAGCCTCTGCAGGCCCCCAGCCTTTTAGCTACTCTCAGCTGCTAGAGAAGGAGATGCTTGCTGAGTTCAGGATATCTTGCCCTGTCAAATGTATAAAAGTAGATTATATGTATCACTTCATATGTTGACATTTAATACTGTAAGGTCCTACGGCCCGTTAATATTGAACATACCTGGTTCATGTCACTTTTGTCCATCTTAATCATTCCACAGATCTGTTGATTTGGATTAAACTCTATTTCTAGGAGACAACCATGAGTGAAAAGGAATTTCATCTGAAATTTTTCATGTGTGTGATTCAGTCTCGCCAGTTAGTCAGGACTCCTCAGAGAACAGGTACCATTGTCTGCTGATCATACTCCAGTGACAGAGGGGTTCTCTTGCAGGGAGTTTCAGTGCAGGATATGAGACTTGATGATGTAAAGGCAACCTTCAGGGGTCAACTAAACTTGCTTATTCCACCCCTGTTGTGATAAAATGTTTATGACTGGGTCCTGTCTTTTCCTTGTACAAGTATCAGGTGAGATTTTGGACTGATATGTGGGGACAGGCCCCAGGTATATACGGAAGACTTGGGGGTTAAAGAAGAACAAGATTTATTCTCTTCCACCCTCAAAGTATCTTGTTACGTGTTCTGCATTTCCCCCATTTATGTCAAAGGAGTAGAGCCTTTTTGAGGTAAGACAGTTGTTGACAAAAGTCAACACTTCTCTAATTTTTCACTGGATTTATGGGGAGAGGGTGTGGGAGGCCCTGGACAGCTAGCTGAGAGTCATAGGGAAAATGAAAGAGAATAAGGAGCACTCCTTTCCCTGAATTCCACCTTGAGGATGACCAAGATATATTGCTTCTCAGCTGGGGAAGCTTCAGCTTCCAGCATGCTCATGCAAAAGCGACCATCTGAGACAGATGCCTTGAAGAGTCTAGATTCTGTGGAAGATCCAGACACCGTGGAAGGCATACCTGTTTTTGAAAATGGTGAGGCTTGCAGTTAAACAAGAGGGAGGAATGTGGAAAGGAGTATTAGAAAATGAAAATTTTATGCATAGCATTATAGATTAGGATAGACCTACCAAATTGTAAATATGAGTTAAGACACAAAGGAGAAACTGTGTGTGTGTGTGTGTGTGTGTGTGTGTGTGTGTGTGTGTGTGTGTGTGTGAGTGAGTGTGTGTATGAGAGAGAGAAAGTAAGAAGTCATCTGTAAGACTGTAGAAAGAGGGACAGTTCCCTCTATGAAGAACAGCTTGATTTAGTCAATAGTAAGTGAGTTGGCTCCTATTATCAGCAACCTTAATATGTAAAAAGTGAAACTTAAAAAATGCATTAAATTAAGAAGTTATTATATTACAAAGTAATTGCAAATATTGTAAAAAAAAAAAGACTTACCTTCAGAATCCATTTAATAACAAATTTCTTTTATATATTTTAAGTACTGTCAAACTCTTAAGCAACTTATGTGAAACTTCAGAAACACATCTCTGAGTTTCTTCTCAACTTAAATACATCTGTATTGGAGTCATTTAACTGCAAACATTTATTGAGTTCCGCTATGTGCCCAATAATACACTAGAAATAATAGACAGTTACATACGTGACATAACTTTGTCATTGTTCCAGTAGTTTACAGTCTGGAAATGCCTTAGAGATTATTTAGTTCAGCTCCTTATGCTTTCAGAAGGAATTTAGGTCTAAAAAGGTTTTCCTCAAGAAGTTAACAAATTCACTGGAGTAATCACTTCCAGCACCTACAAAATATATAGTAATATTTATTCAATAATTTTTGAGCATTTGTTATTCGAAGTCATTGTACTAGACTCAGTAGGAGATGAGAAAATAAACTAAGATACTTTCCCTGTTTCCCAGGAGCTGATGATCAAAAGAGAGATAATATGAGACAGAGCTTGATAACTTTGGTTCAAAGATATTGAATTCAAAAGAGGATGTCTTGGGGATGTAGGAAGGGAGGGGCCAGCTGACTGTGAGGCAGAGCTTCGCTGAGCTCCAGCATGGAGGCAGGGCACCATGGTCCAAGATCCAGTCCTACACTTTGAAATGGCATACACTCTTAACTTAGTTCAGTCTCATTAGTGTACCCAGAGTTAACCAGACCCACAAGAAAATGGTTTATGTACAAGAATCCCAATTTATTAAGCTTTTAGGACAATACATATCTATATATGGCAACTATGTGGGGTCTATGTCCCTTTAATCAGACTTGCTTTTCCCACGCATAAAAAGCCGCTAAGTAAAGAAATAAGCCCAGCTGGTGGACTTGTCCTACAATGCCCTGAATTTGTACAGATTAGTTCTTATTTGCCTTCATCTTCCCTGCTTTTCCCATTCTTATTTTGCCCTATACCTAATACTCACCTCAGACCTGCTTTGCTCTGATGACCTGTTTGGACCTGCTTCTATGGTTTGAACTCAGCATTATCCCATGGACAAAATTTTGATGTTCAACTTCTGCCTTTAAGGATTGAGGCTTCAGGTAAGAGCTACTTTTCACCCTTCTAGCTCTCCCATTAGAGATGGAGAGTCAGATATCTTCCCGATTTGCCCCATTGGGACCTCCATTCCTCCTTGTCTGCCTTTCTCCCTGCTTGCTTCCCTCCTTCATTCCCTCCTTCTTTCCTTACATCCTTCTTCCCTCCCTCCTTTTCTTTCTCCCTCTCTACCTCCCTCCTTCTCTCCTTCTTTTTGTTCCTTCCAAGAAAACTTGTTGAGCATATGCTATGTCAGGCACTGTATTTGGCACCAGGAATAAAGTAAACAAAATGGGTACATTGCCTGCCGTCATGAAGTTTATAGTCTTGTGGGAGTAAGATGTAATCACATGGTCACACACATGGTTAGAGAATTAGAACAATGCTAGTACAATGAAGGGAAACAGTATCATGTAACCAGAGTATAAAACAGCATAAAAAATGGGAAGACCTGAGAGATGAGTATGCATTAACCAGGTCTGTAAAAGGGGACAGTAGACTCTGAAATGAGGAGGAATTTGGTTCATTGGAGGAGCACAGAGGTCAGTGTGACTTGAGTGAGTGGAGGAGGAGGACTACCTGGAGAGCCGACTATAAAGATAGTAGAACAGTCATATCATGCTATGCGTTCTTGGTCTTACTGTTCCCAAGCTGTGGGAGGTCACTGAAGCGTGACAGGATCATATTTGTGTTTTGAAAAGATCATTTTGGCCTCTGGGTTGAGGATGCATTAGAGGGGCAATAATCATTACCTGCTTTGGTGGGATGGATAATGGCACTGCCTTGCTTCATTCCTCAGTCTAGGCACTGCAGCCCTATAGGGCATGAGTGAGGAAGTCAGCCATCAAATAGCATGGTTGGCAGAGGTGAGCCAGAGCTACTGATGCCAAAACACCCCAAAACCCTGGCCTGATGTCCCTCTGTTGCTGCTGCCAGCCTGAAAAATTCATGGGGACTCCCTTCAAGATGTTCTGCTCCTTGCTTTAAGTGCACCTCTATATGGAGGTGCTGAGCTCCAGCCTCAAGAAAAATGGAATACATTTTGTTTCTAGTCTCACACCTGGCAGGGAAACTGCTAATTTCTCCAACTCACTGGCCATCAGTAGAGACAGCTCTGAATGAGGCAAGCTGTGTGTGTATGTATGTGTTTCTGGCCTATAGAAAGTCATTTGGTCCTGCAATGGGGCACAGTGAGGGAGTCAGTTGCCTAGGCCCCTAACCTTTGCAAAGAAAGGTGGTTAGTATTCCCAGATAGCTGAGAGTGTGAGACAGCTACCTCCAGGACAAAGGCTTAGAGGGCAGCAGGCAGCTTTCTGGGTCAGGCTCTGGTCCAGCAGATCCAACTGCCTACTAGACCTAAAGCCTTCCCTGTGCATAAACCTCTCCTGCTCACTGATGGACAAACAGCCTAGGTAACTTGTGACTGCTGGGACCACTTCTTATTGGGCAGCTAATGGGGGGAGCATCCCAAGAGAGTAGTGTTACACCCATCTGTCACAGCTTCCCCTCACCCCCAGGAAGCATAAGACTTTCCTATCATATTCTTTGCTTCATCGAGGCTGTCTATCACCAGCATTGCCCATGCCCCCACTACCTTTCTGTTCCCTTGACAGTACACTCACACCTTGGTAGTTCATGCAGACCAGGATGAGAAGTTACCCTAACATTGTGAGTGCAACTGTTATGTAGGGGTGCTTGCTTCCCACAATGCAGGTTCCTTCCAAGCAGATATACTTGTTTTTTGCATCAGAGACAGGATCCCCCACATATAGACACTATGCTATAGTGATCCAAGAACCTGTATTATTGCTAAAGGAAAATCAGTGGGAGCTCTGCCTCTATCAAGATTGCCTTAATCTCAACCTAGTCACTATTCAACATAGACCTCCTGATCCCAACCTTCCAGGACCAGCTCCAGAGAACTTGAGTTTCCATGAAGCTGAATCTCTCAGGGCTTTTATAATGTCAACTGAATTGGAAAGATCACTGAATGGGAAAATAGGATTACAGATGCTTTTCTTCCAGTCAAATATTCAGGGATACCAGTAGACCTGTGAAACACTTTTTTCATCTTCCATTGATTAATAGAGATGATCTTATTTATCCTCTTGGACCACTCTACTCTGGGTGGTCCCATATTAAACTATCTCTCAGTTAATCCTGGGAAATGTATTTAAGAGCCTAAAGGCATATTTCTGAGACTTGTTAAACAGCTAGACCTTTCACATTGATGAGGTGTTAGCATATCAGAAGTGGAAGACTCCCAGGATTATCTTGTATAATGATTATTTGTCTGCTCTGCTCTGATATCCCCCTAAACTTACTTCTTTAAGAAGAGAAGAAGTTTATCTGGTCCAAGCTTTTGGCGTCATACCTCAGCTGAAGACTTTGTTTTCCTCTGCCCTTACCAAGACTTGAAAGTGATTCAATGTGCGGTAGACTTGTTACCTATAACCTCTTCCCTGAGCCAACTTTCTTAAGAAGTTGATCCTAATTGGCAGGAATGACTCTATAGGAATCATGCAGGCCTTTGAGACATGCAGATTTATTCTTCAAGTGATGGTGTTCTTGGACCTCCACAATTTAGAACAATGGTTCTCAAACTTTATTGTGCATCAGAATCATCTGGAGGGCTTGTTAAACCACATTGCTGTGCCCCATGCCCAGAGTTTCTGATTCAGTAGGTCCCAGGTGGGGCCCAAGAATTTGCTTTTATGACAGGGATCCAGGTGATGCTAAGCCAGTGCCCTATGTCAGAAACTTTAATATTAGTGGCTAGTAGAGGCACTGCAGTGTTTCCAGGAGTCATCATATCCCAGCTAGAGCTAACGATGACTCTCCAGTGCAGACAGTGGTTTCATGGCCATGCCCAGGGTCTGTCCTCAGTGAGCTTACGTTCTACTGGAGGAAAACAAATGATAGCATATTAGTCAGATGAGATTCAGAGGTTGCACAGAAGTGAGAGGACCAGATAGATATTTATTTCAACCCAGAGAGAGGCCCATACCTAATTGCTGCATATGTTTCACAACATCAACCCACCAAGTCACTGTAACCCATTTACACTTCTGATTCTGGTCCAGAGGAAATCTTGGTGATCCTCTGGTATGACACGCCTCACTTCTTCCTGCCTGAGAATCTTTGCATTTGTTATTCTCCCCATCTGAAAGCTGCCCTTCCAACGGTAGCATGGTTTTCTCTCTTGTTTGTTCAGACCGCTTCCTAGAGTGCCATCTTAGCAAGGTTTTTCCAGAACACCCTGCTTTAGATAGCACCCTTGTCACTCTGCTCTTGCTTTATTTTTCTTCAAAGCATTTACCAATATTTGCCTAATTAGTTCATTGTCTGCTTTCCTCACTATTATATAAGCCCCATGAAGATAGGCAGGTTTTTTTTCTTTCCAATCCTGGATCCCCTTGGAGTCTAGGACAGTGCCTAACATGTAATAGGTGCTCAATATTTGTTGACTGAATACATGAAACCTATAGTATACTATTTCCATTTCTCCTGGGTTAGAGTCACACCTGTATGACTGACATACCTAATTCTCACTCCTAAATGTCCTGGTACACCATCACTAGCATCATCAATATCATCTTTATCTTCTCACTAAATATAGAGGTCTAAATATAGATCTGTACCCATTCCATCATCATGACACCATCCTAGTGGTAGTGAGTGGACTCATGAATATGGCATGCAACATACTCTTAATTGCCCCTCATTTATACCAGCCTTTAGTAATCACTGTCAAAGAGATCTTCTGTCTTTATGAACTACTCAGATTCCTGGTAGTAATGTCTAATTTCATCCTGGTTTGGAGGATACTCTCCAAAGCTCTCTGTATCTTCATTTACCTACCACTACTTAACAGGGTTAATGGGCAGAGTGTATGAACCAGGTATTTTAGAATACCTCAGTTGGTTTCCTCAACACCTATCTAGCTGCTGCGGAATTCTCTTTAAACATCTTCTTCTACTTCTCTCCCCAGCATGCTTCCTTTCATAACAGTTATATTTTTTGCCCCTAATGTTTGCCTGGACTTCACACCAGCACCCCAATAGCTGTCTGATATCTGGGGAGCTCTGGGAAGTCTAAGAGGACCTTCTAATTGCCCTTCTGTACTCTGAGGATCAATGTAAAGAATATGTCTTTCAGGAGGAGGGTATAGCTGAAGTGGTAGAGCACATGCTTAACATGCATGAGGTCCTGGGTTCAATCCCCAGTACCTCCTCCAAATAGAAATAAATGCATAAACTGAATCACCACCCCCTCATAAAAAAATGAATATGTCTTTCATTGCTTGGTACCAGGTTATGACATATAAGTTGAGCTGTCATATAAAGTGGCTCTTCTTTATGCACACTAGCTTTACCTGATGCTGAAAACAAGACCACCACCAGGCAGTACAAAGTGAAAGAGTAGCGGACTTTAACCACATAGCCTTCTGGCCAAGTCCCCTAAAGCCTGAATTCTAGCTCCCAATCCTGACAACTGAAGAAAGCTGATTATATTTTTGACAAAGTTCTGGATTTCCAGCAGTACCCTAGCTAATTCCTATTCTTGAGTCATTACAATGGACATATGCTGCCTTGAGTAGCCTATCTGAGGCCCTAGGTTCTTTTCCATTGCAAATCCAGGACATGTCAGCTTTCTCCTCTGGAGGAAGGGTCCGGGGTGCCTTTTTCCAGCCCCATTAAGCCATACCAGCAATGAAAATAACCTTGGAATGAGGGCAAATTCAGCTACTGGCTTAGTTTGGTTGCCTCAAGAATCTTTGGTACCATCTCTTGTTTGACTGTCTAACTTGCTACTTTGCACTGTGATTCCTGGTCCTAATTCTGCTGAACTGTGCACTTTACTCCTGACACTCTCCTTAGGCACCCTACCTTGTATGACAATGTTTAGACCCCTTTCTCTTCTTCCTTAGTCACCATACTGTTTACCTGTAGGCCTCATGTACCAATACCCTGCCCTGAGGGATGCCTCTCAGCCTCCCCAGTTAGAGGCCTGAGGATTGTACATATGCCATATTTTCTAGAACTTCCCAGATCTCAAACATTCTCTTCTGTCATCAGTCTGACATCAAATTATGCAATCAAATTTTGATTCATAAGTCATCCATAGCTAGCTAAAGTATGCCTTCCAAGTTGTTAAGGTTCCTGGGAAACTATATTTGAAATTTAAAAGTTGTTTGATAGACAAAAAAATTACAAAAAAGTGAAGGTATGGTCTTGTAGTTGAGGATTAAAATTAAGGAAAATCCACTTATAAGGAGCTATCATGGTTTCATCATATTATCCATTTCTCTAATACTGGAATATGTGTATCCAATGGTGTGCTTCTCTCAAGAGTACTAACTAAACACTGCCAAATTCTTTCTAACCAGGTCCCATTTTTTAACTCCATCTACCCTCAACTAATATTTATGGATAAGAACTTGATGTATTATAATTGTTAAGTGGGTTATTGATTTCTTCAATTATATCCCAGGTCCAGTGAAATATAAACTTCCTATGAACCTTTGATAGTCCTTCTAGGTTATAAACTCCAGGAGAGCTTGGTCTACCTCAGCACCTGGCACGGTGGCTGGCACATAATGAGTCCTCAATAAATATTTGTTGAATGTATGAATAATAATGAACAGAAGTTTCTGAAGATTCTTATCAGGAAAACATTTACAGCCATTTCTTAATATGATGTATTTCTTCCATTAGCTACTCTATTTTGTGTTTTTGTTTTTGTTTTTGTTTTTTACTAATTTAGCTCTTAGCCCTTCTTAGGAAGGGGTAACTTTCAAATTTCAGCCTTTAGATTCATTGATGGAATAAGGAACTACAGAATGTGTGGGAAGCTTTTCTATCTTTTCCCTTTTCAAATTTTAAAAACATCCTTATTGAGATATAATTTACATGTCATAAAATTCACTCACTTAAAATTATGATTTGGACTTTGGACTTCCAGCTTCCAGTTCCCCATATAAGGAGCTTGGAAGTCATCACTCCATCCTAACAACAAGTAAAAGTAAAAAGACTGAAAAATCAACAACTGTTCCTGGATCCATAGGAGAGGGGAGGACACAGGGCATACAGCTGATCCCAAAACTGGAGGGACAAGCAGGTGAATACAGTTCATCACAGCTTATTGGAGCAGAGACCGACCCATGAACAGAAACCTCCTGGGGAACCAGTAAAGGGGCAGGAAAAACTGAACTGTAATGGACAAATTGCTGGAGGCTCAGTGTGGACAATTCTGGGAGTTGAAAACTACAGGGGAACCTAGTTAAAGGGGCACCCCCACAGTATTGTGAGATTTACTTCCGGGAGCTTGATCAGATTCTCATAGTGAATATCAGAGAAAAATCCCCTTGGACTTCCAGCAGTAGGGGAGAAGAGGAACCATTTTGAACTAAATCGAAGTACTTTGTTCTTCTTAACGAGGCTTACCTTCAGGGGAAACTAGTTAACCAGAGCCTAACTTATTGGGGTATTATCAGAGTCTAACTGATCTGAGGAAGGGAAATACCCAACTCCAGCCCACTCTAGCTGTCCTGTCCCATCTAAGGTGGTGGGGGCAAGGGAAGGCAGAAAAAAATAGGACAAACACTTGTGAAATTTGTAGTCCAGAGACATAGTAGTAGGCATGTAGTCCAGGCTCAGTAAAAGACTGAAATTAATCATGGGACTATGAAATGCTTTCCTTCCCCCAACACCTCACCACCACTTTACTAAAGTCCTATTTACAGCACTTTCTTTTACCTGGCATATCATGTCTGGCTGTCAAGAAAAATTACAAGGCATATAAAAAGGCAACCCTCCCCCCTACAATTTGAAAAGACAGAGCAAACATCAGAACCAAACATGGCAGGGATGTTGAAATTATCAGAGCAGGAATTTTAAACACTACAATTAATGTGATAAGGAGTCTAATGGATAAAATAGATAGCATGTAAGAATGGACAAGCAATATGAGCAAAGAGATGGAAATCCTAAGAAAGAACCAAAAAGAAATGCTAAAAATAAAAAACCCCACTATAACAAATTAAAAATGCCTTTGATGGGCTTATTAATACACTGGACATAGCTGAAGGAAGAATCTCTGAGCTAGAGGCTTTATTAATACAATACTCAAAAACTGAAAAGCAAAGAAAACAAAGACTGGAAAAAAAAAAAAAAACCAACAACAGAATATCCAAGCACTGTGGTACAACTGCAACAGATGTAACATGTACATAATGGGAATACCAGAAGGAGAAAAAGGAGAGAAAAGAACAGAATAAATATTTGAAACAATAATTACTGAGGATTTCCACAAATTAATGGCAGACATCAAACCACAGATCTGGGGAAGCTCAGAGAACACCAAGCAAGATAAAGGCCAACCGGAAACAAAACATCCCACACCTAGACATATCAATTTCAAATTACAGAAAATCAAAGATAAACGAAAAGTCCTGAAAGGAGCCAGGGGAGGGGAAAAACACCTTGCCCACAGAGGAACAAAGATGAGAATTACATCTGACTGCTCCTTAGAAACCACGCAAGCAAGAAGAGAGTGGAGTGAACTGTTTAAAAGTTGGGAGAAAAAAAAACACCAGTCTGAAATTCTGTACCCTGAGAAGTCATCCTTCAAAAGTGAAGGAGAAATAAAGATTTTCCCAGAACACAAATTGAGGGAATTTTTTTTTGCAAATCAGTCTGCTTTGCAAGAAATGTTAAAAAGTTCTTTAGAGAGAAGGAAAATAATATAGGTCAGAAACTTCTATGTAAAGAAGAGCATCAAAGAAGGAATAAGTCAAGATAAAATAAATACTTTTATTTTTCTTATTCTTAGTGGGTCGAACAGATAACAGTTTGTTCAAAATAATAGCAACAATGTATTCAATTATGTATGCTTATGTATATATCATGTGTGTATATATATGCTTATGTATGTTTATATGTAAGTGAAATAAAAGCCAGCAATGATACAAGGGACGGAAGGAAGGAATTAGGATTATTTTGCTATTATAGATATTCATACCACCTGAGAAGTGGTATAGTGTTATTTGAAAGGGGACTTGGATTATTTGCAAATATATATTGCAAACTCTAGGGCAACCACTAAAAAAAGTTACAAAGTTTTACTGATATGCTAAGAAGTGAGAGAAAATGGAATCACATAAAATGCTCATTTAAAACCACATGATTCACACATACATAAACATTCATACATTCGTACATGATAACATAGGCACCAAGATAGGCCACATTCTAGGCTATAAAAAACATCTTAACTAATTTAAAAGAACAGAAAACATACCATGGCCTCTCTAAGACCACAATGGAATTGAATTAGAAGTCAATAACAGAAAGATAATTGGAAAATCCCCAAATACTTGGAGATTGAACATCATACTTCTAAATAACACTAAGTCAAAGAAGGACTCTCAAGAGAAATTTAAAAATATTTTGAACTCAATGAAATGAAAAACATAACTTGTTAAAATTTGTCAGGTACAGTGAAAGCAGTGCTTCGAGGGAAATTAATAGCATTGAATGCATATATTAGGAAAGGAGATGATCTAAATCAATCATCTAAATTTCCACCTTAGGAAACTATAAGAGAAGAGCAAATTAAATCTAAAGTAATCAGTTAAGAATAAGATTAGAGCAGAAATCAATAAAATTATGTATCAGTACTTCAATCTTTTTATTGCCAAGTAATACTCTATTGAATGGATAAGCCACATTTTATTTATCCGTTCATCAGTTAATGGACATTTGGCCTGTTTCCACTTTTTGCCTATTATGAATAATGCTGCTATGAACATTGGTGTACTTTTGTGTGTGTGTGTGTACATATGTTTTCATTTTCCTTGGGTATATATGTAGGAACAGAATTGCTGAGTCATATGGTAGCTCTATGTTTAACATTTTGAGGAACTGCCAAACTGTTTACATGGCGACCACCAATTTTACATTCCCACCAGCAATACACAATGGTTCCAGTTCCTCCACATCCTCTCCAACACTTGTTATTCCCCTCCCCACCTTTTATGATATTAGCCACCCTAATAGGTGTGAAATGGAATCTCATTGTGGCTTTGATTGGAATATTTCTAATGGTTAGTGATGTTGAGCATCATTTCATGTGCTTATTGTTTATTTGTATCTTTTCTTTAGATAAATATCTATTCAAACCCTTGCCCATTTTTTTTTCTTTTATAATATCATAATTTTATTTGGTATTTCATTGCACAGAATGTATTTTTGAAATTAGTAGACTTTATTTGCTAGAGACGTTTTAGGCAAATTGAGTAGATTGCACAGAGAGTTTCCATACATACTCTCTGTCTTCTGCTCAGTGTCCCTATTATTCACATCTTGCATTTGTGTGGTACATTTGTTACAATTGATGAACCAATATTGATATGTTATTATTGACTAAAGTCCATAGTTTACATTGGGGTTTACTCTTTGTGTTGTACAGTTCTGTAACTTTTGACAAATGCATAATATCATATATCCCCCATTTCAGTATTATACAGAATAGTTCCATTGCCCTGAAAATCCCTTGTGCTCCACCTATTTATTGCTCCATCTCTACCCCAAGCCCTTGGCAACCGCTGATCTTTTCACTGTCTTTATAGTTTCACCTTTTCCAGAATGTCATATAGTTCGAGTCATACAGTATGTAGTTTTTTCAGACTGGCTTCCTTCACTAAGCAATATATATTTAAGGTTCCTCCATGTCTTTTCTTGTCTTGATAGGTTATTTCTATTGTTGAATAACGAGGAAATATTCCATTGTATGAATGTACCACAGTTTATTTATCCATTCACCTTTTCAGGGGCATTTTGGTTGCTTCCAGTTTCTGGCAATTATGAATAAAGCTGCTGTAAACGTCCATGTTTAGATTTTTGTATAGATGTAGTTTTCAACTCATTTGGGTAGATATTTAGGAGTGTGGTTGCTGGATCATATGGGAATATTATACTTAGCTTTGTAACAAACTGCCAAACTATCTTTTAAAGTGACTGTACTGTTTTGCATTTGCACAAAGAATGGGAGCTCTTGTTGCTCCACATTCCAGTCAGTATTTGGTAGTGTCAGTTTTTTTTTTTTTCTTTTTCATTCTAATAGATTGTAGTGGTGTCTCTGCTTTAATCTGCAGTTCCTAATGACATATGATGTTGAGCATCATTTCATATGCTTATTTGCATCCATATATCTTCTTTGGTGAGGTATCTATTGATATCTTTCACCTATTTTTAAAATTGGGTTATTATCTTTTTATTATTGAGTTGCAAGAGTTATTTATGTATTCTTGATACCTGGTCCCTTATCAGATATATGATTTGCAAATATTTTCTCCCATTCTATGGGTTGTCTTTTCACTTTTTGGATGGCAAGTTTTGCAGCACAGAAGTTAATTTTGTGTAGTCCAATGGTTTTATCTTCTAGTCACTTGCATTCTTATTGTTTGCAGAATGTGCAGGTACAGATACAAAAGTAAGCAAGCGGAAGGGCAGTAGAAACAGCAGGGAGATGAGAGATGACTGTGGAGAGGCACTGAAACAAAGACGTAGGTGGAGCAGTGCAGAGTTAAGAGGATCTGAGGAAAGGATGCACCTCTTGGCATTGGCAGTACTGTTCCCAGGATGGATTCTGTTTGCTTTGTGGCCCACCAGATATGCTTGCTTCACTATCAGAATCCTGCAACCCTTCTACTGCAGGCTTGAGAATGGGGCTATCACAGCAGGGGTATTGCCTCTTGGTACTCTCATTCCTAGTTAGCTTTTCTGTATTTTCTCTGAGGAAGGTATGTAAATGTAAAAGGAGTTTTTGAGGTCCCTCTATAGAAAATATCAGTGATCAATGTTCCTCAAGGACAGGATTCTGTTGCATGTATCTTTTCACCTCTCAGCACCTAATACAAAACCTGGCACACAGACTACCAATACATGTTCATAGAGTGATAGGGCCGGACGGGTAGGTTTATTAGTTGCTGAGGATGTTTGAATGCAAAGGGGTCTCAGGCAGTCCAGGCTAGGAAAAAAATGTCTCTGCAGACAAGAAGGATTTCTGATTCCCACTGCATACAGGAGCTGACGACTCCCGAGATAGATGCGGGGAACCCCAGAACCTTCTGGGGAGTGAAGAAACTAAGGCGATGTCATATTTGAGCTGTGTTCTTAGGGGGAGGAGGAAGGGGAGGAGAAAAGCCAGCAGGAGGAGGCGGAGCCTCCTGGTCAGCATCAGCTAGTGGAGGTTGGAAAGCCTCTCCTCTTTCCCCTCCCCTGTTGCCTCCACCTGGCTCCTCCCCGTGTTCGCCAAGCTCCCCTCCCCCTTTCCCCAAGGACAATCTGCAAGGAAGCCCGGGCGGAGGAGAGCTGAGACTAAAAGGCAAGAGGGGCCCTTGGGTAAAGAGCGAGGGGGAAAGCTGAGAGCGAGGTGGGAATAAACGTGCTGGCAGGAGGCGGTGGGGAGAACTGAAACGAGCAGAAGGGAAAAGAAGAGGTGATGTAGCATCAGAGCAGGAGCTGAGAGGGGGGATGGGTAGGGCAGTCGGGAAGAATCCTAGCCCCTTGGCTGGCCTCCCTCGGCTTGCACGCATTGCCCCTTTCCCTGGGAATCCGGGGTGGGTGGGTGGTGCTCGGACCTCGTTCTCGGCTGCCCGACTCCTACCCTGGCACTCATCCAGTTCAAATCAGTGCACCTATGATGCTGCCTGTCCTGTATTTCTCCCTCCCGCGTGCTTGTCTACACACACGTGATTTTATATATAGGTTTAACATGTCTGTGTCTATGTGTGTGTCGCTGTGGATCTGTTTATTTATAAATCTGCGTGCATAGCCGTGTCCTGTGCCTCTATAACAATTTTAGAGATGCAGAAGAATTTGAGCTGTTTTTTGCAGGTCAGCACTCTGAGCCTTCCCCCTGTTATGACGAATTCACTGAAGCCTCCGGGGGTGGAAGATGCCTGTATGGATTTCTATCAGTGATGAGCTCCCCGAGTGAATGAGAAGGAAATACTCAGGGGGAAAGGGGGTCAGCAATAGTACTCATATGTTTTGTTCTTTCCTTCCCCAATTTTTGCCTTCTTATTTGCACCATTTAGTCTTTCTTTTCTGAGAACTGCAGATATTTGGCCATGAACATTCTGGTTAAATAAGAGAGTATCTCTATCCATGTGTGTT
Source organism: Camelus bactrianus (assembly GCF_048773025.1). Lineage (NCBI taxonomy): Eukaryota > Metazoa > Chordata > Mammalia > Artiodactyla > Camelidae > Camelus > Camelus bactrianus. Next base: position 17,808,050 of record NC_133550.1, on the reverse strand, counting down.
TATATTCTGTTTGTCACTATCTGCATCTTAATACCTATTTGTATCTGAATTTGTTAGAAGCAGAGGGAAGATGGGGGTATATCTGTATCCAAGCGTATTTAAAGTGCTCCTATATTTGTGTGCCTCTCGTGTTGTCAGTTCACAAATGCTCTCGATGAGAATTTAATGAACTCCTGTTGTTACGTGCATAGACTTCGTGAGTTTTTTTGGTTTAAAAAATGAATATGCTTCCTCCCTGGAGGAGTTTCAGTCTAGTTACGGGAAATGACCTTAGCAATCATCTAGTCCAGGTGTCTGCAAACTTTTTCTGTTAAAGGCCAGACAGTAAATATTTCAGGCTTTGCAGGCTATCAAGCCTGTGTCTCAGTAATCTACTCTGCTGTCACACCGCAAAAGCAGCCATAGGTAATATGCAAACGAACGGGAGTGCTATGGACACTGAAATTTGGATTTCATATAGTTTTCACATGTCATGAAACTGTTTTTCAGACATTTAAAATGTAAGAATCTTTCTTAGTTTGCTGCCATACAAAAACATTAACTAGAAGGGTTGGATTTGGCCCATGGGCTGTAGTTTGTTGACCCCTGATCTAGTCCAACCTTCTTTTCAATATATAAGAAGCAATTAAAATATCACATAAAGTAGTAATTAAGTGCCAAATGAGTGATCCAGTTCCAGACAATATGTGATTAGAGGAGGTCCAGAAAGAAGCCCTCCTTGACCTCTGGTAATCAGTAAAGGCTTAATAGGTTTAATAGGGATGTGACTAGGACTGGTCTTAAATGATGGAGTAGGATATTGATCTGTGGAAAGAGCCACGATGGCTTTCTGGCCCAGCAATGCAGTATGCGCAGGCATAGAAGTCGTGGGGAGCAAAGTAATGTTCAGGTGATGATGGAGCAGAGAATTTATGGGAGCAAGGGTTGAAGCTCTAGGCAAGAACCAGATCATGGAAGTTTTGAATGCCAACCCAAGACGTTTGGGCTTCGTCTGTCAGCACTAATTATATGTAGTATGTCTGTGAATCTGTGTTTCTTAATAATAGCATGTGTGTTTGTATATGTTTTTCTTCATGAGTGTGTCATTGCACATGTTTTATTGGCATGTGTGTGGATCTGTGTGTTGATATGACCAATGTCTCTATCAGCAGCTATCTTGATTTCCCTGGATTCACAGCAAAAACGTGAAAGCTGTGCTCTAAGGTCATCAGCCCCTGTGGATGTGAATGAATCCTCTCTCCACTGAGGCCGTAGGGGCCCATAACCTTCCCATGGAGGCTTATTTTGTGTCTCAAATAGAGTGGAGAAGGGATGCACAAGCAGAGGGAGACAAGCTATTGTAGTAAGCAAATCAGGTGGAAAGAGGCAGTGAGGGCAGGAAAGTGGAGAAGGATAAGGGAAGATCATAAGAAGGGAGAATAATAGGGTTTGGTAACTGTTTTTTGATTCTGAGAGTAAGGAGATAAATTCTAAAAATAACAGAGGTTAGCGTGGATAACTGGGAGACTGATGATTCCACTGGCATTTTATCGATACAAAACTATGTCTTGTGTTTTCCTTTGAGAGAGATAAGCCCTAAAGACAAAAATATGAAGGTGTTCACCTGTCATCTGTGCATATCTGTGTATGTGTGGCAGTGCTTTTGTGTTCCTCTTCCCATTCGATAGTGTTTAGTGTGAGGGGCAAGGCCTGAAGGTAAAGGATCAAGAGATGTCAGGAGGCAGGGCCCTGAGAGGGATGGAAAAAGCCACAAGAAGTCCCTAACCATTCCTGAGCCTGAACCATTATTTTGCCCAAACTCCAACGTGCCTTTGTAACCTCCAACTTCAGTTCCAACTTAGCCCAATTCCATGACCCCCAACCCCAATCTTAACTGTAGACCAACCTACCCTTGCTTTTCTGCTTCTACTTTGCTGCTTCTCAGTGCCCCAAACCTTATCTGATTCCTATCCTCTGCAGCAGCCCTTCCCTTCATTAAAAGGGAGGAAGGAATCTTTGAGGCTATTTTAACTTTTCTCCTTCCTTTCTCATTTCTGACCAGTCACCCGCCCTTCTCTGTAACCTTAGCTTATTCTCCAAATCGGCTCCAATTGGGGTGCAAGGGATTAGCCAGGGCTTTTGCAGTCTTGGGCTTGATTACTGTGACATTTCAGCTTGTCCCTTTGCAGGGGTGTGGCTCTCTTTTGGAAGAAGTCCAAAGATCCCAGGCTGGAAAGCCCAGACTCAGTATAGTGGGAGAGACTGACTGAGGTGGCTTTAGCGAGTCTAACACAGCCATTTCCCGAGCTCGTGGCGTCTTGATTCAGCTGTGTCTTAACTGATCATTCTCTTGAATTCTAGAGTGGATCATGACCCATGAGGAGCACCATGCAGCCAAAACCCTGGGGGTCGGCAAAGCCATCGCCGTGTTAACCTCTGGTGGTGATGCCCAAGGTAAGGAGGAGGGCCCTGCTTGGGGAGAGATAAAAACCTGGCTGGGCGGCCCCCTTAAATTTCTTGACTCTCTTAGTCTATACAACAGAACTATCCTCCTTAAGAGCTTCCTGCTGTAGAGTCACACTGGAATCTTGGACTTCCCAAAAATCTCTGTTAGGTCTAAGTCCCCAAATGCTTTTGGATTTCATTTGCTCCACTTTTATTTACTCAAATCTTCCTAAAACTTTTTTCCAAGTTTCTCTGAAGATTTGGGACTATTTTGGTACTTTGGTACCTAGAAGACTGGTGTTTTCTCAAGCACATTTGGAAGGAAAGAGACTAAAAATTGTTGAAAAGGCAGTAGGTGGATTCACTTCAAGTCCATTGGAAATGATGGGAAAAGGAGATTTGGAATTGGTGTTTGATGGGCCCTAGCTGGGCTTCAGGTGCCAACTCTGATGTCTCCAGAGTTCCTGCACTGACCAGGGTCAGGTACCTCACTCTCACAGCATATTTCCTCCTGTTAGGCACTCTTCTGGGTCATTCTCTGTTTTCTCTGGCCTCTCCTCCCCATCCATTCCTTTATCCCTTGAACAAACAGCAATGGCAGCATTAATTAGTATATATACATGCGGAGGGGTGGGGCGGGGAGCAGAAAGCAAAGCCAGAGAGAACCCATCTCTGGGTTGAATCCTAGAAATCTGGGAGTCAGAAATACCAGGTGTATGGGAAGATGAAGAGGGAGATAGGGGACAGGGGATTTTTTTTAAGCTTTTTTCCCTCTGTGATGTATATTCTAATTTGTAATATGTTGAAGAGAAGCAGAATCTCTTTGAAAGGGATACTAGGACAGGGGGACTGTGATGAGAAAAGGAGAGAAAGAAGGGGATTTCAGCTGGCCCCCCCTTCTCTCTGCACCACTCTCCCTAAAGGCTTTCCTAGACTTTGTGTTAAGCACCCACTTTATATAGAGCCCTGTCTTGTCGGTGGTGAAGAGGTTGATTTCTTTTGGGAACTTCAGTTTAATGAGGAAGGATGTCATACATTACTAGAATTCTTATGTAAGTCACATAAATAACAATAACTAAGTGTGTGTCTTAACCAAGTAGAATCCACTTATATAATGAAATGATAGGCCTTAGTTGTATTAACCAGGGAGAACTTCATGGAGAAGATAGATTTCAAGAAACTGAACTCTTCATTCAAGTGAAGTGCTTAGAACAGCGCCTGGTGCAATAAATGCGTTACTAATTAAATAAAGAATGAACTGTTGAGCATCTGTTGTGTGCCAAGCAGGATGGTCGGCACGAAGGATGTATCAGTGGAAGAGTCACATGTTGAGATGCTCTTGTGATCCTTATTAGTATATTAGTAAAGCTAGACTTTATATTTTAGACTAATATATTTAAGTATATTAAATAAACTAATGTTTATTGAGTTATAATTGTGATACATTACAAACAGGAGAATGCTAGAATGTGGAAACTGAGGAAGGAGGGCAGAGACCTGCATTTAGAAATAGTAGCTGGATTAGGAATGCAGAGCCGTCCTTGAGGCCATAGAGACTGCTGACTTGGTTTCTGTTGCTTCTCTCTTCTCTCCTGGAAAGAATCCCACGCCAGTACTGAGTTCTTCAACATGAACTCTGACTATTGAGCCTAAAACCGTGGTAGGATGGCCTGTGGAATTAGGTTGTCAGATTAGGGGAAGTGAGAACCTACTAAAAAAGTCCAGGTGAGGCACACAGAGTTTTGAAGTTATGAAGGAGCAGAGCTTTCTGCAGAGGGAAAGAGGTGGGAAAAAACAGGCCTAGGGTTTAACTTGGGTGTAAGAGTGGCCAAGCCCTTCCAGCTCCTGATCTTGAGCAGAGAGACCCTCTTATTCCGGAGATGACCATCACCTGCTTTAAGGGAAAGGTCATCTGTGGAGCAGGGGCTATTGATAAGCTCATTTCCGAGGGCCCAACTGGACTAAGGCCTATGGGATTCTGAGACAGGCACAGTGTGTCCAGGGAAACATCCCACTGCAAATGCACATAACGTCACAGGGGCATGCCAATGGGGATGGGAGTGGTAGAGGATGGGATTCTAGGGAGGCAAGGAAGCAAAACAGAAAACTCAAAGTAGAGCTGAGAGGTCCCAGCTGAAAGAGCATCTCAAATACAGAAGTGGCCTGCACAGAGAGGTTTAATGGGCCTAGTTCTCCCAGGGAGAGGGCACAGAAATGTGTTTCCCTGGAGGCTGTGGGCTTCCTGGGTTCTATAAAATCCAGAGGGGCCTCAGCTCCGTCATTCCCTGGGCTTAGCAAGGCTAATAACCTCCTGAAGTAGGAGAATGACCAGGAAGCAGACATCCTGAGCTAGATACTAAATCCTAACTCCCTTTCCAGCCCAGAAGCGGTCCCAGTCCTCTTACAACCATGCTGCGTTTGGCCTAATGCAATCAGCATATTCTGCTGGAAAAGACCTCAGTTATCTGCTCTATCCCTGTCTTCAGACAGGCAGTCCATTCCAATGCATGTTTAGCCTATTTTTAAAGGTTCATAGGAACAGGATTCTATGCCCTCTCTGGATTGCTGTTCTAGGATTTACAATTTTTAATTACCTATCCATCAGAAAGTGTAATTCACATCTAACAAACATTTGCTCCTCGCGTCCTTTTTTTCTTTGAAGTTCAGTTAAGGTAGAAAGAAACTTTTTAGCAAAAAGGTAGTGACCAAGTCATTTATTAGTTTTTTTCTACCTCACATTATAGAGACCCATCACCTGTAGTTCTCCTTAAAGCCTCTTCCCGGCAGGCTGTAATTGGAGACTCCAAAGTGCGTGTTTCTGATGTTCTCCAGAGCCCTCCTCCTGGCTGTACCCAGAGTACCCCTGGGATGGTGCCTGTAATCTTATCCTTCTTTTTGCTTCTAATAAGTCAGACAGCTGCTCATAGAGGGTTATTTAGGGCAACATGGAACAGCCAAGGAGAGCCTGGCCAGGACTGGCCTGGGGCCAGAATAGGCCAGTGATGTTAAGTAGGAGAGCCCAAAGAATTACTGGGACTTTCTAGTGTAAGCTGTCTATACAGCCCAGTCTGTGATTTCTAGGGAACTAGGGGTTTGAGACACAGGTACAGGCTTACAGAAGGGGTCTTAAAACTTGATTTCTGGGAAAACACTCAGGTATCCAGTTCAGAGGCAGGAAGGATGACCTCTGGAGGTTGGCAGGGCTAAGGTAAGAAGGAGGAAAGAGAAAAAAAATCTTCTTTTGTCATGGGGTTTTTCTTCTGCCCCATGGATTTGGATTTTCCCTGCCCACTGTCTGTTGTTTGCTTTACACTTAAAATCTTTGAAGTCATTTGTTTTCCTTAAATCTTTTCTCCCCTACACTTACTTACCTCAGGAGCAGGAGACAGCATTCCAACCTCTACATTTCAGAAGAATTTTTTTTATTTCTTAAGATTGAAGATTTATACTCCAGGACTGCAGGTGTCCAAAAGAGACTCCCATAGGCCTTGAGAAAGTCTAGAAAATAAACAAACAATAGTTTCATTATCTGTTCTGATCTTATTAAGTTGACTTTATTCATCTTTCCTTTAGACTGATGGCTTTGTGCTGACTCTGACTTTGGTGTGTGTGTGTGTGCGCGCGCGCATGCATTCAAGCTTTTCCTAAAGCTTCTGAGAAGCCCCCTCCCTTCACAGATTTTTCAAATTTTATTCCTTCAGTTCCTCCAATTAGACTTCCAGACTTCATGGGGCTTTGCCTTAGTGATGTCATGAGTAAGCTTGACATCAGTGCTCACGAGTGACCTCTTGTGGACAAGCCCAACCTTTCAGTCCTCATCTGAGATCAATCATTAGGAGCATTTGGCACTGTTCCCACTTCTTGAAACTGTCTCCTTTGGCTTCCAAGACATTGCTAAGTCCCAGTTCTCCTCTTGCCTTTCTTCTGCTCTGTATGAGCTTTCTTCATGGAACTCCTCTCTCCCTGCCCATTTTTCCAGTGTTGATTTTCCGCAGCGTTCCATTCATTGCCCTTTACCCTTCTAATTTTACATATTTTCTTGAGACAGTCTCTTCCAAGTCCACATGGATGTCCCACAAGAACTTCAAACTCAGCATATCCGAGTATGAATATATCATCCCCACCTGTACCTTCTCAAATCAAAACCTGCCTCTGCTCAGTTAACTGCACCACAGTTTTTCCCGTGGCCTAAGTCCGTCACAGGGTGTCTCCTTCCTCCTCTCCACCACCTTGAAATCTACTCATGTTGCCAATTAGATGCGAGTCCTGTTGCTTCTGTTTCCTTGGTGTCTCCTATCCAATATCTCTGTTTTGTGCCAAATGTCACTCTCCCAGTCTAGGCCCTCATCATTTGTTGTCTAGGCTGCCAGACAGCCATCTAACCCTACTGTCACTTCTTTTCATCTGTCTCCCACGCTGCTGCCAGAGTGATCTTTCTGGTACGTAGATCTCATCACATCCCTCTGTTCTCAAAATTCTTCCAAGATTCTCCATTGCCTACAACTTTTGTTTTCCCTAGCTTACAGACCCCTTTCAGAATCAAATGAAAGCTGTGACTCTTCTTCCAAAAGAACTGCCCATGCCCACAAAGCTTTTCATACAGGTTCATGGGGTTCATGGATTTCCTGGAACCATCACCCATGGATCCCCAATCAAACCCTGGTCTCCAGAGTAAAAACCAGACTTCCTCATCGGGCACACAGGTGCCTGCCCACTGGAGGCTTCATCTCTCTATCATGGTACACTTTATTCTCAACAACACTGAATTTCCTAAGGCTATTTCTTGACCTTCACCTTTATTTGTGCTGTTCCTCCTGCCTACAACACTCTCCTCAAATTCATCCACCTCACAGAAAGATTCAAAAAGAAATGATCCTTTAGGTCTCAGCACACATGCTGCACCATCTTCCCTGAGCCCCTCCTGATGGCGAGATGCTGCTTCTCCTCACTCCCACTGCACTTTTACAAATCTCCTCCACACGGACCCACGCTGGAATCACCCTATAATTCTTCACAAGTCTAGAGGACCATTCCCAAGTCCTTTATCTTTGTATCCCCAGTCTCTGCATCATTCCCTGATGTATCCCCAGTGCCAGGGACATGATAGGTATTCAATAAATATTTGTTTAGCAAGTGAATGGACCTTCAATTTCATTTGGAGCTTTTAGCCTTATGATCCCAACTAAATCCAAAACCAGACATTCTGGTCTTTTTCATTCTGTTGCATTCCAGATAGCTTTGGATTTTGCAGTAGTTCATGATGGATTTTAGTCTGCTACTGCAGATTTTTCCAATTACTGGCTTCTCTAGTGCTCACTGGTATGTGATATTTCTCCAGGCAGGGTTAAGGACCATATGAATAGATTTTAAACTGAAACAAAAATGTGTACTGGGGTACCCGAGGGAGGGTGATTAAAATGGTTCACAAGTTGATGCATCTCAGCAACATGATGAGCGCCTCCTCACATTATGAGGTAGGACAGCGTTACCAGGATCAAGACCCAGGAGAGTCTCACCAATGAAGCTACGCTGAGCTCAGTCTCAGCGGCACTGCTTCTAATGTGGAGGCATTCACAGCCCCCGCCACGTGTTGTGTGTTGTGTCAGGTCAGCTCCTCCCCCTACTCTGGGGAGAGAGTTCTCATCATTGAGTAGCTACAAGGTGAGGGATAGTACTCATTTGGGAGAAGGGGGAAAGGCTCTGCTTCTGTTTTAGCCCTGATCGTTTCTCCCAGTGGAAATAGAACAATTGACAGCATAATTTTTAAGTTCTCCTACACATCTTACATACAGGGTCACAGGCAGAGATCAGCACAGGAGAAGGAGAGCATAGAGCCTCCACTAATTCTGCCTGTACACTTGGTCACAACCTCTTCTGGTGGTGTGGGAGCCAGAGAATCTCTTCTGTGTGAGCCACATTGGAATATACACCAACTCAATGACACAAAAAGCTGTGTGTGTGCAGAGACTGGGAGAATGCACCAGCCAATAATGGACATTCTTACGAACAGATTGCAATTGACCAGGTCCCTGAGCCTCCAAGAGTCACGTCTGTGTCCTGAAAAGCCTACTCAAGCTGGATGCCTAGAGTCAGTGCAGAAGGCAGGGAAAAGCCTAGTACAGTCATTGGGATTAGCATGGAGGTCAGCAGTGTTGATTTAGACATTTTAGGACTTGGATTAGAAGCTGGGCTTGTCCTAGCTCTGTGACTTTGACCTCTTTGAACCTCAGTTTCCAAATATGTAAAATGGGGGCAACTCCAGGATATGGATAGGCTTAAATAAATGCATTGGTATTTGACAAGCGTCAGGCAGTGTCTAACCCCCTCATAAGCATTCAAGATTATTATTGCCCAGATTGCCCTGGCAAAGAAAGGTCTTAGAAAGACAAAATTTTGCAGTATGTCAATGTTAGCTGGGAGGCCAGAAGACTTGAATGGGGGGAGTATTCTAGATTCAGAGAAAGCTGTCTTATATCTTAGAGTCCAGGTCCACTTTTCTTAGGAGTAACCTCTCTCTTTCCTCCGTGCAGGTATGAATGCTGCTGTCAGGGCTGTGGTTCGAGTTGGAATCTATACTGGTGCCCGTGTCTTCTTTGTCCATGAGGTTGGTTCTCTACTTTGCTCCCCATGATTCTTTCTTGTTTTCTGCTCCTGCTCCCCACTTTCTCTTTCCTTACCTCCCAGTTACGTTGCTGTGTCTAATTTGTCTGGGTTTCTTGTCTCCATGAGTCACTCCTCCCAACTCTGGCTCCAATAATGATGGTGGGACCCAGGAGTCTGCAGACTGGCTCCTCGTGTTGCCTGTTCAATTTAAAGCAAGAGTTAACTCTGTCTTCCCTTCACTTCCCCAAAACAGAGGGAGAAGCTGAAATGAGTTAGTATTTCATAGCAAATTCAGTATATCCAGGGACAGAGCCTTAGGAGGGAAGAGTCTCACCATGTTTCTGCAGGTTGCTTAACTTTCTGAGGTTCTAACTCCTCTCTGGTTCCCTTCTCTCCTTTTCTTCTCATCCTTTGTCCACTCTTCTTTCTGTAAGGTCTATCTGCCTATCATCTCTCAAATTTTATAGTCTCTTTTCAAGTCACATTTCTTTCCCTTTCTCCCTCTAACATCCCTTTCTCTTTCTCCTCTATTGTTAGTTATTAAAACCACCTATTATCTTGTTCCCCCGGGAGGGAATGGGATGAGCCAAAAATAAGAGGAATTAAGATTAAATATTAGGAAGGGCTTCCTGATATTTCAAGAATGAGAGAATCTAGAAGAGAGTAAAAAAGCTGACATCTCTTTCCTTGGACTGTGTTATTCTCAGGGGAACCCAGGCATCTGTCATAGGAGGCTGGATGGGTGACTTGATTCTCAGAGAACCTCTTTCCAGGGATCCTGTCTTAATCTGGGAGTTTGGGGGAAGCCTAGCAGAGGCTGAATGAGTGTAATGTACCCCACAGGGTTATCAAGGCCTGGTGGATGGTGGAGATAACATCAGGGAAGCCACCTGGGAGAGCGTTTCAATGATGCTTCAGCTGGTATGTTCCAGAGGGCTCCTGCCCCATGTTTGTCCTGTCCTTGTCTCACCCTGCTCTGGGTTGGGCTCACAGTTTCCCGAATTCGCTGCCATGTGGTGTGATGTGAAGAGATTCTGTGACAAGAGAGGAGACATGTTTGCCCTTTACTCTTTGCATTTGAAAACATCACCCTGGTTTCCTGGGGCGGGATAGAGGGAGGGGACATGATCACAGGACGGCATGCTCTTTATAGAGAAAGGTCATAGGCAGCACTTGAGGAACTGGCACATAAGCAGGTCCTGCTCTAAGGTCACGGAGAAGGTCAGGTCCTGAAAATAACCTTACCCGAGGATGGGAGCCAGAGCCAGAAGCAGAGCTGAAGTCTGCCAGTCCTCATGTGATGGCGATGAGGTGACCTGAAACCAGACCTTTTAAGGGAGGAAGGAATGGAGAGTTTAAAAAAAAACCTAAGATTATCCCAATTGTCTCCACAGCCGTTTTTGCTTTTTCTAAGTCAATATATACCCATTTTCTGATTTACTGAAAAACCTACACATTACATTTGTATCCGCATTCTTTACCTCAATCCCCTAAAAATATCCATGGGAAGAAATTTAATGAGCAATGCTTCACAGAGGCTCTATACAGGCAATGGTGCCTGCTATAAAGTGGTCTGACAGTGAGCCAGAATTTTCCATCAATACCCCAAAGTCATAGATGCCAGGAGTTTACGTGATTTGTGAAAACGCTAGGTATACTTTCCTCTCCTGGGGATCTATCTATAAGCCCCTGGGAATGTAAGGCTTTCCATATGCAGAGCTGGTTTTCTTGTCACTGCCTGAGTCTTGTGGCTTCTCCCACTAGCACACAGCTCCCCAGGCGCAAAGAGAAAAGGATTGGCGGTGCCTGGTCCCTGCTGAAGTCACTGCCACTTCTTCTTATACGTCTAAGATGGGGAAGATGGAGGTTATTTCAAAAGCCTACAGATATGTGTGAATTCCCTAGTTCTCTTTAGGATAATCAGTTTGATGACAAAGCCTCCAATGAAATGGGTCCATCTTAGCCATCTGCTAAGAGGTGCAGCAGAATATAGGAAGGACCCTGTGCTACCTCAGCCAGCACCATCTCCCTTTTCCTTTAGAAGAGGCCAACAACCCCTCAGGATGTCTGGGAACTCCCTAGGGAGCCACATGGTGGTGTCAGCCCCTGACAGTGTTGGAATAGGGGAAATCTTAGCATGTTGAGCCCAAATTTGGCTGTGTCGTCTGGGAAGCTGACTCCCACCTCTTCCCCAAAGGGAGGCACAGTGATTGGAAGCGCCCGGTGCAAGGACTTTCGGGAGCGAGAGGGACGGCTCCGAGCTGCCCACAACCTGGTGAAGCGTGGGATTACCAACCTGTGTGTCATCGGGGGTGACGGTAGCCTCACTGGGGCCGACACCTTCCGCTCTGAGTGGAGCGACTTGTTGAATGACCTCCAGAAAGCAGGTGAGACATTTCTTGTCAGTGTGGTTTGTGGGTATGTGCACACACACACCCCTTCCCCTCATTGTAGAAAACTCGCCCAGACACAAATTGGCAGTCTTTGCCCTCCGTTTTCTTCCACTGTTTACAGTCACCAGTGGCTGCAGCCCCCTCCCTCTCCCGTCTCCTGCTCTTTGGGCAGGCCTGCTGCCTCACCCACTGGCTCCTGCTTTGCTTCCCGTTGTCAGGTAAGATCACAGCAGAGGAGGCTGCGAAATCCAGCTACCTGAACATTGTGGGCTTGGTTGGCTCAATTGACAACGACTTCTGTGGCACCGATATGACCATTGGCACTGACTCTGCCCTGCACCGGATCATAGAGATCGTAGACGCCATCACTACTACCGCTCAGAGGTAAGGGCCTGCAGGGAGCAGCGAAGGAGGATGGCAGCTGGGACAGGCCAACGGGCTGGGGACTGGAAAAGACTAAAGTGTTTGAGCCATGGTGACTATAATGACCAATTCTGGGGCCAGGCCACTTTTTAAGAATTACCCCTAGAGCACTGGCGTTGCACTGCTCTGTAAATGCTGTAAGATCTGCCTCTTGCCACTGTCCAGCGCACTGTCCAAACAAGTGGTTCTAAGGTCTTTAATACCTGTGGGGTCTCCTAAATGATTAGTGTCCAGACTGAGACAAACCCAGGGAGCCCCACATCTTTCCAGCTGTGTCACAGAGATTGTAGAGGCCATTGCGTCACTGCTCAGGAGTGAGGGGGCTAGAGGAGGCAGTGCAGGAGAAGGGGGGATGGGAGGGTGAGTCTCCTGCAGGGTGATCCTGGAGGATTCCAGGTTAGTCAAGGCCTCTCCTCACTCCTTTTCCCTTCTATCCTTCCTTTCCTGGGCTCCCTCCTTCCCAGGGACAGAGCTTCAGTACTGATACCTTTCTCTGCTGTGTTCGCTCAGGCCTAGGAAGGACACCTTGTGGCTGAAGTTTCCCCTGGGTCTTCCTGGTCTCCCAGGAAACCCGCTGGAAGGCCCACAGCATAAATGTATCTCGCAGAGAGGTTACGTGGTCTAGATGTGGGTGGGGGCTTGATCCTGGCCATAGGGACCCTTGAACTGTGTAAGACCTGTCTGTCTCTTGCAGCCACCAGAGGACGTTTGTGCTAGAAGTGATGGGCCGGCACTGTGGGTAAGGTCCCCGTCTTGACTCATTTATCCTGTGGGCCTTGAAATAGCCCTTTCCTCTTTCCTGAAGAGTCCAGAGAGGCCTCCCAGTGGTGGCAGATCTGGAGGTGTACGCACTCATCTCGGTGTTGCTGCCTTTCCCTGTCTCCACCCACCTCCCTCACTCACCTGCACATGCACATGCGCATGAGTGTCCTGCACAGGCACACATGCAGTGTGAGAGAGCAGGCTCTGAGGTTGGGGGCCATGAATAGAAGGGGCTCTTTGGGAACAGAATCTCATTGAGAAGCTGTCTCAGTGGAGCTCTTGCCCTCATCCAAAAAATGAAATGGAGGGGCCTCAGACCTCTCACTAGCTCTGGGACTGGTGGGCTTGTTGGGATGGGTGAGGCTCTTTGTGGAGTGGAGCTCCTGGCATGATACTTCTGGCTCTCATCTCAGATACCTGGCCCTTGTCACCTCTCTCTCCTGTGGGGCCGACTGGGTTTTTATTCCCGAGTGTCCACCAGATGATGACTGGGAGGAACACCTTTGTCGCCGGCTCAGCGAGGTACTGGCTCTTTATTTTGCCCTTTGAAAAATCCCTCACTCTGTCCCATTGATGATCCCTTTCCTGTCCATCAATTTTATAACACTGACGATTTTTTACTTTGTTATTCACCAGACAAGGAACCGTGGTTCTCGTCTCAACATCATCATTGTGGCTGAGGGTGCGATTGACAAAAATGGCAAACCAATCACGTCAGAAGAAATAAAAAACGTTAGTATGAACGGAGCCAGAGAGGCCCTGACACCTTACCCCTCTCCTGGCCCCGTTCCCCAGGGATTCTGAGTCTCCCTTTGGTTCTTCTGCATGTCTCTCCCCTGCCTCCGAGTTCCTCCCACCCAGGGGGCATTACAAGATAAGATGCTAAGTTATCCTTGGTTTATCTAGGTCCCTGCTTGTTTCCTCTCCTTGACTCCATATCTCTCTCTCTCTGTCCTTCTCTTGGTCCCTTCAGCTGGTGGTAAAGCGTCTGGGATATGACACCCGGGTCACTGTCTTGGGACATGTGCAGCGAGGTGGGACACCGTCAGCCTTTGACAGAATCCTGGTAGGTCAGGGGCTCTGCGGCCCTCACACCGTAGAACCCTCAACTTGCTGTCCTTTCCCAGCAGGACTGCACTTCCCCAGCACAGGGGTATAAACCGTTGGTTGTGCCGTCCCCCAACCAGCCTCTGGACGCCAGTGGCCCTTGACCCATTCCTATACTCTCAAGAGTTTTCTTTTGTTCCAAAAAATGACAGGAAACTATATACTCCTCTAAGGTCTAACATCTTAGAACTTTGACCATTAGTGAAATTATTAAGATCTAACCTCACACACTCAATTTGTGCCCTCTTATCCTACTTTCATTGGAAGAGAGAGGCAGCGTCCCTCCTTGTTTAATCAGTTCAAGAAGGGAATGTTATATTCCCTTCATTACTACAGTGGCTGTGTTTCTCTGGAACCAGGCAGAATCCTTGGGGTTCTGATGGAAAAATGATAAAGAATCATCCAGCTTTAGGTGAAATATGGGTAGGGAGGTAAAGCCCAGTGAGTTCTTGGCTGCAGTCCTTAAATGTGGAAATCAACTCATGATTTGGAAAGGGTCTTGAGTGTCCAGGTTCTCCAGACCAAGCCTAGATGGAGAGGCTTGAACCAGACTGCCTTTGCTCCCCGCAGGGCAGCAGGATGGGTGTGGAAGCAGTGATGGCACTTTTGGAGGGGACCCCGGACACCCCAGCCTGTGTGGTGAGCCTCTCTGGTAACCAGGCTGTGCGCCTGCCCCTCATGGAGTGTGTCCAGGTGGTGAGTACTGACCCCAAGCCCCTTCCTACCAGCCCCAAGGCCCTGTCTCTGAGCTTGAGCTGATGGGGAAGAGAGTGGCTTCTGAGGCTGCTGGGATGTGAGCCGGTGGAGAGGCAGTGGGGTGCAACAAGAGACACGGGGGGAAGTGGGCCCTGCACGGGAGCTGTGACTTCTCTAGCTAAGCCTCAGTTTCCCCGCCTGTCAAATGTTCCTAAAGATGGGAGACTCTACATCCTACTTGGTAATAAGACCCAATATCCCATAATATCCAACCTCAAGAGAAATGCAGTATTTCTCCAAACCTCATTAAAAGCCGGGGAATATTAGTAAGGTCTGGCTAGGTAGTTTATATCACTCTGATTTGTCCCTTGAACACATTTCTCTGAACCAACATGAGGTTACTAATACTCACCTTGAGGGTGATTGGAAGGACTGACCATGTAAGTGGTCTGATGTAGGACCTGGAAGAGCTTGAGTGCTCAGGAAATGGTGGCCCTTATTATAGAAGCATCACTCCTTTGATACCACAGAGCAAACACTGCGGCTGGGAGCTAAGTGTCTGGCCTGATCCTTAGGGCTGGATCCCCGTCTCCTGGTGGCTTCTCTCTCAGACTCGGGAGCCCTAATGAGCCCAGACAAACTCCAGCCTTGCCTGGAACTGTACCTCTGAGAGGCCCCAAGCTGAAGCACTGGCTCAGTAGTCAGGAAGCACATGGCGGGGATCAGCCTTTCTCTCTAACCAGGTGATCTGCAGGATCCTCTTCATTTTTCCGTTAGTTTAGAGGCTCCACTGAGGCTGGGCCCTGGGTGTGGAATGGAGGAAGGTGCTATTTTATCTGTGTGAGCTCCTCTTCTCTGCCCATCTTCTCATAAATAGAAAAGGGCTTGAATCAGCCCTTTTCTTTTGCTGCTCATTACTCAGAAAATTAAGGAAAAACAAAGATACTTCTCCTTCCATGAAAGTTGAGGGGCATAGAAAAGGTGGGGTATGGGGTGGGCAGGATCCAGTCACAAGCCCAGAGACGGCAGAGTCTCAGCGTGGGGGGGGGAGTCCAGCTATACAGAGCCCTGCCCTGGAGTTGTGACTGGCTGTCTCCTCCCTCAGACCAAAGATGTGACCAAGGCCATGAATGAGAGGCGATTCGATGAAGCCATGAAGCTGAGAGGCCGGTGAGAAAATGACTGGGAGCTCGCTAGCTACAGAATCAGATCCTGCAATAAAGCCAAAAACTGATGTAGCTCCAGACCCCAAAGAGGAGCCTCTGCTTTTCCCTCCTTTTATTGTCTCTGCAATAGTTTCTTCCCCAAGAGAATTAGTTGTGAGGTGACCAGGAGGCTCAGTTCATCCCAGGGACTCTCTTTTACAGTCTGTTATCTCTACGTGCGGACCCAGCTAGATGTTAAGTGTCTCTAGGCGAGGGGGGAAGCATGCTCAGGGAGTGTTTGGTGAGTCAGTGGCCTCTTTGTAGCCCTGCCTGACCCCTGCTCTGCCCTAGTTACGCCCTTAGAGGTTTGCCCTCTGGAACTTCACGCTGGGAGCAAAACTTCAGACCAGATCCCCTTGGCTGCTGGCCTTGGGGAGTGGCCTGAAGACACTTCTCTCCCTCTTTTTCTCTCTCGGTACTTTTTATAGGAGCTTCATGAACAACTGGGAGGTATACAAGCTTCTGGCTCATGTCAGACCCCCAATGTCCAAGGTACTGGCAAGTTGCTCTCTCCCCTTGTCCCTCTTCCTCTCCCATTCTCCCATTATGAAGTGCTACCCTCAACCCACACAGCTGATACCTTGCCAACTTCTTTGCCCACTGTAATCCTCAGTGCTGAGTCCCCACTAAGATAATTTTCTCTCAGCTACCCCAGATACAAGCCCCGTGTTCCTAGTGTGCCCTGGATGTCTCTAACCAAAGGCCTACATCCAATTCAGGGCTGACAAGATGCAAGGAATGGAAAAGAAGGCTTATGTATTATTGCCTCTGGGCCAATCTGGAATAATCACATCTAAATGTATTTAGGCAGTGTCTTCCATTGGCGTAGTTGTTAATATTTATTATATACTAGAATTATCTGGGCTACTTATTAAACATGCATATTCCCCTCCCGCAGAGGGGATCCAGATCTGGGGTAGGGCCAGGAATATGCAGGTTTAACAAGCTCCCTGAGTGGATCTGATGCAGGCGGTCCAAGGATCGCACTTTGGGAAACATTGCTCTGGAAGTTCTCTTATTCATTGTGCAGTGATAGCTGGAATCAGGGACCACAGTTTGATTTATTCATCTGTGATAAAGACTTCTGATTCCTAGTGTGAGGGAGGGAACAAGCAGGGGGGGAGGGGTGTATGCTGTCAGGACCATAAGGAACTCAGAGCTCAGCTCCCTTCACTAACCTGTCCCCCTCCCCCTGCCGGCCCCTTTCCCCCTTTCCCCCTCTGCTTCCTTCTCCAGAGTGGCTCACACACAGTGGCTGTGATGAACGTGGGGGCCCCGGCTGCAGGCATGAATGCCGCCGTCCGCTCCACCGTGAGAATTGGCCTGATCCAGGGCAACCGAGTGCTGGTTGTGCACGATGGCTTCGAGGGCCTGGCCAAGGGTCAGGTACGGGGATGAAAGGAAAGAGGGCACTTACTCTGGGGCTGAGGAGCAGTCGTGGGGAGGATGAGTATATCAGGGTGACCTGTCTGTTCTCTTGCCTTCCCCCTCCCCATCTTTTTCTCTGGTTGGGGTTCAAACAGAAGTAGATTCAGTAGTTCCCCTTGATCTGAGGGGGACACATCCCCAGTGGATGCCTGAAACCATGACAGTACTGAACCCGATATATAGCTGATCCTTGAACAACGTGCGTTTGAACTGCATGGGCCCACTTATATGCAGATTTTTTCAATAGCACATACCGCAGTACTATATGACCCGGGTTGGTTGAATCCATGGATGTGGAACGGTGGCTATGAGAGCTGACTGTAAAGTTACATGCATATTTTCCACTGTGTGGAGAGTCGGCGCCCCTCACCCCCTTGTTGTTGAAGGGTCAGCTGTATGCTGTGTGATTTCTCTATACTAACGGGCAGGTAGCATGGACAGTGTGGACATGCTGGACAAAGGGATGATTCAGGTCTTGGGTGGGATGAAGCAGGACAGTGCAAGATTTCATCTTGCTACTCAGAACAGCACACCAGTTAAAACTTATGAATTATTTCTGGAATTTTCCATTTAATATTTTTGGACTGAGGTTCACCACAGGCAACTGGAAGCTCAGAAAGTGAAATCGCAGATAAAAGGGAGCTACTGTATTTAACTTCAAGGCAGTAGGAACAGGCAGAAGCCACTGAAATGAACCCTTTGCAAACAATGTGTCTGATTTAATTCTCTGTCCCCAAGTTAAGCACGATGCCTGGCATAAGCAGGTGCTTAATATCTGTGAATGAGCAGTAAGGGTGGAAGCAGTAAGGGTTGAGGGGTCGGGGGGCGGCGGATGCCCGGTGTTCCTCCCCCAGGGGCAGGTGGGTGTCGGAGTGAGGTCAGGACTTAAGAAGTGGTGTTGGGCCACCTGTGTGACCTTTCTCTGCAGATCGAGGAAGCTGGCTGGAGCTACGTTGGAGGCTGGACTGGCCAAGGTGGTTCTAAACTTGGGACTAAAAGGTAAGTGGTATTACAGGAGCACCTCCTCCTAGTCACCCCTACCCCTAAAGGTGTCCCTTGGAATGTGGTGTCAGTTCACTCAGTCAGGTCTGCTTGGACCAGTGCTATTATCTAGGTCCTCTACCCTGAGCTCACAGTTGCTTTAGTGAGGGCAGATGTGCCCATCCACACAATTCTGGCAATTTAGAGCCCCAGGGTGTATCCTTGGGCAGGGGTGAGAGGTCAAACAGGGAAGGGGGCGCAAGTTAAGAAATTATAAATAAAGGGCTTCTAACTCTAGCTTTTCTCTCCCTCAATTTTGCTGTCTCTTCCCCAAATTCTGTCCTCCCACCCCCTCCCTGCCCCAATCAACTAGGACTTTACCCAAGAAGAGCTTCGAACAGATCAGTGCCAACATCACCAAGTTTAACATCCAGGGCCTTGTCATCATTGGGGGCTTTGAGGTGGGTGCCCTTCCCAACCGTTTCTTCCGTTCCCCCTGCACCTTCTCCCGTCCTCATTCCTGCCCTTCTGCTCCCTTCTTCGCAGGCTTACACGGGGGGCCTGGAGCTGATGGAGGGCAGGAAGCTGTACGACGAGCTCTGCATCCCATTCGTGGTCATTCCTGCTACGGTCTCCAACAACGTGCCTGGCTCAGACTTCAGCGTGGGGGCCGACACAGCCCTCAACACCATCTGCATGGTGAGAGCCACCCCACTTCCCAGTCTCTGGCTGGGGGTATAATCCCTGGACTGCGTCTGGGCCTCGAAAGTGAGCCACTTGTTTTGTACCAGCCAAATGGCAGCGTTTGAAAAATGCCTCTTCATGCCCTGCCATTTACACAGGCTGTACTGAACTGTACGTGTAGTGTCCATTCTCCCCACCTTGTGAGTCCTCTAACCTAGAAATGCATCTGTGCTCTGCATGCCAAATATGTTTTTTCCTGAGGTCATTCAGCCTAATTCTCCTACTCTAAGCAACAGAAAGGGTAGGGACAACCCCCTTCCCAGGAGAGGAGTTCTGCTGTGGCTGGCGGAGGTGCCGGCCATCCCTGAAGGCAAGAGCTTGATGAGGCGCAGGGGCCCCGCTCCAGAGCTGGGTGATGTTAGGGACCAGAGCAGTGACAAGAATCACATCCCTGACCCTATCCTTCTGTGACCCATTGTCTTTGCAGACCTGTGACCGCATCAAGCAGTCAGCAGCAGGCACCAAGCGCCGGGTGTTTATCATCGAGACCATGGGCGGCTACTGTGGCTACCTGGCCACCATGGCTGGACTGGCAGCTGGGGCCGATGCTGCCTATATTTTTGAGGATCCCTTCACCATTAGAGACCTGCAGGTAGACAGCCACCCAGAGCTTGCCAGGGAGCTCTCCCCGCCCTGGTCTGGCCCCACTGTCCTCACAGTGAGCTGAGCTGTGAGAGCTCACGACGTGGATGGAGCCAATGGACTGTGGAGTCCTAAAACGAGCACTGGGCAGGCATTCTCCAGTGTGACCTCTTGCACGTGCCCACAGCTCCTGTCACTGGAGCTCCTGTTTGAAGGGCAGCAGGCTGCAAAGCCCTTCATGTGCAATTTTGTGTTTTATTTTCATAACAGACATTCAAGGGAGATATCTCTGTATTACAGATGAGAGAGGTTCAGAGAGGTTATGAAGCCTTTCTAAACTTTTAGTGGGTGGTTTAATTGACTGAGGAGGTCACGCCACCCCTCCAGATTTCCCTAGCTACCAAACCAGACCCTTCTCATTCCAATTTTGAGGGGGATACCCTTATGATCCTTATTTTCCAAGATCCCCATTCACTGGAGAAAAAAAGAGCCACAGCGTGGAGGGCTGCAGGCTGAGGGAACTTCCTAACCCAAGGACCCAGCCAACCCCTGCCCGCAGTGGAGGGTGACCCTCTTCCTCCTTCACCCCCAACTCAAAGCCCAAATGAAGGGAGTGCTTCTTCCCAGGTGAATCACTGCTGTATGCAGAAGCAGCCCATTCAGAGACCAAGACCGAGAGCAGAATCAGCCCTCTGAGAGGAGAACTGGAAACCCCTGGAAAGGGAGATTGGGAGGGGGTGGAAAGGGGCTGAAAACTGACAGTACCATGCTGTCTCAAACTTCCTTCTTCCCATTTCCCATCTTATCTGGAGTCTTCCCTTAATTTCAGTCTGCACTGACCTTCTTAAAGGGATGAGGCACAGTTCAGGCCCTGGGCTGTAAACAGCCCCCTTCCACGTCCCTCTGCCCTCCTGGAGAGGCCTGGCAGGGAAGAAGGGATCCATGTGCCTGCCCAGCCTTATCCACTCTCAGCTGGGCTTAGGATTTTCTGCTTCATTTTCAGGCAAATGTTGAACATCTGGTGCAAAAGATGAAAACAACTGTGAAGAGGGGCTTGGTGTTAAGGTACCTCATCCCTGGTTTGCTCCCAAGTAAAGAGAAGAGATAGTCAGGCTTTGGCCCTAGTCAGACTGCAGCCATGGTTGGGACACCCTGAGGCATCTGTGGATACAAAGGGAGAGAACCTGGACTGCGAGAAGAGACGGAACCCAGAGGGACAAAGCTGACCACCGCAGAGGGCTGGGGGAGGGAGGGGGACACATGCGGCACAGGCATCGGTCTCTCCTGCAGGAACGAGAAGTGCAATGACAACTATACCACTGACTTCATCTTCAACCTGTACTCCGAGGAGGGGAAGGGCATCTTCGACAGCAGGAAGAACGTGCTTGGCCACATGCAGCAGGTAGGGAGTACACACATCACGCCCATCACAAGACAGCCGTAACCCCCAATAGCCACTGAGTGTCCCTCTGGCCTCCAGCCTGCTGAGGGTATCAGTGCCGCCACAGAGCATGGGCCTGCGGTCTTCTACAGTCACAGAATCAGACATCTATACCCTGGAAATGGCCTTAGCTTCATCCTCTTTCTTTAGGGCAGGGTTTTTCAACCTTGGCATATTGCCATTTGGGGCTGGAAAATTCTCTGTGGTGGTTCTGTGTGTTTTAGGATGGCTTAGCAGCATTCTTGGACTCTACTCACTAGAAGCCAATGGCATTCCCTCCCCTGTTGTACGACTAAAAAAAAATGTCTCTAGATGTTACCAAATGTCCCCCAGGGGGCAACATCATCTCCAGTTGAGAACTACTGCTTCAGATGAAGAAAATGAGGCTGAGAGAGGAGAAATAATTTTTTCAGGGCCACTCATCAAGCTTGAGTGAAGCCAGAATAAGCCTAGTCCAGTGCTTTCCCCGCCACACCGTGCTGCCTTCCGCAGGGAATGTGGTGGGTGAGTACAGGCACCTTGCTGGGGTTGGGCTCCATCCCCACTAACTGGGGTTCCAAGGGGGAAGGAATCTCTTTCTCCACCTACATTCAGTCCCCACCCTAGGTAGGCCTCTCTCACAGATGATACTAGTGGTCTGAGGCCTCCTCTATCCCAAATGTTCCCCGCTGATGCCTCTTAAGCACTTACTTTTGACCTTTCTGTACCCACAAATGAACTCACATTATCTCAGTTTGAATGAGCTTATCAGCCTCTGCAGGATTGAGGTCCTATTGCATAAAGTATGAAGACCTGTTTTCTGTTTTTCCTCCCTTTCCGTTTTCCCACTTACTTTGCTTTGTTCAAAGAAAATCTGCAAGGTGTTTTATAATATTATGAGGTGCTACCAAGGGCATCCAGATGGGGTCACAAGGAATGCTTTGTGTCATCAATGATGGTGACTGACAAAAGCTGCTAGGTTGTAGAGGGGCAGGGAATAGAGTGGCCAGTAAGCCTGGAAGGAAATGAACAGGATCATGCAGCTGTGGGGCTGGAAGAAGCAACGGCGAGACCAGTCATCCCCTTGTACTAATGAGTTACTCTGACATCTGATTAATGGCCAAAAGCTCACCTTGGTTCCCGGCCCTGTTTCAGGATTTCCTTTCATGGTTAGGTTTATGGATTCCTGCTTCTGGCTGTAAACCTGGACCTATTCTTTCCTTTTTCTCCATGTATTCCAATGTCTTTGCCACTTCATTGGAGCCCTTACCTCTATAATTTTTATGATTCTTTTTCCAGGGTGGGAGCCCAACTCCATTTGACAGGAATTTTGCCACTAAGATGGGTGCAAAGGCTATGAACTGGATGTCTGGGAAGATCAAAGAGAGTTACCGTAATGGTAGGTGGGGTGAGAGGGGCCCCCTTCCTAGAAGCTGGTTCCCAGTTTAGAAGCTGACTGACCATCCCTATTGCAGGACGGATCTTTGCTAATACTCCAGACTCAGGTTGTGTTCTGGGGATGCGCAAGAGAGCACTGATCTTTCAACCAGTGGCTGAGCTGAAGGAACAGACAGATTTTGAGTGAGTACATCTACTTCCTGGGGTGGTTCCTTCCCTGGTAGTTTCAAGATCTACTCTTCCCAACCTGTTCACTGTCTTCAGTCCTCTTCTCTTAGGAGTAACACCTATAGTTGTACCTACTTTAGATCTGATGCCCATGCCCCAAATCCAGCCTGTTCTGTTCAACTTCTTCCCATAGCCTTTCACAGATGTTGATTGGGGTGCTAAAGATTAAATCATCACTTACCTCATTCCTCTGTAGGCATCGCATCCCCAAGGAACAATGGTGGCTGAAGCTGAGGCCCATCCTCAAAATCCTAGCCAAGTATGAGATTGACTTGGACACCTCAGAGCACGCCCACCTGGAGCACATCAGCCGGAAGCGGTCTGGAGAAGCTGCCGTCTAAACCTCTTTGCAGTGAGGGGAACAGATGGTCTGATCATGGTCAGCTCACCCCCGATAGATCCAAGTTCACATCGTCTCAAGTGCTTCAGCTCATTTTTCGTTAGGTTTCCTTTTATTCTGTAACTGCAGCCGTGGTCAGCTCTGGCCGGGAAGCTGGGGCAGGGGGCAATGAGTAGAAGCTCCTTTTAGGTAGAATTTATCATGACTTCTACCCCAGCTTCATCTGTCACACAAGGCTGGGCTCCTCCCCTAGTGCTACTGCTAGATTTCAGTTACTCGGTTAGAATTTTCCTAAAAATAAGCTTTATTTATTTCTTTGTGATAACAAAGTCTTGGTTCCTCTACTACTTTTACTACAGTGACAATAACTACACTAATAAATGCCAATTGGTCACTGTGCTTTCGGTTCTCCTGTTATCACCTCCACAAGTGCACTCCTGTCAGCCCCAAGCCAGACTCTGCCCAGACACCTGGGAAAATGCAGCCCATGTGACAAGCCCATGTACTTCTCGCTCATCTTGGACATCTCTTGACTCTGTACACAAGGTCTGAGAACACAGTGGACTGGTCCTTACCCTCATCCCACAGCTAGTCCCTCCTGCATCCTCTGCAATCAGCGGGACGCTCCAGTCTCCCTTAAGCATAAAGTTGCGTTTCATTTCTTGATCATTAACCATTATTCAGGGTTGCTTTTTCCCAGCCATCCTACAGTCTCTGCTCCTCTCCTCTGACAACACAGGATTCTTCCTTCTCAGCTTTTCCTCTGTACTCCTTTCTGGATGAAAACCAGACTCCATTTTTTGGAGACATGTACATTTTGAAAGCCTGGAAACAGACAACCAGTCCTGGACCTAGTTTGGTGGGTTGATTGAAATACTGCTTTGGAAAATTGTCAGTTCTCATTCAGCTCAGTTTGTTTGCTATTCTGTCTCACCGGCTTCTTCCTCCTCATCAGCCAAGTATCCAAGCAATGCAGTCGGTCTTCAGGATTGGGACTGTAGACTGTGTCCCCAATTGACAGGATGCTACCTGACCTTGGCTGTCAGCACAGGCATACATATTCCTCCCAACCTACACAGTTTCCACACTTGCTTGCTGAAGCAGGAAGGAGGTTCAGGGTTTTACAAGGGGTGGAGGAAAGGATTATCTCTAGTAGTTCCCTAATACTAGCAAAGTATTACTGTTATACCCTGAAAAAAGTTCTAAAAAACAGCCCATGTGGGTGGTGGTTACAGCCCCATTTCAGAGATGAGGACACTGGGGCTCAAGATAATTAAATAACTTAGAGAAAAGTAGGAAGAGTAGAAATTGCCAAACTTGCTTTTAGAACTGTTTATTTCTTTTTTTTTTAGTGAGCAAAAAATGCCAACAGCAAAAGGACAAAAGCGTCATACTTTTTCAAATTAGCTGTGTCAGCCGATTCTGTTAATTTTTATTCATAGTTCCCAATCAGTTAAAAAAAAGTTTTTCAAATTTGCGTAAGGTCATCTAAGATCAATAACAACTTGATTGAGTTTAGCAACGTGAAAAGGAAGAGATTGTAGACTAAGTACTGTTCACTAAAACAGGTCTTTTTTGGGTAGGTGGGCCTCTCAGAGGAAGGGCTATGGTGCTCTCCTACTCCCCAGCTCCACCCCCTCCACCAGTATCTTGTAGAGAGCAGTAAAAAGCAAAGTTTCCAAAACAACTAAAAAAAAAAAACCTCCAAGCTCTTAGGGAGTGAGCTTCCTCTAGGGAATGAAGAAGACCCATGAGAAAAGGCAGCCCAGCCCAGCTCTTTCTTCCCCTGCGAGAGTGAACACCTTTGTCTGCAGTGCAGGAAATGCCTGCGAAGCCCAGTATAGCAAACTGGCTTCCAGGAAGAGAAAGAACTGCACTAGAAGAAAAGTTCTTAGGACTTCTAGTTTTTAGGACTGCTTAGAACCTTCTATGTCTTCTACTTCGTGGAGAGCAGCAAGACAATCTTTCTAAAATAAACCTGCTGAACTACTATGACCTCGAGCACACTCATGGAAAAGGGGCAAAGACTGCCGTTCCCTTCAGTGGTGAGGAAGGGCGCCAGTCCCTTCTGAATGCCCCGTGATGTGGCATTCTAGGGACATCATCCAGCCCAATTCTGAACCTGCACACCATTTGAGCTTGTTGCCTCTTCATCTTTGGGCCTCAGTTGTTAGCTGGAGTTTTCTTAAACTTCTTCACAGATCAACTAAAATGTTCCTAGAAGGAGTCTTTGGAAATGTTAATCATGTCCCCAAAGGAAAACCAAATTCACATTCTATAAGTATTCTTTGTCTTCCTAGAGTAATTCAGTTGCACTGTTGACTTTTTCCCTAAAGGGGAGGGTTGGGGAGACCTCTTCTTTTAGAGGGTGTAATCTAAAAAGCCAAGTAAGCAATAAACAGAAACAAAAGTGAGAGGTTTTTTTGTTTGTTTGGTTGCTTGGTTTGGGGAAGGGAGGTGATGTGGAGGTTACTGTTGTGACATGTTGCCTTGAAATATAAACCACACAACAGGAACAACTGCTTTTCTTGTTTTCCAAGAGAGACAGTTTCACAGGGCAAAACCTCACCCAGAGTTGCCCATGTAATGGTGCAAACGTCTCCTCCAGGCTATTCTACAAGTAACAGGTATTCCTTCAGAGAAGCTGGCAGTGGCAGGCCCTTCACTGCATCCGGCAGATACTGGAGTCCCAGGCTCCGGCGCACTGCATAGCGAGAGAGTGTTTTTAGAGTCCCTGGGGCTGAGCACAGAACAGTCAGTTTTTCACACAGCTGCTGGTCTTTGGCCACTTCTCGTGGCATGGTGCCATTTTTCCTTAATTCAAAGTGTCCAACAGCCCTGTGGAGGAGCTCAAAGCAAGAGTCCTCTTTCTCCGTTCCAAGTCCCCTGACTAGTAGAGCCACCAGGCGGGAGATGGGTGTCTGGCCTTTTAGGTTGATGACTCTGACTTCTGCACCATAATCAAGAAGGATGCTGACGCTCTCAAGATTTCCCTTCATGGCAGCCCAGCTGAGTGGGGTATCATTGTTGTAATCCAGGGCATTGACTGAGGCCCCGCTCTCCAGGAGGGCCCGCACACACTCAGCATTGTTCTTGAAGGCTGCCCAGTGAAGTGGGGTGTCTCGGTTGCCATCCAGTGCATTGGGGTTTGCACCGTATTCCAACAGGACCTCCACACAAGCCTCATCCTTCTCAGCTGCATAGTGGAGGGCTGTCCGGTTATAACCATCCAGGGCATTCACCTGTAAAGAGGGAGGGACTACATTACAGTCTACAAACAACTGAGAGGACAGGCCGGCCAAGAAGCTTGCATGTGTTTATCCACTGTCTTTGCTACGTTAACATTCTGAACACGAGGGTCAACAAGCAACTCCCAGGGAGTTGTGGTGACGAGCATGGAGATATGATAGGAGCTGAGGAGCAAATAGGAAAAGGACCATCCCCAAATGTTATGTGCGTGGATTAGCTGGCCTGAATAATGGATGTTTTTGCATCCATGTTCTTATTTGCTATTTACTAGAATCTCTACTACAGAGTAAGAAGAAAGAGAAGATAGTTAAGTCCTTGTAACTACTTTGAAAGACATTTATTGGAAAGCAGCTTGAATACACTGGCCAGAGTAAAAGTTTTGGATTATTTTACTTATCCTGACTCACTCTGTATCCCGTGGCTAATGGCAACCAGACTGAAAAATAATGAGGCCAAGGTTCTGCCCAGGTAGCTCTGCTAAGTTCTTTAACCATACAGAGAAGCTCAAATTGTTAATCCAAGTCAACCCCTTGCAAACATGCGCTGTGGTGTCACAGGAGAACCTAGAGGAAAGCATGTGGCAGAAAGAGCACAGATCCTCCCATGCTGGAAAAATCAGCATCACCTCAGGGGAGGATATAGCTCAAATGGTAGAGTGCATACTTAGTATACACAAGGTCCTGGGTTCAATCCCCAGTACTTCCTCTAAAAACAAATAAATAAGTAAACCCTCCCCCCAAAAAAATTATAAAATAAAATAAAATTTAAAAAAGAAAAAAGAGAGGAGAGGGTTTAGCTCATGTGGTAGAGTGCATGCTTAGCATGCATGAGGTCCTGGGTTCAATCCCCAGTACTTCCTCTAAAAATAAACAAACCTAATTACCTCCCCCCTTACCAAAATAATAATATAATAATAAATAAATAAAAATAAAATGTTAAAAAATTATAAAGAAAAACATCAGCATCACCTCTAATTTCTGAAGGCTACAAAGACTTCAAATTCCAAGTTTATACATAGTATATTATATTCCCTCATAAAATGTTAAACTGAGTTCAACCTTCTATTTAGCTAAAACCTGTCTTTTTTCTTTTTTCTTTTTGCCCAGGATATTTTCACTGTCCTCACTGACACTAATCACTGGCTTTCACTTCAGGGCGAAAAATTATGGGATAGATACTGACAAGTAGAGAACAGCATGGCTGTGTGGAGGTGAGGATGCTGGGGGCTGGAGCAGGCTTACTGACCAGTGTATTTGGGGCTTGCACACCAGCTTCATGGCGTGCCTGACTCAAACATGTGCCTCAGCATAGGCGCCTTGAAGATTCAAAACAAAACTGTTAAAACTGAGAATCTATTTATCTAACAGGCACTCAGTAATTATCACATGCCAGTGTTCTAAACACTCTACAACCTTAGGAAGAAGATACCGTATCACCCCCATTTTAGAGAAGGGGAAAATGAAGCAAAGAAAGGTTAAGCAACTTGTTCAATGTCACACAGCTGGGAGTAACAACTGGAATTCAATCCATGAAGTCTGGCTCCATAGTCCATTCTTTTAATCATTCATTATACTATGTTGCTTCCTGCTCATGTCCATAAAAATTAATCTGTTTTTTACGTTAAAGATACATTAGAAAGGAAATAGGAACAAGATAAGCTAAAAGAGAAAAAAAATAGTGGGCAGAAATAGCACAAGTAGCTTAATCCTGAGGAAGAGAGTGCCTAATGACTATTTTCCAGTTTCAGTGGTAAGAGATGTGCACATCTGGTAGCAGGTCGTAAATGGTTTGGACTGAGTCAGAAAGGGGCTCCCTCTTCCTGGAGCCATGGACAGCATAAGAAAGGAAGGCAAAAGAATGAAATCCCTTGGCTGATTTTATACACTTACCATCACATTTTGCTTTAATATTGGCTATGCCAATGTTACCATGAGCCAGAAGCTGGGAAGAAATGAGAGAAGAGGCAAGAAATTTTAAGAAAATGTGAAGCTCAAGTTTTAATGAATCGTTGATGTGACAGTGTTAAAAACATTACCTCAGCTCCCTTCTCCAGGAGTAACTCCACGCAGTCAGCATCTGACACCATGCAGGCGCAGTGCAGGGGCTTCAGTGTGCCGTGGGTGCAGTTCACATCTGCTCCCTATGGCGGAAGGAAACTTCAGTCAGTGTGCTCAGCTCTGGCTCACCATGCAGGGCAAGACTCAGAACCAGGTCTGGGGGAAAAGGGTCTAACTCTGAGTGTACTGTAAGATACTACCAGTCCTAGTTTCTATTCCTATGAATTAAATAATATTATAATGTCAATATCCAAACCAAAAGAATACACTGAAGATGAGTGAAAGGAACTTTCGATTCCCTTAGATCAAGTCATTATGTTTCTCCACAAGCTAGCCTGCCAGATGGTCATTTGGACACAACCTCATGTATAAGAGCAGTGGAACCCTATCGTCAGGCAGGAGAGCCAGAAAAGCAACCTCTGTTCTCTGGCCACCATGCACTGAAAAAATCAGGAAAGTGAGTCCTTCAGACTGAAGCCAGGAGAACTGGCATGCTCTTTTTGCCATTTGCCAGATGACCATCACTAAAAGTAAGGTCATCTGAACGTTATCTCTTTGTTTATAAACATCTTCAAAGTAGCCTCTTAATATCAGCGTTCTCTGCCACCTAGCTCCCACTGGTGCTTCTATTTCAAATCTGATAAAGGAGATGGAGATACCACAGTCAGACCAAAGTCACTGAATGACTCAGCAGCAGAGCTAGAATTAGAACGTGACAAACTTTCTACTGCTGAGTCTTCTGATCAGCAGTCACTTTTGCTGAGAACAAACTAACACGGTAGGACTTTTTCTTCTCACAGCTATGTCACACGACTCTGAAGCAACCACAGAGCTCCAGGCTATAACAAGGGTTCTAAAATTGTTAAAAAGAATGCACAGAAGTAACTACCTGAATGTATCCTCTAGTGATCAAAAAAACTACCCTGTAACTTCTCTTCAACAGGAATAATATACAGAAAAAGGTATCAAAGATTTCTAGGATACTAGTCATTTAACAGAATTACGGAAGAGCAGTGATTAGATATCAGACAGTTAAGGTGTTATCTTAAGCCAAAAATTACCATGCATTTTAGGGGCTGATATTCTCTACAGAACTACAAACTAAGATAGAAGGCAAATGCTATCACTCCATGTAATTATTATAAACCACAAGGATTTGAAAACCACTCATGCTTTGCTTGCCTCCTTCCTCCCTTAGTACAACCTGTGTAGGAGACTTCCAGCTTGCTGGATCCCATATGCACCATATCCAGAGATTTCACAAAGAACATGAGACTAGGGTTATCTAGGACTATTTCTTGAAGAAAAAATATCATATGCACACTGTGAAAGGCAGAAAGGAAGAGGAGCAAAACATAGGGAAAATATATTTTAATGGTTTAGTACATTTTAGAAGATGGTAAAAACTCCTTGTGATCTTGTGCTGAGCCAGAGCTGCAAATCTGTAATCCATTAGGATTCCCCAGGAACTTTCCCCCTTCACCTCCCAAAGGACTCTCACATCAACACAGCACACTCACCCCTCTGATGAGGTCCTCTACATTGTCATGTGGGAAGGAGCGAATGGCAGCGATTGTTCGGATTAAGCGCTCTGAGAGAGAGTATTTGCTCTGAATGCTCTGCATAATATACCACATACTGGAACTCATCAAGGCTCAGAGTACGTTCACATGCTCCAAACTGCCTGAAACAAAGACGTTTTAGGCATACACAATTATCACTGAGCATACCTGTCCTTAGGGTTAGGAGTTCTCTGAGGCCTTCCCAATACTAAAACAAGATTTCAAAGAGATCGATGATTCATTAATATCATTTTTTCTTAATCACAGGAAATAGAATAGCTGCTGAGAGAGATGGGTGAACCTGGATGCAAATGTTCTGACCCTCAGGACCTCAGTTCTTTTTGACCTAGTCTAGCACAAGATTTCCCCAAGAGGCTCTGTGATCCCCATGGAGCTCTGTGTGGTTTAAAAAAGACTAGGCAAGGAAGGGGATTTCTGAAGGCTAAAGATGCCACAAAACATTCTTTACCTCCTGTGAAGTATGTAATCTTTATTATCTTTAGGTTAGTTGTTACATTTGGCCTTGCAGCACAGCTATGTTTTTCCATCTAAGTTGTGATCATTTGGAAGGCAAGCTCCTTGTCTTCTACTATTTTGTCCATATAGGCCAACCACAGAGTCTCTAAAAAAAATAGGTACCTAATAAGTACTGGCTGTTGATTGACTGACTAAAGGGTATGGAAGTGATTGTTAACCTGTAAGAAGAGAGGGAAAAGGCTATGTAACAAACGCATCTATGTTAATAATGACGAGGCATCTGTGAGATAGTTCAAAATGTCTTCAGCAAAGAAAAAGATGGGAAGTTTTTGAGGTAATATTCCAAAATAAGGAAGGAATGCCAAAGTGTAATTTCTCTGGGGTCATCTATATAAAATTAGAAAAGAATTTCAAAGTTCACACCAATGGCGTATGCTTGCAGTTAGAGAAAATGGGCAGATTTAAGAGTGCAAAATGAATTAAAGTTTTTAATAACTGGCCATTTGTGACAACTGAGAAGTAGACTTGGTCAAATATATGCTGAAACTACAACATGACAGAGAGCTCTGGGTTGGAAGAAGAAAATATGTAATATACTTTAATTCAACTATGATAAAAGCTCTGGCTGTATAAGAGCCATATACCAGCTGGGGAACATATAAGATTATAGCAAAGAAGGTGGAGCATTTCTATGAAAAAGTACATATCAAAAACTGTAGAGAAAATATGGTATGCCACATCAGCTCCCTAGGTGTAACTGTTTAGGAATTCATGATCTTATGAAACTTTAAGTTCCTCAGGGGTAAATATAGTGTTATTTTTAATAATGCCTGGCACATGGCAAGTTCTCAATGAGTATTTGTTGAACCAATGTAAAGCCTATTACTTTGAATCCTAAAAAAATTCAAAATTTGCAGTAATTAAACATGTTATGCATATGATGATTACTAAGGAAAAAATCCTAAAATTATTTTGGTCATTTCATACTATGTAGTTTTTGCTGTTTGTGAAGGATAATCTCATTATACATTATATAATATACTATAAACTCTAATAGTTTCCATTTTGCTAATCGGTAGCAATTTATCTATTTAAAATATATACAGTATTAATTAATAGACGGCAAATTAAAAATATTCAATTCATAAGTATCAATGATTCAAACTGGATATTCTTCTCCCCTACTTTATTATGAATGAATAAGCTTACACACTTGTTTATATGCCTCTCTGAATTTTCCTAGATAATTTAGCCTTGGCATGTGTTTTAATCTCTCCAGCAGACACGAAACTCCTCAGAGACAATGGTCTGTATCTTATACTTCTTTGTTGCAAGGAAAAATATAAAAAAGGGCATAGATGCATTTGAATCAGCGGGGGCAGAAAACAGAGCATCCGAAGTGGAAGGCGTGGACTGAAGTTAACCAGTGGTTCCGTTAACCATTTCTCGGCCATGACAATCTGAAGAAATAAACCCTGCAATCACTTTCGGAGTGCTCTTGGACTCTAGGCTAAGAACTCCTAATTCTTAATATGACCAGTGGTCCTCTGCCACTCTCTTGAAGCTCCTGCTGAAGAGTGAAACTTAGGGGCACACTGACAACACTGTCAGGAAGGAAACCTATCTCCGGACTGCAGCTCGTGCATCGTTTGACCCCCCAAGGGGCCCCTTTCCACTGCTGGAGCAGAAAGCCCCGTCTCCCGTTTTCTTTCACTTTGGATCCAGAGAAAACACCAAGGGTTTTTTTTTTATTTCGAAGCGAGAAGCCAAGTAGGAGAGGTGAGATTCAACAGCCCTGCTGCTTAAGGCCCTGCTTCGGCCCCCTCGGGCGGGGAGACCCTGGCCCAGTCCACCTGCGGAGACGGCTCGCAGCAGCTTGATCTTGCCGAGTCTAAGGGGCGGAGGGCAACTGCATGAAAAGCGAGGACGTATGGTGTCACTTTCCGCAAGGGCTCTGCAAAGACCGCAGCAATCCCGGCAGGTCTCCCGAGGCCGGTATTGAAACGGCGCCGCGTAATCTGTGCCCGGGGAGGCCCAGAAATGGACCAGCCCCCGCCCCAGTCTCCCCAAGGCCCGGAACAAGGTCCCAGCCTGGAGGGCTGGCAAACCCTGAGCGGGGAGTGGAGGAAGGGCTACTGGGCGTGGTGCCCCGGGTCAGGGAACCTGGCTGCTGACATTCCTGCAGCGGGGCGACACTCACCGAACCGCGGGGCTGACCTGGGTGGTGAAAGCCGCTGTCAAGGCGTGACCCGGAAGCAGAAGTTGTCTCGGGCGGGCCGTTCTGTTTACAGGATGTGAGGAACGAGTAGGATGGGCGCCGGCGCACCGACCAGTGTCCGAACGCGGGACGCGCCTGCGCAAGCTTGTGAAGCCGCCTCCATCCAACCCAGACCTAGTTACCGGGTTACTGTCTTGCCGCGGCCGGAGGCTTTGTGCGCAGGCGCAATGTGGCGCTCTCCGGCCGCAGTCCGGGGGCTCGGGTCTGCAGCTGTGGGCAGAGCTCACCTGTCAGGGCGGCTGGACTGCCTCCGAGGGGCCGCGCCTGCGTGGACCAGGCGTGCAGTGAGTTCACGCGGTACTTCCGCTGCCTCCCACTGTCTCCATCTGAAATCGGACCCGCGCACCTAATTCCCTCATTAGTCCCAAACTGGCGACACTGATTCTGCTGTTTAGGAGACTAAACTGTGAGTAAGAAGTGTCTTTGGCAAATAAAAGAGACTTACAGCATTATTCGTAACATTGGAACGCATCTGTGCTCCTCGGAATCCTCCTGAACTTGTTCACGCTCCCCCAAAGGAAACTATACCAAGAGAAATACTGAAGAGGAACACTAGCCCAAATGTTGAGGACTGAAAAAGATGCACGTGCTGACATTAACCCTTCTTATCCAGGAAGATGCTGACGCCTCTGAGTAATGAATTTTCCATGCAAAGCGTAGACATTATGAAGCCAGCATGTGGCGGTGCAGGTAGAGTGAAGCCGCCTACACCGGCAGGCTGTTAAGTGCTGTGATCTACCCCGCAGCCAGTTTAACCAAGAGTGCCCCAGCGTCCACTGCCCAAAGCTTGCTCTAAGCAACAAAATCTAACCAGTTTGAGAGTAAAGCAGGGCCCAGACAGTTCATATCAATGAGGAGGTGGCAAACTGGCAAAGCTCAGTGGACCTCCTGTGAGTTCCAAACTCAAGAATTTTTGCCATGCAGGAGTGTGTCCCCAGTCTATCACCACTCTGCTGTGGTGAGATTGTTCAGTTTTTCAAAAGCAGCTGAAAACCAGATTTCAAAAAAGTGAATTCTCACAAATTACAAATGTTGGCCATATCTGTTTTTAAGGATCATTTTTAAAATGACATTTTAAAATGGCGACATTCAACTTGCAAACCACCAATTCCAGCCTCTGGATTAAAGGCTGTTTTGGTCATTGGCAGCTCTGGAAAAGGGGCTTAGAGGCAGGCCTCTGATTGGGAGGGAGTCTGGGGAGTTGATTTGAAGCTGTAGCTACATATTAACTACATTGTTTTAAATTCATATATTTACTTGGGTAAGTTTGAAGGAATGTGAATGAGATTGTATGGAAACTAGAATTCCCCACCTTACCCCCAAGCTACTCTAAGGCATTTGATCAAATTTAGTCAATGGAGACAGCTTGATTCTGTGCCCATTGCTTCTAAAGCAGAAATCTGTATTAGGACTCTAAGAACATTAAACCTACAAACACAGGGACAAGAGATACCTGTGTTGGTACTGATCCAAAAATGGAGGGAGTTCTTTCTGTGAACCTAAATCCTTCTTGGCCACCAGCAGGAAAGGTCATAGAAAAAAATCAAGCCACTTACATGTGTTTTTTAACTTCATTTCAGTCAGTACCTCTCAAACTCCCATCCCTGTGTCCAGAACTGTTTGACTCACATGAATAGCCCAATGGTATATTCTCCCCTGAACTCCTTTGGCCCCTTGGATCCTACTTGGCTGGGGAATTAATGCGGTAAGAGACAGAGAGGTAATACATTCTGTTCTATGATGTTGTGGGCCTAGTCTTGCTATGTCTCTCTCTTTAGAGCCAGTAAGGTCTTGCTCTGCTTGGTACCAGCCATAGTTTTCTCAAAGTAGAGCACAAGCTTCACACAGCTGACCTACTGAGGGGTTGGTGACTGCCTCTCTGGCCTTCATCTTAGTAAGTCTACCCCAGTGGGTCCACTGTTCTGTCTCAGAGAATCCACTGCACAAAAGAAGGAAGTTCCCACCTGTCCACAGCAGAAACTATGGAGTCAAAGACCCAGCAAATGAAAATACTGCACTTGAAGGGTAGCATCCATTCCTTTTCTGAGGTTCTATGTCTTGGCAGCTCTTGTTCAATGTCAGGTGACAAGCAGGTTAGTAGAAGGAGAAACCAGAGCACAGAAGACCTAGGTTTTTGTCCCAGCTCTAAGACTGATAGTTATTTCATTCCATTTCTTTGGGGATCAGTTTTCTTATTTGTAAAGTGAGAGCACTGGCTGAAATAACCTCTGAATTTCCCTTTATTTCTGTAAATTCTGAATCTACCTAATTCCTAAGCAAAAAATCCTGCTTCCAAAATTTTTACTCCCTAGTCCAAATAAGAACAGCTTTATGGCTATCATAATAACTACAATATTAATGGAACCCATGAAGGCTTACTGAAAAGATGGTAAAGTCTACATAGTTTATGTCCCATTTTTGCTTTTTCTGGCACCTCCTTTCCAAAGCAAAGACACTGCTGATTTCCAGCTTCAATTTTTTTGTTGTTTATATTATAAAAATGTTCAAGCATACCAAAAAACTAGACAGAATAGCATGATGAACTACTTATTACCTATACTTAACACATTAACATTTTGCCAAATATTTTAAATTTAATTTTTTGTCTCTTTGTTGTTTCATCCTACTTTAGGGTTTTGAAACAAACCACTCAAACATTTATAGTTCCCACAGCTTTGGGGGAATTTTTTGGGTATGGGGAATTTTTTCTGAAGTTTGATTTGACACCCCATTAGTTTTCTAAAAACTTGAACTGTCTCATGTTTATTTATCCATTTCTTCCTTAAAAAAGATAATTTTTTCCTGTGTTGTCTCATCCCTCAAAATTTCTTTATAGCTAAATACTAAGGTATATAAATTCTGGGAAAATCCTAGCATCTTACGATTAGTCTCCCAAGGAGTGATTAAATAGCCCATCCACACAGATTATTTTGTAGCACCTCTGAGAATCCACCACACAACCAAAGGAGGTTTCAGGTCCATTAATTCATAAATTCATCAAACATTTATTGGGAACCTACTTTATTCCAGGCTCTGTGTTCAGCAGTGCAGGGAAGACAGAGATGGAGAGACACATTTCCTTATTATCAGGGGTGGGGAGACAGATTTGCAAACAGTCAATTGCAGTTAAAGATCATCATTTCAACAAATTTTTTTATGTGCAAAGTCAGTGTTAAAGAACAGTTCTACTTCATGGTGAGATCAAGAGAGTGTAGAGAGGATGGGTCTGTGAAGAGGTTTCTTGTGGAAAAATGTGCTTGTGTTGTTGAGTTCCCACTCCCTTCCCACCCTGAGGGAGAGGCAGTGCTGGTCCTACATCCTTCTCCTCAGGCCTGAAGAGGGGCTTTGTGGGACCAGGGAGCTTAGAAATTGTTTGCCATAGTTGTAAAACACAGACAATTGCACCGACTTTTGCCTATAAATTAAAGAGGGCAGTGGCTACAAAACAGAGGTGGCTGCTTTGGGATCCACCAGCACACCCAGATTCGGTAAGAATGACAAATGTGCAAATGTTTCCCTGGACCTGATGTGGGGTAAAGAACAGTCAGCAGGGGGTTGCTATTCAAAAGGCTTGTCTTGAGATGTAGAGGGACCTAGTGACCAGAAACTAGAGATGGATGCAGGCACCCTAGCACCTACAGAGGTTGTTGCAGGCAACCACTTGTGTCTGTCTAGGTCAGGGATTCAAGTGAGAGGTCTCTGATGATGGGAATCTCTAAAGAATCTTTAAAAGCACCTACAAGAAAAGTGTCGGCTTTAACCATCTGTCAGGCCCAGGTAGTACCGACCCGTTCTAACAAAACAGAACTGCCCTATCTCCTTAGTTGTCCTGCCTCCTCCCACTTTTACACAGCAGATCAATTAGCAGCTAGCTAGTGGAAGAAGAGGTAAGTTGAGAAGAAAGCTGAAGGCAGGCAGCCATCAGCCACAGGAGGCTTTACATGAGAGAGGGAAGGAGAGAGCTTAGACTAGTACCTTAGAATGAAGACCAAAGTATTTGGTTACCATCTCCAACTGGAAACATTCTAATTACTAAATCAAGACCTTTTTCTGACTTAAAGTGACTGTTAATTAAGGACTGTCCATTATTGAAGAATGAACCAAAAAGTCAGACACCTGGCCAATTTTCCATTCAGGGGCATGGGAAAATTATCTTCACCCAATAAATATTTTTAAAAGAAGGTAAAAGCCAAAATATAAAGTAGTTTTTTGATCACAGCCCATGAATCTTGCAATCAACATCCCAACTCCATCTCTATACATTTCAGTTTGTTATTTCTGATCTTCATGCTTTGATTACAAGTGATTCCCTGAATTGTTTCTTTTTAATATGTTGTATCTCTTATAAGACTTATTTTGTCTTCTCTCCCCTGTTCATTCTAGTTCTGTTTTGAAGAAGTGTTTATTAGATGGTGTTAACTGACAGTACAACTAGTGTTCCTATTTTCAGAGCTTGGCATAAACTTGAACTAGAAACTTGATAATGATGTTTTGCTTGTAATGATTGCTGCTATCACTGTTCAACATGTATTAGTATCCAGTCTCCATGGGTAGATGCCATCGAGCTGTTCCTGGTTACAGATCTGGGTGCTTGCTCCTTGAGCACTGTGGCAACCTAACAGCCATGGGCTTTTGTACAACTCCTTTTTGGAGTGAAAAATTCTTTCCTTTAACAGTTGGCTCCAGACTTTTCCTGACTGAGTGCAGTCATCTAGTGTGACAGTGTGCTGGAGAAGAGGAATTCTGCCCTGCAACCTCTCTAAGTGGTAACATGAAGCCTTTCACAACAGTTTTCTGGCTTCAAGCCAGAACTCATCAATTACTCCTCTGTCTAAAAAGGCTTCACCCTTCTTCAGGGGCTGCTTGGCTAATGTTAATGGCAAAATTTTCCTGACACCCTTCCTAGAGAAAGGTGACTTAAGTGAGAAGAAGTGATCTCTTCCAAAGAAGCTCTTCCCCCATCACCAAAGAAAAAGGAAAGAACCAAAAGGAAGTTTGAGATACCCTGAGAGTGAAGAAGAGAGGCAATCTGTCGACATTAACAATATAGGGTGAAAAAATAAGATCCAAGGGTCAGACTAGTTGCAAAAAATTGCTTTCCTTCATTAGTATAACAGTATATTTTCTCTTGTAATTTTGAATTTCTTTAGTTTTTAGGGTTATCACTTTTAGCATATTCCTTAACTTAGAAACAATGAAATATCCACATAAACACCATAGGGACCAAGTTTCCAGTTCTGATAGTAGGTCTCGTTGCCTTACTTGTCTGAGCAAGTTACTTAGCTAAGTCTCAGGTTACTGATGACTTTACAACAGGATGAGAGTAGCAACACCTACTCCAACAGTTACTTTCGCAAAACTTAGATCATATTTGTGAAAAATGGTTTTGTAAACTGTATAAATGTTGATTCTTATCTATGTCCTCTCTGTGTTTGTTCAAGGAGGTTACAGTGTAACTGAGAGGACTAAACCTCAGTTACACTGTAAGCAGCTCTAGGGCAGGCACTTAGATTTCCTGCACTCCCCTCTCCCTATAGCACAGTCCCAAACACCTAGTAGGTATTGGATAAACGCAAACTGAACTGAACTACAGTGAAGTGACCTCTCAAAGTCAGGGATAGTAGAATGCCTCTGTACTGCTGTTACCTGACCCTGAGAAAGAAGTCAGTGGCACATTTTAAAGGAAAGTTGAAAGAGAATTTTGAAAACAGAGCAAAGGAAAAGAAAAAGAAAGTTCAAAGAAATATAAACTTCATGAAATTTTTTATACACTTAAACTTTGTCCTAGAGAAAGTAGTTCAGCAAAGAAAAGAACAGCATTAATGTGCAGTAGGGCTAGTCTCCCAAGACATGTCATCAGGATTAAACAAGGACTTCTTTCAGAAATTGTCCAGAGGCAGACAAACTCTACTCTTTTTCTTTTTCTTTTTCCTTTTAAATTTCCCCAAGGCTTGAGGATACTTATGAATCCCTTGTTTTTCTTTTTAAATTAACTTTTCAAGAATATTTGATTATTTTTTGGCCCTACAGGTTACCAATATTTCCCACTATCAGCATAATTTTGCTACATTTTGAGACTTTATAAAGAAAGATTGCCTGAGGGATTTTGAAAAAAAGTTATAGTAAAAATACAAATAAAAATATTAATGATAAAATTTAAATTACATATACTATTTTTTTCACGAATGTGGGCACTTGTAGTTAAATTTCCTAGCAAACCACTAGCAGGAGAGTTTTTAAAATTGTTCAGGAGAGGGAAATTAACAGAGGAAATGCCCACTTGCCTTGTATCAGTGGGTAGTTCTGACTGATATGGAGAATGCTGCTAACAGGGAAATAATTGGAATCTCTGAATCAATTTCAGGGGCTTGAGAAGCAAATTATGTTTGATCTCAGAATTTTTTGCCCTCTTGAGGCCTGTACTATTTCTAATAGGAGTATGTCTCCCCCTGGAGGGGAAATAGAGCATTTGTTCCTTCAGGCTTTTTGCTCAGAGTTCAGTAATTAATGTTTTTTTTTCCCTTCCTTCACTACTTCATCCATTCGTTCCACAAATACTTATTTAATCCTATTAATTTACTGTTTGTTATGATAGATGCTGAATATCCAGCTGAAGATAAGGTCAGCACAGTCTCTGTCTCCATGGAAATTATAGTATAGCGTGAGAAATGAACATTAAAAAATCACGTGACTGCCTACATAATCACAATAGTGATAAGTTACATAAAGAAGGGTAATATGACCATTCCATAGAAGACCTCAATCGGGCTGGGAGGTCAAGGAAAACTTCCCCGAGACCTGGAAGATAAATGGATATAACTAGATCAAAGCTGTGGAGGAGGTAAAGGAAGTGGGCCTTCCAGAAAATGGAAAAGAGTATTCAAAGACTTCAAGAGGGAAAGAGCTTAAGAAGCTGGAAGAAGAGAAGGAGGTCAGAATAAGGAGGCTGGGGCACAGGTTGAAGCTAGAAAGGTAGGGATGCTCCAGATCAGTCAGGGTCCTGGGGGACACATGAAGGATTCTAAACTTTATCCCAAAAGAATAGGAAGCTATTGATAGGTTTTATGCAAGTGACATGGTCACATCTGTGTTTTTAAAGGATCACTTTGATTTCCTGATGAAGAGTGTATTATAGAAGGGGTAGAGCCAGGAGTAAAAAGGGGGAACAGCAATTAGGAGATGTAGGAAAGAAATTATGGGGACTTGGACTACGGTAGTGACCACAGAAAGGGACAGAAGTGAGTAAATTTGAAATATTTTAAGGTCAGAATGGATACAACTTGGTGACTGATTACAAGCTGGATTTGAGGGGGCCCAGTTTGCCAAGAATGAGTCCTAGATTTTTGCTGTGAGCTCCTGGATAAGTTGAAGAGCGATTTACAAAGACAGGAACTGGAGAATAAACAGGTATGTGTGGTGTGGCAGGTTGGGAGAATTTAGTCAAAGATCAGTTCATCAAGTATTTATTGAGACTCCCACTATATGTCACTCACTGTGTTTAGCACTAGACACTGGAAGTGAAAAAGTGGAGGCAATACAGGATCCCTGTCTGCAAGAAACTTTTGGCTAACAGAGGATAATAATACCATTAAGAGACTACTTCAATACAATGTAGCTATAAACGGATGAACAAAGTTCAGAAGGAGCCCAGGATAGAGGCACCTTAGCGCAACCTGGGGGGTTCAG
Organism: Camelus bactrianus; assembly: GCF_048773025.1. Taxonomy (NCBI): domain Eukaryota; kingdom Metazoa; phylum Chordata; class Mammalia; order Artiodactyla; family Camelidae; genus Camelus; species Camelus bactrianus. The sequence goes on along the minus strand of NC_133550.1, from coordinate 17,768,007 downwards.
AGACTTTTTAGAGGAGATGATAACTGAACAAAGTCTTGAAAGATTAGAAGGAGTAAATAAGGTAAAGAAAGGTAGGAGTTTTTCCTCAGGAGGAAGTAATAGCTTATTTAGACCAATCATTCTGCTGAAAACAATGAAAATATTGGATAGAATATTTTTAAAACTCCCTAAAAGTATCCAAGATGGTTTTAAATGGGATTCTTTAAAGACTTATCATCTCTTTATTTTAACTGAAATATAATTGATTTACAATATTATATTAGTTTCAGACATACAACATAGTGATTCAATATTTTTATAGATTACACTCCATTTAAAGTGATTATAAAATATTGACTATATTTCCTGTGCTGTACAATATATCCTTGTAGTTTATGTATTTTATACATAGTAGTTTATACTGCTTAATCTCCTACCTCTATCTTGTCTTCCTTGTCCCCACTGGTAACCACTACTTTGTTCTCTATATCTCTGAGTTAAAGACTTGTAATCTCAATTCTATTCCACAGCACAGAAGAAAGACAACTTCAAAAAATTCTTTAAAGAAATAAATATAACATTGAAAACAGAATCTGATAAAGATTGGACAAAAGAGCAATCTCATTTATGAATATCAATGCAAATATCCTAAATAAAAATTAGCAAATGGAATCAAACAGCATGAAATTTCATAACCAAGTAGAAATTGCTGTAGGGATACAAAGATGGTTCAATGTTAGAAGATATATTAATATATTTAATAATATTATTATAGATAAGATCTTGCAATTGTCTCCATAGTGCTGGAAAACATTTGAGAAAATTCAAGATGTATTCCTAGTAAAAATAACTTTCAAAAAAAGAATGGAAGAGTATTTTCTTAACATCATAAAGTATCTTGCTTACCAACATCTATCTTACTATCTTCATGGGAAAACCCTGGAGGCATCCCTGCTAATATCTAAAACAAAACAAGGCTATCCACTATTATTGTAACATCTAACATGGTTGTTGGAGGTATTTGCCACAGCACTGTTGTAAAGAAAGTGATTAAATATATGAGAATTATAGATTGTCTATAATCTGATGGTGTGTCTAGAAAATGAAAGTAAATCAGTGGAAAAACTATTGCAAACAAAAAATGATTCAGGAAGGTAGCAGGATATAAAGGCAATTTACAGACGTCAGTAAGCTTCATAGAAACAAGGAAGAACCAGTTGGAGGATAACATAGCAGAGAACGTCAACATCTCATTTAATAACAACCATAATTACAGAAGTCCTAGGAATAAAGGTAAAAAGAAATATGTAAAAAACTTATGTGGAAAACTTTATAATACTCCCCAAAGACACAAAAGTAGACTCAAGATAATGAAATATATAGCTTAAGTGAATTTGTAAATTTAGTATTATTCCAATAAAAATTTCAACAAGTTTTTTGTTTTTTGGTTTTTTTTTAACTTAGACAAATTGATTCTTATGCTCATGTGGAAAAAATAAAAAAAACTTCCAGGAAAACTCGGAAAAGAAGAGCAATGAAGAGGGGCTGGTCTTACTAGACATTTAAAATACTATAAAGTCTTCATAGATTAAAACGGTACAGAACTGGTGCATGAATAGACACTAATGGAACATAATATAAAGTCTAGGCATCAATCCAATAGATAAAGACATTTAATATATGATAAAAATGTCTCAAAACAATGAAAAAAATGGACTCAAATAAATGCCATTGAGACAATTGGGTATCATTTGGAAAAAGATAAAATTGTATCTATAGCTTATACTGCACACCAGGATGAACTCCACATGGACCAGTTAAACATAACAAAATGGAAATACTACAAGTTATAGAAGAAAACATGGGTAGACAATCCGGAAACTAATAAACATGGTTATTTATAGAAGGCGATGAGGGGGAATTGAGATCAGGGCACAGGAGTGGAAGGGAGACTCTTCTGAGTATATCTTTAACGTATTTTTGACTTTAGAATCATGTAATTATTTTGTATATCCACAAAGTATCTGCCTGTTGTCCTTCTAGTGGAATCAGGGAATGATGCTGCTCTCTACCCCCTGTGCTGGTTTGTTTCAGAGTGAAAAATCTACTGAGAAGCTCCTTTTGGCTTTTCCTTCTCTCATCTCTGTTGACTATCTCCTTTCTTCCCAAGACCTTAGACTCAAATTATAGCCCTGGCATCATCTTCATGCTCCATCTCCATCTCCTTAGAACCTGTTTCCTTAATCGCTCTTTTATGAAGAGAATGTCCCCCAAAATAGGAATAAAAATACATAAGTATGAAGCCAAGAGGTCTTATGTCCCAGAGGTCTCATTACAATTTCAACACCAGCTACTTAATGTTCCAATAATGTGGTCTGGGATAATGTGAGATAGTGGGCAGTTACCATCTATCACACCTGGAAGTGTCTCGGATGGTACTCATTGCTCTGCTGAGCAGCAGAAGCCTCTAATGTCTTTGGTAAGAAGGAACTGATTTTTAATAATAAACGAAACAACTGGAAGTGGGTGTGTGTTGTGATAATAGATGAACTGGGATGAATAGGAGATTACATATGTGACTCAGGATCACCCTCTGAGGGAACTGAGTCCCAGTTTAATGCATTAATCTGGACAACTGCCCTCTGCTTCTTAGAGACCCAGATAACACTGTTGAGAATAGCAAGTTCTTATTGAAATTGTCTTCCTACGGTCTTTTAAAGACCAACCTCAATTCCTGGAGTGCTGTTTTTCTGATCCAGGTTTTATATTTGGTTTTTAATTTGATTTTACTACCCTGGAAAAACTGATCTTATATCTCCTTTGTTATATATTTGATCAATGTGGAGAGTTTTTGTTTGTTTGGTTTGGTTTGGTTTTAAAGCAGAAGTAGGGAAGGCATAAGTAAGGAACAAAAAGGCCTCAAATTTATTTTAGTATAAACTACCCAGGGCTGACATTATGCTACATTACTAGTCTATCAGTTCAGGAACTCGAAGGGAAGAGAGACACTAGCTTTAAAGCACAGTAACCTTTCTGTTCATAATGTTCCTTCTCAGTTAGCTACCAATCTTATAACCAGTAGCAGGTACTTTTTTGAGCCTGTCTGTCTCTAGTAGAATAAGTGTATAAATCAGGAGTTCTTCTCTGTGACATACAGGATAGGGATACAGGCGTGGCATCCACCTGTTCTCAAACAACACTTGAGGAGAGGGGAGAGTATGCAGTCCTCTGACCTTGAGGTTGGACTGAAACTTGGCCCCAGTATATTTGAGACTTTGCTGGGGATACTGGTAGAATATACCGCCAGGGCTTCCAGTGGGTAGCTAGGTGATAACTCTCATTTCAAAGCAGCAAGCACTTTTCTGTTTGCAAGAGGTGAGGACTTCCATGTGTCTTGTAGCAAGTATTCCTTTGTTCAAGAAAAACCACTAAAAAGGCCATCTAGTTGTGTGAACATAAGCCATAGATCATCAAAGTAGATCATTCAAACCAAAGAAAACCCCTTCTCTAAGATAAGGCAGAGTTGAAGCTCCACAGGTGATGTGTTCTTAAGGCAGATTTTTTTTTTCTAGGTGTAGATCCAAGCTTCATTCATTCATCTAGTCAACAAATATTTACTGAGCACCTCCCAGATGCCAGGCACTATTCTAATGCTGGAGATATCGCAGTGAGCAAAACCAAACCTCAGCCCTAACGGATCTTACACTTAGTTGAAGGTGAAAGACAATAAATAAACACATAAACAAATAAGTAAAAATATAGTATCACAGATGTTAATGGCTGTGGAGAAGCATAAAACAAAGTAAAGGGACTAGAAAGTTCCAGGGTATAGGGGATCCTTGTGCCTTAAGACAAATAAAGCAGGGCACTGGGCCTGCAAACTGTGAATGTGTGGTTGAGATGGAGCTGTTTTCATGTAAGACCTCTTAAAACAGGGGCTTCTGGATCTTGGTAAAAAAATTGGAGAAAACGCCATTCTGCTTACTTCTGCCTAAGATCCAGCACTACTGCAGTACTTTGAAGATGTGGATTACATTTTGGGGGACCCTTGCATGATACAATCATGAATTCTAGTGAAGTCCCCACTTGTGTGTGTTGAATAGGACCACAATGCACCCTCACGGTGGCTGCTCTAGTAATGCAAATGACAGTGCCTTGTTGGCTCTTGGAGTACTACCTCATAGCAAAAGGGAAGTAGTAGAAATCACTTTTGATAGTATTTTTAGGGCCTCTGAGAGGTCTGGAGAGAGCATAAGTAGAGATATGAGTAAGAGTGAGACCTACAAAATTTCATATGAATTGTCTACTATAGAATACCACAGACTTCCTCAAGATATGACAGGTGAGAAGACGACTGGAAGTTTGCACAAGTCAGTATTGAGGAGCACTAAATTTCAAAAAATTCCTTTCAATGGAAGGAAAGTCTGTGGCAGACATATCCTAGTCCATACCCTGCTCAGATACTTGGATATAATTCCCTCCAGATTGGACCGATACTCTGGGAGAGGCAATTTGTCAAGCAAAATTGCCTCATGGCACCAGAAATTGTGGGTATTCTCCTGTGGTGCAGCATTATCCATGCCTGAAGAAGATTCTGACTTGAAGACAAACCAGGCCTTGAGCTGTTGGCAAATTTCCAGGGCAGAAAATATATGGAGAGGATGGAGGGTGCACAAGGCCCTGCCCCAAGGGTCATGGGTGGCTCCAGAGCTCCGAATATCTGTGTCTGTGGCCAACTGCCCAGCGACACTTGGACTGGAACTAGTCATGTCCAGAGTGGTCTGGGATAAATGGCTAAACATGCACTGATAGAGGGGAAAAAAGGCCCCTGCAAATGCTGACATAAGAGAAGCTGTTGCAGTGGGCAGTGCAGAAACGGGAGGTAGGGTGAACACCAGCAAAGCAGGTTAATTGAAATGATAGGTTATTTTTGGTGGAAGTGCAGACTGCATGAGAAATCGGAAGATCCCTTGGAATTCCTGCTTTGAGTAAAATGAATATGGGGGAGAAAGAATATGGGGAGGGGTGGTCTTTAGGAGTCCTAAAATTAGTTTGAGGGCACAGAGCAAGCAACTGAAAAGCCCAACTCAAGTCTTAAAATTGAGGGGTGGGGTGTGTGTGTGTGTGTGTGTGTGTGTGTGTGTGTGTCCCCTCATAACCATGTCTGTGATGGTAGAGACTCTGAAAGTGTGAACATTTGGACCCCCTCTCCAGTCAGAGGCTCATAAGGGTTCAGGATCCTTGCAAATGACCATGCCCATTTCTCTGTACAAGCTTGGAGGAGATGTGCAAAGCAGGTTGGCTGTAACACCAGACAAACCACCCTCTCATGCTGAGAAAATTTAGTCTATGTGACAGACAAAACCCACAGCAATATGAGTATTCTCAGCCTCTCCTTCTTCCTCACCGTCTTGGAAGGAAACCCCTGTCGTTAACAGCTGGGGTTCCTGGTACTTGTGCAGGTCGAGGGAATGAGGGACAGAATCAAAGGAGCTGAAATGAGGACAAGGAATTTCTTCTTGCAGAAGAGAAAAAGAATACAATCAAGAAGTGAAGGGGATGGGGGAGTGAAAAAGCAAGGGCCAGGCTTGAGAGAAAGTTTGGGGGTGTTTGGGGAGAAAGGAGAGAGAAGAGCAGCAACAGCTGTGTGATAATGTGCAGAATGAATAGAGGAGGAGGGAGAGGTTTAAGATGTTTTGCTCTGTGCTAAGAATGCAAACCCCTTCAGAGTTTTTCCAGAGATCATAATAAAAATCTAAATTGCTTTTTAATTATTTTTGGTTATTAGATGTGTTTCTTTTGAATGTGACATCATGCTGAGATGGGCCACAAGCCATCTCAGCTTCATAAAATTTACATTTGGTGAGTATTGTCTGGGATTGTGACCTATGGTGCAGCAGTCTGCTGTTCCTTGATTTTGACCGTCTTTCCAGATTTGAGTCAAATGAGCATAACGAAGAAATAATCTTCATTATGATTGCTGGATTTATAGTGCAAAAGGCACACCAGCTATATAAAATAGAGATTGGAGGTAAACTAAATACCAGATAGAGGAAAATGGCAGAGACTACTAAGAATCACAATTTTAGCGAGAATGTGATGTTTGGAACTAGGTGTACCTGACAGAGACCTATATCTGTGCAGCATGAAGTCTCTGCTTCCCATGGGCTGATGAGATTGGGATGAATAAATAGAAGAGCTAAGGTGATTTCTCAGAGGGTAAGAAAAAGGCAGGAAGCAGGGAGTGCGAAGGGGTTACTTCTTCTTGCTGTGTAGCATACTTGCTACGTGCGAATACTCTAGTGACATGGCCAGAGTACCCGTTCAGCTTGGGGATGGACCCACTCAACAAATCCTGGGGCACTGACTTCCAAAGGGCTCAGCACTGTAACCCAGCCCACTGAACTGAGGCTCTGCTCCACTCTCTGCATGTCTCCCTTACTTTTCTGAGACTAGACCTTTCTCCTGTTTTCCCTTGTCTCATTTTCACACAGAATTGCTAAAATGATCTGGTTCTGAATATGACATCCCATTTGTCTCCTTGTATGCTAGACCACACCCCCAGTTCCCACCTACCCTTGGCTCTCAAAGGTCTGACCTGGAACTTGAGTGGATCAGCCACACCCCTTGATCTCTGCACTGTTTCCCATGTTCTTTCGTGCTTCTCCAGTAAATTCCCCCCCACTAGGCTCAGACCTCCTGTACTCTTAGCGGACCTCATGCTAGCACCTCTAGGCAACATGATGTAATCTTATGCTGAAAGCCTTGACATACATGGTATCCTCAACAATAGTGGCAAAGGGCTTTGTATGATGGCATAACCCAGCTCCTACTGATTGGGGGCTGTGTTTAATGAAGGTTGAGGCTAAGGTGGGAGGCCCTGTACTGGGGACAGGGTCAACCCTTGTAGGTAGAAGCCAGGGACCCATTTGAAGAGTGAGGAAGCTGGCAAGATGAAATCATACATGTGAAGTGCTGGTCAAGAGATGTGAAGTAACAGACCCAGGCAAAACCCCTGAAAATCATGCCAGTCTTTTCTGACTATTGCAGAGCTCTCCAAGGAAGGATGAGCAGCAGGGTTGAATCCATAGCCCTGAGAATATGCTTTGCTCTAGTATGATCAGAAATTTATGCTGCATAAGCTCAGCTGCATGTGTGTGTGTGTGTGTGTGTATGTGTGTGAGTCTGATCTCTGTTTCTAGTATTCCTATAGTTCTTTTTTGGTAAAGTCTTTTTGTAAATACCAGCTCACTTTGGCTGTGCTTAGGGAAACCAAGGAAAGGTATTTCTGTCTTCTCCTGAGCTTTAGGAATAACATGTGGGGCACATGGTGGAGGTGAAGGTCACAAGTTTGTGGAATGAAGGAAGGACAGAATGAAGAAGCAAATAGGAGTGAATCATAGGAAATACAATATTGTAGGGTTTTTAGTTTATTCATATATTTGTTTCGGGAAATCAAATTTCTAATGGCTGCTTAATATTTTATTATATCAACAACGCCTTAGCTTAAACATTCTGCTGTTTAGGATATTTCTCCACTTATTTCTAGCTTAATAGCAGTAAGACAATGCATAGACCAAACAGTTCTTCGGTGCCAGAAAAGGTTCTCTGGGCCAGCCCTACTCTTCATCACTCGAGTATGCAACCAGGGAAACCCCAAGGTAACACATTGGCTATCACTGAACCACTAGTATACAAAACACTCACCCGTACCTAGCTCTTCCCCATCTTGAAGTGATACAGTTTTTCTCTTTCCCAGATTTCTTTCTTTTTGTGAACTTCATTTTTGGTTTCTGACCACCTGGCCTCTCTGATTTACTAAGATCATTATTAGTTAGTGTGCTGCTACCCAGGTGCTGTTTGCTTCTCAATCTGAAGTCATCTGTAAACACATTAAATTCAGTTTTTCTTCCTCCTCCTCCCTTCCTGCTCCACCCCTCAAAAAGAGAAAGGAGTTGTCACAAAGGTTGAAACACTCAGTGTATATCCGTACTCCACTGGGCCTTCTAGGGGCAATTACCTTTACAGTCCCCCACCCATCCTTTCTACACATTGTCAACAGTTCACCCTTTCACCTGTGAGTTGATACAAAGTGTTATTCAGAGTTAGACACAATATTATCCAATATTCAGTCCAATCCCCTAACAGATCAGGAAAATGATTTATTCAAGGTCTCTGAATTAATAAATGGCAGAAACAAAATTGAATTCAAGTCTCCTGAAATCCACGACCTGTGAGCTGGAGAGTTCTGGATGAGGGAAAGGGACATAGTAGGTCATTCAACAAATGTATTGAGCATTTACTTACTACGCGCCAGGTACTATTTTTGGTGTTGGGGATTCCGTGCAGGAGGACACGGAGGAGACAATCTCTGCTCTTATGGAGCTTTCTTTCTCAAAACTGAAGCACTTTGCCTCACCGTCCTGGAAGAACTCCCAATGTCATGGGTAGGAGTGGTTGGATCTCATATGGGAGGGCATCCCATCTTTTCTCATCTCCTGTACTATCTACAGCGAGGGAAGATTTACTGCAGAAGCAGAAGGGAGTGGCGTGGCGGAAACCTCGGTAGTGCTTTCCCATCTTTGCACCGCTAAGGCCGGGCGGGGCCGGCTCCACGGTGCCACCACGCCCCAGCTTAAGTCTGGGGTTATTGGCGTCGGTTTCTCTACCCTCTTTCCTTTCCTGCGGACAGCTGGAGGACAGAGAAGCAGGACCCGGCTCGAGCGCCATCCTCGGAGAAAGGATTGCGAGCGGGTGAAAATCCTATCAAGGCAGTCGCGCTCAGTGTCTATTACCCAGCCAAACTTGGGGAAAGAAGATGTCTCCCCGACCTGGGGATTTATGCAAAAAACTGCTCTCTCATGCTTCCCTATTAAACACTGCAGCCCTACGCTCTTCCAGCCTCAGCTGAGGCCACTGCAGCGTCCCCTCCCCTCCCGCCCCACCCGCTAGCCCAGACTCCAGAGCCCCACTGCAGCTTCCAAATCATCCTCCTTTCTCTTCTCCACTTCCTGGTTGCCATGGAGACACACGTCATTTACGTGCCATGCGTCGCCTTGGAAACAGAGGAGCATCCGCGGCTTGGTGGGGAGACCCGCCCCTGCCACTCCAACCACACTCTCGGGCGCTGCCGGTAAATGGCCGGGGGGAGTCCCAAGCTCGACCAGCTGCTGGCCTCAGCCTCGACACGGGCCCCTTCGCGAACGCTTCTCTGACCTAGGGAACCGGCGGGCACTTGCTGCTCTTGACGCCCTAAGGGCGGCGCTGCCACGGGCGCAGTTCAGGAGGCTAGTCAGGGCAGGGTGCTTTCGCCCCGGGGCAAGCCGGAGAGACGTCCGCCCTGGGACTGTCGCCGGGTCCTCGTCCAGCCGGCTCTTCCCGGCCTCCCCCGATCCTGCCCGCGCCCTCCGCCCGGGACTCACCTTCTCACGTCGGCTCCCTGCCCTTCTCGGGAGCCTCCTCTTCCCTCGGCTCTTGCCCGCGCCTCCGGGCACTTCTCCCCTTCCCCGTCCCCTCCCCCACCCCGAGGCCGGGCTGGACCGGACCCGGAGCCGCCACCGCCCGCTTCTGCCATTCAATGGAGGACGGTCTGCTGGAGATCATGACCAAGGACGGCGGCGACATGCCGGCACCTCTGGAGGTGTCCACCGTGCCAGCCGTGGGGGACGTGATCTCAGGAGAGTACAACGGCGGCATGAAGGAACTGATGGAGCACCTGAAGGCCCAGCTGCAGGCCCTGTTTGAGGACGTGAGGGCCATGCGGGGGGCCCTGGACGAGCAGGCCTCGCACATCCAGGTGCTCTCGGACGACGTTTGTGCTAACCAGCGAGCTATCGTCTCCATGTGCCAGATTATGACCACCGCGCCCCGCCAGGGTGGCCTGGGCGTGGTCGGCGGCAAGGGGAGCTTCCCGGGAGCCCCCCAAGAGCCGGAGACTCCTTCGCCTGGGATGGGGGACAGCGGTTTGCTGGGTCGCGATCCTGAGGACGAGGAGGACGACGATGAAGAAGAGAAGGAGATGCCCAGCTCCGCCACACCCACTAGTCACTGTGAGCGCCCCGAGAGCCCCTGTGCTGGCCTCCTTGGAGGGGACGGGCCACTTGTGGAGCCCCTCGATCTGCCCGACATTACCCTGCTGCAGCTGGAGGGCGAGGCCTCTCTGTGAGGGGACTCCGAGGGGGCACTACTTTCCCGGGCTGGCTTTGGGTTTCCGAGTGCGTGACGCAAGGGGACTGAAAGGCGCGGTGCAGCATGCTTCACTCTGACCGCTGCTCTTGTGGGTCAGGCAGAGAGAGACTCCCTCGAGGAAGGATTTATAGGGTAAAGGACTTTGGGAGCATCAGGAATTCTTTCTGTCTAACCAAGAGAGACGTAGCAAACTGCGGAAAGGTGAGGTTCCGGGAGAGGAAGCGCCCATCTCTGGACTCCCATCCAATCCCCTACCCTGCCCTTTCCCCCTCCCCAGCCAACAGGAGAACCCCTGAATTGTGTAAATAAAATTCTGCTTTTTCTATTCTGAAAAAGGACTTATGTAGGACTATGGCAAATAATCTATAACGATTTACCTAGAAATTAAAGAATAGGGGGTATTCTGTTCTGGCAACAGAAAATGTACCCTTGTGATGAAATCCAAGCTATTCAGCGTTCTGCAGAAGCCTCTCCCCCTCACAGATCTCTGCGGCTGCTGATTGGTAAAGGAAGCTTGAGGAGGGAACTGCAGTCCTAGGAATCTGGGTGAATGGGGTTCCAAGGGCCCCTGGGCTGGGAGGAGCTGGCTATGAATGTGCATGAAGACATAATAGCTCAACCTCTAGGATTTTGCATGCAGAGCGGACCCTGCCTTGTCACTGACTTCATCTGGGATTGCTTTATCCACTCACTGGGGCTTAGAGAACAAAGAGCCCAGTTCACAGGCAGAGACTTGGGGGTGCTCAGCAACAGCCCAGATTTAGGGGACGTTTGAGGGACTCCTGGGGGCCGCAGCCAAAAACTGTCTCTCTCCTGGCTACACCTGCTTAACTTCAGTTCCTTTTCCTGTCAATATGTCCCTGCCCGCTGCCTCTTGTTGTTGCCTCCATAATGTCTTGTGTGTTTTACGTGTGTCGACCTGTGCAGTAGTGTGTGAGCCCTGAGGGGCAGGGCTTGTGGCTCTGGTGTTAGGTTTAGGGGCTTCAGACCCTTCTGTGAGCCCCAGGCTCTCTTGGCGCTTTTCCCTCTCCTCTCCTTTTTTCCCCCACAACCAGGGCATGGAGCATGTGGCTGTCCTGAGATTCTTAACTGATGCCTCCCTCCCACCTCCTCAAGTGGTGACTTTGTGTGCCCTTCCTCTTTCTCTGTGTATTCTTTCTCAATGCTTTCCTTGGTGTTAACCTTAATAAAGAGGCGTCATCTCCCCTCCTTGCTGACTGGTACTAGGGCGATGTCAGGGTGGGGCTTCTGGACCCATTGCATAGACAAGGGCTTAGTAGTGGGAACTAAAGGGACCACACCTTCCCTCCTCTCTCCTTGCCTCTGGTTCCAAGGAGCTGACTGTCCCTGCCCTGGTCGGGATATGCATTGCCGATTCTACCTGCTTTCCCTTCCGTCCTGGACCTTGACCTCAAGCTGTACTGAGGAAGGAGAGGGTACGTGCTGAGACTCCCAAACTAACAAAGATTTTCAGTAGCTAGAACTCCAGATGTGCAAAAGACTTCTTTTCAGTGAAGCATCTGCCTTCTGGGAGATGATTTCCAAATGTGAGTCCTGGAATGGTAGGCATGACACCTGTTCCATGGGAGGGTTAGGGAGGGTGTATTGTTCAGGAGGGATTGCCCGGGATCTCTGGCAGTAGAGTGACACATCACAAAGGAAACCACAATAACTGCCTCAGGGCCTCTAGTGGAGAATGCCAGTAAGGTGTTCCCCCAGGAGCTTAGACTGAAATCAGCTCAAGTCTGCTCCTTTGGGCACTGGAGATATCCCAAGGCTACCCTGAACAGAATTTGGGAGAAGAATGAGTTGGGATGCTGTGTGTGTGTGTGTGTGTGTGTGTGTGTGTGTGTGTGTGTGTGTGTTTGCATATGTGTGTATGTATGTGTATATATGCATGTATATGTGTTCTTGCTGTAGAGAGATGGAAAGAGCACTGGGACTGAATCACAGTTCCAGCAGTAAACAACTGCTTGAGACTTAGTTTCTGTCTGTGTAAAATGGGGACAAAAAGTTGTTAGGAGAAAAATATCTAAGACCCCTCAGAAATCTTGTGCAAATCCTAGTTTTCTTACTGTTCTCTTGGGATGGGGGGGGGGTGATGGTGGTGACTGGCTCCTCTGGGAAAATACAATTAACCAAGGGAAGGTTCTAAAAGCTCTATTTTAACATAATCCTTGCATGTCTAAAGAATTCATCCTTCAGGATAGTCAAGTAAAAGGGATGATGAGATTCCCAAGCTGACGTGGACTTTCTTCATAAAGGTCATGCAGTTATGGTTCAGAAAGGTCTTAAAGCCAGCCCTGTACACATAGGATGACCAGAGAAAGCCCTGAGTTGTTCTGTGGTTGGGGAATGTGTGCTGGGGCCCTAGAGACGGCAGCTAAAAGTATGTTAGTTGGGAAGTGTCCCTGAGAACTGAAAGACAGTTTCCTGTTACAGTTCCAGCATTCAGCACCAATAACAATGATAGCTGTCACTTATTGAGCACTTACTGTATGCCAGACACTGCCCAATTTTATCTTCCAACAATCCTATGAAGTAGGTACTATTATTATTTTCACTTAACGTTCCAGAAACAGACTTCAAGACTTGGTCAAGGTAACACAAACAGAACTTGGCAGAACCAGGAGTTAAACCCAGCTCTTCTGACTTAAAGAACCCTAGATGGGAACCACTCTGCTAATTGCACTATTATTTCATCTTCAGAGAAGGAAATCCCTTATTTCCCCAATCAAGAGTCTAAGAGTCCTGAAAAGGAAATAACATTAGTTTTAGTCATTTTTCATCTTCTCAGTTGGAACAAGAAATCACAGTTCAGGTTTTGGTTAGTGACACTTCTCAGAGTCTAGCTGGTCATAATACAATAATGGCACAGAGAAGATGGCCTACTTGACTTGCTCCTTGAGAGGAAGAAGCTGATGTTCCCAGATATTCCCTGATACAGCTCCATTCTTATGCCTCTTTCCTGCTCCCTGTAGCTCAGATTCTGCAGAGTATGACCTGAATCCCAAGGCAGCTTAGCCCTTTAGCAGCTGTAGAAAGGTCTGGTTGAGCCCTTTAACCCTTGACTCCAATTCAGTTCTACTACCTATGCCTACAGTCCTAAATGTGTCATCAGTCCTTCAGCCCAGGGCTCCTAGAATTTCTCTCGCTATTCCCCCCAAGTCCAGATAGATAAGTTCCCCCAAAAAAGCAATTCTTCAGTTTTCTTCAGTTACCTGCACCAACATCTCATAGGGATACAGCATAGGTTTCTCTCCCACCTCCTTCTTTCTCCTGATTCCCCATTCCCCTCTGGCACTTAGCCTTTGTAATGCTGCTGGTGTGGTGCATGAGTTTCAGGTGAGATTTCTGGGACTCATGGATGGAGTCATAGCCCCTTGAAATTGAATGCAAAATTGTGTAAGTATTTATATTCTCTAGAGAGAACATCCACTGTTTCAACTTAATTCTTAAAGGTAAGAATTAAGTAAAAAGGTAAGAATCATTGAGCTAAAAAGTCATGAGACTTTTTAATTTGAAAAATAGCAAAGAAGAAATGACTGAATTGATACCATGTTGACTGTCAATACACTCTTTCCTCCTGGGCCCTCCAGAGTATTTCCTACACTGAATTGAAATCTTTGCATAAATCTGATTACTCACCACTTATACAACAAATTCAAATTATATTGACACCTATTAGAATGTGCTAAGAATCTTGTCTTCCATTACTTCCAAGCCTTCTAGTACCTGGGAGTTTGTCAGAGCACTGCTGATATGTGGCAGTGAGGTGATGGTCCCTTCTATCTTTGTGCTGCACTTTATGTCTGAGCCCAACACAACCTGCATGTAAATCATTACAACTCTTTCAGTTTCCAGTACTCCTGTCTCTCATCAGGAAATCTCTCAGGGTTAGCTCTATAATCTCAAAAGGAAAACATACAACTTCATAAAATAAGCTACAACTTTAGCCTCATACAACTAAATTTTGTTCTAAAGAAATAGTCATTGCTCTAAGAGATTCAAACTGGCCTCCAACATAAATATGCAGCTTTATTGACCTCAGTATCACCACAGAGGATGGTTTCTTCCTGATATGTTTAATGAAATGGCTCACCTAAGAATTTCCAGAATTACAGAACAGTTCTTTCCCAGATATATTTAAGTCTAATACTTCTTGCAAGATTGAAAGCTGCTTGTATCTTTGAAAAGGCAGGTTTTCCTAAGCATTTTTCCCCATCTATATGCCTAGGAATTCAGCCAAGATATTCTGCTACGGTAAGAAATCATAGAGAAGTACAAAAGGAATATTCTTTTTAAAAAAAATTTGAAGTATAGTTCAAGTATAGTTGATTTACAATACAAAAAGAATATTCTTGGATCTTTCACCCCAGCTACCATTACCCAACGCCCCCCTGCCCCGGCCCCCCCCCCCCCCCCCCCGGTCCCCTCACCTCTAGATTGTCCCAGGTGAATTCCCTTGAAGAAATAACAGCCTTTCTGCTTGGAAGCACTTAGCAGGAAGCCTGTTTTGTAAATAATGCTGTAATGGTGCCACCTGGTGAGGAACAGGGACATTACAAGGGGACCCTCACAGTAAATTTACGGTTTTCAATTTAGCAAGCACCACCAAGTGCTTACTAAAGGCCTGGCTCTACCAAATGGTGGGTGGTGGGGACAGAAGATAAAACTGAATACATAGAATGTATTTGAAGGATATAAAAACCAACTGCAATAAACTCCTAACTGCTCTCGCCTGGCCTCTCACACACCTATAATCCTGAAGATTAATTTTCCTAACCACAGCTCTGAACATTCGGTCTCCTCAGAAATCTGCATCACATCCCATTACTTCCTGAATTAAGTGTAAAATACAGTGGTTGGGGAAGTCAAGTCCCCCCCCCCCATAAGGCCCTGGCATACTTTTTAACCTATACATTTCATTTCCCAGGTACATTTTCCAGCTACAATCCCATCAGTTGGAAGCCTACAACATCCAGTCAGCTAGAAATGATTCCCAAAGGTGTCCAAATCTTTTAATCTCTGGATTAGTGGACTGGGTACATTGCCCCTGGCCCTTGAGTCCATTTCTCTTAGTCATTCTTCCCAAGTTCAGTCAGATCCAAACTTCTCCTCCAGAAGAGGGACTTCTGCAGCCTTGGTCTCCAGCCCAGCTTATCATGGGGTGTCCAGCAAAGCTGCTTTTCCCTGCTCCCTCTCTGTGCTATCTGCAAATGGGAAATCCCCAGAAACAGTATGCAAAAAAAAATTTTTTAAATGGCAGTGACATTCCAATCTATCATGCTTAATTTAATAGATGGAATACTTCTCTTTTTTGGGGGGAGGGAGATAATTAGGTTTATTTATATTTAGAGGAGGTACTGGGAATTGAACCCAGGACTTCTGCATGCTAAGCATGTACTCTACCACTTGAGCTAAACCCTCCCCCCTAAAAAAACTTTCTGATTATGAAATTTGTGCCTTTATTTCTAGGATTTGGGTTCATACCTTTCATTACATTCTTAAAGGGGTCTAAAAAGCCAAAAAAGTCTAACAAACCCTTGAGTCAAAATATGCTATTCACCATTCCCCAGAAATGCCTGTTTTCCTGCAGCTGATTTTTGCTCTTTACTCTTCCTATTCCATTCTGTCTCTGCCACATGGAATTCTGTCAGTTCTTCAGGCCCTCCTCAAATCCTTCTTCCTCCAAGAAGGCTTTCCTAATGTGTCCAAATGTTCAGATCTTTTTGTTTTTACCTTTTGGGGGGACAATTACCATATTTTCCCTCATTTCTATTGTTCTTTATATGCTTGTTAGTCCTCCTTCCAGGTTATGAATATTTTGAGAACTGGAACTGCTTTCACATTTTTTTTATAGTCTCTGAAGTATTTATCTTATTTTATAGACTTTAAGGCACCAGCAATTGTGTGGCACATCTCTATTTTAGGTACCATTAAGAAAGAAAAAATAAGTGCCAATTCAACTATCGCCATGCTTTTTTTTTAATCACTTATATTTTAAAATTTCACTCCTATTTAAAGAACTTATTTAGAAGTATAACTTTTAAAATATCACTACAATGCACATAAACATAACTGAAAGTCATTATGGTATTCTTATAATTTCTTCATACTGAGTCTGATACTTCTGAATCACTTTTTGACTCAGAGTTGTTGATGTCTGTATTTTTCCATGCATTTATATTCTCTGGGTCATTTTGAGCATTAGTGAAGTAGTATTTCTTCAAAGAGAGCTTCATTGTTATCTCTGGGGACTTCTTCCAGGCCACACCACCTATGCTGCAAGTTTTAAAGCGGGGACTTTTTTGATCTTGTCAGTAAGAGGTCAAGGAAGATATTCAGACAATAACCAGGACTACTATTCCTTCAGGTGGTTCTTAAATGGTTATTTAATTGAAATATCAAGGAATTGGAGATTCCTAGTAAGTCACCTAGAATAACTAGGCCCAGGCATGTGTAGGCAATGACAACTACGTTGCTTGACCAACAGTAATTATAAACTGACATCGATGATCAATTATAAGACACATCCCATTTCAGAGATGTTAGAATGGCGGGTGGGGAAGTGTGTCTGGAATAATGAAATCAGTAGCAAGGAACCTTTCTCATAATAGGAAGAAAGTAAGTGTTTAATTGAGTCTTAAACATATAAGTGAAAAATTACAGGATTTTAGATCTAGGAATAAAAAAATATGTCATCTCTTAGAATCTTCAAAAATGTTACTACTGAAAGTTTATGCCTTTCACTGACACTTCCATGTAGCCTTCCTTTACTCTTCCTCCTCCTGCCTGTCATTCCTACAGTATAACAAGCAAAATTCTTCCCTTATAAAACAGTTTCTTTCACATTTAGACCCCTAGGTTGGGGGAATTTACCTTAGTTCTACCTCAAGCACTTTATAAAAATGTATAGTCTCCTTTTAAGAGGGTTTACAGTTAATAAATATTAATTATGTCATTGCATGTAACTGAGGTCTGAAATCAGGGTTTCTTTTTTCCCCCTCAGTAAATGATACTGCATCTTACTCTGCTAGAAGTGTTTACAATATGCTAAGGGAAGCTGATGGTGGTGTGGATTTCTCATTGAGAATGAAAAAAGAAAGTCAAAATTCCTTCTAGAGTAGGTGAATAATTCTTAGAAGGATGATGGACAAAGACATCCAAGATGCAAACCATGCCTGGCTCAGCAAGTATTTACCAACTGCCTACTATATCTCATGGGAGGTGGTAGGCACTGGGGCAATCTCAAGAAGTCATGGCCCCTGCCCTATGTTGCTTACAGTCTAATGATGAGGGAATTACATGTTCTGGAATTGGAACAGGGTGCTTCTCAGAAGACTGAAAGGAAAATCTGTTTTCTGTGAGCATTGTCAACTGAATTAAGAGTATGTCAACTTGAAATTGGGAATGCTGTGTGTGTGTGTGTGTGTGTGTGTGTGTGTGTGTGTGTGGTGGGAGTCAGTAGGTGAGGATGACAAAGATAAAATGGAGAATACAAAGTGAAAAATGGTGAGAAAACACAAAATTTTATACTACAGAGGACATCAAATACAACACTGGAAGAAAAGCAGTAGCAGAGGTGGCATCCCATAATTCTTTGAAAAAAGTAGAAAAGGGTTGCAAAAAATAAAAAGTACTTATGGCCCCTACACCAAAGCAAAAAGTACAGGTAATATACAAATATAACTTGAGATTTCACACAATAAGGAAAATAAAATGTCCTATATATTAAGAAACTTGGTAGGATGGAACTCATGCCTGGACCACAGCAGTGAAAAAAGGTGCAGTATATCGTTCAAAAGAAACAACTGAGTTCTGAGGTGCAACATAAAAGGAATTACCAGTCATGTGACACACACCATATGTTTGTGGGGAACTGACTTCTAGGATGAAAGCGGCTTCTTTGCTGTGATCTACAGAAAGTCAGCCCTGGCCCTCAGCATTCATAAAATTCAGAAAGGAAAGGATCAAGGAAAAGGGCAGGGAGGGAAGGAAGGAAAGAAGAAGAGAGACACAAGGATGTAAGTAGGAAAAATAAAATAAAAACAAAAGAAAATGATAGAAGGAAAGTCAGAGTAATACTTTACATCATGAAGATAGAGTCTCATATGGGATTTTGTACCCTTGAAAGTGTAAACAAAAAAGGAATTATTTAGGTGAAGATAAAGGAGAGAGAAATAAGAAATATCATTGTAAAAATGTGCCAGGTTCCGCCAAAATAAATAAACTGGATTATAGATCCCAGGACAAATCATGAAACTGGCACAAAGCCAAGTTCCAGAAGTAAGGAGAATGTTATTTTAGTGTAGTTTCATCCTTCATAAGGAAGAGGATGGCAGAGCAGAGATTGTGACCTGGGCCTAATTCTGACCAACAAAGATGGAAATGGCTAGTGAAATGGGAGTGAGGAAAATTGAGAAAAAAAAGTAACTCTGCCATTTTGGGTTCTTCCTCCTAGCCAGGAAGATAAGGTGAGATGTGTATCCAGGATTATGGGAAGCCTGACTTTGAACAGTTAAAAGACATGATTTTCATAGCCTGAAATTCTATGGGAGAAAAGGCTCAAGGAAGATGAGCTTCTCTTAAGAATGAAACTCAGTCAGTTCAAACAATTTGGAGTCCAGTGAAGAGGAGTGCGGGATGGAGTGAAGGGATGGAATGACCATAGGGACCTCTCCAGGGAACTCAGATTTAGAGATACTAGGCAGGGAGTAGGCATAACTAAGGGAATAGTCCACATTTTTCAACACTTTCAAAAGCACAAGCCATAAGGCAAGAACTGAGGAATGTGATTATAAAACAATTAAAGATTTATTTTCTATAAGGGCACCATGGACAAAGTTAGTAGGCAGATGGCAGAATGAAGAAAATATTTGCTTTGTCCAACACCGACAAGGATGTAATGTCATCCTAGGATGTACATGGAACCCCTGCAAATGAACAGGAAAAAGACAGCAACCCAATAGAAAAACAGGTGCAGATAATATCAACAGGCACATTACAGAACAGAAAAGTCTAATCTGCATATGGAAATTTGATCAAAACCATTAGTAATCAAATGCAAATTAAACCAACAATGAGATTTCAATTTACCTTTATCAAAACAGCAAAAATTAGATGACTAGATAATTACTAATGTTGTCAGGGATGTGGAAATGTAGAAACTTGCACTGCTGCAGGACTCATTCCTCCACTTCTGGAAGGGAATCTGGCATTACCTGCATACATTAAATAGATTCATACTCTATAGCCCAGCAATTCTTCTCCTAAGAAAAACAAAACAAATTCTCTACACATCCAGAAGGGGACTAATACAAGGATGTTCTTTGCAGGGTTATTTATAGTGGCACGGACTTGGGGGAAACATGGGTGTTCGTCAATGGACGAGTGGATAGTACAACACTATGAGTGAGTAGTGCACATCATGGAATAGTAGGCATCAGTATGAAACAACAGATTAAATGCTAGCACCTGGCAACGTGGAAGGAAATGAAAAACAGTGCTCAGTAAAAAAAGTAAGCCACAAAATAAGAGAGATAATAGTAGCTTTGGAGTACATTTAAAAATACATGCCTACAAAATAAAAACTACTTTCTGAGAACACATTTAAAAAGAAATATACACATTCAGATACTAAAATTGCTTATTTTGAGGGTGTGTGGAGGGAGTGGAGATAAAGGGTATAAAGACAGAATAAAGAAATAAAGACATAAAACAAGAGAGCCTTTCCTTGTGGGATCAATGATGGTATGTCATGAACTGAGAATTATGATTAATTCAATCCACTGAGGAACAAAATTTTTAAAACAAAACATAACAAAACACAAACACAAATATATCAGCACTTAGACCATGAACAGATCAGCAATTGGAAGAGGAAAAGCAGAAATTAAGAAAAACTTTTTAAAAATACCACTGTGAAATGGGCTTGTCATTCCAAAGAAGTACAAAGAACAGATAAGCCCGTTGCTCAGATCACATGGGTGCCATTCACAGTTGGAAGGGAGAAAATAACATTTTTTGAGGTACTGATTTAGATGTTTGAAATACTTTCTCATTAATCCTTATAACCAGATTGAAGTAGATATTGTCTTAGTTAAGACTTTTTTTGGTTGCAAGAAGTAGAAATATATCTGTAATAGGTTAGAGGGAAAAAAAAGGAGTTTATCATAAGGATGCAAGGTTATCTCACAAAACCCAAGAGCAAGAATGCAAGTGGGCCTCCAAGGCTGACTAAAATCAGGGCAATCGCTATCTTAGGCTCTTTCTCTGCAGACAAGGTGTTTTATCTCTGCTTCCCCCTGCCCTCTGACTTCAACCTATTATCGCTGCCAACTTTCTTTGTTTTTTCAGGTACATGGCAGAAGACAATTGCTCGATAGCTTGAGTCTCTGCCTCTTCTAGCCCAGAACTGATTTTACCCATTGGATACCAATTCCAAACTCCTGTGAATGAGGATAATCAATTTAGCTTTGCTGTACTAATTGTGGTGATGGTGGAGGGTGGTGTCACATGGTACTTACTAACTTGGTTGCCAGGGTTCACCACTGTAGGAGGAGAAGAGGGTTCTTGGAGAATGGGCTGTGTGCCACAGCAGACACTCTCTAAAATCCCTGCTACAGCTAATGGGACTGTGGAACATCTGCCAAATGAATGAATGATTGCATGACATGAGACTTTTCTCCAACTTCAAAACCTGTGCTCTTTCTACTACATCATACAGCCTTCAAATGTTTGCAGTTGAGATAACTGTCTTCATTACCTAAGTAAATGAGAATGGTCTTGTATAAGGGTATCACCAAGAAGCAGATGGTATACTCAAATTACAATAGTGTGAGGAGTTTAATAAAGGATTATTTACAAAGGTGTGGGCAGGGTGTAAGGAAGTCACAAGGTGGGTGGGCAGTACCCAGAATCTAATAGTAGAGGGGCTAAGCATGAAGAGGTAATGGGAAATGGTGGTTCAAACTTTAAAATAGAGAACTAGGTAGAAGGGGGCATGCGACAGGAATGAGATCTTAGCAAGGGGACTCAAGTGAGTGCACAGCGCTCACAGGGAAACAGTCAGAGGATTAAATACCCTCACCACAGAGTCTTAATTCTCTCTGACTTTCTGCCTATGCTACTAATTGGCTGAACTCAATAGAAACCCCGAGGTAAGGCAATCTGTTGATATGGTCCACGCCGGTTAGCCTGGAAGCCCATAGCTGGGTGAAGAATTAAACTTTTAAGAGGTGAACAGATACCTAGGTCTTTAGACAGAAAAATAAAAACGAACATGTGTAATCAAAGTAGGGTGCTCTTTAAGGGTGTTCTTAGAATCTCTAGATATATTTAATTTTCATGTCCTGGGTCAACCATAACATAAACTGAATATTTCACCTGAAGTCACTAATGATGGTGCTTCAGGGGCTTCCTTGGGAATTTAAGGCCCTGGAAACGCCCTCTCCACTCCTATCAAAATAGCTTTGCCTTTATTTGGTGACTCCATTTGGATTCTGCTTAGGATTTCCTTGAGGAAACAGCACTACAGCACCACCTATAGTCAGGTACTGTGCTAAGGACTCAAAAATGAACCACAGACTAGTGGGGAAGATAGAAAAGTAAATAACGGTACAGTGCTAGGAAAACGCACAGGTTATGAAGGGAACTTAAAGAAAGTCCAGTGAATCCAGAAGGGCAAGGGATCAAGGAAGGTTTCTTGGAGTCGGTTACTGAGAAGGGAGGCAGGGAAGCTCAGAGAAGCCTGCCGTTGTCCAAAGGAGGGAAGAGGAAGCCAACGATTATGCAATCCGCTGAAAGCGGGGGGAGGGAGCATCACCTGGAAGGAACTAGGCGACAGATCCCTGGACGAGACTCTAAGTGATAGGCAACGATCTCTGCTCAGGCCTGCCTCCAGCCTTGCTCCGCTCCCACTCCATCCCATTCTCTGCCAAAGGGGCGCCGCATTTCAACAACTGCACTCGGCTGGGAGGGTATCCCAAGCTCGAGGAGCACATCACCAGCGGGGGCGGGAGGCTGCGGAGTCTCCCAGAATAGCTCGTGTCTCCCAGAGTGGTTGGGTTAGAGCGCTCCGGCCGGGGAGGGGCGGCCTAGGAGAAGGCGCTCATTGGTTGCCATAGCGGCGATCCCAGAGGTTGGGGAAGGCTGATTGGCCTCAGGTTCTTAGCACGGACCCCGCCCACCTCCTCTGCGGCTGTAATTAGGTCAGGGCCCGACCGCCTCCTGGGTAGTTTAGTCCTGCTGGTCCCAAACCCGGCAGGGA
Organism: Camelus bactrianus; assembly: GCF_048773025.1. Lineage (NCBI taxonomy): Eukaryota > Metazoa > Chordata > Mammalia > Artiodactyla > Camelidae > Camelus > Camelus bactrianus. The sequence continues at coordinate 17,745,569 of NC_133550.1, read as the reverse complement.
AACATAGCGCAGGCTTAAGATGAGAGGAGTGCAGGGCGGGTTGAGCCTGGACTCCGGGCAGAATTCCTGAGTTTCCTTCCCATATTTTCGGCCTCTGGGCTGGGCTGTGGTAACCCTAGAGCCTGGTCGCGCGCGGTCCATCCTCCGGTGCCTTTGCATTCGGAAATGAGAAGGGACGCCCATTTCGGGATGGCTTCTAGTTACTGCATTTACATGGGTTTTCGCGGCCCCTGTGGGCTCTTCTGGTGCCTTCCGGGCCCAGGAACCAAGGTAGAGGCTGAGGCAGGGAGGACACGGCCGGGGCAGCTGCTTCACCAGCGCGAGAGCACCGCCCTCCACCCCCTACCCCCACCCCGCCCGGCCGACCCCTTGCGTCGGTTTCCGCCTGGCGCCCAGGCTGCCAGGAGCACAGGATCCTGAATGAGAAGTGATTGGCCTTGAGAAGGCAGTTCTAGGTCATTCAGCCTGATTTTGCAGCATCCCTGGCCCTACCTGCCCTTGGCCATCCACGTTGAACCCACCATTTCAGCGACGAATCAAGCAGTTCCTCTTGCCTGGCATTTCTGGTCCCTGGCAATGACACTCCCCTCCCCGTTTCCTACTTTTTAATTCATTGCTTATTCTTTAAGGCTTAGTCCTAATACCAACTCCTCCGTAGAAAACCGGCCCCATTCTTTGGGATAGTTACTCGATTCCTCTTAAGGAGTGCAGGCTGTAGAAGTGGTGCCCAGTTAGAATTGTGGCTATGCCATTTAAAATGCCCTATGACTTTGAGCAAATTAGTTAACCTCAATGAGCCTCAGTTTTGCTTCTCAATACAGGTGGTACTTGTACTTCAAGGGTTTTGTGAAGATTAAATGTAAAGTTGTTAGAACCTAGGTGTTTAATAATTGTGAGCACTGTTATTATCTGTCCTCCAATGTATTTTCTTTAGGCCTGTTATAACGTTTGCCCTTTGTGTTACCATTATTTGTTCTTATCTGCCCTATTAGAATTAAAAGCTGGAACAGTGTCTTGTTTACGTCAACATACAACAGTGTTGGGGAAATGTTGTATTATTTCTCAAAGTTGAATTCACTCTCCTTCCTATTGCAGTAGTCTTAAAGTCTTTCTTGCCTGCTTAACTTTGCCTTGGTGTAGTTTTTCTTTGAGCATGTATGTTTAGGTTCTGTGCTCATTGTTTCTTCTTGATTACAATGGTGTCTCATTTCTTCTTGCTGACTGAGAAGTGCTTCTCACATGTCCTCTGAACTAGAGATTCATCAATTTGGACTTAAAATAGAGCTTTGTGGAGTGAAGCTACTGCTTCAAGTCACTGCAGTTGGTAGTGTGTGATATGCAGGATGTGGAAAGGGTGGTAGTCTGTTTGACAGCATCCCAAGTGAGGTGAGTTCATCTTATGGAAGTAGCACCAGAAAACTATAGCACAGGCCTATCCCCTTTTCTTTCCTCTCTGTTATGAAAGGAGCATGAGAAAGATGCAATTTTCAAAGAAACAGAACAGCTGAGAACACAGTGCCCTTTCATGGGACACTGGGTTTGGTGAAGGAGAGAAGCGAGAGGAAACCAGACAGGAAGGGTTGCAAACAAAAAGCCTTCTGCAGTGGTGCAGGTAGTGTGGAGAGGGGTACCTTAAAGTACAGGGAATGAAATCGGTCCATTTAAGATGAGGAGGTGAGGTGGAATCAGAATGAGATGGAATAAAATAAAAGATGTTTGAGAAAAACAAAGGCAGCAGACAGAGGGGAGTTAATTAGGGGCATGGGTAACAGGGAAGGAAACTGACAGTCTGACAAGCTACTTGCATCTGAAGGGAAATATCAAGCACTTATGGACTTTAGAAAATTAGAGGACTTAGGAAGAGGGGGTTTGAGACCTGGCCTCTCCCACTTGCCCTTCCCCAACACACACATGCACAAACATAAATTGGTATGTTGGTAGTTTAATGCCACCACAAATTCTCCCTCATGGGCTAGTAGAGGCTAAGAAGATGAAGTTCAGGCTGCTGATTCTTAGTTTTTCTTTTTCTTCTTTTCTCTAACTGCCTTTTCTTAATGTCAACACTGCTCCCTAAATCCCTTTTGCTTACTCTTCCCCTTCTGTTTCTCATATAGGTGCAGGGTTGATGAGGGCAGATTCAGGACGTGAGAGTGGAGTATGAGAAAGAAAAATGGATTAAAACGATGTTGAAAGAGAAAAAAAGTTTACTCCTTTTTAGTATATTTAGTATATGTGGAACTCAGGCTGGGACTAGCATGTAAAAGTACTATACAAAGAAAATGAAATGGAGTTAAGTGAACTTATGTGTTTATAGATCCTGTTGTGAGAACATAGAAGAAAATTACTCAGGAAAGTCTCGGCTTCTCCTGAGGAAGGTCCAAGAGAAAACAGTGCTTAAAGTCAAGTCAGACAGATGAGCATCAGACATCAGTAGGATCTTCCGGGTCTGATGCTCGTACAAAGGAAGCTCTGAATGCTCTTTCCTGGAGCCTTTTAGCATTAGAGACTTACCCATCTGTCAGGGCTGGAGGAAGAGGCTGCCCCTCCAGGAGTCTTCCCACTAGACAGACTCTGCCTGGGAAAAGCTGGTCCTCCCAAGGCCCTCACCATGGCCCCTTTCATTTCTTTATTTCGAAAACTGTAGATGATGGGGTTGCACATGGGGGTGATGATGGTGTAGAAGAGGGAGAAAGGCTTGTCTTTGTCAGGACCGTGTGTGCTGCGGGGGTTCATGTAAGAGAACATGGCTGAGGTATAGAAAAAGATGACCACAGTCAGATGGGAGGCACAGGTAGAGAAAGTCTTTCCCCAACCTGAGGAGGAGGCTCTGCCCAGGATGGAGGCCAGGATGCGGGCATAGGAGATGACAATGAGCACCATGGGGCTGAGCAGCACCACAATGGCATCAGCAAAGATCACTCTCAGACTAAACTGGGGGTCTCCACAAGAGAGGGTGATCACTATGGGGGCCTCACAGAAGAAGTTTTCTATGTGGTTGTCTCTACAGAATGGACCATGAAATGTCATGTAATCAAGCAGGATGCCATTGATCAGCCCGATGAACCAGGCAGTACTCACCAGTCTCACACAGACCTGCTGGCTCATGATCTGGGCATAGCTAAGTGGGTGGCAGATAGCAACGAAACGGTCATAGGCCATGAAAGCCAGGAGAATGCACTCAGCCACACCCACTCCAAAAACCAGATACATTTGGGTTAAGCAGGAGGCAAAGGTGATAGTGTGATTCTTGACCACCAGGTGGATCAGCATCTGTGGGATGGTGGTGGTGATGAAGCAGACATCCAGAAAGGAGAGGTGGCCAAGGAAGAAGTACATGGGGCTGTTGAGCCTGGGGTCTGTCCAGGTGATGAAGATGATGAGGCCGTTCGTGGCCATGGCAAGGCTGTAGAGGGCTAGGAAGAGGGCAAAGAGCAATGCCCTTGTGGAAGGGGAGCTCTGCTCAAAGCCCACTAGGATAAACTCTGTCACTTTGCTGACATTCCTTAGGTCCACTGGCTTGGACCTGCCTGAGGAGGAAGGACAGGAAAAGCAAGAGATAGTTTTAGGATAATGCAAGGTACTCACTTGGACCCAGGATCACAGCTATAATTGCACAAGATGAATGAATGGTGGTAAACATTTTGGACCTTTACTAAACATTCATGTAATTGGCAGTGTTATGGGAGGGTAAAAATGCCAGTCACGTAGGCTACATACATGGAATCATAATATAAAAAATTAAGGAAGTTGTGGTTATACTTTATTCTAGTTTGATCTGGCCTTAAGTGAAGTAAAGTTCCAGGACCCTCAATACTGAAGGAATATCCTTAAATAAAATGTATTCAGAGGTGAAAAAACAAGACAATTGGGCCCAGAACCCATGCCAAACAGAGGACTGGAGTGTTTGAAGTGAGAGTACGGTGGCTGTTAGCTTATAGATCATACTGAGGAAACACTTAACTTTTGAAGATGTATTTCTCTAGGAAAAAAAAAAAAGGCTCAACTACAGGATCTATTTAAAACAATGAATTGGTTGAATTTTCAGGGAAAATAAAAACATGCTAACCCTCTGGATCTTCCCTTAGGTGAAAATGATTTCCATAATTTGAAACAATCATGCTTAGCTCCTCAATTATGCTACCTCTTTATAGACTCACTTCCCCAGGCTGCTGCTGTGTTAACCACCCATGCTGTGCATGCTGGAGATGGGACCTGGTTGTGAGCTCTTGGATGCTTCTTAACAGGAGACAGTTTTCCTGCTGGGATTGGAATTTAGAGCAGTACATCACTGGGTGAAAAGGATCAAACCATTCCTGTGAGAAAAGGGAATTATGATAAGGGTACAAATTCAATCTTTCTGGATAGACCTTCAGAGGATTTTCATATGTTCATATGTATCCAGGACTAAATCTTGTCCATCTTCAGAGAATAAGCATTCAGAATTCTCAGCTCTTTTATTCAGTATTGTAAATTTTAGGAAGTCATTATATTCATATGAAATCTCTCCTCTTCATCTTGTTTTGGAGTTAAGGTGTATCATATAGATCCCTTCCACTCTACTTCTTAATCTTTTCTTCTCCCCTTCTCATCTCTGATGGTGGGTGTCAGCCATTGAGCTACCTCTGGTTGAACTCCCTTCTCTTCTGTATGTCTTTACATCTCTATGTTACCTGTCTTAATTTTAGAAGATGCCTATGTCATTACTGCCACTCTTTTCAGCTCTGGATTCCCTCTAGGTGTTTCCTGATAGGTCAAGGCAGTGTTTAGGCATTAGGCCATTCCCACCATTGCTACTTTGGAATGATTCCCTAGAACTTGTACTTAGAACTTTTCCTCTTGTGAGCCCAGAAAGGGCAGGGAGGGGTAGAGAGAACTGTTTAATCCAAGATGTGGCTCAGAATGCTGGACCCAGTAGACATGTTGAAGGTGAGGTCAGAATTTTGTCAAGAGAAGTCAGTAAGCTAAACTTCAAACAGCTAGGACTTGACCAAGAAGAAACTGAAGTTCAGCCTAAGGAATAACTAGGACCTATAGGAGTATAAATGTCTACTTGAGGTTCACTGTGCCAGAAAGAATATTCTATGATACCTGGTGTCTAGTGACTTGTTAACTACCATCAAGGGTTAATAAATCAAACCTTTGTATAAATAAATGGGACAATATCCTGAAAATCTCATCCTACCTCATTCTGTTGCTTGACTGGTAATGATGTTCGTCACTGAAACATGTGGCAAATAACAAAGAAACTCTCATGGTGTTTGAAGAACTTGTCCAGGGAGGATGGTCTCACTGGTGGGCCACTCTGGAAAAGAAGTTGTGTATGATGACCTTGTTAGTTCTTTGACAACTATATCATTGGTGATGAATATTTACTTAAACATTATTAAGTTATGTGTGTCCTGTACTTTATAGAATAGGTGTGAAACCCTACATTTCACATATTCCATTTGTTAATTACCTATTCTCCCACTTTTTTTATAGTGTAGGTTTTAACCTTCTCAGGATTTCAAATTTTGTCTCAGTGCTAAGTAATTGAATTCTTGCACCTTAACAAAGTATTAGAAAACTGAAGTTAACATTAAAAAATTATATAACATGATCAGGTGGGATTCATTTCAGGAATTCAAGGACAGTTTTACTAGTCAATGTGATATATCACATTAACAAAACAAAGGATAAAAATCATATGATCATCTCAATAGATGCAGAAAAACAACACTATACATTTATTAGAATTATAGAATAAAATAAGGCCTGACAATTCTAAGTGCTGACAAAGAAATGTTGCCAGTGAAACTCATACATTGCTAATACATTGCTGGTGGGAATGCAAAATGGTACAACTTCTTGTAAAACAGTTGTTACATTGTAAAATTATTATAAATCAATAAAAAATGTTTAAAAAAAACCAGTTGTTAATGTCTCATACATTTAACCATACAACCTAGAAATCTCACTCCTAGGTTTCTACTCAGGGGCATTAAAAACCTAATGTTCATACAATAGCTGTATGCAGATATTTATAGCAGCTTTAGTCATAATCATCAAAAACTGACATTTTGAGTGGTGAATAAATACCTTCAAGTGGTGAGTAAACACACTGTGGTACACCCATACAATGAAATACTGCTCAGAAATAAAAAGGAAAAACTACTGCTATATATACAACACGGATGAGTCTCAAATGCACTATAAAAATAAAAGACAGAATCAACAGGGTACATACTGTATGATTTAATTTATACAACATTCTGGAGATGGCAAAACTATAGGCACATAAAACAGTTCACTGATTGCCAAGGCTTGGGGGTAGATGGAAGAGTTGACCAAATTGATTACATAGGGGCATGAGGAAACTTGGGGGGATGATGGATGATGAAATTTTGAGTTATGTGTCTTTGATTGCAGTGATGGTTAGAAGACTATTGTCAAATATCATACAACTGTACACTAAAAAGTGTAAAATTTACTGAATATATATTATATCCTAATAAAAAGATTTGGGGTAGGATTTCCATTTCTGAACCACCCTTCCATCCCCACACCCCACAAAACTATAAAACTCAAATAATGCTATATAAAATAGTTTTAAAACCTTGTAAAGTTCTTGCTGAAATTTCAAGAAAATAAGGAAAATCTTCAGTGGGCAAAAATAAAGAAAAAGCTAAAAATCAGAAGGACAATCAGGTACTAATACCATGTTTGCCAGGGAATGTTTGTGGATCTCAATAAATAGGCTTCAGATGACTACACTAGAATAGGAGGCAAGCCCTTTGGACCTGAACAATGTAGGAAGTTGGAAATGAGATCATGGCTAAAACTTATACCCTCACAGTGCTACACACTCAGTAATAGTGGTCAAGGAACAAATCCTCCCACTGGCAAAGGAAAGCAACATGGATATTTGTCTATGTTAGCCTGGGTTTCGGGGGAAAAAAATCTTCCTTGATAATTTAGAACCACAAACTTTTGCTCTTGAATTTATATTACATACCTAGTCCCAGAATAATAATTCTAAGCCAAATAATTATGTAAGGTAAATAATTTTGAGAAGATGGTTCTGACTTGGTATCTTTCTGGAGAAATTGACAGAAACAAACATAAATTCTCTCACGAAATAGACTGCACAGAATTTCCACATGTGAATTCTGGTAAACATGAGCCGATGATCCCAAATTACAAAGCAATCACTTTGAGCAACAGTTAAAAGAAACAAGAAATATCAAACCAGACTCCTCAGTATCTTTAGATAGTGGAATTTTTTGGCTTAATAATACAATGTATGTTTAACATGTTCAAATAAATAAAATCTGAAGTTGAAAACAGGAGAAAGGAACAAGATAGTATTGATAAAGGCAGGTATATTGAAAAGAAACAAGTAGGACTTACATTTTTTGAAATTAAAAACTTAGACATTTCAATAGTGCATTACACATAATAGAAGAAACAGCTAGAAAATGTATAAGATGGAGCTAAAGAATTACCCAGAACACAACTCAGAGACAATGAGATAAACTAAAAAGAGAGTTAAGAGATATGGCAGAACAAAATGAGAAAAAAATAACATATGGTAATGACTAGAAAGAATGAAGAAGAAACAATATTCAAAAAGATAATGGCTGAGTGATTTTTTTCCCAGGTTAAAGAAAATTTTTTTTCCTTAAATTTAGAAGGGATAACAAATCTCAAACAAAATAGATAAAAATAAACAAGGAAGTAAATTTCAAAATATCAAATACAAAGAGAAGATCTTCTGGCTTCTGTCTCTTAAGAGTAGCCAGAGAGAAAAGACAGACAGTTGACAAAGAAAAGATACTAGACCAAAGAAGGGCTTTTCAGTAGCAAAAATATAAACCAAAATGGCTGGATTCTGACTAGTCTAAAACAACTCTCTCTCCAGATACCCCAAAAACAATAAAGGTCAAAAAAAAGAAATAAAACTGCACAAAACATATTGCCTCAACAATAAGCAGAAGACAGAGAGTGCTACAAACTTCAAAATACCGTAAGTAGAAAAATAAATACCAACTCCAAACAGATCTATCACTCATGCTCCCCTGGGAAGCTTTTGTGGATAGTAAAGGCCATCCAGAAAATTTGTATAGAAAAAAGAAGAGAGGAATGAGTGGAGTGCCTAAGATTTATTTAAAATCTCTTCCACCAAAAGAAAGTCCACCCAACTTTAGAACTGATGGAAAAGTTGTTCTGGGATTATAGGAAATGTAGTTTGGAGACTCCACCCTCTTCACAATTCCTGTAATGGCTGTGCTGTCACACCGAACTCTTAGCCTCAGTATCTAGAACTCTAGGAAGGGTGTAGTTCAAGCCACATAGAAATACACATTATCTCCTATTCCTTAGGACTCTTAAGTTCTCAAAATCCAGCCACCTCAAGACCCCAACATTATGACCTCAGTTTCAACACGTTTCCTACTGATCCTTATTTTACTGTTTTTGGTGCTGCCTAAACAGTCATTGAAGTAGCAGAAGCTGGAGGTTACAACCACTCTCTTGTTAGATATAGTTCTCAGCATTACAGACATTTGCACTTGTTTGGGTGTGTTGTACGTGTATGAAAGAGAAATGGACAGTTGTGATTTTGAAGGACCTTTTGAATCAACTGTCAACCTGAAAACCTTGTGATATTGAGGTTAAAACTGTGTTTTGGTGTCTGAAAATTCCAGTATAGTTGCAAATTTTTTAGATTTCTCCCTATAAGTGGAAAAATTGATATATGTTAAAAGGGGGAAATGTTTTTTCACAACAAACAATTCACTGAAAAATGCAGCCTGTAATTTGTGTTTTTTGGTTAGAAAGGTGGTCAAAGAAGTAAGATGAAAAGTTTGCATACGTAATATTTCATATGCTTCAGGAATTCAGAATTCAGAATTCCTGAAGCATATGAAATAGGAAGTAGAAACCCTTGCCCAGAATCCTAGGAAACTGCCACTTTTCACTGCCTCCTAATTGTTGAGGAGACTTTTTTTGGTTTTTTTTTTTTTTTTTGTCTTTTTGCAAATTTGTATTAGATTTTTGTTTTATCTCCCAAGTTAATATTGTGCTTGGTTATCAAATGTAGTCAGTCAAAAGTTGAAGCTTTTATTTTTGGGGGGGAAGAAGTTTAGAAAAAAACATTCACTCTAATATTGAAGTGGAGAAAACATTCAAGTCTTTAATCCATTTTGAGTTGATTTTTTTGTATGATGTAAGTTAGTGGACTCGTTTCATTGTTTTGCATGTGGCTGTTCACTTTTCTCAGCACTGTATTGAAGAAAATTTCCTTTCTCCATTGTATGTTCTTAACTCCTTTGTCATAAATTAGTTGTTCATATATATGAGTTTATTTCTGGGCTCTCAATTCTGCTCCATTGATCTGAGTCTGTTTTTCTGCCAATAATATGCTGTTTTGATTACTATAGCTTTGTAGTATAATTTGAAATCAGGAAGAGTGATACCTCCAGCTTTGCTCTCTTTTTCTTAGGATTTCTTTGGCTATTTGGGGTCTTTTGTGGTTCCTCATAAATTTTAGGATTTTTTGTTCTATTTCTGTGAAAAGTATCATTGAGATTTCAATACTGATAGCAATAAGTCTGTAGATTGCTTTAGATAATATGGACATCTAAACAATGTTAATTCTTCCAAGCCAAAAGCACCAAATATTTTTCCATTTCTTTGTGTCTCCTTCAACTTCCTTCAACAATGTCTTTTAGTTTTTGGTGTACAGGTCTTTCACCTCCTGGGATGAATTTATAACTAGGTATTTTATTCTTTTTGTTGCAATTGTAAATGGAATTTTTTTTTTTAACCTACACACATTCTCCCATATACTTCATTTTTTAATTTTAAAAAATTGAATTATGATTCATGTACAATATTATATGTTACAGGTGCACAATATAGTGATTAACATTTTAAAAGGTTATACTCCATTTATAGTTATTATAAAATATTGGCTATATTCCCCATATTGTAAAATATATCCTTGTAGACTGATTTATACAGAATAGTTTATATTAATACTAATTCTTCCAATCCAAGAACATGGTATATCTTTCCATCTGTTTGTGTCATCTTTAATTTCTTTCATCAGTGTCTTACAGTTTTTCAAGTACAGGTCTTTTACCTCCTTAAGTAGGTTTATTTCTAGGTATTTTATTCTTTCCGATGCGATTGTAAATGGGATTAATTTCTTAATTTCTCTTTCCACTAGTTTGCTGTTAGTGTATAGAAACACAACATATTTTTGCATAAAGATTTGTACACTGCAACTTTACTGTAGTCATTTGATTATTGCTATTTTTATAAGTATGTTCAGCATTAATATAAACTGACAGTTTTCCAAAGTGCAAGTTTTCTTTTTTTTTTCTTCTTTTTACATTGAACTATAGTTGATTTACAAATTTATATTAGTTTCAGGTGTACAACATAGTGATTCAATATTTTCATAGATTACACTCCATTAAAGTTATTACAAAATAATGGCGATATTTCCCTGTGCTGTACAATATAGTCTTGTTGCTTATTTATTTTATACATAGTTGATTGTGTTTCTTAAACCCATACTTCTATCTCTTCTCCCCCTTCCATTTAGAAACCACTATTTTCTCTTCTGTACCTGTGAGTCTGTTTCTGTTTTCCATATACATTCATTTGTATTATTTTTTAGATTCCAAATAAAGTGATATGACACGATATTTGTCTTTCTCTGTCTGACTTATTTCACAAAGCATATTTCTTAGGTCCATGTACATTAAAGCAAATATTCCATTTTGGCTGTTGACTGAGTAATATTCCACTCTGTGTGTGTGTATGTGTTTGTGTGTACCACATCTTTATCCATTCATCTTTTGATGGACATTTAGGTTGCTTCCATGTCTTGGCTATTATAAATAATGCTGCTATGAACATTGGGGTGTATATATCTTTTTGACATAGTGGTTTTTTCTTTCAGATATATACCCAGGAGTAGAATTGCTGTATAATATGGTAGCTCTATTTTCAGTTTTTTGAGAAACCTCCATACTGTTCTCCATAGTGGCTGCACCAATTTACATCCACCAACAGTGTAGGAGGATTTCCTTTTCTCCATGTCCTTGCCAGTACTTGTTATTTATAGACTTTTGGTAATAGCCATTCTGAAAAGTGTGAGGTGATATCTCATTTTGGTTTTGATTTGCATTTCTCTAATAAATAGCGACATTGACCAGCTTTTCATGTGCATGTCAGCCATCTGTATGTTGTCTTTGGAAAAATGTATATTCAGGTCTTCTGCCCATTTTTTGACTGAGTTGTTTGTTTTTGATATTGAGTTGTATGAGCTGTGTACATATTTTGGATATTAACACCTTATCAGTGCGAATATTTTCTCCCACTCAGTATCTTTTTGTTTTGTTAATGGTTTCCTTTGTTATGCAAAAGCTTTTAAGTTTAATCATGTCCCACTTGTTTATTTTTGCTTTTCTTTCTTTTGCCTTAGGAGACAGATTCAAAAAATATTGCTATGATTTATGTTGGAGGGGGTTCTGCCTAGGTTCTCTTCTAGGAGTTTTATGGTTTTAGGTCTTACATTTAGGTCTTTAAACCATTTTGAGTTTATTTTTGTATATGGTATGAGGGAATGTTCTAATCTCATTCTTTTACTTGTAGCTATTCAGTTTTCCCAACATTTGTTGGAGATTCTGTCTTTTCTCCCTTGTATATTCTTGTCTTCTTTCTTATAGATTTATTGATCATAGGTGCATGGGCCTATTTCTGGGCTCCTATAGATATCAGTTACATCCAACTGGTCTACTGTGTCATTCCTCTGCCTTTTTACTTAACTTTCTCTGCCTCTGTGAATTTATGTGATCTTGAAGGGGTGTTCTTATGTGGGAGCACCCCTATGCAGACTGTGTGTGCCCAATGCCTTTGGTGGGAGGGTTGGATTGAATGTGGGTGCCAGTCACATCTTCCCTATCATCCTTTGCTGGAACCTATCATCTTGGTAGCAGGTAGGGATGGAGATGTAAGGAATAGGTCCAGCACAGAGTGTGAGATAGGACTTCCTCTCTGTTCAGTGGCCTTTGTGGTCCTGTCAGGGGCAGGATCTAAGCCCAAGTTGCTGGAGCAGAAGCCCTAACGCTCAGTCTCAAGCTGGCTGTGTTTTTCCTTCTCCCTGCAATGGAAGGTTCATTCCAGAGGAAGAGAGTGCTGAACCATGTGGGGCTCATGCCTTTACAGAGGTCTGATGCTCTTCCTGTGTAGACATCTGTGGTTCTGCTCAGATGCAACCCCAATTTGCATCTTATCCCTAATTGTGGCCACCTTAGATCCTGTGCTGCACTGTGGCATGGAGTGAGTGGGACTGAGGCATTTACTCACCTCAGGCTGGGGAGCATGGTAAAATGGTCACAGGAAACTCAAAGCCTGGGGGCAAGCATCCACACAGTCCTCATGACTGGAGTCCAGGCTTCTTTAGCCTTTCTATCTGTCTCAGTAGTTCTCCAACCAGCCAAGAGGGCTTGTCTCCCATGCATAGGATCCCAGGATTGGGACATTCAGCATGTTGCTCCCCTGTTCAGTCCTCAGGCAGGTGTCTACCCAACGCAATCTCTTTTATCCTCTGAGTCTCCTCTATGGAGTACAGGTCCTGACCTGATCACTTTTCTTCCCATCCTACCCGCTTACACATGCATCTTTCTTACAGCTGTGGTTGTACAGGAGTCCTGCCAGTTTCTGCTAGTTTTCAGTCAGAATTGTTACACATGTGGATGTACTTTCGATGTGTTCATTGTGGGGAGATAAACTCAAAGTACTCCTACTCCAACATCTTGATCTCTTCTTCCACTTAATATTTGTAATAGTTTCTGGTGGTGTCTTTAGGGTTTTCTATATATAAAATCATGTCATTCACAAATACTGAGTTTTACTTCTTCCTTTCCAATTTGGACGACTTTTATTACTTTTTCTTGCCTAACTGCTTTTGGTTAGGGCTTCCAATACTATCTTGAGTGGCAAGAGTGGGCATTCTTGTCTCATTCCTGATCTTAGAGGGACAGCTTTCAGTTTTTCACCATTGAGTGTAAGATTGTTTACTATGTCTGCAAGTCTGTTTCTATTTTGTAGGTAAGTTCATTAGTGTCCTCTTTTTCTTTTTTTTTTTAGGTTCCACATATGAATGATATCATATGGTATTTTTCTTTCTCTTTCTGGCTTACTTCACTTAGAATGACGGTCTCCAGTTTCATCCATGTTGCTGCAAATGGCATTATTTTATTCTTTTTTTTAATCACTGACTAGTATTCCATTGTATAAATATATCACAACTTCTTTATCCAGTCATCATTCAATGGACATTTAGGTTGTTTCCATGTCTTGGCTGTTGTATATAGTGCTGCTATGAATATTGGGGTGCATGTATCTTTTTGAATTAGAGTTCCCTTCAGATATATGCCCAGGAATGGGATTGCTGGATCATATGGTAAGTCTATTTTCAGTCTTTTGAGGAATCTCCATACTGTTTTCCATAATGGTTGCACCAAACTATATTCCCACTAGCAGTGTAGGAGGGTTCCCTTTTCTCAACATCTTCTCCAGCATTTATCATTTGTGGACTTTTGAATGATGGCCATTCTGACTGGTGTGAGGTGATACCTCATTGCAGTTTTGATTTGCATTTCTCTGATAATTAGCAATGTTGAGCATTTTTTCATGTGCCTATTGGCCATTTGTATGTCTTCACTGGAGACTTGCTTATTTAGGACTTCTCATTTTTGGATTGTGTTGTTTTTTGTTGTTGTTGTTGTTGTTGTTAAGTTGTATTGAGCTGTTTATATATTCTGGAAATCAAACCTTTGTCAGCCGCATCATTTACAAGTATTTTCTTCCATTCCATAGGTTGTTGTTTTGTTTTTGGTTTCCTTTGCTGTGCAAAAGCTTACGAGTTTAATTAGGTCCCATTTGTTTAGTTTTGCTTTTATTTCTACTACCTGGATAGACTTCTCTAGGAGAACATTGCTAAGATTTATGTCAGAGAATGTTTTGCCTATATTTTCTTTGAATATATGTTTTGAATGAAAGGATGAGGGGCTTATTTGAATATTTTCTCTTCTAGGATGAGGGGAAGGGGTCTCCATGGACTGGATACCTGAATAATTTCCCTATGACTCAGCTTCTTGGGGAGGGAGGGGCCTACCATGCTCGAAAGTTTTCCAATCTCATTACAAAAGTTCTTTGCCAGTGTATGAGCTTGCCACATTTCACTTTCTGAAGTAAACCAAAGAAAGATACAAATAATGGATTGATCATTTTCCAGATTTAATAATCTCAAGTAAAAATCCTACTATTTCCCCAGTGACTTATAATACAGAACATTTCCCAGTACATCTCAGTAAGGCCAATAGAAACTACTTTGAACTTGCAAACTTTTCTCCCTGGGGAAACCTGGTAATAGTGTTGAGCACTCTGAAGAGGCACTTGGGTCCCAGCCAGTCTCTGCCTAGACTGAGTCCCTCTTCCTCCCTCCTTTGATGTGTGTGGTAGTAGGTATAAGGGGTGGAGAAGGAATAGTCAAACTGAGACCCTCAGGACCTCATTAGCATTTGTTACTTAGAAATTCCCAGAGGTTCCAAGTGTGGACATCCCAATAGGCAGCTTTACTTCAGATCAATTAAGACCAGCCTGAGTTTTGCTTTTACTCTAAATGAGTCTCAGGAGGTTAGTTAGGAAGATACCTACAGCAACTCCCTGAGTGACAACCCAAAGAGGATCAGGAGCAGCTGGGATTTATTAAAGGCATGAACAAAGAGCATATGTCCAGGAGATATCCCTAAAGATCTTGTTCTGAACATCTTGAGTAGCCTGGCAACTCCAGGGCTAACTCTCCCTGCCGTGCAACTTAAGGACTGTCCCCGGAAGGCTTTCTCTACTCCCATCCTAATCTTTCCTTTGCAGTCACTTCTGGATTAGTCAGGAGAGGCTGGTCTCTGACTTTGGGACATCCCTGTTAACAGTGCATTTCTCTAATCCATCCCAACCACCAATAGACAGATTAAATCCCTTCTGGAAACAGGACTTTCATCTCATTGTACCCTGTATCACAGATTGTTTCCAATAACAAAAAAGTAAAAGCAATCTAATTATTCAGCAATAGATAAACCGTTAAGTAAAATATGGAACACCTAATAATGACATTTTATGCAGTCATCAAAATATTTGATTATGAGTTGTTTACTGCATGAATACCTACTTACCTATAATTTTAAGTAAAAAATCAGGATGAAGAATCTATATATCATATGAAAAAGCTATGTAAAATCATATTTAGGCAAGGAATAAATGGAAATATATCAAAATGATAACCATGGAAGTCTTATGGATAATATCTCCTACTTATTATTTTTCTTAAACTTTTTCATAGCTTCAATAGCATGTATTACTATCATAATCAGGAAGAACACATTAAAATGTAATGGAGCCATTCACCACAGAGTTATGATTTTCTAATGTAACACCAAAGAAAAATGACTGATCAATTTATTTGTCCCCTAGGGCTGCCATAACAAATTACCACAAACTGGGTAGTTTAAAACAACAGAAATTTATCCTCTCACAGTTCTGAGGGCTAGAAATCCAAAATCAAGATGTTGGCGTGGCTGGTTCCCTCTGGAGGCTCTGAGGGAGAATCTGCTCCATACAGCTCTCCTTCTGGTGGCCGGTGGCAATCCTTGGCATTCTTTGGCTTGTAGACACATTACTCCATCATCACATGGCCTTTTCCCTGTGTGTCTGTGTCCAAATCTCCCTCTTCTCATAAGGACACCAGTCATTAGATAAGGGTCCGCCCTAATCCAGTACAACCTCATCATAACTTGATCACATCTGCTAGGACCCTATTTCCAAGTAAAGTCACACTCACAGTTTTATTTCCAAATAAAGTCTCACTGCTTGGAGAATAAACACTCAGACTTCACTCTCTGTTTTACCTCTCATCTCTAGTCAAATGGTAGAACCCAAATGGAAACCAGAGGGCAAGGGAGCCTATGATAGAAACCATACACATCATCCCCTGGGAACACTGAGCAGGGTGTGGAATGGATTTATAAGGGTGAAAAGAAACTATACAGGACACTGGATATTTATCTAATGTAATAGATGTTTGCAGGTTTGGATTGAGCCCTCATTTCCTCCCTAGTAGTTGTCAAGAGGCTGTTCCTTGACACATGGGCCCCTCTACTTTGTTTCATCAAGGTAAGCACTCAAGAAGAGCCAGAAAGAGAAAATCCCAGTGGAAGCTGAAGTCTCTTATAACCTAATCATGGAAGTGATATACCATCATTTTCCCTATGTTGTATTCATTAGGAGCAAGTCAGTAGGTCCAGTCCACATTTAAGGGGAAAGAATTAAACAAGAATGTGAACAACACTGGCCCCCTTCATTCTCTCTAATAAGATTCCTGATTTTCTTCCCTGTCTTCCTAGTAACCAAATGGTTCAGGGGTAGGTGGGTCCCTTCCCAGCTCTAGGGGATCAATCTTAATTAGCCCAAGCCAATTATGGTTATCCTATTTCCCTTGCCAAGGGTTACTTTATATATTAGAGTATGATAAAATTCTGGTTAAAAAAAATGTGAGGCTAATCATCTGGGACACTTTTGAGATTATCCTCATTCTTAAAAGGGACACAAAAATAGGAGAACTTCCTGCTCCTCTGAATGTAGTGGCGATTTTTTTGGTTATTTTGGGTTTTTTGCATTTGATGTTTAGAACCATGTCAGCCATCTTGGAAACACGTGGGCATCCAGACTAAGAAGGCAAACCAACACCAAGTGAGGATGGCAGAGCAAAAAGATTTAGTGAACACCTGGTTACTGAGTTGCTGAATTAACCAACTCTGAATCATCCATCTCTAAAGTCCCTGTTATGTGATTTAACAATGTACTTATTGTTGCATCACTTATGGTTGAATTTATATTACATTCAACTAAAAGTATCCCAACAGATAGTAGTGTGCCTTATTTGTTAAACAGCAGCTATCCCACACAGAGTATCTAACTCTTATTAAAGTCTGTGACCTTGGGCAAATTATTTAAACTCTCTTTACTTCAGTTTTCTTATCTGCAAAATGGGATTAATAATAATACCTATGTCACATATCTTATGAAGATTAAATCCATCAATTTATATAAAGTGAACAATGTCTCATACATTACAAGGCTGCAATAAATTTGAGATATTATTATTATTATTATTATTATTATTAATGTCAGACATTAAGTTAGGCAACTTACACAGTCATTATTTTCTTTCCAGGAAGGTAGATACTACTACTTTTATTTTACTGGTGAAAAAACGAGATCAAGCAGAGGAAATAATTTATTCAAAGTCACACAATAACTATATTAGGTAGAGACTAGTGTACCTTCATTTTATAGATATGAAAATTGAGTTTTAGTAAACAGTAGAGCCAAAATGTCAGCCAGACATTCTAGCTCCAGAGCCCATGCTTTTAACAACTATTGAATGTATTGGCTCCTCAGATGGATCATAAGTTATTGAATCATACTTTTATTGTTGGATAATTAGTTTTATAAACTTCCAAAAGCTGTTATAAGTAAATGAACATCTTGTACATATATCCTTGGCATAGTTAAACAACTATTTCTATATGATAAATTCCTAAAAGTGAAGAGGATCTGTTTTTAATGTCCAACGATGCCTTGCAAAATCAAAGGAACAAAAATAAGAAATTAATAAAAACTTTTTAACATGATTTAGAGCAAGGCATGTGAACTAGAGAGGAGAGAGATCTTTGTCTATTCTCTAAACTGGACTTGCAAATTGGATATGCAAATTAGGAGCAGATCTGTGCTCCTAGCCCCTACTCCCATCCTCACAAATTTAGACTCTTGTTTTTCTGGTAGTACCTTGAGATTAGAGCAAGAGTATGAAAAAAAAATTGGAGGGAAACATGACAGAACATCCCAGGCCTGGGGTTGCTTGCTCTAGTCCCTCCTCCAGCTACTATCATCCTAAGCAGCTTCTTCATCCTCACAGAGGACACAGCAGCCTCCTCCAACACCATCCCAAGACAAGTGAGGAGTGAAGTCCCAAGAAAATCTCCAGTAGGTTTTGGGGGCTGTATTTAGAAAGGGGAAGCTCATGTCTAAATCCCTGATTGATGCTCACAGAATGGTGGAATTGATGATGTTGCCATCAAATTCTAGGGGAGGGGGGAGCAGATATTTATATATGTTCCTAAAGATGTGTACCTACATTTTACCTTGAAATCTCTGATTGTGAGAGGCTTGCTGTGGCAACTTGAGCTAATGGGGCAATAGGCAAAAATGGCAGTGTGATGGTTAATTTTATGTGTCAATTTGACTAGGTCTTAGGATGCCCAGATATTTGGTTAAATGTTATTTCTAGGTTATCAGTGAGGGTGTTTCCAGAAGAGATTAGCACTGGAATAGGTGTGCTGAGTAAAGCAAACTGTGTTTTCCAATGTGGTTGGGCATCATTCAATCGGCTAAGGGCCTGAAAAGAATAAAAAGGCAGAGGGAAGGAGAACTTTCTCTCTGACTGAGCTATGGCATTTGTCTTCTCCTGACCTTACACTGGGACTTACGTTATTAGTGTTTCAGTTCTCAGGCCTTAGAACCTGCACTAGAACTAAACCACCAGCTTTCCTGGGTATCCAACTTGCGGATGGCTGACTGTGGGATTTCCCAGCCTTCAGAATCATATGAGCCAATTCCTCATAATAGACCTCTCAAGATATATAAAATTTATACTGTTAATCCTTCTCCTGGCCTTTCCCAAAGGGACTTATGGCCTTTTACCAGAGTTACTGTGCCTTGGAGAAAATGAAATAATCAGACCTTTTGGGGACTACTGACACTGACTTTGAACTGACACAAATTCTAGGAGACCCAAAATGTCACTGTGGTCCCTCAGGCAGAATAGGGGCTTACAGGAGTTAAGTGATCAATGGAGTTTTAGCTCAGATCCATCTGAAAGAGGGCACAGTGTGTCACCAAACCTATTCTATTTCTTCATTTCAAGAATACATACTCAGCAGTTCGGAGAATCCCCACATTAATTCCCTGACCTTTGGAGTGAGGGTTATTATGGTGGGAAATGCATGTGGAAACCACTAGAACGGACTCTACCTAGGAAAAAAGTAAACTAAGAGCACTGCCACACTGCTGGGGGGATTGCAGAGATTAGTGTCACCATCGAGGACTTGAAGGATGCAGGAGTGGTGATTCCCACCACATCCCCATTCAACTTTCCCATGTGACCTATGCAGAAGATGGATGGATCTTGGAGAATGAGAGTAGATTTTCATAAGCTTAACCAGGTGGTGACTCCAACTGCAGCTGCTGCACCAGATGTGGTTTCAATGCTTGACCAAAATAATACATCCCCTGGTACCTGGTATGTAGCTATTGATCTGGCAAGGGTTTTTTATTTTTTCTTGATACCTGTTAGTTAAGATCACCAGAAGTGGTTTTCTTTCAGCTGACAAAGCAAGCAATACATCTTTTCTGTCCTACCTCAGGAATATATCAACTCTCTAGCTGTACTTCATAATTTACTTTGCAGGGATCTTGATCACCTTTTCCTTCCACAGTATATTACACTGGTCTATTACATGGAAGTCATTACTGCAAGTTTATTTTAAAATAATAGTAAGAATCTTCTTAGCAGTATGTGTATCATATGATAGTCAAATGGATTGTGTATTCATCATCAGTGAAAAAAGAGCCTATGTTTTCATGTTCATTCATGAAGCTTTAGAAACCATGGGAAATATGTAAGGTCTAAAGACTCCATGCACCTTCTTGCCTCCACTGACCTTAGTGCCTAGGGGGCAGGCCAGCTACTCTGATTAACATTCCTCTTCTACATAGAGCTAAATGCGTAAGTGGACTCAGAGTTCCTCTTGAGGAGCCACACTATTTTTTTTCTCTTTGCAAGCATACCAGAGAGTATAGGTTCCAAAATTCAGAGTTGGGGGTTGGGGGAAAGAGAGAGCCCCCACTTAAGCTTTGAGCCTAAGTAACATTAGCTAACTCAGAATTTACCAGAAAGTCCTATATTAGTTTTCAGACACTGACTCAATTAATTAATGATTCCCATTCTGTCACTTTTCCTTACTTCTGAGTCTAAGATGAGATCAGTCATGAATAGGCCCAGTGAAATTTCATAAGGAATCAATATTAGATAAAGCACCTGTCTAGTGCTATCTCACAAGACTTACCTCTGATTCCCCTATGTGAGATCTGCTCACAGTGCAGGTAAGTGTCCCATTTCAAAATTCCTCACTTTTTTCCCCCTTAGCTGGATGTTTTCCTCAAACATCTATAGAAAAATTTTAAATACACAAATGTAAGTAAACTTGAGATTTAATACTTGAGGAATGTGGCAGTATTTCCTGACTTCTGTGCTGTTTAACACTGAAACCAAATCTCTCCTTATAACCAAAGTAGTTATTGTATAAGTGATAGAAAGGTTTCTAGTTATAAGGAAAAGAGCAGGCAATAAGCAAAAGAGGTGAAAGTGAAATGGAAGGTAAGATGTTTGTTGAAGGAAAGTCAAGAGTGAACAGAAGGGGCAAAGACTTCCTATTGGCACAGACTTCCCCTTAGTAATAAATCACTGCTCAATTATTTCTAGTAAATTCTTGTAATTCTTTTTCTCCTCACAGGTCATTCACTCTAACTTATATCAAATTAAACTCAGCTCCTGCTTCATGAAAAAAAGCCAGCACAAATCATTATCCAGTGAAACAATATCTCAACAGGTCTCTTGCTTGCTCTTAGTTCTGACTAAGAAGAGAAATTTTGCTCCTCCATCCTTTCTGGAAGACATACCCAAGTCCTCACAGACTGTCATATTTATGGGCTCCCTCCTTTACCTGTTCATCAGGGGATGGTGAAGAGTGAGCTTCTAGACTACTATATTCTCTAGAACTTTAAACATCTGGCATTCAGTCTCATATTTATCAAGCAACTACTATGCTCCAGACACTCTTTTCAGATGCAGGAGACGCAGCAATGAAGAAGATGGATAAGTCCCTTGCTCTTATGATTGTAGATTCCAGAGGAAGGGGAAGTTAACTATCAAATCAATGAGTAAACAAACATAATATTATTCAGATAATAATAGACATTATACCGTTTTAAATTGGGTGGTCAGGGAATGACCTGAGACAAGAATAATACAAACAAATACTATGCCCAAAATAGGGAGATTAAAGAAACACATGCTTCCTAAATGCTAAGATGCCCAGATCTCTTTCCCCACTTAACTCCTAGTTGCTAGAAGCATGGTCTTAAGCCTCCAAGTAGAAGACTGAAGTGTCTTCTCTGAGGAATCAGAGCAGTATAAGGAAAGGCCTAAACATATTGATATCATTGCCTCCTAACCAAAGACCTAACCAAGATTAAACAATGAAAAAGCTCAGAGTTGGTAAGTCCCACCAAAGCACTTGGAATTTCACCCATATTTTAGTCTTACTCTAAATATGAACAGATAACCAGGTATTACTAGGTAAATGAAGAAACCTTCCAATATGAAAGATAAAGACCGGGGTTGGGGGGGAGGGTACAGCTCAGTAGTAGAGTGTGTATTTATCATGCATGAGGTCCTGGGTCCAATCCCCAGTACCTCCATTGAAAAATAAACCTAATTACTCCCCCTCCCCACAAAAAGAAAAGTTCGCAAAAAATAAAGATAAAGACCAAATCAAACTAACAGGAAAAAAAGGGCAACTAGAAGAAACAGAGAATATTCAGAGAGAAGAAAACCAAAGTCAAAACCCAAAGACATCCAGAGAGATGATATACATCAATGAAGCAAGTACAGGATGCTATAAAAAGAAATACTTAAAAAACAAAAGCTCTTAGAATTAAATATAACAACGAAAATGAAAATTTCAATAGAAAAGAAGGAAAATAAAGTTAAAGATAACTCCCAGGAAGTAAGATGAAGAGCCAAAGAGGCTATCACACAGGAGAAAACCATCAATAGTTAAAATTTTTTCCCTCAGAATTGAACAATTTATTAGCACTGCATGAATTTGCAGATTAAAGGATCTAAAAAGGCTCAGTGTGATAAAGAAAATTAAAAAAAAACACTGAAGTACACTACTGTAAAAATACAGTACCCTGGGACCGTACTGTAAATGTAGAGAAAATTCTGTAAGCTTCCAGATGGATAGAAATATAGAAAAATAGAAATCATAAGATAAAAAGAATCATAAACCCAAAATGGTTTTATACTTCTCAAATGCAACTCCAGAATCTAGAAAACAATGGATAAATATCAAAGAAAAATATTATTTCCAATGTAGAATACTATACCAAATGAAATTACCAATCAAGTGTGAGGGTAGAATAAATAAACTTTTGACATGCAAGTTCTTACATTTACCTTCCTTTCACTTTTTCTTAGAAGATACTAGAGGATAGTTTACTCCGAAAAAAAAAAAAAAAGGAATTAAACTAAGAAAAGAGGAAGATACAGGATGCAGAAGACAGGAGATCTATAAGAGAGACAGGTAAAAGAAATCCTCGATGATGAAGCCTTTAGATGAGACTTATGTACTAGATTGGAGCAGTGCTACTCAAAAGTAATACATATTAAGGGCTGTCATCCCCATTCCCTCTGTCATTATTCCATTTTTTAAAAAATCTTCACAAGCTTCTGTTAAGTGTATTCCACCAAAAAAAGATATGGGCACAAGTTTCAGGAACCAGGGAATCTAAATTAGAAGAAAGCCAAAGGGAATTCCTAGGACGGCAGTGAAAGGAAGCCCCAGGCTCACAGCTGCAGAGCAGGACCAAGGAGCAATAAGGGCAGAATGAATCTCTTAGAAGTGTCTTAGGGTCTGTCTGTTGGTCTGCCTGTTTGTCTCTCTTTCAGTCCCCCATAGACTCACAAACACACACACACTCACACACTCTGGACTGATATATTAGCTGATGAAATTACTCTGTGGAAAATTATAGTGAGAGATAATCAGAAGATATGAGAGGAAACAGCAATTGGCAAAAGAAATATGACTGTGAAATTGTGAAAAAACAAAGCAATTATTAACTTAGGGGAAAGATTTAAGAATGTAAACATAGCACATTAAAATAATCTGATGGGAATATCTGGACAGACAATAATCATGTAAATACTGAACACTGATTTAACCAAAAACTATACTATAACTCTACAGGGAGGATGTGGAAGGAAGAGCCGAGAGGATGGAAACACACCAGAGCTAAATCCTCTCTACTATTTCTATCTACCATAATTGGATGACAAAGGACAATGTCAAAAATGCATGAATGAACAAGATTAGCAATCTGGAGATAAGTAAACAGAGATGTATAAAAGACACAGCTAGAAAAGCAGTCAAAAGTTGTTGCCTCTGGGGAGGAAGATTTGGAAAAGCAAAGAGGAGTAGGGTAGAGAGCCACTATATTTACACTGAGTGTTTCAGTACTATTTGATAACTCTTTAAACTTCGTGCATGTATTATGTTAATCAAAATCAAAAGTAATATTTAAAATCCCTGGGTTCCAAGAGAGGCCATAATACCTGATTTTGGTCTATATATAAATTGGACATTGACTCTGAATATCCAGCTTGCTCTCACCTTGTAAATGCCTGGCTTACACTCCCCTCTTTATGTCCTAAAACGCACAATGAAATCTCGTGGACATAGAATATGGGTGTGCAAACTACACCCCTTAGACAAAATTTGTCTGCCACCTGTTTTTGTATGACTCATGAGGTACAATTGGCTTTTACAATTTTAAGTGGTTGAAAAAAATCAAAAGAATAGTATTTTATGACAGAAAATTATATGAAATTTGTCTTTCAGTGTTCATGCTCATTTGTTTACATTTTGTCTATGGCTATTTTTCTCTGCTACAATGTTAGATCTCAGTAGTTGTGATAGTAACTGCAGTCAGTAAAGTAAAGAATATTTTCCATCTGGCCCTTTACAAAAAAGGTTTGCCTACTTATAACCTAGAAGCTTAGTAATACAGGATGAGTACACACAGGACCATCTCTCCTCTTTCAGCATCCTTCTGAAATCATACTCCAGAAATACACACACATATAAGTAAACACACACTCTAAATTATCAGAAAATCATATCCCTTAGCTTCACCATTGAAGCTTTTCATCAAATTTCATCACAGAAATTTTATGGCAGTCCCCGTTTCCCAGCACTATGATTTTGGAATCATTAACTTATAGTTTGTCATCTTCTCAATAAGAATAAAGAAAAACTGAGGCCCTGACTGTAAGAAAAGTAGGGATGCTATCTTCCAGTCTAGTATTACTGTCAGTAGGAAGAGAGGGAAACTGGGAAGGTAGATGATCCAGAAAAGAAAAAGCAATTAGAAACGAGCAATATTCTGATTTTCTTCATTACAAGAGGGTCTATCTCCCCAAAGGTAGTACTACTAGAAACCCTAGGAAAATGAAAACTGAAATCTATTTTTTCATTACTAATATGAAATCTAGATTCATTCTCTATAAAATTGACTCTAGAAAGTTAGTTTGCCTTCAAAACCTTTTCGTGAGCCCTAGGGTGGTCCCAATATGAATATGCTTCTCAGAAAGTGAGATTAAGAACTTTTGGGTGGGGATGAAGGATAGAGGTCACAAACAGTTCTCTGTCCTGTTAGTCTAAACTAGGCTTAAACTGAGGCGGGAAGCCCGGTAAAAAGACCGGCAGGACCCCTAGGCACGGCGCTGCTCTCCTCTTAGCACCATCCGGTTCCCTGGCCCAGAAACTCTATCTCACTTTTTACCTCTAAAGCAGCTAACTTACACCTAGAATTCTATTGGTTCCCTGAGCTCACTTCTGATTGGTTATTACTCTCACTCCTGATTGGTTATTACTCTCACTTCTGATTGGTTATTACTCTCACTTCTGATTGGTCCACTTCTCTAACTTCTGATTGGTCCATTTATAGTACTTCATTTGCATGGAGCTCACTCCTGATTGAGCTATTTCTACAAAGCTTGTTCCTGGTTGGTCAACTTCTGTTGTACTTTATTTGCATATGATGTTGCAACGTGTAAAACTGGCAGCCTTAAAAGGCCTGTGTAAACCTACAGACAGGGTCCAGAGCTTGAAGTGCTAACTCCTCTGGGCTGCTGGCTTTTTGAACCTGAGTTCTCCAACTCTCTGAGTGCTGCTTGGTCTCTCGCCCAGTAACGCATTCTTCTGCAACAAAACTTCTGAAACTTCCACTTACCTATGCCTTCCCTGTCCCTCTCATCTGGGATACAGAAGACCCCTCTTCTTAGGGCAGTTCTTCAGGTTATGGTTCCGTTTTAGCTACTGGGGAATTCAGTGATGCCAACTCCACCAAAAGAACTCCCTAGTCCTTTTTCTGGATTGTGACCTGAACTCCATTCCTTGTTGCTGTAGCATTCAGGGTTAAGGCTTCTTGGAAAACTGGCCTGAATTTTGCATAGACCTGAGGAATAAGAGAAGGGAAGAGAGAAAGTAGAGTCCTGTTTTCAGGGGCTAGGGACAGTAAAGAAACTTCCCAAAGATTCTGGCCTAAAGCGTGAGCTAGGATCTACTGAGATATAGGGTAATGAGAGTTAGCAGGACCTTCCAATCTCTACTTTGTTGCCCTGAATTATACCTCTAGTTTCATTCATTCCCTTCATGACCTCTGCTGTGTTTCAATAGTTAATAAATCCATGCAGAGACAAATCAATACTGGGGGCTAATGGACCTCAGGAAAAAATCACTAACCTCTTCCCTCAAAAGATTAGGGGCCCAAAAGAAATATAAATCTTCATAACACAAAGGAAGGACACTGGCCCAGACATAAACTCCTTCTTCACTGCTCATTGTTTTGTGGAAGGAAATTTTCAAAAACATTTACAAGTATTCCACATACTGCATTTGTGTGTGTTCTTATGGGAAACAAAGAGGCAATGAGCTCCATTCCTTTTCTCCAACTCTTCCCTTCTAGCCTCCTTCCCTCTCTGATCATCAGAGTGCCCATCTCACCTACTGTGTGAGCTTCCGGGACTCCTTCTGCAAGTTTTCACTTATGTCATGGTCACAAATTCCTCACCACTCTTTGGATGCTGCTACTGAACCCAGGACTAGATCTTCTTGGGCAGAATCTGTTCCTTGGTGTGGATCTGACCTCAACTTCTTTACACATAACTGCCAGAATTGAGTCAGAACTAATTCAAAGAAGCTATGGCAGAAAATCTTAGGGCCAAAAGAGTTCCTAGTCAGGCTGAATTTCTGATCCCATGAGTTTCACTGCAGGGTACTCTTCTGGCTCCAATGCCTGGCCCTGAAAGCATTATCTAGCTCATAGAACAATTTGAGGCCAGAGGGAAGCCAGCTTTTAAGAAAAGAGATATATACTTCAGAAGTGCACCCTTGTGAATACAGGAGTTCTATGGAAATTAAACACTATCTCATTCTATGTGATAGCATTCCAAATTTCTGTTATTTGCCATTCCCTCATGGAGAAAGTTCTTATCCAAGAACTTCCTCTAAAAACTTTTATTTGTGTATCTTACTTTTTCAGTTCTTCAATTATAATTCAGGGGCATCGGGGGACTGGAGAGAAATCAAGTTCAAAATCCTTAAGATCAATATACCTTCTACCATGTGTCAGTGCTTTACGCTCATAAAAATCTCATTTGTGTTCTATCACGGCCTTATGAAGTATTACTATCCCCATTTAACAGATGAGAAAACTCAGAGAAGTAACTTGATTATGTTATATTTAATGATAGAGCTGGGACATGAATCTAGGTTTTTTTTTTTTTAAGACCAAGGCTTTTGTTCTTTCCATTTCCCATGCTGGGGGTCATCACTCAATTAGGAATTCAATTTCTAACGGTATCTAGGAAGGAAAGAATGAAATCCTCTAAAGCCACCATTTCAGAGGTTAGTTTAGAATTGATAATAATAATCATTAGGAGGAGGAGGAGACATGAAATGGAACCAATAATACAGCTTAGGCTGGACTGTATGATACAATTGAATATGTCCACTTTACCAATTTCATGGGTCCCAGGCAACTTGTCACTGGGGATTCAAACAGTTAATCTTCTTGTCCTGAAGCTCAAAGGCAGGGTAAGCTCTCTTTATATTGCCAAACTACACAACATATTCTCTAGGAGCAGGAGACGTCCATTTGTCTAGGCAGAAAAGCCAGATTCTAACATAACCTTTCACTGACACTGCCTGCCTGGCCCTTACCCACGCTCAAAGGTGTGAGAAGCTGTTCTCCAAACTTCATTGGCTCACTCGGAAGTACATTATTGGAGGGAGAGTCCTGGGCACTAGATTCAATGCTTTTGCTATGTAGTGGTGTGACCTTGCACAGGGCCCTTTATCACTCAGTTTTCTCTTCTGTGAAATGAGAAAGCTGGCTAAGACCTATGGTTGGGAGTCAAGCTATGGACAAGGACAGACTCATGGAGCCTCTGACCCACACCATATATTCCTCCCTTCCAAGTCCCCAACCCATAATGGGTAATCACTTGTATTCCCAGAGCCTTTTCTCATGTTAGAGTCAACAAACACCATTATCTACTGGCTTCTTTGCCTCAAGTACTGTGCTGAGCATCTTCACATATCTGGGCTTTCCAGTTGACACTCTCTGTAAGAAAGGAACAAAAACTAAACCCACCTCCCATTTCCCCACCCTAATGCTTAGGTGAACAAAATAAAAGTCCTAGTCAGATTTTGGAACCCTCAGTAGTTTCAAGGAAAGACACTGAAGAATAAAGAGTAGGGTCTCCCTGAAGGGTCTGTTCTTCAGGAGGGTGAAATTTAGGAGGCTGCCAAATTCTACTTCAGATTGTCTATAGCTATCCTCGCACCCATTTCTTATTCTTCTATGTCTCATTAATAAGGAGCACAACAGCCTTTCCTTCAGAGGCAAATGACCACGACATCATTTTGAGGCATACTGGCCTCTCAGATTCTCTCTCAGACTCAGGATACAAGAGGCCCTGAGACTACATTTCCCAGAAGCCACCGCTCTGCTTCCCTGCTGAGGAGGTGCGCATGCTCTATCAGCACCAGATTGCTGGGGGTTGGGTGGGGAGCGATGGGAGTATTGCGTTAGACCCATCCAGCCTTCAGAGTACCAGAAATGGTGAGCAAGAAGATTGGAGCTCTCGGCTTTTTACCCACTCTAGTCGCCCAGTCTTTCTCCATCTTCTTTTGTGGTACCCCTAGGACCCCACGAAAGGGGCTTTGGTGAATTAGCACAGAAATCATTCGTGTAGCTTGCATAATTTTAGTTTTAAGTGTAGTAAGCGGGGGTAGTAGAAATTTGTTAACGGAAGTGAGATAAGCAGTCAATTTCTTATTCCAATCATAAAGCACAAGTTCTGTTGCAGGCCTCAAAAACGGCTCCATTACCATGGCAACAAAAATAGCCCAGGGACAAAAATTTCTGGTTTCCTTCATTCACAAATCAACAAGCACCAGTAGAGGCCCTTCAAATAATATCTGGCTCTTGTTCTCTAGGAGATGAAGTAAAGAGGACAAGCAATCGACAAATATTTATTAAACTCCTGTGCAGGCAACATATTAGACATGGAGGTAAAACAATAAATAAAATGCTGCCCTTTCTCTTAAGCAAACTATTCTAAGGCAGAAATAATGATTGTGATGTGTGGTATGGGAACAAAATGCAAAAACTCCTTAACCGAGACTGTTGAAATGGAGGGCGAGACTCAAGGAAAACTGCCCATAGAAAGCGATGGGTGTAAATTAAGTCCTGAAGTGTCTTAGATTTGGAGATAACTTCAGTCCTCATTATCTGCACACAAAATTAAAGTCCAGATGGTTTAAAGGGCTAAGCATTAAAAAAAAGTAAAAATATTAAAAGAAAATATAGGACACTATTTTTATGATCTAAGGCAGGCAAACAAGTCACAAGACTAAGAAGTTATAAAGGAGAAGATTGATAAAACTGACAGCATAAAATTAGAAACTTATCAATAACAGAAGATACCATAAGCAAGGTTAAGCGACAAGAGAAAGACAAAGGAAAAATATGTGTCATGTATAAGAGCAATCAACATCCAGATGTCTGTGCCCACCAGCCAAAAGTAACACACTGGTAGGCAAACGGAGTGGGTCTAATACCAGCTGCAACAAAAAAGACTGCACGCCATGCAGAACCTGTGAGACACTTCAGTAAGAGGGGATTAAGAGGGGATTGTTTTGTGATTTGGGCTTGTGTTAGGTTTGGGGAGTCTGTCAGAAATCGGGGCAATTCTACAATTGGATATCTTATTATCTAGGAGTTGAGAGGAACTGAATGGAGCTACAGCTTAATTGGTAAAGCAGCAGCAGGCCCTCATGTTACCTGGGAGAAGGACATGTTTGGTCATTTTTTGTGATTTGTACAGTGTTCTTGTTTTTATCTGTGCTCAGACATGGTTAGTGGTTGTATTTTTGTCTTGCTCCATCAGAGTCACAGAATAACCTTGTCTGATGTTGGTGTTCTCTCTAGTTGTTTATGTTAGGTAGGGAATGCCTGGGCCTAGGGACTAGTTACAGGCTAGCTCATCCTATATGATGATACCTGTCATTTTTGTTTCTTGTAGAATTACAAGTCAATAATAAAATCAGTAAACAATCCAATAAAACATTAGGGAAGGATAGGAACAACAATTCACAAAAGAAGAAATAAAAATAAATAAATGCATGAAAAGATGCTCAACCGCACCAATAGGAAAATGCAAATTAAAACACCAAAATACTGTTGGTATTAATTTAAATTTGTCCAAACTTTTTGGAGGGTAATTTCACAATATCTACCAAAATATTTTATGCATATACCTTTCAATCAGGAATTCCATTTCTTAAAGTCTCTCCTAGAGAATTATACGCACATGTACACAAAGAGGAATATAATGGGATATTTATTGTAGCATGTTTATAATAATAAAAACTGGAAAACCTAAATAACTACCAAAGGAGAATAATTAAATAAACTCTGGAATATTACACAGTTGTTTAAGTTTGATCTTACTTAATCTTCTGTTATTTAATTTAAAAAAAAAACACTTGAAAGTCAATATTTATGTCTCTAAGTACATAATAATGACATAACGTTTAGTAAAGAAAGCAGCATTCAAAGACCTAGAATTGCCAAAGCATTACTGAAGAGAAAGAAAGAGGCTGGAGGAATAACTCTCCCAGACTTCAGACAATACTATAAAGCTGCAGTCATCAAAACAGCATGGTATTGGTACAAAAACAGACATAGAGCAATGGAACAGAATAGATAGCCCAGAAATAAACCCACAAACTTTTGGTCAACTAATCTTCAACAAAGGAGGCAAGAATATACAATGGAATAAAGACAGTATCTTCAGCAAATGGTGTTGGGAAAACTGGACAGCAGCATGTAAAACAATGAAGCTAGAACACTCCCTTACACGATATACAAAAATCACCTCAAAATGGATCAAAGACTTAAACATAAGACAAGATACAATAAACCTCCTAGAGGAAAACATAGGCAAAACATTATCTGACATACATTTCAAAAATTTTCTCCTAGTAGAAATAAAAGCAAGAATAAACAAATGGGACCTAATGAAACTTACAAGCTTCTGCACAGCAAAGGAAACCATAAGTAAAAGAAGACAACCTACAGAATGGGAGAAAATTCTTGCAAATGAAACCGACAAAGGCTTGATCTCCAGAATATATAAGCAGCTCATATGACTCAAAAGAAAAAAATAAACAACCCAATCCAAAAATGGGCAGAAGACCTAAACAAGCAATTCTCCAAGGAAGACATATAAATGATCAAAAGGCACAAGAAAAAATGCTCAGTATCACTAATTATCAGAGAAATGCAAATCAAAACTACAATGAGGTATCACCTCACACCAGTCAGAATGGCCGTCATTCAAAAATCCACAAATGACAAATGCTGGAGAGGCTGTGGAGAAAGGGGAACACTCCTACACTGCTGGTGGGAATGCAGTTTGGTGCAGCCACAATGGAAAACAGTGTGGAGATTCCTCAAAAGACTAGGAATAGACTTACCATGTGACCCAGGAATCCCACTCCTGGGCTTGTATCCAGAAGGAACCCTACTTCAGGATGACACCTGCACCCCAATGTTCATAGCAGCACTATTTACAATAGCCAAAACATGGAAACAGCCTAAATGTCCATCAACAGGTGACTGGATAAAGAAATGGTGGTATATTTATACAATGGAATACTACTCAGCCATAAAAACCAACAACATAATGCCATTTGCAGCAACATGGATGCTCCTGGAGAATGTCATTCTAAGCAAAGTAAGCCAGAAAGAGAAAGAAAAATACCATCTGAGATCACTCATATGTGGAATCTAAACAAACAAAAACAAAAACAAACAAACAAAGCATAAATACAGGACAGAAATAGACTCATAGAGAATACAGACTTGTGGTTGCCAGGGGGGTGGAGGGTGGGAAGGGATAGACTGGGATTTCAAAATTGTAGAATAGATGAACAAGATTATACTGTATAGCACAGGGAAATATACACAAAATGTTATGGTAGCTCACAGAGAAAAAAATGTGACAATGAGTGTGTATATGTCCATGTATGACTGAAAAATTGTGCTGAACACTGGAATTTGACACAACATTGTAAAATGATTATAAATCAATAAAAAATGTTTAAAAAAAAGAAAGCAGCATTCATAATTATACATTCATATGGTTCTGTTTCTAAAAGACTTTCCAAAGGAAAAAAAAGATTTAGGAAATACTACTAAATATGAATAGTATATTTAGATGGTGGGGCTTGGGTAATTTTTTTCCTTCTTTCTAATTTTCAGTATTTCCAAACTGTGATTAATTAGTAGGCATTTCTTTTCAAAATGAGTAAGAATCTTTAAAAAATGTAGCAGCCTACAACATGTCAACTGATACTAATTTAGATTAGCTGGCCTGGCAAAATGATTGTCAAAAGATAGTCCCTATGCAGAGAAGAGTTCACATGGGAAAGCAAGATTTTCCAAAAGTACCCAGACTCAACGACACACTTTAAAATTACATGGGCTTTCAAGGGAGAGTCTGGTTACTCTTATGCACAGCTGCTGCCATGTTCCAAACAGATTTAGTGAACGTGGTGACATATTAATACTGCTTTAAAAAGCTTTTGTTATTTTTAATTACCAAGCATCAGGGCCTCTTATTTTATTGCTGATCCTTACCCTAATCCTTGGCTTTATTCCAATTCTGAGCTTTGCCAGAAAGGGTCAGGCATTGGGTGAGATTTCAGGAATGACATCAGGGAAAAATGTGTAATATATTTCTCAGATATAAATCTATTCATCATAAAATATTTAAAACTGTTTTTATAGCCCTATCTGTCACTGAAGCTTAATTTTCAAATTTTTACTTTCTTCTGGAGTATCCCCTTTTAATAACTCAAATGCAGAATGCTCAAAACCAAATATATAACTTCCTCTCAGAATGAGCCATTATTTAATAATTAAACACAGAACTTTAAGAAGAATATGATCAAACGCCAGGCCTTTTAAAATTCTGACAGAAGTGTATCCGACAGTTGCAGATCCCATCTGAGATTATCCAAGTAATTCCACCATAAAGAAGAGAATGGAAAATGTAACCAAGAAGCAATTCTAAGAAGGTCCAACCAGTAAACAGGAGTTAGCGCAAGATTCATATGTATCTCAAGGTCAGGCTCCAAGTGCCTCTCAGACATTAAAGCCCACTAACACTAGATGTGCAATAAGGGATGAGAAAATTCAGCATCTCTCCATCTCCCAAGTATCAAAAATCATTTGACTGCATATGGGAGGGTTTATTTCTGGGCTCACTAGTCTACTTCAATGGTCTACAAGCCAGTCTTTATCAGCACAGGTATTTTAAACCATAGGGGAATAGTGTTCTTTGCCTGCTTATTCTGTAAATCAAAGAAGAATGTGAAGCTGGTGATGGGCCTGAAGGTAGAGAGGTGTGTTTTTTGTAAACTTCAGTAGCCTTCTCTGAGAATGAGTATCAGTCATTATCCTCAGTCAGGCTTCCTCTTCTATAAGAGAAATATTAACCCCTATCTGTTACAGTTTTGATAGGAATTGCATGTAAAATAAATCATTTGTTTAGTACAATGTCTGAACTTCAGTAAATTCTACCTATTAGATATGCTAGACAGTAGTTCTCAAAATGTGGTTCTCAGTACAACAGCAATAGCATCAGCTGGGAATTTATCAAAAATGCAAATACAAATCATTAAGACATAAAGATGGCTAAGAGTTACAGAAAAGATGCCAACAGCACTAATCATCAGGGAAATGCAAACCAAATCCACAATGAGCTATCACCTCACACCTGCCAGAATGGCTATTATCGAAAAGATAGATAATAAGTGTTGGCAAGGATGTGGAGAAAATGGAACCCACATGCAGTTGGTGGGAATGTAAACTGGTGCAGCCACTATGGAAAACAGTATGGAGGTTCCTCAAAAAATTAAAAATAGAACTACCATATAATCCAGCAATCCCACTCCTTGGTATTTATCTGAAGAAAACAAAAACACTAATTAGAAAAGATATATGTACCCCTAATTACATCACAGTTTTATTTACAATAGCCAAGATGTGAAAGCAACTAAGTGCCCATCAATAGATGAAGGGATAAAGATGTGGTATGTGTGTACACACACACACACACTGGCGTATTACTCAGCCAAAAGAATGAAATCTAGCCATTTGTAACAACATGGATGGACATGGAGGGTATTATGCTAAGTGAAATAAGTCAGAAAGAGAAACACCATATGATCTCACTTATCTGTGGAATATTAAAAAAAAAAGTGCAAGCTCATAGATACAGAGAACAGATTGGTGGTTGCCAGAAGTGGAGGGGAGGGGAGGGTGAAATAAATGAAGGGGGTCAAAAGGTCCAAATTTCCCCAATTTCAAGTTATAAAATAAATAAGTCATGGGGATGTAATGCACAGCGTGGTGACTAGAGTTAATAGTACTGTACTGCATATTTGAAAGTTGCTAGAAGAGAAGATCTTAAAAGTCCTCATAAGAAAAAAAATGTTTAACTATATATGGTGACAGATGGCAACTAGACTTTGTGTGACCATTTTGCAATCTATACAAATGTCAAATCATTATGTTGTACACCTGAAACTAATATAATGCTATATGTTAATTACACAAAAACAAATAAAATGTAAATTCTTGGGCCGCATCCTAAACCTATTAAATCAGAAATTTGGAGTAGGACCCAGCAATGTGTTTTTTAAACAAGTCCTTCGAGTGATTCTGATATCCATAGCCAAAGTCTGAAAATTAGTTCCCACCATCACAAAAACAAAAACTGAAACTCTTCTGAGGATATTTATATTTACAAGTATCTTGTTACCTTTATCATTTACACATTTTGGCTGCACCAATTTACATTCCCACCAACCGTGCATGTGGGTTCCATTTTCTCCACATCCTTGCATAAACTAGCAGTAATACTGGGAGTTAATTTTAATAACATGGCTAGTCAAAAACTTGCTGATGGGCAGGGGAATGAGGTAAAGAGAAAACCTGAGTGCTCAAGGCCACTACAAGCACGCTTAAATGGAGAACCTGTAGCGGGAAAGAAAGTCAAAAGACAGAGGAAACACAGGAAGAGAAAGGGTATTTTTCGTTAACCCTTCAGAAATCTCTACACGCTGGAGAATGGATGTCTTGTGGCTCTGCCCACGCCATTCATTCTGACTAAACGCCTTGTTTTCTGTTCTCCGCCCAGCCTAGACCTTTGATAAGCAGCTCTTTCTCACCTCAGGAATCTCCTCAGCCTTCCACTCGGCCAGCGTGTTGCTCTCCCCAGCTTGGCAGAAATAACCTTCGTTCTCTGTGTTCTTTTCGCTCTTTGGCCTCACCCTAATAGACACTTTTCGTCCCTTAACTATTTGGCTTTTTTGGCTCCCTGTGTCCCTCGCAGCACGTGCTTTTTGCGAGCAGTTACCTTCCCTTGACAACGCCTGTGCTGTGCTTGAGAAACCTCTTCCCTCCCACCGGAGGCAAAAGGCGGGAACGCCGCAGGGGCGGGGCCAGGGAAAGCTGCCCTCATTGGCCAACGTTTACTTCCCCCGCCGCGGGGCTCCTGGGAACAGAGGTCGTTCGAGGTGCTTTTTGTTTCGTTTTTCCTCTTAGAGTGAAGCAGTGCACTACTTACTGGTTTTAACTGTTATTTGGTGTGTGGTTTCCCGGTCCTTAAGGCACTTGAGTTACCTTCCTCTGTGGGCACAGCAGCTTTGGGAGGCTCTGCCCTCTCCCTAATGGAGAGTCCCTGGAAACAATAATTTTAATGTGGACTCCTCTGGCCTCCTGAGGGCCCCTCAACCTCCGTAGCTGGCCTTCTGCCTGCATTACTCACAGGTCTTCCCGTTGTGAGCCCTCACTTCTGGAGTTGGGAAAGATTAAGAATTTTTGAAAACTTTTTAGAAGACCTGGTAATGGAGGTTTTCTGAAGATAAAGATTTTCCAGGAATGGAAGAGGCAGATGGAGATCTGTTTCGTGATCAATGCAGGTAAAGTGAACAGAGAGAGGGCAGAATAAGCAGGAGAAGTGTTGCCCATTCCATTTTCTTTGGGATAATTTCTTTTATGGTTCGAAACCCCTTCTTTTTTGTGACCACTGGAGGAGCAGTCCTCCTTGGAGTCTTACTTATTTGGGCATTCTTGCCCTACCTTTAATTTTCTCTTACTGAAAGAAAAAAAAGGTCTGCCCTAATTTCTTCAGAGTAGGTGCTTACATTTTTAAGGCTCCTTTAGAAATACTCACAGTTTATTTATTAGTTATTTTTTGTATGTAGCACTTTTTGTATTTTCTACATTCTTTACAATGCACCTACATTAATGAATCAGAAAAACAGTATATGAATATTACTTGGAAAGAAAAATAACTTGGGGTTCAGAGGCTGCAGACAGGGCAGAATTAATCTAACATATTGTTTCAATTTTTTAGAACTCGGTGCCTTCTTCAATCTTATCCAACTACAAGCACAAAGAGACTTGGTATCTGTATCTTAAGGATCTTAATTAAGGCAACGAATTCCTGAAGAAAGACCCAGGTGAGGAGCATATGAAGAAAGTCGAGATGAAAGCTACTTGTGGATTAGGAAGAAGGAGCTGCTATATCTGAAAGTTTGTAAGGTGCCAAAATAATAGTTGTCAACAAACTAGGCACTTTCCCTCTAGTCTGGTCCTTTTCTTCCAAAAAGTCATATTTTAGGATTCTTACATATGAGACTTTACTCTCTTCTGGATAATTTTTTTTTTTTTTGTAAAAAGAATTATTTTTTTTTCCTTTTTCAGTTTTATTATGTAGAATTATTGCAGTTTGCACATACACATTATATTGCATGTAAATACATATATACAGTATACTGCACATTTTTGAATATACATATTTGTACTAATTATTGTTTCTAAGAACAGATTAGATCTTTAGCTTTTCAAACTTACGTAGTTATCAAAGGAATAAAGCCAACTACAAAGTAAGAATTAACAGAATGTGATAATCCAATCATAAAGGACAGTCAAATGTGCTTACACATATTCAAGACATCAAAATAATAATTACTTCATTTACATCCTTATTATTGTTATTATTTTTTAGATTCCTCATATAAATGAAGTCTTATGGCATTTTTCTTTCTCTTTCTGGCCCACTTCACTTAGAATGACAATCTTTTGTCTCCTTTTTTCTCTGGTGGTTGCCCCATGCTGTGGCCACTGGCCTATGCAACCAAGAAATATAGTCAGACCAAAAGACTACACAAATGGGAGAAATCCAGCACCATATGGTTCTGCTTCTCCGTCTGGCAACTCTTTCTTGGTGCACTGTCTGTGTGCTGACTTGTTAGCCCTGGCCCTTGGAGATCCTCAGGGTCACAGTACTCTGTCTTGATTTAAAGATTGGGAGAAGGTACAGTAAGTGCTCATAGATACTCTTAACTCTGAGCTGTGATCATAGAGATAAACTTCCCTCTGCTCTATAATGGAGATATATAAGGGGACAGGGAGGGTCAACCTTAGAGAAAAGGAAACCTAGCATAGCAGTTAAGAACTCAGGCCTTAGAATTAAGTAGACTTAGGTTTGAGTCCAAACTCTACTACTGACTACTGTGTGACCACTGACATCTGTGTCATTATTATAGTATCCATCCTTCACACTTTGGCCCTAACTCACCTTTCCAGTCTTATCCTGCCACTTCCCTTCTTGTTGTCTACTTTCCCCTACCTGCCAACACTTGTGTTTTAACCAGGAACTACCTGGGAGCTAGTTGGAAAGATAAGACCTCTGAACCCATCCCAAATCTAATGTATTGGAATTTGCACTTTATGAGTGCACATTAAAGTTTAAGAAGCACTAGTCTAAGCAGCTTCCTAGAACATTGATTCCTGGAAGAAACTATGCCACAGTCAAGCCTGTGACTGCTGATTATATGTGAATGTCCTCTGGAAAAGTATGGTATGCTTTACAGTTGGAGGTATTCTTTGAATAATTATTTGAATTATTCCCAACTAAACTTTGTCCAAAATAAGAGGTCTTTGAGAAACTAGCTTCCTTGGTTGCCTTCATTTCCAGCCCTTTGAAATTCATTCTGCACCTTTCTCCTGACTTTCTGGGAGTTTCCTTCTAATCCAGAGAAAGCCTCCTCACCAGTGAGGAGCTTAAGCAGACTCAATCCAATGTTTGCAATATATAATGAAGGATAGAATTAGGTACTGCATGGGGCATAGAAACTCAAAGACTGTCTGACCGTTTTATATCATTGAAAAGACATAAACATTCAGAGTGCTATTAACTTTATGCTATTTTATGCCTTATATTTGAGTAGTCCTTTGTCATCTACCATCACCTCTTCTGAACCTTTGTAACAGTTCTGTGATATTAGTAGGAAGGGATTATTAAGCCTTTTTTTTAAGACAAAGAAATCAGATTTTTAAATGTTGTGATTATTAATGTCATATGGCTGTTAAAAGCTAGGGTATGTATCCATGTCTTCCAGGTCCAGGTTTTTTTCTTTTTTAAAATATTGTGCCACATTGTATGCCCCCTAATACCAAATTAACTTAAAGAAAAAGCAGTATAGGATTGCAGAAGTAATTGTGGTAGTTAATAGGAGAAATTGTTCGAAAGAGTCTGAGGAAGCCTCAGTGAAGAAAGCACTTAGCAGGACTCTGAAGGATGCGCAGGATTTATCAAGACAGAGAATGGGGATGTGACAAGAAGAGGACAAGAAGTAGAAAAGCACAAAGTCTGTTTAAAGAATAATGATTAGACCAGTGTTCTTAAGATATTTGGAATCTGGATTGTTCCAACCCAATTGAATGAGACATCAGAACTTCCCAGGCGTGGGAATTATGTTTAGTGTAGATGGACCACAGTGTTTTTTCTTTCATACTTGCACAAAATCCACCATGCAGAGAGCCAGGGAGACATGACTGCAGATATCTGGTGGGACTTAAAAGTGGGAGTTTCTAGGCCAAGTTGTGTATTACAGACTACCATATTTACTTTTTAAAGGCAGTGTATTACTGGTGGATGGTTGGGAGCAGTTTCCCTCACTTTAGGGGAATACAGGTAGATGGCCTGCAGGACCACAGAAAAATAGTGAACTTCCAAAAGCGGTCGAGATCAAGATCAATGAGAAGTGTGAGAGGGAAACGAAATCCTGGAGATTATAAAGATGATTCTTCGGTGTGCATAGGCTCTGAAAATTCGGATTGGTTTAGACCTAGAAGGAAGTGGCATCTGATTGGTTGTTAAAAGTAAGAAATGCCTCTACCTGGGTGGGGTCTGTTGCCCTCTTACCAGGACCTGCCTTTGTGACGCGGCCTGGCCTCAGCCTTAACTCACCCTTGGTTAGAGAGGTCTAAAGCCAGTGGCCCCGCGGGAGCGGGAGCGGGGCCATGGATGAGCGGGCCGAGTCCACGAGCGAGTCCCAGGGTGCTGAAGTTAAAACCCAGCAGCCCATGGAAAGAACCCTCGGGGGCCCGCCGAGGCGGGGCCGGCGCTCCGTGCTCAAAGTGTCCCAGCTGTTGCTCCGAGCCATCGCTGCACACAAAGGGCTGACTCTGGCCACCCTCAAGAAGGAGCTCGGAAATGCTGGCTACGAAGTGCGCAGGAAGTGCGGCCGCCGCTCGGGCGAAGCGTCCAGGTCTGATGTGAAGGGCACCCTCCTCCGGGTCAGCGGCAGCAACGCCGCTGGCTACTTCAGGGTCTGGAAGGTTCCAAAACCGAAGAGAAAGCCGGGACGCCCGAGGTTGGAGGAGAGTGTTCGCTCTCCAAGGAGGCCCCCTCCCAGGACGCGGAGGCCACGCAGGCGCTGTCCGCGTCGCAGGGCCGCCAGGAAGGCCAGGGAAGTGTGGAGACGGAGCTCGAGGGCGAACTCGAAGGTGAGGAGAATAAGGCCAAGGGCCAAGGACCCGGTGGATTCCAGAGCTAAGGAGGAAGGGAGGGCCAAGGAGGTGGATGAGAGGAGAGGACGGACCAGGAAGGAAGACATCAGGCCTCGGACTCAAGAGAAGAGGCCAAGCTCGAAGCTCAGGGAAGAGAAGAAGCAGGACCCAGAGAAGCCGGTAAAACGGACCATCCAGAAGTCAACCTCGGTTAAAACTGACCGGACTTCGAATGGGCAGGAGAAGACCCATGACCCAAGGGCTGCTCGCACAAAGACTTCCACTAAATCTGAAGGTCTTCGGAATGCAGCCCGGAATCTATAGAGTGGGAACAACCTTCCTTCCTCCAGGCACTGATGCCTTTCCCCATAAGCTCCAATGAGAGCATCTCCTCACTCATTGAAATGGGCAAAACTATTTACAAGACCTTTCCACCACATTGTGTCTGTTTCCTCTTTGCAGCATGTAGAAGGGAAGGAGTGGGTGTTTGAGGTAAGACCTGTAGCAGAAGCATGTGGAAGTGAAACGAGAAAACGGAGTTGAGATTCTGTTCTTGCTTCAGGAGTCAGGAAAATGCCTCTCAGAAAGAAAGAAAATAGGTAGAAGAAAGCCAGCAACTTGATGGGGTTAGGCAAAGTGTTGAATTAATGTTAGACACCCTAGCAAATCCAAATTGAGTTTTGGGG
Organism: Camelus bactrianus; assembly: GCF_048773025.1. NCBI lineage: Eukaryota > Metazoa > Chordata > Mammalia > Artiodactyla > Camelidae > Camelus > Camelus bactrianus. The sequence goes on along the minus strand of NC_133550.1, from coordinate 17,705,421 downwards.
AGAAGGGCATGTAAGGAGAGAAGTGGGGGCATCACTGGGATGAGAAGAATAGACAGCCTTTAGGTTCAGTGGTCCCACTGCTCCAACATGTTCTTACCTGAAATTCCTTTTAGGAAAAAGTCCCTTCTTCCAAGATTGATTGTAATAGGTTTGTAGTTTTTGCCCTGATTTGATAATTATTTTAACTTAGAAAATACGCCTTATATGTTAATCTTCAGTTAAATGACTGTGTGTGTGTGAAAACATCTAGCACAGGGCTTGGCACACAGTAGGTGCTTATCACTGAGAGTTAAAAACGAGTATAAATAATTCCACGATGGAATGATAATGTGCTTCAGTGGAGAACTATACTGGATCAGTGCTTAATGAAACCAGGATTCTAGTCAAAGTTCTGCCACTCTGACCTTAGTTGAGTTATTTACTTAACCATTCCTGGTCTTGGTTTCCTCCTCTGTTTAAAAAAAAAAGGTAGAATTGGACGAGGAATATTTTAGATGATTTTAAGTGTCAGCAAAATGATAAGAGGGACTTAAACTTATGGTATATGCTTTGATTGACAAAATTCATTAAGGGAATTATCAACTGGGAAAGTACTAGCTCCTAGTGAGGAAACTATTAAGATTTACAGAATGCATTTTCAGAAATACAAGATGGGAAATGTTAAATAATGAATAGCTAGGTCTTTTGTTGTTCTTAAAAAAAACTATTAAGCACTAAATACCAAATATGGAGTAAATGTATGATTTCTTTCAGTTCAGCAAGCAGGGATGTGACAATAGCTCTCATGCCATAGGCCATGGCAAGACACAGAAATGGTTCCTAGGAAAGTAAACATCAGAGTAGTTGATTCAGGGAAATAACTTACTGTTTCCAGCTGAAGCAGGAGGAGTAGGGAAAAGGAAAGCACCTGGGAGGTGCTTTTTATTTTTGAAAAGAAGTGAGTGCAGGTGAGAGGTGGGGAGGTATAAGAATAACCTGGGAGCTTTTTCAGCGTATACTTGACCAAGCTTTTCTCAGGAGAGTCTGGTATCTTCTACAAGGGGGAATGGGATATGTATTTAAAACAAACTTAAGTGATGCTAATATTCACTCTCACACCCTTAAGTGAGAATCACTGCTTTAAGCTTATGCTTAGTAACAGCAAAATGCTTGCAGTGTATCTCATCTATAGATGATTTGAACTTTGAAATCTCCCCCTGATGTAATTAGGTTTACTGTGCACTTGAATTGTCTGAGAGTGGCAGAATGAGGCAAACAATCAGAAAATAGCCATCTTAAGATAGGCAACTAGAAACATTGTCTATTGAACACAATCAGAACAAAGTTAATATAATGCCCTTATGATAGCCAGATATATTGCCCCTTTATAGTCCCACGATGTTTTTAACCTAAAGAACTAGATGGTCTAGAATTAGAACGTTTTTTCCCCTAATTTAGAATGGAAAGGACACTGGCAACAATTTGTTTTCTAAATTTCCTAAGAACCATCAAGCTTCTGCTTGTATTATAATGAGTTCTTCATTTAAGCAAACTTCATTCACTCAGTAAACTAAAGTATAAGTACCAGACCCTGAACTTACATAGTTAACAATGATCATTTCAGATTATTTTTCATTGATGAGCTTTAGGGTGTTTGTACTCATGAAACATAAGAAATGACCTTAACTCATAGGTAATATGCTATCCAGATTATCCAGATCATAATGCTAACTGGGTACTTATGTGGAAGAAATTCCCAAGAATAGCTAATCTTATCCCTAGTGTTAGCAAATAACTAAGTGCCTGCAAGATTCTGAACCCTTTGCTGGGAATAAAGATGGATAAAACATAATCCCCACTTTTCAGTACTTACATTCTAGTGGTGTATTTGAGTATTTAACTTTAGTCAGAGCAAATGGAACATCCCTGACATCAGTTCTTTGTTTTCCTTTTATCTCAACTGTCTAGTGCAATGATGATCAGAAAATTGTTGGACTTAAGCATTGTAACAAACCTTAGATGTCCTCTAGCATCAAATATTCAGTGGTTGTTGAGAAAACAGAAATACACATGGCCTTTAAAAATATGAAAAAAGTGTAATTTTACTCATAAGAGAAATGCACATTAAAACAGTAAGATAGCATTTTTAATGAATCCAAAATGTTTGAAAATCTATTCCATTGGTGAGGCTGTGGCGAGACAGGCACTCACAATGCTAGTGGTAGTGTAAATCTTCACGATCCTAGTGGAGGGAATTTGGCTTTCAAAATTACAAATGCAAATATCCTTTGATCCAACAGAACCACTATAAAGGAATTTACCTTTTATATATTAATGCATTTGTGAAAAGCCTTATGTCTAAGATATTTAAGCACCATTACAGTAACAAAACAAAACAAAAAAATAATCTATATCACTAGGGGATTGGTTAAACTGTGAGGCTTCCCTACAGTGAAACAGCATGCAGCTATAAAAAGAGGGAGATTCTCTATGTATTGTTATGACAAACTCCCCAAGATTAAGTGAAAAAAAAAAAAGAAAGACATTGAGTATACCAAATGACCTTTTGTGTAAAATGAAGAAAAATATATCTCTCTGTAATTGTATAAACTCTGGAAGGATGCACACAAAAATATAAGTGGTTCTGTATTGTGAGGGGAAGGTGATAAGAATTGTAGAGGACACCACTTGTGTCTTTTTTTTGTATTTGTCTTCAGAATCATATAAATTGTATCTTCTTCAAAAATGAGGTAGAAATTTCTGTGTAATTGTCAATTATAGTTTTTTTCATTTATAAGGTGGTTTATACTTCCCTGTGCATTATTTTACTTCACCTCAATCTCTTAGCTTTTAAGAGAAAAAGCTAATGTTTACAATATGTACAATTTAGAAATTGACTTTTAACTGCAAATCCAGCGCTCTCTTCACTACAATTAGAGATGTTGAATGGGGCCTCACCATCTACTCATTACCTCTACAAAACATCTTTTTTACATAGGGAAAGGTCAGAAGTTTAGAATTTATACACTTAAGTGTTTTAATAACTCAGAGGTTTCTTGTAGGGGAAGGTGTTCTCAAACACATTGAGGGGGAGTGTGTTTGCAGAACATGCAAACATCTCCATTTGTCAGTGGTCTCAAAACAGTAGGTTTCTCCTATTCTTCCTTCTCTGGGGGCCTCTAACATGACAAAGCTGTCTGGTCAGGCTGCGGAGCACTCTAGCCAAAACCTAAGTGCCTAGCAAGGATGGGAGAACAGGTCATTTGGGGAATTAATAGAGACATCATGTCTGGAAAGGACTTTTTAAAAAAAAGCCAAAGGATTTGGAAGAGAGAAACTGAAGACTCAGCATGAGTCCTGTCAATTTGGGAAAGACATTGGTAGGAGAATAAGAAGGAGGAAGTGAGGATTTCAGTAGTCCACTGGAGCTGGCTGAGAGAACAGGCCCTTCAAAGAACAATCAAAGCTGTTTCTCTCCCCCCTTTTGTCAGTTCCTTCCTCCTCCCCTTTTCATTAGGGGAAAGACCAGACTTGTCAAAAGTTTTACTCCAGGTGACTGGCGGGGAAGTAGGAGTAAATGCAAGAAAAAAGGGAAACACATGAAGCACGGAGGCAGGTGGCAAAACGGCCTGGCTGGCATTCAGAAAGCTGCAGAGGCTTTAAGATCACCCCCTAAGCAGTAGGATGGAAGGTCTTTAACGCAGCTCCCCGGGAGGAGAGCAAAGTCTTTGGGCTGCACCCAGTGCCTGTAAAGAAGTTCCCCCTCCCCATCCCAGCAAACCTCTATGGGCAAGAGGCCAAGTCAGTGGGTCACAGGCTGGTGGTTCCCCCATACCAGCTTTCCATGTTTTCTTCCACACTATTTCTTACCCTATCCTCTTGATACCCTCTACCAGATGGCGATCCTCTTCATCTTCAAAGTTGAATGTGTCTGTTGGACCCAGTTCCTGTCTAACCCCATTTATGCAGGTCTTCTGTGGCTACCCCCCATACTTCCAATTACTGCCAGTTTGCCTTAGGGAGTCAATTCAGTCACCACCACCACCACCTCAGGCATAGCACCCTAAAGGTCTTGCAAGGGTGGGTTGGCACTTAAACAATGCTGAGATGTAAGGTCTCCTTAAATTTGTACCCTAGGCCCTCACTCACCTCACCCTTGGCTGGGCCTGCTCAGCATTCTGCATCTTCTAGTCTCCAGAATGATTTACATCCCCAGCTGACTAGGGAGTGACTTCTGGGAGCGAAGATTCCAGGAGGACGTGGGAAGTCCTAACTTGTGGTGTCTTAAGGTCTATGTTTTGGGAGGGGCGGCAAGGGGACTCCTGCATTGCTGCATGACTGCCCTGGAGCTGTCCGGTGTTCCCCACTCTGTTGCAGCCCCTTTATCAGAAGAGAAGAGCTGAGAATGGAGAGAAGAGAGGACAGAGGAAATCAGTGACACAGCCAATACATCCTTTATTCAACTGACAGGGACCATAAGAGCATATTATAGATCCTTACGGATACAGATGTAAGTCCTCATTGGGTAACCTGTGGGCAGGTCACAGTCCATTAGAGAGAAGCAACTCAGACAATAGCTAGAAATCTGGCAGGCACAGGGGCAGTTGGGCTGGATGGCAAGTGGGTACACATACCCAAAGCCTCCATAAGAGGGTGCCTTGGCGCACAGTGTCATGAGGTGTGGCAGGAAAGTGGTGGCAGTGGCGGGGTCGGCTGAGGAACATACTGAGTATGGGGACCGCGGTCGTACTTGATCTCTCATGCCCAGCACATAGGAGGGACACAAAAAATGGCTCGTCAAATTAAAACTGATTCTCAGGAAGAGCTAGGAAGGGAATGAGTAAATCAAAATCGCAAAAAGTAGAAAGCCATTTTGGAAGCTACATCAAGGGAAGAAGCGCCTGTAGGGAATGGAGTAAAGGGCCTGGATTTGGCAGTACAGGCAACCCTGGCCAAGTTCGGATATGGGGAGGTATGTATGAGAGAGAGAGGTAGAGTGGGGAGACAGCAGCTGAGCTAGTACAGCCAAGCCAAGAATCTGAGGGAAGAAAGTGGGAAGTATGAGGAATGGACCTTGCTTAGTGGCTAAAGTAGGCAGTGGGCTCATGATGGAATGCAACTGGCTAGAGGCTTGAAGAGAGAAACTACGAAGGAAGAAGGATAGAGATTGGGTAGAACAAATACCCTTGGGAAGGTGTGGCATTCTGCAGGCAAAACAAAACAAAACCAACTGAAAAAGAGAAGTAGGAGCAAAGAGTGGAGGAAGAGCTCTGCTTATTAGGCAAATGGAGGCAGTGACAGGAAAGGAGAGAGGGAGAGAGCTGGAGGCCTGGGGTTGAAGAAAGCAGTAGCCAAGCTTTTCTGCCTTAGGGGACAGGGGCTGATCCCCTTCCCTAGAGTTTTGGACTCTAACCTTTTGACCCAGAGCCCCACAGAGGTGGCAGGTTGGCAACTGTCAGTTCATCAGTCCTCATGGGTATGCCTAGGAGAGGAGGTGGAGGAGGTAACAGAGGCCTGCAAGACAGATCCCTTCCTGTAGCCTAAATTGGACAGAATCTTCAAAGCAGTAGAATGCATTTTTGACATAGGCACAATGGCTTAATTGGTTACAACCTCTACCTACTAAACAGAGTCTGGGTTCAAATCTTGCTTGTGTCATATCTTACTAAATGTGCCTGGTTTCCTCTTATGTCCTCGGGGCTCTCTGATCCTCCTGCTGCCCTTGTCTACATGGTAGGCCAAAGCATGGTTAGAAATCCCTTGCATGGCATCTCATTGGTCTCCAGTGCAATTGTGAGGTAAGAAAACTTGGGTCCTTAACAGCTTGGGACAGCTGGCCTTTCTCTCTACCTGAATGCCCACCCCACCTGCCTCCAGGGCAACTTATTAAGCCTGAAAAAGGACTAGCAAAGGAGGACCATTTCTTTGCATGTCCGTTTCTCAGTTTTACATTGCATTTACCCTCTTTGAGGTATCTGTTCCTTTTTATCTCTTCAGATTTCTGAACCCATAAATCCTCAGTGCCCATTTTAGAAGCTCCAGCCCCAACCAGTTACAATAGCTTGGTAGTTACCCCACCAGTTTCAGAAATTTGTGACTAACTCAGTTCCTTCACTGACTTGAGGGTGAGGAAGAACCTTGGGACTCAAGAGGAACAGAACTGAGGAGCAACTAGCCTAGGGAGTTTGCAGAAAATAAATCTTTGATAACAGAAGTGTGAAGATTCCATCTCTCCCTATTTGAACAGGGCGAGAGACCGCTGATTGAAATGGAATTTGAATCTCTTAGCCAGTGGTTCTCAAACATTAGCCTACATCAAATATCCTGGAAGGCATGTTAAAAGACGGAATGTTGGGTTCCATCCTCAGAGGTTCTGATTAATTTGGTCTGGGGTAAGAATTTGCATTTTTAAGACAAGTTCCTAGGTGATGTTGATGCTGCTGGTCCAAAGACTGCATTTTGATACCCATGGCCTAGTATAGCACTCCAAGGAATAGAAGTAAACTTTGCCAGCTCAGGGGATCTAAGGGAATAGATTTCACTTTTTTGTTGTTGCTCATCCCCACTCATCCCCACCCAGTACACCCACCTGTAGACAGATGGAAAGAACCTATCTTCTGGCACCTCTGGTTCTGAGTCAGGGCTCACTTTACCCTTTATGGAAATAGGAAATAGTGGTTTGATTGTAGAAGTTCTGGAAAGGGAAAGGATTTTGTCCCAGATTGAACCCTGAAGACATAACATCACTTTAACACGGGAAAAGCTTTTCTTTCCACTTCCACTCTCAGAGCTACAGCTTAAAATGTAAGTCGCTCTGGGAAAGCTAACCCTTTGGGTTACATTGTCCATTGTAAGGAATTCTTTGCAGAGATACTCTGATGGTTTAAAAAAGCAAGGATACTTGAGCTCTGAACAAGGTAGAGGCACCACAGATGGAAAAAGCTGACAGGTTCCTGAAGATGGTCTTTCCTACTTTACATTTTTCCCAGAGAGAACACAGAGACATTTTTTATTTAAATGGAATAGGATAGGGTAGATATGTGGCAGAGAGAGTTGGGAGGAAGATGGGAGTTTCCCTGTGGGAAAAAAAATCACTCAAATCTCTTCACCCAGCTGATGGCTGTTGCTTTATTTTATTTTTCGTCCAAGGGAACTGGTTCTGGATGGAGGTAGAGAAGACCCTGGTTTACCAGAAATGACCTAAAAGATGCCCCTTCTGTAGAAGGCCCTAGGATTCCAAAATGCCTTTCAGTTGGGTACAATGACTGTATCTAGACTTTGGGGGCTTCACTTTCTCTCCTTACAATTACTAAAAGAAATCAAAGACTGGAGGTTAACATTTGGTTATTAAGAGGTGAGATCTGATGGCATGGAAAGTCACCTCCTATGGGTCTTTAAAACAAGGTTTGTGAGGAGCCGATTTGTCAGCATGTCATATATCTATATAGATACAGATATAGATATAGATATAGACATAGAGTAGAATGTTAAGTAATACATTTCAAGTCATTAAAGACCAGACTTTCTCTTTATATCCTATATCCTACTGACTCTGGTATCTTAGTCCTTAAAATGTTTAGTGATCCTTGCCTTATAATTCTTGTCACAAACATATAATGACCATACTGGGTCAGGGTAACTCCCTTTCTTTGACCTCAGTTTAGTGATTCCATGGATGGGCTCTGAACCTGCTAAATGTGTAAGCAAAATAGAAGGATTACTAACATCTTTTTTCTCAAAAGTGAGTTTTTGGTTTTCATCAGATTCTCAAAAGGGTCTGTGATCCAAAAAAGGTTTTGAATCATTGCTCCCATAGAGCTGATTTGTGTTAGTGAATGAGGCATAGTGGGAAGGTAAAAGAAATGATAAAGTCCAGTTTTACCAATGGGGTCCAATTTCCCTAGGGCATCTCCTGTTACTGATCCTTCTACTAAAATGCTTCTATCTCTTAGGACCTAGGACAAAGGATGCCTTACAAAGGGCTGGCCATTTTGCTCTATTCATAGGAACATAAGCAAGAGAAGTGCATTCCAGGCAAGAAGGAATGCTGCTTAGAGCAGAAAGGAGGTGGGGGCAGGATTGCTCAAGTCATATCCACTCTAAGAAGCCCAGTCAGCAAAATGACCTTATTTTCGGCTCCATTTGAGCCCAGGACTCTGAGGAACTATGATTAACCCAGTTTTTCCTAAGCAAATGGAAGAGTCATTAAACTAGATTGTTGCAGCTCACTTTCTCTTGCCTCTCTGGTTAGTTCCACCAACTGTAGCTGAGAAGTAAGTGTGTTAAGAGAAAACCAGTATCTAAGTATTAAAGAGAAAATATCCCACCTCCATCCTCTGTGCCTCTCCCTCCCTACCCACAAACTGCTCTTACATACAAGATAATTTATAAATTATAAGATTGGTATTAACACATCATCAATAAAGAGAAACAATGACCAACTCATTAACTAGTGGGTGCTAGAATACTTGTGCAAGTTCTGTAGTTAAGAGTCTTAGTGTAGACACCTTTTCAGAACTGGAGGAAAATCAGCTGGAAAGCTCACTACCCTGCATCAGCCAAAAAGCTAAGCCACAGCCATTTCCCCTAAAGTTCTGTTTCTAGGAGAATGAAGTCCTCAAGAATAACTATGCCCCCTTGATGAGGCAATCAAGGTCAAACAAGAGTGATGACAACCTGCAAGCACTGTGACTGCTGCCATAAATTCCCAGCACTTAAAATAAGAACAAAAAACCCACTCAGCACAAAGCTTCTATATGCACCTTGTCTGAAATCAACAAGAAACAGCTCACCTCACTGAGGATGTCTCTTTCTCTCTCCGACGCAGGCAAAAAGAATCTGTGGCCCAGAGATTCAAACCTAGACATATATATCCATGGCTGTCTTGATCTCAGTGATACTGGAGAAGGCTTTATACGTCAACACCCACAACTGAACTCTTTCTACTAGGGCTCCCTTAATCACTCAGCTTACTATCTTGAAACAAAACAGAAAACCCCATACAATCCCCACTACCCGCATCCCCAGAACACAGCCTCTAGAAAATCTAGCTTATACAGTTTGCACTTTGCATGCTCTCTTCAAAGACCCTGCACACAGATGCACATAGACACATAAAGACACGGTCAAGAGGAGAAGGGTCTGTTCAAGGGGATAAAGCATTTTTCTTCTGTGTGGGCCTGGGTTACTTAAGAGTATAAGGTCCATCTCTTAGCACTCGTAGTGTAATCTCTCAGCTGCTATATGTATATGCAGGGTGAAGAGGGCAAGAATAAGGGGGTGAGAAAGTTATTGTTTCTATTTTTCAGCAGGTCAGGTGAGAGGTGTGGATGTAAATTCAGATGATCAGGATAAAGGTGATGGGCCCACACAGGAATGAGGTCTGCTCCTCAGCTTTCATTTGGATAAAAAAAGGAGGCTCTGGGTGCCTGATCACTATCTCTTTCCTGCTTCCTCATTACTCTTCAACTCAGTGTTCACCAGTGTGTTTAATGGAGTCACCAGTTCTGTGGGATGTGAGATGAAAAAGATACTGAGTCAAGTAAATTTAGGAAACACTGCATTAAAAGAGGTTTAACCATTTGCTCTACTCCATATGTTTTCAGAGCCTTTAATATGTTCATATGGTCTTTCTCTACATATATAGAAGAGAATAGTTATACAAAACTGATACTCAAAATATTTAACAACGGATATGGCATAGGCTCCAACCAATCAGAATGGGCCTTAGCCACAAATTGCTGGTTCTTCTCTACCCTGGAGAGAGGGCTAAGGCTGAATATCAGCCCATGGAGGAAGCACTGTTTCCCAAAAGTTTTTGCCCAAAGAACTCTATTTCATGTGGCATCTCACAGAACTGGTGAGAAATGCTCTGGCCAATGGTGGAACCACATCTTTCTAAGGATGGGGCCAGGGCTCATGATTCTGGCCACTGGGCTATAGGAGAGGGGCAGCTCTGGCAGAGACTCCTGGTAGCACCAGCTGACAGATGTGACCACAGCTGCAGCAGAAACAGATTTCAAAAGACAGATGTCCCTCTGTCCCAGCTGCTCCGGGGACTCTGTCCCTGGTGGGTCAGCAGGTGCCTGTCCAGGTGATGTTTACGGCCGAAACTCTTCTCACAGCGAGGGCACTGGAAGGGCTTCTCCCCGGTATGGGTCAGCCAGTGTCTCACCAGGTGGTGCCGTCGGCCAAAGCTCTTCCCACACTCTGTGCACACGTGGCACTTTGGCACTGGTGGGGCGCGCTGCCGTTTCCTAGCCCCTGGGCTCTCTCCAACCTCTTGGCCCTTGCAGGATTTGCCTTCTGCATGCACTCTCTGGTGGCTGGCCAGATGGGAGTTGCATCGGAAATTCTTGCCACACTCAGAGCACCTGCTAGGCTTGTCATGTAGGTGGGTTTTCTGGTGTCGGATCAGGTGATGTCTTCGCCCAAAGCTCTTCTCACACTTGAGGCAGCTGTAGGGCCTCTCCCCAGTGTGTGTTTGCTGGTGCCTGGCAAGGTGGGAGCCCCACACAAACTGTTTCCCACATTGGGGGCACGTGTGCGGTCTTAACAGGGAATCCATTTCTGTGCTACACAGAAGGTTTGAGAAGCTATCTTCCTGAAGAAAAGGTGGGCCCAGGAGCATTCCTCTGGAGCTCCTGGGGATGGAATCCCAGCTCTCATCCTGCTCTGGGTTCCAGAGAACAGTATCTTCAGACACACTAGATAACATTCTGGGAGGTTCTGCTTCTAGTTCAGGGGTATCCCCCTCATGCTCACTTCCATCTCCTGTGGAGAAGGGAAAATACCGACCCCAAGAGGGGAGTCACAAGAGAGTACCCCAGGACCCAACTCACAGGTGAGGTTGTATGATGCCTGTTAGGGCCTAAATCTCACTCACCCCGTAAAGGCTGAGAGAACAGATTTTTAATGTGTACAAGACAGTGCAAGAGGTATAGAGGTTAAAAGCCTAGGCTTAGGAGGCAGATACCCTATTTTGAGTCTCAGCTTTCCCACTTAACTTCTGTAGGCCTTCACTTCTTCTGTAAAATGGGAATAATTATAAGATAGACGTTATAAGACAGATAGCATTGTACCTGCATATAGTAAGCACTTAGTAAATGGTCTATGCTGTTGTTACTTATTACTATTATTTATTTAGCACTTTAAAAAAATTGTTAATTACCATCTTCCTGCCTAAGTATACATGGAGAGAGTTAAAGAATGCGCTGCAATCATCACTGGCTGGGTGACCACCTGTCAGCAATACTAGAAACTTTGTGGAAGGCATTTCCACCATGGGTGTTAGGTTGAACAACAAAACAACTAACATTTATTGAGTGCTTACTATGTTCCTGGTACTGATCTACTATGGTAACATATTTCAATCTCACAATAATTTATAGATGAAGAACCCAAAAAGAGGTTAATTATGTTTCCAAGTTTCCACAGGTATAGTCCTGGATTCAAATCCACAAAGTCTGGCTCCAGAGCCTGCCCTCTAAACCATTCTGTTACACTGTCTTGCTTTTGAAGAAAAAGATCCCTAAACCTGTCAACATTATAACTCTCTGAGGCAGAGGAAGGACTAGAGGAATATGTAATGATGAAACTCCAAAAGGGGGTAGGTAAGGCCATAGCTGAAAGTCTAGTCTACGTCATTACCTGTATATGTGACCCTCAGGATGTCCCTCTCTTCTAAGTCCTGGGGGTCAGGGACCCATTGTTCCTCCCCTCCTTCTAGTTGAGAAAGCATATCCAGTTTGGGAATTGGAAATCCTGCCCATGGGAAAGGAAAACAGAGATGTCAATTAGTTCAACTATAATTCTCATTTCTGAAAAAGCTTGTTTCCTAGATTATTCTTTAGAACTCTAGATTAAGAAGGCCAGATACAAGCCTTTCCCTGTTCCCCCATCTCATTTCTGTTAAATCCCTCTTTCTTACAGAAAATCATACTCTCTTCCCAATGAGTGTTCTCTTCCGTTCAAATTTCAAATACTTCCAATGCAACTGTCCTTTCTGGTCATAACTTCACTTAATTAGCCCTACTATGGCTGTCTCACCCGCAATGTTCCCATCTTCCCCTACATAGTTTCTGAGTTTCCAAGGACTCAGTTCTGTCTCTTAGATGTCCTTCTCTCTGCTTTGAAAAAACCTCCCAATTCCCAACCAAGAAGAGCCTAAAGTTCTCTTCCCTACAATTCAGCATCATTTTATTTATTTATTTATTTATTTATTTATTTATTTATTTATTTATTTATTTATTTATTTATTTTATTTATTTATTTATTTAATTTATTTATTTGATTCACACCTCACTTCCATTCTCTTTGGATTAGCCCTGGTGCTCTTTCTCTCATGGAAGCCTAGACAGATACCCTGCCGAGAAAAGAACACTAAATAGACACTGCCCAGCAGCATAGCTCCATCCTCCCAGAGTACAAGCATTTAGTGGCTGGGGAAGGTCATGCTTACTTAGAGAGACCACTATCCCACAGTTTTCCTGCATGACATATTCTCCGTAAAAGTCTGTCTGAGAAGGGTCCAGGCTCCGCCACTCCTCCTGAGAGAAGCACAGTGACACATCCTTGATGGTTACCAGGCCCTGAAACAAAATGCAGCATCATCTGTCAGTAGCTGTTCCTTAAGGACAATGTGATCTCAGTATAAATTGCTGAAGTAGTAGTAGAGGAGAGAAGGCAAAAGAGGATCTAGAAGAACTGCCCAAAGGTCCCTGGGCAGGGCACATGGCTTTGGTGAAGAGGAAATGAGGAAAGGGGTAGCTAGTGGTCAGTGAATGATCGAGGATGATGTTTCTAGAGGAGTTTCCCAAGTTAGGACCATAATTTGGAGGCACCACAAACTCATCAGTACCTCTGTTTAGTAATAGGTGTCTGCCCAGTCTCTTCTCATCTTCCTTACTCTTTTCATTGCAGAAATTACGTACTAGCTCTTCCTCCACCTGACCTTTCCTTTCCTATCAGCACAAATGAATGTAGATAAAACATTCTTTCTTGCCTCCTCCCCCTAATATGTCATATCCTTATCTTTTAAGGCAGCATAGTTTGGTGGTTAGGAGCCCAGACTCTGGACCCAAATGACTCCTAGCCCTGCTTCTTACTAGCAGTATGACCTTACACAAGTGCCCTAATCTCTTCCTGTCCAATTTTCTCATCTGTAAAATGGGGATAATTGAGTTTCTCTCAGGGTTAAATGAGTTAATTTTACATAAAGCACTCAGTGAACAGCAAGCATGGTAAGCACTCTGGGAATATGGATACAACTACTATTATTATTATCTTCCCATGGCTCTGCCTTCTGAATCTAAACCTGTATTCTCTCTCTGGCTCTGCCCCTCTTTATATCTTTCTATCTTCTTTTCCATAAATGCTCCATCATCCACCCAATCCTGTCTACAACTTTATGTTCTTCCAAGCTTTCTTCAGGTCCTCTTTTCCCAACCTTTCCAGATTTATTTCTTAAAGGACATTAATGAGTTGTTCTTAAACTCGCCCTGTGGGTAGCACAGCCATCCATTAAAAAAAAAATACAAAAAAAAAAAAAAAACGAACAACCCAGCCTAACCTTTAGGAATTCCCTTCTTCTTGTCATGCCCTCATTCATTTTTTAAAGGATATTATGAGCCCCTTGGAAAGGGATAAAATGTGTTCACATATAAGATGAACATACTAGTGGTCATGTGAAATGACTAATCAATGGAATTATGCTAATGCTACAGAAAGGCAGCAGTGGTGAGACCCTTAGAGAGGCCAAGGGAAGAACATAGCCTACCTGTGATCCTGCCGCAAGAAGTGCAGCTGCCATCTCCCAATCTCCAGTGCTCCCTTCCTGGGGAATGGCAGGAACCCAGGGAGCTGACTGAGCTGGTGAGGGGAGAGAGGACCCATTAGAGATGGAGCATCCACCCTTTCCCAGTTAGAGCCTGGGCCCTATCTATATCTGCATCTGTATCTATATCTATATATATATCTATATCCATTGATAAGACTCAAATGTATAAATGTAGTAGAAGATACCTTCCCTCAAAATGTCCTGTAAGGGTATTGAGTGGTTTTTAGTAGAGTCTTTATATCATCTATCTCTGCTAGACCAGCTGTGGTTTGAATTCCTATTATTTGAATGTAATTTTCATCTTGTAAAGTGCATTTTACGGGGTGTGTTTTCCAACAGTAATCAGTGTTTCTGTCATTTTCTTTGTCTCACATATTCACTACCACTAACCACGTAGCATGTGGAGGGAGTGATTATGCAAGAAACAGGAGATCCCTGTTACATGGTTTGCAGAATCCAGGTGCTTCTTATATTTCTGTGACTAGGACCTAGAAGTTCCTTATATTTCTGTGGCCTAGTTCTGGTACTGACTGCTGTTCAGTCCATCGCAATTTGAGGATTTTTGACTCTGCTTTTTCATTAGCAATTCGGAGACTACTCTCTGCACTGTGCTCCCCACACATACCCCTTCTGGGCTCTCACCCTTCTCCTGAAGGGACTGTGGCTCCTCTTCAAGGTCACAGCACAGGTGCTCCAGCGCCCCTGGTACTGTTCTCCATGGCCCTTCTTCCTGGATTCCCCTTTCCACCTGGGGCTCTGCTCCATCCATCTGGACATTCATTGACTCCCATCCTGTCCCCAGGGATGCTGTCTGTTCTGAAAGCATTTTTGCTGTAAACCTAAATTGTGACCTGGAACAAATTCATATCAGTTATTAGTTTCATTCAGTTTCTGTGAAAGTGGAAAGGGGTGATATTCCTAAGAGAGTTATGGAGAACAGCCCATGGATAAAAGGTGAAACTAGTTAAGAGGAGCTCGATGGAAGATGAACTTTAAAAGTTTGAGGTGTTCCAGTCAGCTGAACCTGAGCCAGAAATGAGGAGGTGCTACATAGCAAAGTCACTAATGGTTATTTTGGGGACCTCATGGTAGAAGCAAAATATCCCTGAAGGCTGGAAGAACTTCATTAAAAAAAGAAAGAACAATCCTGGAAATCCAAAAGCTATGAATTAATTTCAATCACTGAAAGTACAGTAAAGTTAGAAATCTGGAAATATGCAGGAAGGAATACACACAGACTTGCACTCCACAAAAATGGATGTACTCACACATAAGATTTTCTGCCACAAATCCCATTCTCATCAATTAGTTTAGAATGAAATGATTACTATAGGTAGAAGTCCTAGTCACAAAGTGTATTTTTTATGAGGCTGAACCAAATGGTGCCTCACTTAGGGCAAGCCTTGACAAAAAGACATAACCTGTCACTCTCGTAGAAAATGAGAACTGGTAGTAAATATGGTAGAAAGATCAATAACTTGGAAAGTAGGTGTAAGATTCTAAAGCAGTGCAAACAGATAAGAGAAACTGCTGGTCAGTGGGGAACTGATGTCTAATTAGGAAAAGAAAAAAAGAACAGAAAGGGTTTGGACTAGGTAGTAAAAGGGGAAGCAGCTGTTGCTAACATGACCTGAGGTGAATTAACAGCCCTGTGATTTAAGACACAGGAAAAAACCACAGATACAGGATAGCACCAGTCAGATCTCATTAGAAAAATGTATTCAATTTTAAAGAAGGGTATGATGAAGCCAGAGTATATTCCATCAGAATAAACAAAAGTGAAGAAAGGGATGGGGACTATGGCCATTAGGGAAAAGTTCAAAACAATGGACATAGTTTTCTCTTGCCTAGGGAAGAAGGCTGATGAATGAAACTATGAATAAAAAGAGAGATGTTTTGTATTTCTATATAGATCTCTTCTCTTGCAAACAAGAGAAGAAATCTAGATTAGACAAAGAAAAAAATTTTTAATAATCCTGCAGTGCACAGGACCTGGTTGAGGGCTCTTCTTTTGTCTGGACATCTTAGGAGCAGGACAGGTCTCACCTGTGTTGTGATAGGGGTCTCCCTGCCTTACAGCAGAGGAACAGTCGATGAAAGTGTGCAGAGTCTCTGTTTGCTTGGCAACTTCATATATTTGTGATTCTTATTCAGTAGCAAGCAATCAGAGCCAGTGAAAGGCTTCCAGCAATAGATCAGAACCTTGGTAATGATCTTGGCTCACTTGCATCCATCCAATAACATTTGCAAGAACCCAGGAGCCCGGGATAGGTAATGACAGATGTCAAGTTGTTTATTTTCTTGGCTATTTGTCTTTGACAAAAGAGTTAGGTAGAAACCCTAAACTCAATGCACAGGAAGAGAACAAATTCCCTTTTCATCTCGGAAGTCCAAAGATGTCTCAGGGCCTCATGGGAGCATTCTGGACTGATTCCCAGCTTAGGAGGTTTCCTTTTCAGAGATTTCTCGTGAGAAAGGAAAATTCCCAATAAAGCAATAAAGGGGAAGTTCCATTTTAGCTCTCTATTCTGAATTCCAGCCCCTGTATTCACTTCATTTTTAAAATGTAAAGCATGGATTCCCCCCTTCACCAGTAGTCTTCCTTATTCTCTAGCTCCCTTCAAAAGTCCTCCCTCTGGGCTTTATCTCTAGTTAAATATCTGGACACCTGTCTCAAACCCATTTCTTTATCTCCCTAGCAGCAGAATCCCTTGATAGGAAGCCTCTATCCCAGGCCAGATGTGAGCCTGTCCATAGTACTGACAGAAAACCTGTGGAAGTGCTAGCAGAAATCTCAGCACAAGAAGCGGCAGGTAGTTGTCCTCTGACTGTATCTGCTAAGATGTTGGCTCTCTCAGAACCAACACCTGGGCAGTTAAGGTGTCAGCTCTAACCTGGTTTCTCCCGGTTCCAGGATGATCCCAGGCCTACAGGAGTTAGGGTTTTAGGGCTCTCATTTTCCCCTTTTCTTCAGGGGGGCATGGCACCTGCAGAAGTTGGTTTCTGCAGGAGTGCTGTTGGACAGAGAAAGGGCTATGCTGTTGAAATGAGAAGCCCAAGGGCACAGGGACAGTCGCGCTGTCAGAGAAGCCTAGCCCCTGCCCCGGGCGGGGCTTGGGCGGGACGGGCGCCCGTTCTAGAGTAAGGTTGCTTCTTCCCTCCTAGTCACTGTGCCCCTGGAGAGGCTCAGATTTCAGAGAACCTGAGAGAGGCAGAGCTGGAGCGGGGAAGTGAGGTCAGAAAACAGGTTTCCCGTGAACTGGGGCAGGAGCAAATGAAGAAAAAGGAGCCACAGGGTAACCTGCGCGCAGTGACAGCGGCGGGAACCCGCGGGGCCTGAGAGCGACGCTGGGGACGGGGAAGACAGGCGAGGGGCGGGCACAGAATGTCAGTGGGGCCGACCCCAGGAAAGGCAGCGACCAGGAGGCCGCGTCGACCCTCCCCCCTGCCCCCACGGGTGACCAACCCCACTCGCCGCCCCAGGAAGCCGGGCGTCCCTCCCTCGAGCCATGACTCCCTCCGGCCCGGCCCCACTCACCCGGGTCGGCTTGGCCTGCGTCCGGGTGCCTCCCTCCCGGGCGCTGCCTGCCCCTCCCCTCCGCCCTTCGCTTCGTCGGAGCCGGGCGGCCGCGGAGCTAGCGACAGGCGGAGACGGCGGCCGGCGGGCGCGGGCGCGGGCGGGGCGGGCACAGGAAATCCCCGCCCGCTTCCGGGGCTCGGCGGCGGCGGCGGCGGCCGCAGCCGCGGCCGCGAAGTGGGGGAGGGGGCGGGGACGGGGGGCCGCGGCTCCGGAGCCCGGGCCAGCCCAGCCCCGCACCTCGGCGCCCGCCGCCGCGGAACGCCGCGGGCCCAGCCGTCAGGATTGCCGCGGCCGCCTGCCCGCGCCCTCTCCCTGATTGACCATTTTCCTGTCCAGGCCCCTCGGCCTCCCGTGGGGCCCTTTGCACCCGGTTCGTTAGTTACCTGGACATTTAATAACCGCTCGTTACATCCCGACAGTCGTTGTGAGAGCGATTTCTTGAGACAAAGGTCTGGAATTCCTCAAGGAGTTCACCTTCTAGGTTTCAAGATAGCGAGGGTGTTGATAAGGGTCTGGAGAGAGTGCTGAGGAGGCGTCACTAATTCTAAATGAGGGGTAGTCAGGTTGACTTCACCAAGACTGAATTAGGCCTTGAGGCTGCATTGTCCAATTTGCGTGAGCCACCAGTCACAGTCCAAATGGAGGGGTGTTGTAACATACACACCAGATTTAGAGGACTTAATTAGCAAGATGTAAAATAGCTAATAAACAATTATTTTAGATATATTGGGCCAAATGTATTATTAAAATTTATTTCTCCTACTTCTTTTAACTTTTTAATATGGCTACTGAAGTGTTTAAATAATGTATGTGGCTTGCATTATATTTCTACTGGACAGAACTACCTCAGAGCATTAAGTTGGATTCGACTGGAAAGATTAGAAAGGGCCTACAAAACAGAATAAACACATTACCATTAGAATCTGTTTATAATCTACAAATCACACTTGTTATTTTGTCATCACAACAATTCTGTAAAATTTTATTTTATAGACTTAAGAAATAAGTGACTCACTTAATGTCATAGGTGAAAACACTCCTTTAATATGTATTTATTTTTTGCTATGTGCCACACGATGTAACTAAATCCTGAAAGTCAGAGATCCCAAAGGAATTGTTTGTGGATTCAAGGACTCAGTCTGTAGAAACACATCTCAACACATATTTGCAATAAAATGTAACAGATGCTAAAATGGAGGAATATACTCTGTACTGGGAGCAAAGAAGTGAACCATGCATGGGAGGGAGGTCAGAGAAGGCCTCACAGAAATCTTGAAGTAGAGAAGAATGGAGAGGACTCAATTAATGAGAAAGAGAAGAACGTGCTAGGCATGCAGTTGGGACAGGGCATAGACCATATTCTGGATCAGATCATGGGGTATGTAGAGGAAGTGAGAGCCAGGATTTGTATCTCAGGTCCTGGAACTAAATTCCGGGGTTCTTTTCACTGATGTTACCATAGGTGAGAAATATAAAGGTGTGTTCATCTGGATAGGCTAAAAATACCAGTATCTCAGTGGTTTAACTTAATAAAGGCTTATGTTTCATATAAGTGACAGTGTGTAGCAGGTTGATTGGGGCCAGTGAGTAGGTGTCTGCTCCTTGACATCATAGAAGGACCAGGCTTCTTCTATCTTGTGGCTCCACCATCTCCTGTTACTTTGGAGTCATGCAATCTGTGGGCCTCAGAGAAGGGAGGAAATTTGCGGCTGACTTGTTGGAGATACCAGGGGCCAGCCCTGGAAGTGTGTACATTATTTTCACCCCATTTCCTTAGCCAGAATTCAGGTGCATGGTCATATGGCCCCACCCAACTGCAGAGGTGGCTGGAAAGGAAAGTGTGTGCACTCTAGTAGAAAAGGAAATGGGGTTTAATGAACAATTAGCATTGCCTCTGTCACACATATCATTAAACTAAATTCAAGTAAACCAAGCACATAAACCTGATTTTACTTGAAAGAGATATTTGGGGAAAGCTGGCAGATTATATCAAAAAAGAAAAGAAAAAGGAGGTAAAATAGTAGTCTTTGGCCTGACGGCACAATAGTGGGTCATTAATATTTAATAAACATCTACTTTATGCCAGAACTTTGTCTTAAACATCACAGAGGAAAATGTAGAATACCTTTATATTTAGCTTATTAGCTATAATGTGCCATCTCTTTAGCTATCAGTGAACAAACTGTGAGGTGTAGATATGATCTCAGCATAGGTTTAGAGGCATTCAGTGAGCCAAAAGGCAAAATTAGGTATTGGGCTCTGGCCTTAGACTTATAATCTGGTGCACCTGTCACCAGAGTGGTACTTTACCTTTTACAGTAATATATGGATAATTCCAAACTCCTACGTAATGTTACAAGGTGGAGTAACTAAATATGCAGTGAGTAGCAGGTAGATGATTCCATCTTTTTAAGACTTTCTCGTGGAAGAGTTTCAAGATCATCTTTGAAAGCGAAATGAAGGAAGAGCATCTTGGATAGAATCAGAAGACAGTAACATATGCTTTGGGATGAAGAACACACAGATGTGGAGGTGCTTATCTAGAGTAGAGAAGAAATGAAATGGGGAAATTGATAGAAAGATTAGAATAGTGGGTCAAGGATTTTTAATTTACCATGTCAAGTAATAGAGAGTCACTGTACTTAGTGTTATAAAGAAGTGATATACCTGATGGGTCTAATTATATCATTCTAAGGAGACTTGGCCATCCAGGGCTGCCCCGTTGATAGAGTTCAGAACAACAGAGTGGGATGAGTTGAGTCCAAAGCCAGATTCTAGTGTGTGGAGTACAGAGCTCCTTAGGACACAGCAGTGTTCTTCCTGGGACTCAGGGAGAGGTCCCAGACATTTAAGGTTCCAAGTTCTCTGTAGGACTTCAAAAGTCCTTAAGAGACTCAATCTGTTGCCTCTCAGCCTTGGCTCCTTCATTTCTGAACTCTTGTTCTGCCATGGTTTGAATAAGAAAGTATAATGCAGGTGTTTACCAGTTTCGGATTATTTTATAAAAGTTTCTTTATTAGTCAGTTGATTGTAATGAATTGTCAGCTTGGCTTATAAAAAGCCAGTTCAGCTATAATAAACCATATTTTCAATTGCTAATTAGGAGCTAATCACCATTTATGACACTGCTGTTCTTCTATTCAAAATTTTGAAGCTTGATGTCAGAGATGAATTTTCTACCAGCAGGGCAGTGGAGTTGTTTGCTTCCTCTGTGTCCATGACTATATAGAAAAGAGGAAGGTTGAGGGAACTGTCAGGTTAGGACTCCTGTGGAGAGAAAAGGTAAGGGTCCCCTAGTCAGTAGTTAATAATTGTAACTGGTACTTGTAGAGCACTTTACAGTTGGCAAAGTGCTTTTGTGTACATGTGATCTTCACAACTCAGGGAGATAGATAAATCATCTTTATCCCTGGTTTACATCTAAGGAAATAGTGGTTCAGACATTTAAAATTTCTTTCTTTTTATTTCTGTAATCCTGGGCAGATTTATGTATATATACCTGTTTCCTAATCAATAAGATGAATGTCATTATACCTATTTTGTAGTGTTGTTGTGAAGAATAAATGAGGTGATGTAAATTGCCAACTAAAAATTATCCCTCGCCACCTGACACTATAAGGATTAGGTCATGAGCCACTGCAGTCGCTGACTTTCAACACACCCGGAAAGGAGTTCAGGGCAGAGATCAGGAATACTCTGCTCTGGAAAAAACTGGCAGAACAGGCCTTCAGATAGTTAGGTATTTTCAGGAGAAGATTTTATGAGCCTAATTTCTTGCATCTTTTCATATCTAGAAAAGCACTAAAATCGTTAAAGGAGACACCTGCTCCTTGTGACTAGCAGCAGCCTTTTTGTGACTAGCAGCAAACTTCTGCCAAAATGTGTGCTTGATTGCATATATTCCCCTTCACCAAAATCACATATATGCTGACCTCCCCTCTACCTCTTCAGAGCAGTTCCTCAGAGCTCTCTGAGGGGCTGTCTCCTGGGCTATAGTCCTCATTTTGCCCCAAATAAAAATTAACTTACAACTCTCACATTGTGCATTTTTTTCAGTTGTCAAAATAAATAGCTTAATACATAGTGAGAAGTCAATCAGTGATAAGACCTCGAAATTAAAGCTGGATACTGGGTGAAAAAAGGACTTTAGTGGGGTGATGGACAGAGCAAATATGGGATGAAAAATAAATTTTATTCCTGAGTTTCACTGCGATAGACAAATTTGGTTGGATTGGAGTTAGCTGAAGGTGTGGATAGCAGAGTGAGATGCTTTAACTGGAGATTAGCGTGGGGCTTGCAGTTGTTGGTAATAACTAGATATAAGGTATGACTGTGAGAGTGAGTAGCTGATGTTGTGGACA
This sequence comes from Camelus bactrianus, assembly GCF_048773025.1. Lineage (NCBI taxonomy): Eukaryota > Metazoa > Chordata > Mammalia > Artiodactyla > Camelidae > Camelus > Camelus bactrianus. The sequence continues at coordinate 17,683,664 of NC_133550.1, read as the reverse complement.
ATATCATTCAAGGTAAGAGAAAGTCAAGGAGCTGAGAGGCTGGGTATTAGCAGGGATAGTAATAGAAATATTTAACTACCAGTACTAGCATGGGCATGGATCCATCAAGATGAATTTAGCCTATAGCGCTGTGCAGAGTTCTGAGGGCACCAGTGGCTATGAAAATATTTCAGTAGTTTAATGATCATACTTGTGCAATCTAACCCACAGCGTAAGATGGATTGTCCACGTGGATAGCGAAGTCCTTAGGAATGATGATGGGGTTACAGGGAGTGAGATAGCAAGCCAGTTGATGGAGTCCTTAATGAAAGAATGATCAGGACTGTGGTCGGTGATAATCACAAGGAAAGGTAGTGTGTGGAATGGCTTGATGGCATGTGCTTCAAAGGAGCAGGACATTATTTAGGGAGGAAGGAGGAAAGTGGTACTTGAGGCAGCAATGAAGAGCAAAGAGAATATTTACTCCACTTCTAACCCTAGAGGGCGTAAACGGTGGCTTTCAAATTGTATATATTGTATACAAAAAAATTTGAAAAAATACACATATTTGAAAGCTATCATTTATATAACTGAAATAAAACTTTCATGGAATGATATGTTTAATATTCCATTACTTTATTTTAAAAGTTTTCTATTTGCTATCCACTAAACTGATTTCATAAACCACTCATGGGGTGCAATTAACCATTTGAAAAGCATTGCTATATAAGTTGTAGGAGAAAAAACAGCTACCTATTGAGAGGACTTGCAAGGGAAGCATCCTTTTTCCTCAAGGAGTAGCCAGGTTTCAATTAGAAAAAGGAGGTTAAAGAAACATCTAGCAAAGAGTTTGAAGGATATAGAGGTGTCTTAGTCTGTTCGGGCTGTTGTAACAAAATGCCATTGACTGGGTGGCTTATAAAGAACAAACATTTATTTTTCACAGTTCTAGAGGTTGAGAAGTCTAAGATCAAGGCACTGATAGATTCAGTGTCTGGTGGGAAACTGCTTTCTGGTGTCTTCTTTCTTGTCTTCACATGACGGGAGGGGTGAGGGGGCTTTATAAGGGCATTAATCCTATTTATGAGGGCTCTTCCCTCATGACCTAATCACTGCCCTGAAGGCCACCTCCAAATACCATCACATTGGGATTAGGTTTCAACATATGAATTTTGGGAGGGCACAAGCATTCAATCTATAGTGAAGGAATTTGTTGATGACAGATCCTGAATTCTAGGGGTGGTTTTAGAGTCTGATTCAAATTAGGCAGTGTAGAAAACTGTGATAGGGTAAGAATATCTATGATGAGGGATGATCTGGAGGCCAAGGATTCTTGTGGTGAGTGTTGTAAACAGAGACATAGGACGTGATGGGATTAGTACTCTCAGGGGGAGGTGAATAATCAGTTCTAATTATAGCCCCCTTCTTGGGACTGGTCTAGTCAGCTTGTCAGTGGTGAGATGAGGTGTAAAGGTTGGTTAGCATGAGTAGATGAAGTGTGTGTGGTAGAATGAGGATCTCACTAGAGATGTGCTGAGCTCTTAGACACTTTTTCAATTCTATTGTGGACAGAGTTAAGACTAGAAGGGCTATCTTTACATGGCAATGGTGGTGATGGTGTCAAGGCTTAAGGAATTCTGTGACTTTCCCTTAAATCCTATTGTCCTTGATATTGAAGGTGTGGGAAGGACTGGCCTCAAAAGGAGGTAACAGTTTCTTGTGTACTCTTTAAGTAAGAAAATTTTAATTTAAAAGACAGTGCTAAATTGTAGGGTGGCCACAAAGTTGTGCTAGAAATAGCACTAAACTAAGAACCAAAAGATTTGTCTTTATTTCTGGCTGTGCTTCCTGGTGACAGATCAGAGCCTTAACATCATCTATCGAGTTGGTATAATTCTTTTCCTTAAAAGCTGTTGTGAGGACTAAATTAAGTAAAAATATAGGCATATGGTGTAAAACTTATAAAGCACTATTGAAAGGCAAGATGTTGGCAATTGGCATTACTTGGCAGAAGTAATCTGTAGTCAGTGCAAATAGTGGCTCAAGTGCTGGCAGCTGGCAGTTGGTGACAGCTGGTGTTGCAATCAGGGTAAGACTAGATGTTTTATAAGATTTAAAGTTTTTTTTTTTGTTTTTTTGTTTTTTGTTTTTTTTTTTTTTTTGATGGTGGGACACAACTTAGAGACAGAGGGAAGGCAGAACTCTTTGTTTCAAACCAGAGAAGGCTGTCACACAGGGTCACAAAGGGGTTTGCACCTGAGGATAGATAACAGTAAGCTGGAACTGCAGGAAATGCTTATATATGGCAAACAGTATTGAGTTAGCTAGATTTCATAGGCTGCTTTGGGATTGGGTATTTTGAATCATTCTTCAGGCCTAAGAAAGAAGGATCTGTCCCTGGGTGTGGTTATCTAGGGGCCTCTGGCAGTTGGGTATGTATGTATTGTAACTCAGGAGTGTTAAGAGCCTGATAAGGGAAGTAGTTGGGATGGGGGTTTGACAAATTGCAAGTTAAGGGGAAGAGAAAATTTTAGTCATGACAGCAAGACTAGGTCAAGACAGCACTTATGAAATATCATGTTACCCTGGGACAGCTTCAAAGTGGTGTAACCTCAAATTGCCCTTTTTAATAGTACAGAGACTTACTCTAAGCAGACTTCTCATTGACATAGTATAGTTTCTTAATTTAGTTATTTTTTAAATTGAAGTATAGTTGATTTACAACATTAGTTTCAAGTGTACAACACAGTGATTCAATATTTTTATAGCTTATACCCCATTTAAAGTTATTATAACATATTGGCTATATTCCCTGTGCTGAATAATATATCCACATTGCTTATTTATTTTATACCTACTAGTTTGTATGTCTTAATCCCCTTCCCCTATCTTGCCCCTCCTCTCACCTCTCTCCCCACTGGTAACCACTAGTTTGTTCACTGTATCTCTGATGCTGCTTCTGTTTTGTTATATTCATTCGTTTTATTTTCAAGATTCCACTTATAAGTGAAAACATACAGTATTTGTCTTTCTCTGTCTGACTTTTGTCACCAAGCATAATACTCTCTGGGTCCATCTATGTTGTTACAAATGGAAAATTTTCATTCTTTTTTATGGCTGAGTAAAATGCCACAGCTTCTTTATCCATTCATCAGTTGATGGACACTTAAGTTGCTTCCATATCTTGGCTATTGTGAATAACGCTGCCATGAACATTAGGGTACAATTTATCTTTTCAAATTAGTGTTTTTTTAATTTTCTTTGGATATATACCTAGGAGTGGAATTGCTGGATCATATGGATCAATTTACTTTCTTACCAACAGTGTACAGGGTTTCCTTTTCTCCACATCCTCACCAACATTTATTTGTTGTCTTTTTGATGATAGCCATTCTGACGGGTGTGAGGTGATAACTTATTGTGGTTTTGATTTGCAATTCCCTGATGATTAGTGATGTTGAGCATCTTTTCATGTGCCTATTGGCCATCTGTCTGTCTTCTTTGGAAAATGTCTATTCAGGCAGTGTGCCCATTTCGAATCAGGTTGTTTTTTTGAAACTGAGTTTTATGAGCTCTTTATATGTTTTGGATATTACCCCTTATCAGACACACCATTTACAAATATTTTCTCCCAATTAAGTAGATTGTCCTTTTGTTTAGTCCGTGGTTTCCTTCACTGTGCAAAAGCTTCTGAGCTTAATTAGGTCCCATTTGTTTATTTTTGCTTTTGTTTTTCTTGCCTTAGGAGACAGATCCAAAAACAATCTAAGACTTATGTCAAAGAGTGTACTGCCTATGTTTTCCTCTAGGAGTTTTATGAGTTTTGGTCTTACATTTAGGTCTTTATCCATTTTGAGTTTGTTTTTGTATACGGTGTGAGAAAATGTTCTAATTTCATTCTTTTACATGTAGCTGTCCAGTTTTCCCAGCACTAGTTATTGAAGAAACTTTTTTTCCCATTGTGTATTTTTCCATCTTTTCATGGATTAACTGACCATATGTGTGTAAGTTTATTTCTGGGCTCTTATTCTGTTCCATTGATACATATATCTGTTTTTGTGCCAGTCCAATACTGTTTTGATTACTGTAGCTTTGTGGTACAGTCTGAAGTCAGAGAGCATGATAATTCTAGTTTTGTTCTTCTTTCTCAAGATTGCTCTGGCTATTCTGGGTCTTTTGTGATTCCCTGTAAATCTTAGGATTGTTCTAGTTCTGTGAAAATGTTATGGGTATTTTGATAGAGAGTACATTAAATTTGTAGACTGTTTTGGGTAGTATGGTCATTTTAACAGTATTAACTCTTCTAGTTCATGAACATGGGATATCTTTCCATTTATTAGTATCATTTTTACCTTCCTTCATCAGTGTCATATTTTTCAGAGTACAGGTCTTTCACCTCCTTAGTTAAGTTTATTGCTCAGTATTTTATTCTTTTTGATGTAATTTTGACTGGGATTGTTTTGTTGCTTTCTCTTTTTGATAGCTTATTATTACTGTATCTAGAAGCAACAGATTTCTGTTATGTTAATTTTGTATTCTGCAACTTTACCGAATTCATTGATGAGTTCTAGTAGTTTTCTAGTAGCGTCTTTAGGATTTTCTATGTATAGTATCATGTCATCTGCAAACAGTGACAGTTTTACTTCTTCTTTTCCAATTTGGATTCCTTTTATTCTTTTTTCTTGTCTGATTGCTGTGGCTAGGCCTTCCAACACTATATTAAATAGAAATGGTGAGAGTGGTCATCCTTGACTTGTTCCCAACATTAGAGGAAAAGCTTTCAACTTTTCACCATTGAGTATGATGTTAGCTTTGGTTTTGTTATGAATGGACTTTATTATGCTGAGATATGTTCCCTCTATACCAAATTTGTTGAGGTTATGGGTTTATCGTGAATTATGTTGAATTTTGCCAAATTCTTTTTCTTTTTCTATTAAGGTGATCATGTGATTTTTATCCTTTGTTTCGTTAATGTGGTATATCACATTGATTAATTTATGGATATCAAACCATACTTGTATCCCTAGAATAAATTCTACTTCATCATAGTGTATGATCCATTTTGTATATTGTTGAATTCAACTTGATAATATGTTGTTGAGGATTTCTGCATCTATATTAATCATGGATATAGCCTATAATTTTCTTTTTTCTTTTTGTAGTGTCTGTGTCTTGTTGTGGTATCAAGGTAATGGTGACCTCATAGAATGAATTTGATAGTGTTCTGTCCTCTCCAATTTTGGGGAGTAGTTTGAGAAGGATAGGTATTAGCTCTTCTTTATATGTGTGGTGTATTTCCCATGTGAAGCTATCTGCTCCAGACTTTTGTTTCTTGGGAATTTTTTGATTACTGATTCAATTTCAATACTAGTAATCAGTCTGTTCAGATTATCTATTTCTTCCTGATTCAGTTTTGGAAGACTGTATGTTTCTAGGAATTTATCAATATCTTCTAGTATGTCCAATTTGTTGGTATGTACCTGTTTGTAGCTTTCTCTTATGATTGATTGTAACTCTGTGATGTTACTTGTAATTTCTCTTCTTTCATTTCTTATTTTATTTGAGTCCTCTCTCTTTTTTTTCTTAATGAGTCTGGCTAAAGGCTTATCAATTTTGTTCATCTTTCCAAAGAAGCAGCTCTCGGTTTCATTGATCTTTTCTATTTTTTGTCTCTATTTTATTTATGTCCTCTCTGATCTTTATTATTTCCTTCCTTTCACTGACTTTGAGCTTTGTATTTTCTTTTTTTTCTAATTTCTAATTGGTAGTTTAAGTTGTTTGAGATTTTTCTTGTTTCTTGAGGTATTCCCATATCACTATAAATTTCCCTCTTAGAACTGCTTTGCTGCATCCCAGATTTGGAAAGTTGTGTTTTTATTTTCATTTGCCATAAGATATTTTCTAATTTCTTCTTTGATTTCTTCATTGACCCACTGGCTTTTTAGTAGCATGTTGTTTAGTCTCCACGTGTATGTGTTTTTTCCATTTTTCTTCCAATAACTGATTTCTAGTTTTATGCAGTTGTGGTTGGAAAATATGCTTGATATAATTTCTATCCTATTAAATTTGTTGAAACTTGCTTTGTAACCTAGCATGTGAGGTATCCTACAGAAAGTTCCATATGCACTTGAAAAGAATATGTATTCTGCTATTTTTGAATGGAATGTCCTGTAGATATCTATTAAGTCCAACTAGTCTAATGTGTCATTTAAGGCCATTGTTTTCTTATTGATTTTATGTCTGGATGATCTGTCCACTGATGTAAGTGGGGTGTTAAAGTCTCCTATTATTGTATTGTTGTTAATTTCTCCCTTTATGTCTGCTAGTATTTGCTTTATATATTAAGATGCTCTTATATTAGGTGCACATATGTTTATAATAGTTATATACACTTCTTATTTTGATGCCTTTATCATTATATTATACCTTTCTTTGACTTTTGTTATAACTCTGTTTTAAAATCTACTTTGCCTGATATGAGTATTGCTACTCCAGGTTTCTGTTTACATTTGCATGGAATGTCTTTTTCCATTCCTGCACTTTCAGTCTGTGTCTTTATCTCTGAAGTAAGTCTCCTGTAGGCAGTATATAGATGGATCTTGTTTTTTATGCAATCAGCTGCCCTATATTTTGATTGGAGCATTTAGTCCATTGATATTTAAAATGATTATTGATAAGTATGTACTTATTAATATTTTGTCACTTGTTTTCTAGTTGTTTTTTGCAGTTCTTCTCTGTTCTTTTCTTCTTCTTTTAGTCTCTTCCTTCATGGTTTGATGATTTTCTTTAGCAGTATGCTTGTTTTCCTTTCTCTCTAGTTTTTGTGTAGCTATTGGAGGTTTTTGATTTGTGGTTACCATAGAATTTATACATGTTGACCTATTATAACTTATCTACTCATTTTAATCTTGTGGTCATTTAAGTTCAAACACATTCTAAAAGCTCTACATTTTTTTACTCCTCCCACCCAGTTTTGTATTTTTTGATGTTATATTTTACATCTTCATGCCTATCCCTTACCTATTTGTTATAATTATAGGTGTTTTTTTTACAGTTCATCTTTTGGTCTTCATACTAGCTTATTTAAGTGGGTGATCCATAGCCTTACTATATATTTGCCTTTACCTTTTATCTTTCCTGTAATTTCTATTTCTTATTGTAGCCTTCTCTTTTTCGTTAAGGAAGACCCTTTAACACTTTGTAAGGTCAGTTTAGTATTGATAAACTCTTTTAGTTCTTGCTTGTCTGAGAAGCTCTTTATCATTCCTTTAATTTCGAATGATAACCTTGCTTCAAGGAGTATCCTAGATTATAGGCTTTTCTCTTCAGCACTTTAAATATATTATGCCACTCACTTGGCCTGTGAAATTTCTGCAGAAAAAAGTTATCACCTGATAACTTTATGGGAGTTCCTTTGTATATGACTCTTCTTCTCTTCCTGCCTTTAAAATTATCTCTTTAATTTTTGGCATTTTAATTATGATAAGTCTTAGTGTGGGCCTTTTTCATTTCATCTTCTTTGGGATGCTTCTGTACCTGGACATCTGTTTCTTTCTTTAGGTTCAGGACATTTTCAGCTATAATTTCATCAAATACATTTTCTACCCCCCTTTTCTCTCTCTTTTCCTTGATGTATGCTTGATGTTGTCATAGAGGTCTCTTAAACTATCCATATATTTTTTTTTAATTTTTAATTTTTTTTTGGTGAAGGGAGGTAATTAGGTTTATTTGTTTATTTATCTTTAGAGGAAGCACTGGCGATTGAACTCAGGACCTGATGCATGCTAAGCATGAGCTCTACTGCTTGAGCTATACCCTCGCCCCTCTTATTTTTTAAATTTGTTTTTCTTTTTGCTGTTTTAATTGGGTTGTTTCCATTATTCTATTTTCCAGATCACTTATGTGTTCTGTATCACTTAATATACTGTTAATTCCCTCTAGTGTTATTTTTCATTTCAGTATTGTATTCATCAGCTTTGACTGGTTCTTTTTTATATTTTCTAGTCTTTTGTTAAAATTCTCCCTCTGTTCATTCTTTTTTTTTTTTTTTTTTTTTTTTTTAGTTTACATTAGGGTTCACTCTTGATGTTCTATGGGTTTTGACAAATGCATAATGACATGTAGCCACTATAGTATCATACAGAATAATTTCATTGCCCTAAAAATCCCTTGTGCTCCATCTATTCATTTCTCCCTCCCTCTTCCCAAGCCCCTGGAAACCACAATCTTTTTATTGTATCTGTAGCTGTGTCTTTTCCAGAATGTCATTTGGTTGGAATCATACAGTTTGTAGCCTTTTCAGACTGGCTTCTTTAATTTAGTAATATGTCTTTTAAGTTTCTTCTATGTCTTTCATGGCTTGCTAGATCAGTTTTTTTATTGCACATATATTTTTTAATTTACATATGGTTTCTAAGAATGTTTAAAGCTTTAGCTTTTTAAACTTACATAGTTATCAAAGGAATAAAGTCAACCACAAAGTAAGAATTAACTCAAAAAGATACCTACACCTTGCTATTAACAGCAATATTATTTATAATTGCCAAGATATGGAAGCATCCTAAGTACACATCAAAAGTTGAATAGATAATGGAGATGCAATATATATATATAAATAAATATATTGGAACCCAACAGTTGGATAATACCTACCCACATTGGTGAAGGCAATCTTCTTTACTGATTCAAATGCTAATCTCTTCTGGAAATACCATAATAAACACACCTACAAATAATATTTTGAGAGTTATCTGGGCATCTCTTAATCTAACCAAGTTGACACATAAAATTAATCATCACACCAGCCTACATGCAGGTACATTTTAATGCTAGTGAATACCACTAGATCTGGTAAGTGGATGGCTCTGTCTCCATTCTGGAGTGTTATATATATCTGATTTCTTCTTTGTTGTAGGCTCCTTTCTTTATCATGTACCTTTATGAAAATGCCCAAAAAAGGGTCAGCATTTTGGCAAGAGACCCTGTCCTGCTCATCTGTGTCAACCCTGCTATCTCCTCAGATTATTTTGCAAAGGGCTGCTAGATAGGGGCCTGTAAATCAAACTCTTTCCCCCAGCACCCCCTTTTGGGGGAAATTTATTTACTTTGAAGTCCAAACAAATACTTGAATTTATTTGTAATCTGTCTTCCCCAAGTGCTCTGTGACTATAAAAATCTTTCTCCTATAGAGATAAATTTTCTATTTCCTGAGCAGAGTCACACAGCTTTTTCTTACCCTGTGGCACACGTTTGTTGCCTCAGCATCCTCTGCAGAGCTGCCTTCACCTCCTGGTTCTTGAGGCTATAGATGAGGGGGTTCAGCAAGGATGTGATCACACTGTACTGAATGGAGACCACTCGCTCCAACGCTGAGCCTGAGGCGGGACTGATGTACCTGAATAGAGCTGTCCCGTAGAACAAGAGCACAACAGTGAGGTGGGAGGAGCAGGTGGAGAAGGCTTTGCCTTGGCCCTCAGAGGAGCGAATGTTCAGAATGGCAGATATGATTCTGGAGTAAGAGAACAGGATCAGGGGAAGTGTCAGCAGTCCCAGAAATGCACTCACTGGACCCTGACAGAAGGAACTCATTGGCAGTGGGATCAGTACAGGACAGAGGGAATAGTGAAGGTAACTCACAGCAAAAATGGGAGATGATGTTGGACCCACAGAAATATAACTTGTGGATGAAAAGATTATTTACTAGTGAATTCAGAAACCCTATCACCCATGCTACTCTAACCATTGTAGTACAGAGAGGCCTGTTCATGACAACGGTATAGAGCAGAGGGTGACAGACAGCAGCATAGCGGTCATAAGCCATGGCAGAGAGAAGACTGGCTTCAGCACACCCAGAGAGAAGAAAAAAGAAACTCTGGGTAATGCAGCCCCACACTGAGATGCTTTTCTTCTGAGACAGGAAGTTCTGTAGCATTTGGGGCATGGTAACTGAGGAGAAGCAGATATCTAGGAAGGACAGGTGTCCGAGGAAGAAATACATGGGGATGTGGAGGTGAGAATCCCATCTGATCACCAGGATCATCACCAGATTCCCCATCAGTGTCAGGAGGTAAATCCCCAGGAACAGCACAAAGAGCAGAGCCTGGATGTGAGGGGCAGCAGACAGCCCAAGAAAGATGAACTCAGTGAAGAAACTGAAGTTGTTCATAGTTGTTTAGAAATGTCATACCTGGAAAGAAATCAAGTATTACAGAATCTGAGTAATTTCTAGTGATCAGAATATCATCCCCACTCCCTGAAACTTCTCAGGCAATACTTCTTTCAGCTTAAAAATAGAAAAGGAAAAGAAGTTGAGTAATTCCAATTGTGATTTTTATGAGTTGAATTCTGCCCCACCCCCACCCCCCAAAATATGTTGAAGTCCCAACCCCCAGTACCTCAGAATGTGACCTGATTTGGAAATAGTCATTGCAGATGTAGTTAAGATGAGATCATACTGGAGTAGGGTGGGCTCTTAATCCAATATGACTGATGTTCTTATCAGAGACAGGAGAGACCCTAGTGAAGTAGACACACAGAGGGAGGACAGCCATGTGACAACAGCAGAGATTGGAGTGGTGCATCTGCAAGTCAAGGAAGCCAAAGATTGACAGCCATCACCAGACCTAGAGGCAATCAAGGATTCTTCCTTACAGGTTTCAGGGTGAGTGTGGCCCTGCTGACAGCTTGATGTCAGACTTGCAGCTCCTAGAACTGTGAGACAATAAAATCTATTATTTTAAGCCACCCCGTTTCTGGTACTTTGTTATATCAGCCCTGGGAAATTAATATAGTGACTTTAAGGGTTTCTACCTTCCTTGGCCCTCCCCAACAGGTCTCACTGATTCTGTCAGTGAACACAGCAAACATCTTTGGAACCTAAATCAGATTACATGATTTAACCATTAAGAGTATACTTATGGCGGGGAGGGTATAGCTCAGTGGTAGAGTGCACACTTTGCATCCACCAGGCCCTGGGTTCAATCCTCAGTACCTCCATTAAAAATAAACAAACAAACCTAATTATCCCCCCCCCCAAAAAAAAATTTTTTTTTAAAGAGTATACTTATGAGAACAAACAGGATGCTTCAAATGAAATTGTTTCAGAAAAGACATTTTTCCAAGTGTTTTTATATTTAGATTTGGATCTTAAAGCCAGAAACTATAGCATTCACCATCTTATCATAGACATCCTGAGATTTGGAAGATGTGGAAAAGGGACTTGAATGATGCTAGCAGAGGTTGCAAGAGGCTTTCCAAACATTTCAGGATCCCTTCAAGGGTACCCCATCTCTCTAAATGCATACTAGCAAAGCTGGAAACGTATTTGTGGGACTGGGTTGGGGTGCCTCAGGATCATTTCCTCTGTTCTTCAGGCCAGTAAGGTTGGGCTGTCAGGCATCTCAGAGTGGGAGGACAGAGGCTCAAAGAGATGAAGTGACTTGCTCCACATTACATAGAATTGAACTGAATTCTCTGTTCTCAGTCCAGTGTTCCTTCCACCACAGCACTCCCAGCAGATGGACAACATATATTTTGAGTCATTTAAAGTATATTTAGAGGAATGTGTAGTTATAGCTTACACATAGCACTGTGTCTAAAATTAAAAAAGCTAGACCCAAAAACTGAAAGCTATGTGAACTTGAGCAAGAGACTTAACTCTTCTGAAGGTCAATTTTCACATCTATAAATTGGAGCAATTATATCTATCTCATATGGTTGAGATGAACTTACTTAAAAGTGATTTTTAATGATTGAAGACAAATACCTGGAACTAACTCTGACATTAACTTATTTGGAGACATTGATCAAATCACTTTAATCTTACACTACCTTGGTTTTAGCTTATGACCTGATAATCAAGTCCTTATTAAGTATTTCATTTCCTTCTATCACTTTGCTCCTGTTGTCATTGCATTTTACTGCCTCAAAAATGTCTAGACCAGGACTTTTACCTGTGTTCACATTTTTCACTGCGACCTGAACTGGAATATTACAACTACTACCTTCCCAGGAGTCTTCTCAGAACTAGTCTCAACACCCACAGACATTCTCTCTCCTCAGTTCATTTTACTCTTGCTCTTTTATAAATTCTTTTACCAATGACATAAATAGGAAAGCTAGAGGAAATTCAAGAGAAAGGAAGCATTTGGGAAAATGTTCAACTTAACTATTCTTTTAAAGTAAAATAAAGCAAAAATATGGATCCATTTTTGTGGGTTTTTTTCAAAAAAAATTTACACTAATAATCCTAGGAAGACTGGTGAGTGTGACATCTACACATTGTTGATGGCATTGTAAATTGCACACTTTGAGTTAGGAGTCCTACAAGGTCTAGTATTTATGCTAAAACTAAAACTCGAAAGACTAAAATGTGACATGTAGAACAATGCACACTGCATTTTTGTATGTTCTATAAAAACCAGAAACAGTTTAATATCTCCTGGAATGTCTAAACACCAACTGGATAGAATATGTAGACAATAAAGTGATAATAACAAGGCCTATGTGGCAACATGGAAACATACCAATAGTAGCTGCAAAAACTAAATATTAAATTTCTATTTGGTATGATTAGAACTGGTCTTCAAGACTCTTTTCGCCATATTTTTCCTTAAAATTCCAGCTCCCTTTTCCTTTCAAACACCCCCATCAAATCCCCAGCTTTAACTGCACCCAGTAAACAACAGAATTCCTTCCCTTTCTCTTTTAATGAGGCACCCAAACAATGTAGTTGTTCTGAAAACATTCTGCTTAGTTTTAAGATCGATTTACTAAAGGAGATAAGGGAGCCCCACCAACGATGACATCCCCTAGATCTGACTCATCTTTCTGGCTACCAAGATCACTCTTCCTTGGGAAGTTCAGACGGCTTAGTGGGAGGGAACAGAGTGAGCTGACCAGGATCACAGGGAAGAATTCTAGGGTAAGGAACAATGAACAAACTGTTCTAGGTGGAAGAGGAGCTTTGATAGAAAGAAACTGACTACGTAAAAGACAGAAAGGAAAAGAGTTAAGAAGGTGCCCAGCTATGCCCTTCTATCCCTAAGCACATGGAGATTTCCCAATATCCTTTGGGAATATTTGTAGACCCTGGCATTGGCTTTTCAGATAAAGAAAACTTCCATTCTCATTCCCAGTTCTAAATCAGAGCAAAGGTGTTAATTGAGGGGAAATCTCCACCTCTGAAACTTTCTAAGAGACTGCATTGCCATTCTGTCCTCTCCACAGATTTATTCTTATTTGGAGGCACGGAACAGAACTTCATGATCTGTTGTTATCCCTAAAGCCGTAAGATCTTAGAACTCAGTGAAAGTTATGCAAGAGAGAATAAGAAGGTCTCTTTCTGTTTCCTGTACTCCTGTGATGGTGCACATTTGAGGAAATGATCCTCCAGCCCTCCATCAGAATGCCTCCTGCCAGCTCCCCCATGCCAAAAGACGACCTGTTTCTCTTCAGGGACCAGGGACATGTAGGGAGGAGACAGAGAGATCCCAGATGGACAGAAGTGCACACAGATTAACATCTCATGAGATTCTACTCCCAGAAAAAAAGCTTGGTCTACTTGTTTACTTTGGCCACGTTATTTCCCTCATGACTATTTTTACTTCTTTTTAGTTGCCATAAGGAATTTTGGTTAAAATAGGATTCTTCCAACTTGTACAAACTTATGAAAGTTTCCTTTCTCACCCATATTTCTGAGCTGGACTGTTTTAAATCTGGCTCCTGTTTGGGGTTCTGAAGAGGACTGCCTACTGCCCCCACAGCTGGGCAAGTAGAATCAGAGAGAGCTCTAGCTAAACTCTGCAAAAAGTCCATTTTATTTCCTGACAGGTTCTAGGATCAGACCCTGTGTGGTCAGTTGTGGCTAGAGCCAAAATGGCCAGCTTCCTCTGCACTGGGACTTCCTGGACATGGCTAAAAGTAATCAGTTCTTGTCAGTCTCCCCATGGTAACCCACCTGAGTCCTGGAAGGGCTCCTGACCAGTCTGTAGGAGTCTTATATTCCTCCAGTACTATTCTCTTCGGCCATCTCTTGCCAAGATAGCCCTGGGAGAGGAGCAAGAGTAAGGACCCCAGGGAACCTGGGACTGCTCACTGGTCCCAGACGACAATAGTCAGAGTCACCTGGGACCTGGTGATGACTATGATTTGGAAGTGGGGGTGCAGAAAAATTTCCAGGAAGGGCACAAGGAACAATGCCAAATCTGACAAACAAAGCTCAGTCTAGGGCTTTTCAACCTCAGACATACAAGTGTATGCACAGAGAGGCACCAGTGTTCGTGTGCACGTGCACACACACACACGCCACCCACACACTCTCTGTATAAAGTCTAACATTCCCCTTTCCCTTTGTATTTACTCCAAACTCTATGAACTTCAGGTGTGCTATATTCTTTCTGCACATATTTATATCACATGGACCAATAAGGGAAATTAAAGCCATAAGGCAAGAACTCTTTAATTTTCTTGATTCCCCACTTATAAATGTATCCCTCTGCCCTTTCCTTGGTTGTAGTGGTAGAGGTACCTGCCTTTAATCCAAGACTAGCACCTGTAATTGTACTTTAACTTCCATCCCATCCTGGGCCTTCTCCTTCAACTATGCTATCTGTTTTTATCATCAATTTTTTCTTTCCCTTACTCATTTATACCAAGAATGTAAATGTATTGAAATATCTCCCATATTTAAAAGTATCCAGTTGACCCCATGTTTCACTGGAGCCTCTGATTTTTACATTACCTCACTCTACTTCTCTCAAAGCCACTTTTACTGAAAGTCTAACTTAACTATACTACCTTCCCAAGCTTTTCTTACTTCTCATGCTGTAGCACTGTCTTCTGCATCCACCATTCCTTTCCCCTTTTCCTTCTTGTTGCTAGTGACTTCTACAACCAGTATGACTTTTTCTCCTGATACTGGGACGCAAGAAGCATCACATTTCAGTCCTCATCTTTTGGATATTTGGACATCAAATCTCTAGATTCTTTACATAGTTAAGAAAAAGTTGGGGAAAGGGAATTATTATTCTTGAGCCATCATGAAAATAGACCTTATTCAGGCCTATGTTTGGAAGGAGTCTAGATTTCTTCCCCAACAGACAAGCTCAGGAGGAGGAATAGTTTCCATTAGTGATGGACACCTGGGCTTTGCTTCCTCATAGGTTGTAGGACCCCAATTATGAATGGAATGACTAGAAGTACTTATATTTCAAATAAGTAGCATAAAGGTATAAATAATCAATTCACGTTGCTTAAGGATCAGGCTTAGCGGTATCACATATTCTCGTAATGTCTTTTTCTGATTTTGGTACCAAGGTAACACTGGCCTCAGAAAATGAGGTGAGAAGTGTTCCCTCTTGTTCTATTTTTTGGAAGAGTTTGTGAAGAATTGGTCTAACTCTTGTGCATGCTAGTTTACTAGTAGCCCCACTACTAAACTGTGACCTTTCTATGCAATCTTTTGAATGCCACAGTGTTCAGTGCGGTTTTCCACTCTGGATGGTCATTACTTAAGTATCTCTCAGTCATGTGGAATCTCCTGGAGTTGTTCTCCTCACAGCTTCTCACAGCAGTGCTGCTTTGCTTGGTCCAGTTTCACGCTATGGTAAAAGCACAGCTTCATATTCAAACAAAGGCTCATGGGGATCTATATTCAAGTTTCTAGAATTATTTATCTATGTATCTCTTCTCACTGGCACACTGCTCCACAACTTTCTCTCTCTTTTTTCTTATTGAACGCAATCTCTGTCTCCTAAACTCAGCAACACTGCCATTTTCTGCTTGTTTTTCCTTCATGCATCCTGGTCTGAAAAGTGCCTCCAGTGAGAAAGGCAGGACAACAGTAGGGCTCACCTTACTTGTATCCTGTCTCTCAGGATTCAAAGTCCTGAGCGGTTTTCCAATAAGTGCAAACAGGCTTCCTTTTTCAGATACTTTGCTCATTTTTCTAGTTATTTATGGTGGAAGGGCAAATCTGGTACCAGTTACTATGTATGGCCAGACATGGAAATCCCATCAAATAGTGTTGAATGTCTCCTATGTCCTAGATATTGTTTTAGGTGCTTGAAATATAGTGGTAAGATACAGTCTTTGCTCTTTGGTTACGTTTGCTTGAGGAGGATAGAATATAAATATACATAAATATTGTTAGCTGGTGATATGTGGTAGAAGGGAGGGGAGAGCAGAATATTTAATATAGGATAACCAGGAAATAATTCTGTGGGAAGAATATGATTCAGGAAGGCCTACATAAAGGGGATGAACAATCCATATGCATATTCAGAGAAAAATGTGCCAGTGGAGGGAACAGCAAATGCAAAACTCTGGGGTGGGAAGAAATCTGGAGTCTTTGAGAAACAGTAAAAAGGTCAGTGTGGTTAGCGTGTAGCAGACGAGGGAGAAAACAGGAGAAATGAATTCACCAGGCTTATAAAAGCCAAATTATGTGGGCCTTGTAAATCCAGGGAGGAGTTTAGACTTTAAATAGTAGGAAGCCATTGATTTTTCTTTTTTTACCTCTTTAAAGGAATGATGTAATCTGTTTTATGATTTTTCTAAAAAGTTTACCTGGCTGGTTTCTTTTAAATAATAAGCTTTAAGGGACAATAATGAGTACAGTGAGGCTGATTAGGAAGCTATGTATTGCATTACTACAAGCTAGGCTAATATTCAGCCAGTATTCATAGCAGATAAGAAAGACAGCATCCATTTCTATCCACTGGGGGTCATTTTGATGGGCCTGTACTCATGCCTTACTGGTTATTAAATATTTGGAATATCAACCCTGAGTCCAGGTGGGAGAAGATGATGGCTTAAACTAGACTGGTAGAGGTGGAGGTGATAAGTGTCTAGACTCAGGATATATTTGTAGAGCAAAATGGATTTATTTATGTACTGAACATATGCTGGGAGAAAGTGAAAAAAGGAAGATGACTTTTAGGTTTTGGATGAATTATGGTACCATTAACCTAAGTCATCAGTTCAATTTGAACATGTTAAGTTTGAGATACCTATTAGGTAGCCAAGAGATAACCAAGGTAATGCAATATGAATCTGGAACTCTTAGGAGCAATCCAGGCTGGAGATACACACTTGGGATTCATAGATTTGAGGGCAATATTTAAAGTCAGAGAGTGCATGGGATAACCAGTGGCAGAGGGTAAATATAATTAGGAAGATGTGTTAGGAAAATTTAGGTACAATTGTCTGTTGGCATTTGGCAAATGAGTCTGTTTCTCGGATGCAAAGCTGTGAATGAAATTATAGTTTGGGGGAATCTTAAGATTAAAAATGATAGTTTAAGACCCAGGAATAGATGAGAATACCCTTCATAGTTTCCTCCCTACCCTTACGTAAGTCAGGAGAATCACTTAAAAGTTATGTTTCAAATCCTATTTACACAGCCTCTTCCTAACCCTAGTTGCAAACCTGCTGTTGAGAAATGATCCAAATAGTTAATTTGGCTCTTGACATTATTTTACCTTGGATATCTCTTCTTTGCTCCTCATCCATTTTTGCATCTAGCCCTGAATCTCTGAACCAAACAAGGGTCAGACTCTTGTAATTGTTCACTTGGAAGAGCCAAGAGAAATTCCAGATGAATAAAATTAAATGTAAAAAAAGCACACAAAAAACTAGAAGAAAAAATTTGGACACAGATGGTAAAGGACTTCTTAAGTTTAATAGCAGAGAAAAATTACACAAAAGGAAAGCTAGATATGACTACTTAACACAATTTTAAAAGTTGAAAAGTATCAGTAAAACAATAAACTGAAAAAGGTTGTAACAACTTATAGCAAAAAACTAATATCCTTCTTATTTAAACACATCATTCGAATAAAAAATTAATACTATGAATTCACTAAGAAAATAGGAAAATGGCATGCTAATAATAAAAGAGGAAATACCAATGTTTAACAAACATTTGAAAAGAAGAGGTAAAGTGTCACTATATGCCGATGACATGTTACTATATATAGAAAACCCTAAAAGGTCACACAGAAACTACTAGAGCTGTTCGAAGAATTCAACAAGGTAGCAGGTTAAAAGATAAACATTCAAAAATCAATTGCATTTCTTTAAACTAACGATGAATCAACAGAAGAAGAAAGTAAAGGAACAATCCCCTTTAAAATAGCACCCAAAGAAATAAAATACCTAGGAGTAAATCTAACCAAGGTGGTGAAAGAATTATACACAGAAAACTATAAACCATTGATGAAGGAAATTAAAGAAGACTTTAAAAAATGGAAAGATAACCCATGCTCCTGGATTGGAAGAATCAATATTGTTAAAATAGTCACACTGCCCAAGGCAATCTACAGGTTTAATGCAATCGCTATCAAATTACCCAGGACATATTTCACAGAACTAGAACAAATCATAATAAAATTTATATGGAACCACAAAAGACCTAGAATTGCCAAAGCATTACTGAAGAAAAAGAAAGAGGCTGGAGGAATAACTCTCCCAGACTTCAGACAATACTATAGAGCTACAGTCATCAAGACAGCATGGTATTGGTACAAAAACATATAGACCAAAGGAACAGAATAGAGAGCCCAGAAATGAACCCACAAACTTTTGGTCAACTAATCTTCGACAAAGGAGGCAAGAATATACAATGGAATAAAGACAGTCTCTTCAGCAAATGGTGTTGGGAAAACTGGACAGCAGCATGTAAATCAGTGAAGCTAGAACACCCCTTTACACCATACACAAAAATAAACTCAAAATGGATCAAAAACTTAAACATAAGACAAGATACAATAAACCTCCTAGAAGAAAATACAGGCAAAACATTATCTGACATACATCTCAAAATGTTCGCCTAGGACAGTCTACCCAAGCAATAGAAATAAAAGCAAGAATAAACAAATGGGACCTAGTTAAACTTACAAGCTTCTGCACAGCAAAGGAAACCATAAGTAAAACAAAAAGACAACCTAGGGAATGGGAGAAAATTTTTGCAAGTGAAACCAACAAAGGCTTGATCTCCAGAATATATAAGCAGCTCATACGACTTAATAAGAAACAACCAAACATAGCAGCACTATTTACAATAGCCAAAACATGGAAACAGCCTAAATGTCCATCAACAGGTGACTGGATAAAGAAGATGTGGTATATTTATACGATGGAATACTACTCAGCCATAAAAACCAACAACATAATGCCATTTGCAACAACATGGATGCTCCTGGAGAATGTCATTCTAAGTGAAGTAAGCCAGAAAGAGAAAGAAAAATACCATATGAGATCGCTCATATGTGGAATCTAAAAAACAAAAACAAAAACAAACAAACAAACAAACAAAAACAAAGCACAAATACAGGACAGAAATAGACTCAGAGAGAATACAGACTTGTGGTTTCCAGGGGGGTGGAGGGTGGGAAGGGATAGACTGGGATTTCAAAACTGTAGAATAGATAAACAAGATTACACTGTATAGCACAGGGAAATATATACAAAATGTTATGATAACTCACAGAGAAAAAAAGTGACAATGAGTGTGTATATGTCCATGAATGACGGAAAAATTGTGCTGAACACTGGAATTTGACACAACATTGTAAAATGATTATAAATCAATAAAAAATTAAAAAAAAAAAAAGAAACAACCAAAGAACCCAATCCAAAAATGGGCAAAAGACCTAAACAAGCAATTCTCCAAGGAAGACATACAAATTATCAATAGGCACATGAAAAAATGTTCAATATCACTAATTATCAGAGAAATGCAAATCAAAACTACAATGAGGTATCACCTCACACCAGTCAGAATGGCCATCAGTCAAAAGTCCACAAATGACAAATGCTGGAGAGGCTGTGGAGAAAAGGGAACCCTCCTACACTGCTGGTGGGAATGCAATTTGGTGCAGCCACTGTGGAAAACAGTATGGAGATTCCTCAAAAGACTAGGAACAGACTTACCATATGACCCAGGAATCCTGCTCCTGGGCATATATCCAGAAGGAACCCTACTTCAAAATGACACCTGCACCTCAGTGTTCATAGCAGCACTATTTACAGTACCCAAGACATGGAAACAGCCTAAATGTCCATCAACAGATAACTGGATAAAGAAATGGTGGTATATTTATACGATGGAATACTATTCAGCCATAAAAACTGACAACATTTGCAGCAACATGAATGCTCCTGGAGAATGTCATTCTAAGTGAAGTAAGCCAGAAAGAGAAAGAAAAATACCATATGAGATCATTCATATGTGGAATCTAAAAAAAAAAGAACATAAATACAAAACAAACAGACTCACAGACATAGAGTACAAACTTGTGGTTGCCAAGGGGGCGGGAGGTGGGAAGGGACAGACTGGGATTTCAAAATGTAGAACAGATAAACAGGATTATACTGTATAGCACAGGGAAATATACACAAGATCTTGTGGTAGCTCACAGTGAAAAAAAAGGTGACAATGAATATATATATGTTCTTGTATAACTGAAAAATTGTGCTCTACACTGGAATTTGACACAACATTGTAAAATGACTATTACTCAATAAAAAATATTTTAAAAAACATTTGAGAAATGTTAAGTATTATTTATGTAATAAATAAGAAATATTAAATATTATTTATGCAAATAAAAAAGAAATGCAAATACATGGAAGAATTAACATCTTATGCCTATCAAACTGATAAATATTAAACACGATATAAAAATTGTTCTCAGGCCTGGCAGATATACATTGCCCAACTCTCTAATATACTACTGGTTGGACTGTAAATTAATACCAACATTAATGCAAGCAAATTGGCATATAAATCAAGATCATAAAATATATCAGAAGGATAGGAGGGGGGAATGAGAGTGACAAGATGAGGGATCACAGTTCGAGTGTAAGCATGCTTTTACCGCACAATTCATACTGTATATGTGGGAGGCTGGTGGGGCAGTCCACCATGGATTTTACTGCACAAGAGTCTGCAGTAGGAACTGAATAAAGGAGCAGGTGGCAGACACACATGGAAGCTTGTGCCAGTGATTGCCTCAATCTCCTAAGGAATGGGAGACTGAGTATAGATTAGTCATTGGACCCATCTCTCAAAGAAGCAGATGAGAAAGGGAGTGGTTGCAAGAAGCAGATGACATACTGTTGATGTCAGTTTAAGTGACCTCATATCCTTTAATAGGCTTTGGTCTAGGGAAGGATGCCCTTCCCACAACTATAAACTATATCTAAATAGATCCACTGTGGAGAGTTTCTCTTAAGAATATTAAAATAGGGGGGCACAATGATATTATTATTAACTCTTCCCTTATTTGAAGAGTTACTAACTCATGTTAATTCTACCTCCTAACTATATCTTGAAATTGGATCACTTAAGGGAGAACCAGATGCTCCACATGAGGGGCATGACTGGCCACACTCTGTACAAAACCCCCTTTTTTTCTTAACAAATCCTTAGAATAACTGACTCAAGAGGTAATTACTATTGATATATAACCATTATCCATAGTTAGACGTATACTTCAAAATGAAATACA
This sequence comes from Camelus bactrianus, assembly GCF_048773025.1. Classification (NCBI taxonomy): domain Eukaryota; kingdom Metazoa; phylum Chordata; class Mammalia; order Artiodactyla; family Camelidae; genus Camelus; species Camelus bactrianus. Next base: position 17,662,173 of record NC_133550.1, on the reverse strand, counting down.
TTTTTTTCTGAAAATGATTTTTAAATATTTACATCTTTAAAAGTACTTCTCTTGTTCACCCACTATACATTCCTCTACTAATTTTATAGAATTTATCATATATTTAAGATTAAGAGCTCATAATAAAAGTATAAAACAAATCAACAATATTTATTGAGTTCTAAGAAATTAAGAAAATGCCAAAGGGAAAAAAATTTTACTTTTGTTTAATGCTTATAAGGGTAACATGGTGATGCATATTAGGTATTTCATTAAAGGAGTCGTGTGAATCAGCCTACACATTGGGTTTTGAGCTTATCTGTCCCCTCACCCATGAATCTTTTCTGACAAAAAAATTAGTTTATTTGATTGAATATGTGTCAAGCAACAATCGGCAGTGGGCTCAGGAGGGGTTTGGCTGACTGGGACTGTCAGACACCAGGTGAATTAATTGACTTGATATCCTCAGGGTGGAATAAAAACATCATTGTGAGAGAGCATAGACATTCACGACTTCGGGTTCCAAGGAGCTCTCTAGTCACCAAACAGCCAGATGCCATCCCAGACACTCAAAATGTCACCACCAGCACACCTGAAACAGTTCCTGTTCCTCTGAGTGGGTTAGGGTAGTCTCTTAATCTGTGTCTTTGCGACTAGAAAGTTAGTAACTCTAATCAGGCACATCAGTTTTTTAGGTTTCCCCCAGGTTAGGTGGATAAAGCAACCACCATGATTCAATATCATCTTCACTCAGTACTCACTTTGAAATGCCTTAAATGCCTTTCACATGCCCATCTTTTTGTGTTTTGTTTCGTTTTAATACTTAGATCGCCAAACTACTTTGAAAACTCTTGAGCAAGACAAACAGATTTGGACTCTGCACTATTCCACCCCAGTACCTATTTTTGTCTTCACTTTATTTTTTTTTTAACCAAATACAATAAAATAAACAATCACATACTTAAAGCATACCCAAGAGGTTATATTCATCAAATGGTAAATTTTTTAAGTGATCAAGTTAGCCATTAGTGTACCTCATCCCCTGACTATGTTTTCCCATTATTTTCAGACCAAACACACCATGACTCCTTTATACATAAAGAGGCACATTTATTTCTTCAACATTCTACACAGGGCTGTCGTCACCTCCTGGTTCTTGAGGCTGTAAATGAGAGGGTTCAGCAAGGATGTAATCACACTGTATTGAATGGAGACCACACGCTCCAACATGGAGCCTGAGAGAGGGCTCATGTACCTAAATAAAGCTGTCCCATAGAACAAAAGCACCACAGTGAGGTGGGAGGAACACGTAGAGAAGGCTTTTCCTTGACCCCCAGGAGAATGGATGCTTATGATAGCAGAGATGATTCTAGAATTAGAGAAGAGGATCAGGGAAAGTGTTAAAAATCCTAACAATGCACGTGACCCAGCAAGAAAGGCCTCGTTGGCAGCAGGATCAGTGCAGGATAGAGAGAAGAGTAAAGGCAGCTCACAGCAGAAGTGAGGGATGACACTGGGCCCACAGAAATGTAAGTTGTAAGTGAAAAGACTGTTTGACAACGAGTTTAGGAACCCCATTACCCATGCTGTAATCACCATTCCGACACAGAGAGGCCTGTTCAAAACCACACTGCAGAGCAGAGGGTGGCAGATGGCAGCATAGCGGTCATAGGCCATGACAGAAAGTAGGCAGCTCTCTGTGGTCCCAGAGAACATGAGAAAGAAACTCTGGGTCATGCAGGCCCACGTAGAGATGGTTTTCTTTTGAGTTAATAAGTTCTGCAGCATCTTGGGCATGGTTACTGAAGATAGGGAGAGATCCAGAAATGACAGGTGACCTAGGAAGAAGTACATGGGTGTTTTAAGGTGGTAATCAGTCCTGATCACCAAGATCACCATCAGGTTCCCCATCAGAGTTAAGAGGTACATCACCAGGAATAGTGCAAAAAGCATGGTCTGGATCTGAGGAATCCTGGAAAGTCCCATGAAGACAAACTCAGTAATGATGGTGAGATTTTTCATGATTAGAGACATTGGCCCTAAAAAGAAATATAATACAGTTGAGTCATTCCAGATGAATATGACTGCCTCTCCTATGAAAAACATGACTTACAGCTTAAAAGTAAAAATAAAAACTATGAAGCCAAAAATGTGACCCTCTAAGTCACACACATCATCCCCATCACTACTTCAACTCTGGAGGCATGTAGCGTTCCAAAGTCCCTCCTCCATAACTGCTTCTTTAATCTTTTTAATACCCATTTATTCAGAAAATATTTAATAAGCATCCAAGTACTGGGCATTGTACCAGACCCAAGGGCCTGGCATGTAGTAGGTACTTAGTAAAGTTTACAGAATAAGTGAAAAAAATATCAGAAAGCTAGATTTTTACACAAGTCTGTTCTATTTTTAATGCACCACATATAGAGGATCATAAAAATATTTTTGATTATTGAATAAGTAAAAGAATTAATGAAATAAATAAATGTATGGCTCATAGGCAACTCCATGAGTAAGACCATAAGCTGCCCTGGCAGTGAGATGTCACATACATTCTATGGCCTGTGTCCTTTTCTAAGAAAAGGGCCAGTTTGAGGTCTCTGTGGCTCTGCTGAATGGCTGGTAATGGGGCTGTACAAAGAGTCAAAAGAGCCTGATGTGAGCCGCAGCTACTATTCAGGCAGTCTGTTTTCTCATTTGAGTTATCTCCCAAGGTTTCCATGATAAACTATATAAAAATAGGCCTTAAGATCTGGTTTCTGGTCCTAATTCCAACACCAGTTGGCTTAGTTTGAGAACCTTGGACTTGTCAGTCCATCTCAGAGAGAACTGGTTATATTGCCAGAAAAAACAGGGATAACAACACATCCTTAATGGAGTAAACCTGATTGCAGAACAAAAGTAATTTATTATTGTAAGAACTCTGTTTCTGATAAGAACTAGTTTACCTAGCCCATGATCTTTAACAAGTCAATTGATTCTTCTTGGTTTAGTCTAAATATGTTGCTGGGTACAGCATAGTCTCTCCAATTTCTGCCTAATGTATTATGTTACTCTTTTAATTGTCTCCTCAATATTTTTAAATTTCCCTCATTTCCATATTGCCCCACAGTATTTACCCTTTGGGATTCATCACCTAGCACTGAATGACTCTAAAGGCCTGTCTGTATGCAGGTTCTCTCTGCCATGATTTCTAGCTGCTGCAATTCCTTAGGCAAAATTAAAGTGGTGAATGTGTGACTAGCCTAAAATCCTATGCATATACTAGAAATATATTAGGAAATCTTCACTCTGTTTGCAAATTAAAGCCAGATGACAATACTGTTCTACATCTATTTGTAAGGAAGTTAACTATTTAAATTGTGATACCCAGTGCTGGCAAGATTTGGTGAGTCTTATATGACCTTATACATTGTTAGTAGCATTATATTTGGTAAATAATTTTGGCAATATGCAATCTAAGCTCTCTCTTTTGGAAATTTATCTTAAACATATAATTCAAAAGAATGAAAAGGCTATGCGTGAAAATATATAGTCCAGGTTTATTTTCAAGACAGTAACGCAAGATCAACCTAAAAGATCTAGTAACTGGAGAATAGCTACTCTATTTTTATAGAAACACATGACAGGATGTTATCTAATGATTAAAATGATAATTATAGAGGAGACACAGAAACAGAAAATATTCATTATATCTAGTAAGAAGATCAGAATACATGATTAGTATAAATTCATTAAATTGTGCAAAAATATGCACACAATAGGGGCTTATGTGGGATTAACAACAGAAAAACAAACAGCTGAGTTATTAGGGTAGTATCAGCATGAACAATTGTTTTGATTTTACATTTTTTAAAATATGGTTTTTACACTTTCAATGAAAAATATCTTTATAGGGGGTAATATGTCATCCATAATTCTACTTTGCTTCAAACTCAGCAATTAATTAAGCCCAATTCCAACAACATACATATGCACTTCTTCCTCTTCCTAGTCCATTTCTGCCCTGTATATTCTCTAACAAAATTCAACCTGGTCTGAGAAGCCATTTCTTCAACAAGGAGTCTTAGATGCTCAGTTGGAGAATAGAAATGGCTCAAGTAGTTTTTCTTTTCTATTCCTTGTTCTGCCTTTTGCTTGTCCTCTGTCTACTAGCTCTTTAATCTCAAATTTGTGGTCTAGGAAACGTGGCTGGAGGATGTGATCCTGAGGCCACTGGAAGTGTTGGCGGCTAGGGCTTCTCTGTATTGAAAGGTCCCTGGTAGGAAAGAAAGAAGTTTTTTAAGGGAAAAGAATGTCTTAAAGTGAAGGATGCTGTGCTCTCATGGAGTGGGCAAAAAGGGTGTCAAAGATGTTCCTTCTTCTACCTTTTTCACCCTAGTTACAGACCCTGTGGTATCTCTAAGTAAAATCTTTGTAAAAACAGGTGTTTAGGCTTTAAAATAATAAAAACTTTCAAAACATCCTGTTTTATGACAAGAATGGAAAGGAGAGTTGCAGACTTTTGCTTTATCTCTGAAAAAATTCTAAGGAGATATGTGACTAGACTGTGCTTTCTACAGATTTGGTCTTGCTTGGAGATGGGGCCCTGAACTAAATGATCTCTAAAATTACTTTCAGCTTAAGATCCTGGCATTTTGCTAGGAAATCTCCCACCAGAGAATACACCAAACTCACTCATTCCCGTTAATTCAGAAATGCTCCATTCTGCTGCCCACCCAGAAGCTATAGCTCCCCCTCCATTCAGTGCCAAAGGAATCTTAAACTTCATTTAATGAATGAAGGGAAAGGACAAACAGATTACAAATTAATAAAGTGGCAAACTGCTCAGCCTTATAAATATCTCATCCCAGCTCTGTCATGACCTACATTTGTGAGTTTGGCAAGGCACTCTTTTGCTGCTGCTTTTTGAGCTCAGTTCCCTGTGCTGTGCAATGAACGGTTTGGAACAGTTGCCTAGTAAGATTCCTCACATCCAGTGGGCTAGGAAGGACTGAGAAGGACTGTTAGGTCCAGCTCTAACTTGAAGACCTGAGTCGTTGCCCTCTGCCTCACTTTGAGAGATGAATGACATGGGATGCTCAAAGCACTCCGTTAGGCCTTGGGAAAAGCTGGTTTTCTTTCCCATCCAGTTGAAAACTGCTGTGTGTAATGCAATTAAATAGTCACTTTGTATTTAGTTTTAGATAAAGTCCCAAGTGTTGGTATGCATGGGCTCTGGTGTGAGTCAGTACCTGTTACAAAGCTTTGGCCATCCTCCTTTTCTTCTTCTTTCTTTCTCCTTTATCTCTTTTGGTTCAGAGGAGGACTCCTGGCCAGTCTGTGTGACTTTTACCATTTTTTCCCTAGTCTTTCCCCATTTGCTACCCATATCCTGGGCTGGCTCTTAAAGAGTGAGATTAAGTAATGAGGGCCCGAGGGAATTGAGGACTAATCTGTACTCATGAGGAAATAGAAATATTCTATTATCTGGACCCCTGGCATTCCTGCCACTGTTGCGATCTGGAGAAAGAGGAGGATATGGGGTGAATACGGAGCGCCTACAAACGATTCTGCTAGCCAGAGACCAGTGTGAGGCTTCCTCAGGTTTGACAAAACTTGATCCTCACTATACACTTGCACGCTCATATATTCCTACCCACACTCTCTCACATATATGCAAACAGGTAAGCCTTACTTCTAAAATCACAGGATTCTGTAGAGCATAAAGGATCACATGGATCATTTCATTACAATCTCCAACTTGATGCATGAGCCCCATACATCATCTCCCGTAAGTGTCCATCCAGCCTCTGAACTTCTTCAGGAATTCTCCTCCATCAGTTGTGGTAAACCTGATTTAAAGTTTGCCTCCATCCTCCTCCAATTTTGACATTGTATCTATGTGACCATTTCTACAAACGCCTAAACAAGCTTTAGTATCTCTCATCTTACATACAAAACAAAACCAAAAGTGAGAAGCAAAAACAAAGAATCCTCTGACTTCCCTTAAACTTACTGCTCCAATTTCTCAGTCTCCTTCATAGCAAAACTTCTCAATAAACATGTGTGGTTGTACTTTACACTTTTTCACTTGCCATCCTTTTTTCATCCTACTCTTGCTAGCTGAAACTTCTCTTGTCAATATCATCAACAACTTTGCAAAACAGATGTTGCAAAATCCAATGGTAACTTTTCTGTTTTCTTCTTATTTTAATTTTCAGGAACATTCAATACAGCTGACCTCTGTAGCATTCAAGGAGCTGACCTCCTGGTAGCATTCATTTTCCTTGGATTTTGTGACACAAAAATTTCCTGATTGTCTTTCTTGCTCAATGGCTGCTGCTCCCATTTCTCTTGGTGGATCATTCTCAACTTGAACTAGAAATGCTGGAGGGCTCCAGAGCTCATTCCCAGGACCTTCTATTCACTTCATTTTCTTTATATGTTCTATGTCAATGCTCTATTTCCAAATACCACATATACCCCAAATATTAGCCCTGACCTCTCCTTAGAACTTCTAAGTAATATATACAGCTGGATTCTTGACATTCCACTTTGATATCTATTAAGTATGTTAAGCAGTTTAGCCAAAATGCAACTAACCAATCAGCCAAACTAACAAACAAAAATTAAATCCTTAATTTCCATCCTCCTAATGTGCATTTCCCTCAACCATGCTGATTTTAGCAAATGATGACACCATCTGCCCAGTTGTTCAAGTGAAAATCTAAGACCCACCAAGATCACTGCAGTGAGGTAGGACGAACAGGTAGAGAAAGCTTTGCTTCTGCTTGTGGTGGAAATGATGCTCAGAATGGTGCATAAGGCAGACACGGGAGAAGACGATGAGGAGGACAGTCCCAAGGCCATGTGCGACATAAGACCAGACAAGACCAGACAAGAATACTCCGCATGTTCTACTGTGGGAAGGCACCTGTCCTCAATGGTCACGATTACTTCTTCCCCTCTACAGATCCATAATTAAGCTCTATTTAACAGTGTTATATTCAAACCTTGCCACTTTCTGTGTTCTCATACTGAAGGAGTAGGAAACAAAATAACTTCCCTGATGCTGAAACTGTTTGTTCATTCATTCTGACTAAGAAATCCTGCAACTTGCTTTTTTCTCCCTTACTGCTTTTGTGCTAAACAACTCTCAAACTTTTCCCTTATGCTATCCCCTCCCTATACTTTCTTTACTAAGAATAGCTTTAACCTAGAGGCTATGCTCCAGGAAGGAGGTAATGGGCCAACAATTACAGAAGAATGGACAGGACAGACCCCACACCTACCCCCCCATCATCCCCCCAGTTCCTCCAGGGTGCCAGGAAAAATCATCGAGGTTAAGAGGCATGTAGCACCCTGTAAAGTGCCCTGACTGTTATCACCTTTTCTGTTCCATCCAGTTTTTCTATGAAACCTCAAGACCCCAACCCCAAGAGGGATTCATCGTCTCTAAGGCATTAGCCTACTGTGACTCCCCTTTGCCTGGCAAAGCAATAACGCTGTTCATTTTTCAGATTCTCCCAAAACTCTGCCTCCGAGTCTCAGTCTGGCTATCATGGTGTGGAGGCTGGTTTTGCAGCAACAATACCAGATCTAGCTAACTTATGCTAACCCAGAACTTGCCCAAGTTCACTTGCTCTGACCTGACACTAAGACATAAACTTAGCTTTAAGATCAGTGTTCAAAGTTGTCGGCTCAGTCAGCTGGCTCATTCTGGCCTTCTCTGCCTCATGGCTGACACTATTAATTACTTAAGGAAGACTGAGACTTTTTCTCCTATTGTTTCTTCACCCAGCAATCAAGCCCTTGTTAGATACTAAATCCAAATCAACCTGTGAATGTAATCAATGAGGCAATCAGTAGACAAGTTGGCAGAATTCATTGAGATCCAGTGACAAAGATGTTTAATTGGCCTGTACAATCTGCACTGAGAACTGCCAGGAAAGAGTTGGCTCAGTGTATTGTTTATATTTTTTATATTCTATATAACGTGATGTTTTGACATCTTAAAAAACTCTGGTTGAGGAGTGTCTGCCTCTTACCAGGGATAGCTAATTCTTAGAGATAGCAAAGGAATCAACCTGGAGAATGCCTTTAATATGCCAATTAATCAATTCAGAGTTATATCTCCTCTATACGGCCCTTACACCCTAGGAAACAATATTCCTCTGCCTTAATCATCCCAGAGCCAGGTACCAGGCAACTAGGGACACCTCTATAGCATAGAGCCTGTTGAAATTATTTAAACTAGCCAATGCCTTGCCTTTCCAAACTGTTTACACCCTGCCTTGCTTTGCCTTTCCAGTGAAAACCCCAGTAAAGGCTCCGGGCCATGCTCTCTCTCTCCCCTCTTCTGCCCCCTCACCAGTGCTGGTGCTTCCCCATGTGGCCCTGTGTAGCATGCCACGCCTACTGTTTCTGTGAGTATAACAGATTTTGTTTTCCTGAGCCTCTCCTATGTCTCTTCCTCTGGCTTGAGACATACCTGGGGTCAAGTCATCAAGTCCTAGTTGTGTTTCTTACCAATTGTATGATCTTTGGAGAGGTTTTAAGCCTTCCTTATCTCAATTTTCTGATCTATAAAATGGCATATAACAATACCACTCTTACATAGTTTTAAGAGATTATTTACATAACTTATCTGCAGTGCTCAGCATACACTGGTTATGGTTAAACTTATGTCTTATTCATTGCCTTAGTTTAATCGTTCAGTGTTCTCAAGGAAAGGAGAAGAGTTAATTCTGAGGGCAGGTCAGAATAGGTGAGTAAATAGAGAAAAACCAGATCAAGGAGGGATAGATAGAGATGGATGGAGGGAGGATGATCTCACCATAAGAGCAGAGTTGTAAGAAAGCTTAAAGACAAAGTATAGAGCCAGGGAGATACAGAGAGAAGGAGATGAAGAGAAATGGTAAGTGTCCCAGGAGATCAAGGCAGGCCTAGCTCTCCTCTCCCCCAGTGAAGAAAGCTGTCTAGGTGCTCTGACCTGTTAACTGAGTGTCTCAGTAAATCATGCAGAAAGAAAAGAGCTGTCTTCTCTGAGGAAAAACTTTTGTCTATTTACATGCCAGTATTAGAAAAAAGAAATACATTAGTGCATGTGCCAGGAGCCTTCCTGGCTAAGATTTCAAAATCCTTTTCTAAATTCTTATAGACTTGGGTTGCTCTGAATCCAAAGAAAAGTAAATAGAAATACAATTTTGAAAAGTTCTGATTCTCCGCATATAAATATTTGAACTACTCAGCTAATTTCAAAGCCAATTATGCAGTCGTTTTTCACTATTTTCTCCTATTGCTTTAAATATTTTCCCAAGGGTATTACTGCACAAATAAAGTCTTCTCACATCTAACCATTCAGAAGAGGACCTGGATTTAAAGAGCCAATGGATGGGCAGCTAAGCCTGCAAGCCCAGGATACAGCTGAATTAATTCCTTGAATTCCTTGGAGTTTGGCCAGAATCAAATTTTTGAACTCATTACCATAGAAGTTTCCTTATATTCATGTATATATGTATTGACAAATACAGTCTTAATGTTTCCTTCAGCTTAACTAAACTTTAAACAGATTTCTTCCTGATTATAGGTCCCTGACCTACCTTTTTTGGGATGTTTGCTTTAAAACCTTGAAATTGTAAATTATTTCTCTGCTTTAAAAATGGATGTAAATCTTCTCCGAGCTTCTTGCCTGTCTTTCTCAAGGACCCGGGAACTATCTTTTTGAAATACAAACATTGAAGGAGATAGCATTCCTATCTATCAGTCTCTGTGGGAGGCTAGGAGCCTAATTTATATGGACAGTTAGTAAATTCAGATGGCCTAGTCAGAGAGGGAGAGAGAGAGAGAAACAGGTGCAAATTCTGGAATAACTCAGTGAGCTTGACACATCCCATTGATCAACCATAAGGAACACACACACACGCAAACTCTACTGAGTCATGAGTAGCTAACATTTCCCCTGAATTAGGTTTATTTACGCATCCCATCACAGACAGACCAAGTTAACAGACATGTCTCAACAGGACATGTATCTGTCTGTATTATACAGGGCAGTTTCACTTCTCCCCTACCCCAAATCCTCGGTATTCCACCTATTCATCATTTCCCCTACCCCAACCCCAGGCAATCACTGATCTTTATATTGTCTCCACAGTTTTGCCTTTTCCAGAATGTCATACAGTTGGAATCAAAGTATATAGCCTTTCCAGTTTGGCTCTGTTTACTTAATAATATGCATTTAAGGTTTCTTCTTAGATAAGAAGTCTTTTTATGACTTGATAGCGATTCCTCTTTAGCACTGAATAATATTCCACTGTTTGGATGTACCACAATATATTCATTCCCTTACTGAAGGACATCGTGGTTACTTCCAAATTTGGGGAATTATTAATAAAGATGCTATAAACAACAATGTGCCAGTTTCTGTGTGAACTTAAGTGTTTAACTCCCTTGAATAAATACCAAGGGGCATGATTACTGGATTATGGCAAGAGTATTTTTAGTTTTGTAAGAAATATCAAACTGCCTTCCAAAGTGACTATCCCATTTTACATTTACATTCCCACCAGCAGTGAATCAGAATTCCTGTTGCTCCACATCCCTACCAGTTTTTGGTGTTGTCAGTATTTTAGATTTTGCCAGTTCTAAAGGGTGTATGGTGGTTTCTCATTTATGTTTCAATTTGCATTTCCCTGATAACATATGTTACAGAACACCTTTTCATATGCTTACTTGCTATCTGTATATCTTCTTTGAAAGGTGTGCATTAAAGTATTTGGCCTATTTTTTAATTAGGATTTTTTAAATTGTTGAGTTATAGGGGTTCTTTGTATATTTTGGGTAACAGTCCTTTATCTGATGTGTCTTTTGCAAATATTTTCTCACAATCTGTGCCTTATCTTCTCATTCTCTTGACAATGTTCACAGAGCAGAAGTTTTTAATCTCAGTGAAGTCTGGCATATCAATTATTTCTCTCATTAATCATGTCTTTGGTGTTGTATCTAAAAAGTCATAGCCATACCCAAGGTCTTCTAGGTTTTCTCCTGTGTTAACTTCCAGGACTTTTATAGTCTGCATTTGATATTTAATTCTGTGATATATTTTGAGGTAATTTTGTTAAGGGTGTAAAGTCTGTGTTTAGATTCTTTTTTCTTTCACGTGTGGATGTCCAGCTGTTTTGGCACCATTTGTTGAAAAGACTATCTTTGCTCCATTCTACTGCCTTTGCTCCTTTGCAAAGATCAGTTACTATATATGTGTAGATTATTTCTGGGCTCTTTATTCTATTCCACTGATTTGTCTGTTCTTTCACCAATACCACACTGTCTTGATTACTGTAACTTTATTGTAAGTCTTGAAGTAGGGCAGTGTCAGTCTTCCAACTTTGTTCTTCTCCTTCAGTATCATGTTTGTTATTCTGGGTCTTTTGCCTTCTATGTCAACTTTAGAATCAGTCTGTCAATGTCTACAAAAATAACTTGCTGGAATTTTGATTGGGATTGCACTGAATCTACATATAAAGTTGGGAAGGACTGACATTTTGGCAGAATTGAATCTTCCTATCCATGAATATGGAATACCACTGCATTTATTTACTTCTCCTTTAATTGTGTTCATCTGAGTTTTGTCATTTTTCTCATACAGATCTTGTATATACATTTTGTTAGATTTATACCTAAGCATTTCATTGTTTGGTGTCAATGTAAAGGGTATATTTTTAATTTCAAACTCCAGTTGTTCATAGCTGATTTTTAGAAAAGCAACTGAGTTTTGCCTATTAACCTAGTATCCTGCAGCTCTGATGTAAATGCCCATTAGTTCTAGGAGTATTTTTGTCAATTGTTTTGGATTTTCTACATAGATGGTCATGTCATCTATGAACAAAGACAATTTTATTTCTCCCTTCCCAATCTGTATACTTTTTATTTCTTTTTCTCGTCTTATTGTATTAGCTATAACTTCCAGTATGATATGGAAAAGGAATGGTGAGAGAAGACATTCTTGCCTCATGCCTGATCTTGGTGACAAAACTGAGTTTCTCATAATTATGATGCTAGCAGTATCTTTAACTTATCAGAGACTACCTATAAATAATATTGTACAACTTCATAAATAGTATTGGAACTATACAACACTACACTTTCATTCCCCTCTTTCTGTCTTATGTGCTATTGTTGTCATACATTTTAATTCTACACATATTACATGCCCCCAAATACACTGTTACTATATTTGCTTTAAGCAGTCAACTATGTTTTAAGAAGATTAATGAATAAGATAAATGCTTTTTATATTTATATGCATGTTTGCCATTTTGGCAAACTTTGTGTAGATCCAAATTTCCATATAGTATCATTGGTCACCTGCCTGAAGAATTTACTTTAACATCCTTGTAGTCAGTTCTACTAACATGAATTTTTTTCAGCTTTCCTCTGTTTGAAAAACTCTTTATTTCATTTTAAGGCACTGTCAAGTGTTCCCTTAAGGGAAGAAATATCCCCTTTTGAGAAACATTACACTAGAGCAGTAACCAAGAAAATAATTCAAAAAACATGTTGGGAAAATCAACAAAAGAAAAGAAGTGGAACATTAGAAAATACCTACCTAATAAAAAAGAAAGCAGTAAAGCAGAAACAAAGGAACAAAAAAGACATGAGATTTATAGAAAACAAATGGCTAAGTGACAGACTAAGTCTAACCATATTGATAGTTATATTAAATGTAAATTGATTTAAACAGTGTAATCAAAGCCTCATTTGGCCAGACTGGATTAAAAAATTAGGTGTAGCTATATGCTGTCTAAAAGGGAAACACCTTAGATTAAAGATACAAATAAAATGAAAATTAAAAGGTAGAGAAAGATGTATCTGCAAACAGTAACAATACGAAGACTAAAATGAAGTACTGATACATGCTACCAAAATGGATGAACCTCAAAAACATATACTAATGGAAATCACCCAATCAGAACAGCAAAAGGAAAAACGAATTTTTAAAAATGAGTATAGTTGAAGGGACCTCTGGGACAACATCAAGCATACTAACATTTGCACTATACGGGTATACTATATTCCCAGAAGGAGAAGAGAGAAAGAGGTAGAAAATATTTTTGATTAGCATATGGATGAAAACTTCCTGAACCTGAAAAAGGAAACAGACATCCAGGTACAGGAAGCACATAGAGTCCCAAACAAGATGAACCCAAACAGACTTACACCAGTTACACTTATTAATATCATAATGAAAATGGCAAAAGTTAAAGGGAGAATTTTAAAGGCAGCAGGAAGAGAAAAAAGGCAGCAAGAGGGGAAAAAAAGTCACATACAAAGGAATCCCTAGAACGCTATCACCTGGTTTTTCAGGAGAAACTTTGCATACTGCAGAAAGCAACCTATAAAAATTACCGTGACATTTTTCACATAATTAGAACACATAATCCTATAATTTGTATGGAACTACAAAAGACCCTGAGCACCAAAAAGCAACTTCGATTTAAAAAAATAAATAAATAAATAAAGCTGGAGGTTCCACGTTTCCTGACTTTGGAATGTACTACAAAGCTGCAGTAATCAAAACACTATGGGACTAGCACAGAACAGACACAAAGATCAATGGAACGGAGCAGAGAGCCCAGAAATAAACTAATGCACTTATGGTCAACTAATCTATAACAGAGGAGGCAAGAATATACAATGGAGGAAAAAACAGTCTGTTCAATAAGTGGTGGTAGGAAAACTGAACAGCTACATGTAAATGAGTGAGAACATTTTATCACACCATATACAAAAATAAACTCAAAATATATTAAAGACCTATATGTAGGAATGGAAACTGTAAATCTCCTCAAAGAAAACACAGACAGTACACTCTTTGACATCAGTCTTGGCAGTAATTTTTTTTAATCTGTCTCCTCAGGCAAGGAAGACAAAAGCAAAAATAAATAAACAGGACCTAATAAAACTTAAAAGCTTTTTCACAGCAAAGGATACCAGCAATAAAATGAAAAGACAACCTATTAAATGGAAGATTTTTGCAAATGATATGTCTGATAAGGAGTTAATATCCAAAATATATAAAGAGCTTATCCAAAATACATAAAGAGCTTATAGAGCTCAATATCAAAAACACCAATCCTTTTTAAAAATGGACAAAAGATTTGAATCTGTCTTGCTTGAAATTATTGGGTCTTACTTGAGTCTTAATATTTTTATCTCCACCATAATGGATGACAGCTGCAGCTTCTTAGCCACTCAAGTTTCACTCCCAGTGAATGCAAAAATTTAGGTGATCACAGGTGGTAAGTACATGTTTTCCATTGAATACCATGGTGTATATATTCTTGTCAGAGAATGCAAATAGAAGATTTGCTGTCTTTTGCACCTTCTCCTATGTTAATTAATCAAAAAACTCCCACTGGGGGTCAAGTGAAGAACATAATTCAGTTCTTAGTGCCAATTTGAGTACCAGTGTGAACTCTTTGTTCCCAGACAACATAATTTGAATTTGCTTCACACTAATAAGGAAAAAGATGTTTTGCAAAATACCAGACTCAAGAAAGGGTCTGTGAAAATGGACTCTGGATTCAGACCTACTGGTTTGAAATGCCAGCTCCCCTTACCTGTAGGCAACATCTCTGGTTCTCACTTATTTATTTGTAAAATAGGAATAATAGTACTTAGTTCATACAAAGTTGTTGAGATAATTAAAGACTATACATATATATATATATATATATATATATATATATATATATATATATATATATATAAACACTTAAGGTAAGGGTCTTTATTTAAAAGTCTGCTATTGTTATTTTGCTTGTTGAAAAACCAGGGAGGAAGCCCAGCTGGCATGGAACCACTGGAGACCTCAGTAGCAGCAGGGCTTGAGCTCTCTCCTGTGAGGAGGCAGGGGTAGAATGACTGGCCTTCTGTGGGTCACATGGTCTCCTTGTGGTGAGTGGGGACAGAGGGCATCATGGAGAGTTCCACTGGGCTACATAAAATAGGGAAGTGTTAATTTCCCAAAGCAAAAGTGGTGTGCAGTTACTGGAGGAAGGGTGAAAAGAAAGCATATTGGGTCAGCAAAAATAACAGATAGTTCTACAACATAAATATATAAACGATACCTTGGAAAATTATCTGACCCATTGCTCTTCCTCTGAAGAGGGCTGACTGTTAATCATTAATCATTCTATGAATAGAGCTTGCCTTCTTAAGCATGTATGAAGATGCTGACATATACGTATCTTTCAATAGCTTGCATGATGGTCAATCAAGACATAATTCCTTTTTTCTAAGAACACTACTTGCAAGCTGAGTTCAGACCAGTATCATATCAGTGAAGGGAAGTGATCCTCATTTTGTAATGCATGTAGTAGAACACTTCTTATAAACTTAAAACACTTAAAGTTAAAAACACTTCTAATAAAGATGTTTCTAAGAACGTTAAAAAAAATCTTAATTTCCAGTTATCATGTATCTTGTTACAGAATAGTTTAGCTTCTCTGTGGTCCTGTTTCTCTGGTCCACTATGTGAAAAAGTTAACATATCTTCTTAACATTCTTCCCAGAGCAACCCTCACCTCTTTGTTCTGCAGGCTGTAGATAAGAGGATTCAGCATGGGAGTGACCACACTGTACTGCAAGGAGAAGACCATCTCCAGGGGGGATCCGGAGGTTGGCAAGAGATAGCTGAGGAAGCCTGAGCCATAGAACAAGATCACAGTAGTGAGGTGGGAGGAGCAGGTGGAGAAGGCCTTGCTTCTGCCTGAGGTGGAGCTGATGCTCAGGATGGTGGAGACAATGTGGGCATAGGAGGAAACAATCATAATGAAGGTTCCAAAGAAATGCAAGACAGAAGAGCAGAGCAGAAGTGTGAAATTGGGGGAGGTATCAGAGCAAGACAGAGGGAAGAGAGAAGACAGCTCACAGCTGAAGTGGGGAATAGTTTGGTCCTCACAATAGTCTAAACTGGCAGCCAGGAGGATATTGATGAGAGCATCAACAAAGGCCAGGCTCCAGGAGCCCCACACCAGCCCAGCACAGAGCTGCTTGTTCATCAGCTGGCCATAGAGCAGAGGGCAGCTGATGGCTACGTAGCGGTCATAGGCCATCACAGCCAGCAGGCAGGCCTCAGTGGCCCCGGTGGCAAACACAAAGAAGGCCTGAGCCAGGCAGCTCTCTACAAAGATGGTTTTACTTTCAGAAAGCCGATTCTCCAGCATCTTGGGGACTGTGACAGATGAGTGGCAGAGGTCCAGGAAAGACAGTTGTCCCAAAAAGAAGTACATGGGTGTGTGCAGGTGAAAATCAGCCCTAATCATCAGCAGCATCACCAGGTTCCCCATCAGAGTCAGGAGGTGAATCACCAGAAAGAACATGAAGAGCACAGTCTGGGTCTGAGGGTCAGCAGAAAATCCAAGGAGGATGAACTCACTGAACATGCTGTGGTTTCCCATAGTGAGAAAAAGATTTACCCTGGGAATCCAAGAGAGACATTAAAACTTCTTTTGTGCCTCCTAATTACCCCACTGCCTTAGCCACCACAGTGGTGCTGGAAATCATGTTCACATATTCCTAAGCTAAATTCTTAATCATCATGATAGTAACTTTGGTATTGTTGCGTGGCACTCTACCACCCCTCTATCAGTTCCGTGTGTAATTTTGTGGACCCTTGTCTCATGCCTCCAGAGGTTTCTTTTATTCTTAAGATGGGTATTAATGCAAACAGAATTTTGGATACTCGGTGGAAACAGAGAAAATTTATTGATGTAGCAGAGTAAGAAGTTAACAGCAAAAGTATAGTCCTTAAGAAAGGGAAAAGGAATGAAATCCATACAAAGCACAGATGAAGTTTTGTCCATAGATAGGAGGAGGGGCCCTTTATCTTTTGTAAACAGAAGGGCAGGTAAAGAGAGGGGACCTGAGGCAGCTGGCTTGGTGGATTTTATGGCTGAAATACAAGAGATGTTTTGATAGCTGCAAAGTTTTTGAAGAATTGTGAGATGAGATCATGAAAAGAGTTTATCTAACTGTCTGTCTGTCTACCTATCTGTCTATTTATCTATCTACTTACCTACCTACCTACCTCTGTGTGTGTGTGTGTGTGTGTGTGGTATGTGTTTTTAATGAGGTGGCGGTGAGGGATTTTGATGAACAAAGAATACAAAACTCAGGCAAATCAAGTGGAAGACTAATTTACTAAAGAAACACAGTAGGATTAACTGGTGATATATTCACCCATTTGAAATTCTGAGGCTAATTTGAACAAGTGTGTGATTGTCTCAGTAATATTTAGCTGCTTAAGCACATGTGTAGAGCAGACATATTTGGTTTTAAATGGGGTTTGATTTTTTTCCAGGCATATGCAGTGACAAAGAAAAAAAAAAGAGATAAGGAAGTAAAGCATGCTTACAAAGTGAATGAATCACAGAAACAAGGGTGGCAAGGAATTAAATGGGAGGCAGTGTGATGCAGAGGATTATGGCTAGGGCAAAAGCCATAAAGTCACTGGTTTGGGTTTGAGGTATTGCTTCTCTAGGGACACTAGTGGAAGCTGGTTGTAAGATTTGGAGATAGTGGTTAGATAGAGGGATGCTTGATATTCAGATGTGGGGCTGGTCAAAGGGAATTAGGGTCTCTCTTCCCTTGACTACTGCTAACCAAGCACTGAATGACTAAGTTCAATTACCTGTCTGAATAACCAGTAGCATCAGGTGGTGGCAATAACACTTTGAGACCCAATGACAAATTATTCACATCCAGGGAAAATTATTCAGCTTGTGCACCTAGTGTTGAGAATCTTGCATTAGGGCAGAACTGGGACGAATTCTATTGAAAATTAATATTTGTAGTGAAATACGTTTACAATAAGGATAAATTATGTATATTATTTTTCTAATATATGCATATTTATTTCCAGTTTTGAGAGGAAGAAAATATGAAAATTATGGCTAAAATTTTCAAGTTTCACTCATTAATTTAGATCTGATTAGTGTCCACTTGGGCACCTAGTGCTCAGATCACCACATCATCTCCAGAGGATACAGCAAAGCAGCTCATAAAGAATCAAAATGTGAAATCCTTTATGTTGTATAAAAGGCCCACATTACCCAGGGTGTGGATGGAAGGGGTTGCCATGTCTCTGAGACATAATCTCAGGGCAATACAAAGAAAAGCCCCTTTTCCTATCTCCCACCTCCAAATATATCCCTACTTACTAACTCAAAAGATTCAATGGAATTATGGGAAGAATTTTATCCTTTCAAGAAGGCAAAAGATGGGATAAGCTTGCATAGTGTATTTGCACACGTATAGCACAGTGACAGGAAGAAAAGCTGCTGTCCAGGGGCTTGAATTCCACAGAAGTGGAGCATCAGATTTCTTTTTAGGGAATTTGTGGAGTGTTAGAGGGATTCCCTCAAAATAAGTAAATAAATAAAATAATAAAAACGAGTCTTTTTTATTGTGGCTGATGTCTAAAGTGTCACCATTAGGGATTTCTTTCTTCTGCTGTTACTAAACATAAAATGTCAACAACTTTGGAAAGTACGACATAGTAGTTTTGTTGCCAGATATTAAACATTATTAGATGGAGGGAGTTTGCTGGATCCTATCCAAAGGAAACACAACTAAGGATTAGTCACTGCAGAATGACATGTGACTTTATCTCATAATGCTGATCAGAAAGTATTAGCAGAGAACATTAATAAGTGTAGGAATGAGTAGGAAGCAAGAGGAGAAAGCGGTCCAGCATATTTTTTGGAATACATAAAATATTCTTCTAAATCCGGCATATTATTGATCTGGGAAGATAGGCCTGATCATAAAGGAGATTAAAGCCCTGAGTTTATGAAGAGGCACCTGGTATGAAATAAAAAATACTAAAGCCAGAGCTAAGCAGGTATTGGAGATAGCCATAACCTATTTTATATTTTTGCTCAGATTGTACCTTGATCCTGTCCTCCATGTCCCAGGGCTAGGCCATCTTAAGATTATTTTAATTTCAGATAAAGCAACTCCCTGAAGCTCATAAGACTGCGATTGATTGATGAGGAGACAGTTTAAGGCATGAAGAGTGGAAAATACACCCCTAATTTCCTACCATATCCCTACCTGGGTTGCTCACAGATGGTGGACTCAGCTTCTCTAAGATAAACAGGATTTATACCTGAGGTTCAGTAAGTGTAGCAGAATGTTGCCAACACCCTGCAATTTAGAGACAGGTATATGTATGATATAACCCAATTATGTCACTTACTGTCTAACTTTTGTAATATTGTTTGATCTTTTAAATTATAATTTTTCCATATGTAAACTGAGTAAACTTGGGGGAAACAACATATCTTACATTTGGAAAGGTTGAATTAGCTTATACACAAAGAGCTGGAAATAGGATTTCTGATATATTGTAATTGTTGAATCAGAAAGAGGAAGAAGAAGGGTATTTCAGAGGAGTCGACCAACGCATGTCAGGGAAGAGATAATCTGAAGCCGTATTGCAGAAGAGCTGTCCCTAGACCTGGAAACAGAGCTCAAACAGGAGAAAAGTGAGGAGATGGGAGACCTCAAAGGGAAGCTAAGTCTCTTAGGAAGCAAGAAGAGAGGAAGGGAGTGAAGGGAAGAAGGAAGTACCTCTAGGAGTAGGTTAGGCAGGGACAAATCATCAGAGGATTCAGAACATGTTCATGCTCATGGCTCCTCCTAGTAGAGACAATATCCTAAGCTTTGAGTCAATAGGTAAGGAGATCGAGGATCAAGTGATATTCATTTTTTAAAAGTTGTACAATAACTTCCCAACTCTGAGAATAGACATAGTTTTCTGTCTAGGAGGCTGAGAGAGAGGGGGGAAAAAAGGAAATACATTAGCTCACATTCCAAAAAGCTTGTCACTTACACAGAAAGTGTTCAGAATCTTATTTGTACTCTTATCCTGTTATGGTTTTGAAGAAAAGAAGGAGAAATATCTTGGAAATTTTAAGTTCTTGACAGGTTGTATTAATTTCTCTCATGTATCTCATACTATCTGTTTAACTTTGACTTTCTGAGTCAGCGAGTACACGACCATTAGTTCACACCTTTTCCTCTATGACTCTAAATATTTTGCTGATAGCATTATCTTAACAAAGGATTCTGATGTCTAGCCAATCAAAAGAGCAGTTAGTTTAGGTTGAACTAAGGAACCCAGAGGACAGCTCAACAATCTATATTCCTAGGAGTTACAGCTTGAAGTTCGTCTGGACTCGTTTGCTAAGAAGCTTGAACTTTTAAAAAGACATATGGGACTTTCTCATGTGTGACTTTTGCAGCTTGCCAACTGAAGCAATCAATTTGAACTCCTAGATGAGCTTTCTTGCTAGTCCGCTGGGAACTGAAGAGAGGCAGGGTAGGAGAAGTGAATTTGGAACCTGTGAAAAAAACCAGCATTTTCCCTTAGGAACATACAGGCCATATGGACCCTCAGAGAATTCACTTGGGATCTGAAACCAGACTCACAGCTAACCTCCAGATTATCTTCTTATATGTGTGTGAGAAATTCAGCTGGATTTAACATTAATCAGTATTAATATTAACCAAGTGAAGTAATTTTTTAAATTAGTATCTTATACAAGAAATAGATGGTCATGAAGAAGTGTCCAAGCAGAACAGAAGTTTCAGTAGCTTTCCTGTGATATCTCCCGTTCTTACCTGACCTCATAGATCAGGGAGCCAGTAGGAAAGAAGTTTCCAGTTGTTAAAGACACCTGGTCTAACCATCGCAGTCACTGGGAACATATTCATAGGAATCAGAATGGTGCTGGCCCTATGAAATACAGGAACAGCAGCGACATCTTTTGATGCCAAGGAATTACTGTTATCTCAAGGACTAATATTAAGTAAATGTCAAGAGGTTTTCATAATTTACTTTTCATAAGTGGTTACCTGGGTAAATGGTCCCATGTCACTTTAGTAAGGCTGGAAGGAAGGTTCAAAATATTTACATGTGTGCATCTGTGTTAAATTATTCATTGTGACATAACTTATCAAAGCAAAAACTTGAAAACACCACAGATCCCCATAAGTAGATGACTAGTTAAACACAGTATTGGACACTCACATGATGGAGTATTTTTAAGCTGTAGAAAGGAAGGGTATTGCTATGGAGTGATATCTGGGACACACTGTCAAGAAAGCAAAATGTAAGGTTGTCTAAATACTATGCTAACTTCTGAGTAGCAAGCACACACCCATGTGCATACAATACACACACAAATTTGTTTAATTTTCAAAACAGAAACATTAGAAGTATAAAATTTAAAAATGATTACGTATAAGACGATGGAGGAAACAAACAGGGTAGGGGGAACAAGAATGAAAGCGACACTGCTTTGAGTGCACTTTGTTACTAGTATGGACTTCTGAGTAAAACTTCTGAGTTTTACAAAATAAAAAAGATTACATTTAAACATCCTAAAATTAAAAACAAACTAAAACAAATGAGCCTAGTTGTATATCAAAGTAGTGCTATAACCACAATAGAAAAGAATTATTTCACCTGACCTTAGATTATAGGATTTTAACTGGACTGCCCCAGTGAGGTATTTCACTCAGTAGTCTTATTGTCAGTAATAATACTGGTATTGTTTTTGAAACTACTAGACATATATTTGAAAGATAAAACAAATACTATGCTAATATTGTTAGGAACATATATTTCAGCATCAGACAAAGTGAGACAACATAAAATCAAAGAAGTAAGAGTTTTTGCAATCTTAAACTTGAGTTTGAAATATTCATGAACTTGTTACATTTTTTTCTCTTTAAAAGGCTCTGTCCATTGAAAAAGCCTAGAAGTAATGATACAGTAGTAGTGATCATCTATGGTGCCCTGAATTTGGTTTCCATATGCCATTAAAGGAACCAGGATTCCTTAGAAAAATGGCTGATTACAGGTTCAGGACATGAAGTGCACATAATAAATCTGTGATTTTTTTTTTTTTGGTCCCAGAAAGTAAGAAATGCATCATCAGGAGGACATAGCAACATCCCACAGGCCAAGAATGGAGTATATACCAAGTAATGACTGAAATTGATTAAAACACATTGAATATATAAAAAGACACAATTTAATTACAATGGACAATCAATCATTCAGTTAATCAATTGATAAAAGGATAGAAAGAAAAAGTTCATTGAACATCAATGGAGGTTGCACTGAAAATTTACAATTAAAAGGAGAGAAATAAAGTAGTTGTTACGACTTCTAGTATGAATTACACTCCAGAGTAACCAAAGAAACCCTAATGGATACAAGGACATACTTCTATTAGATGAATTCCAGCTAATAAATGCAGAAGGAATAATAAAATTAGAAGATTACCATTTTGAAACTTCTAACAAAATAACTGCTCAGGCAATGGTCGTAAGTGGTTATAAATATCTCCAAGTAAAAAAAGAATGGGAAACTTTACAATCAAGAGATGTGATTATCATCACCTGAAACCACTGATCCATCTTGTCATCAAAATAAATAGAATAACCAACTTCATATTTCTCCTGATGTAAGGCAACATGAAGCACACAACTCCACTTATGCAAATTTTAAGAGAGGACTCAAGTCTTAAGACAAAATGTGGGATAGGACGAGGTAAGTAACAAGAAAGAAAACTGGGTAAATCCAGAATGTAGACACTCCACAGGAAAACTGTACAGATTTCTTCAACAACACAGCAGTCACAGTTTTCAAATCTGCTCAGAAACTGTGAAGACTCCTGCCTCGGCTGTGAAGTAAGCTTGCTGTAGCATACATGACAGCCCTAGTTCTCCTCTTTGGTAGGATCTCCCGAATCCATCACCTTCTCCAGCATCTGGCTCTGCTCTCAGGAATACTCCTTGTCTATTATCCTGCCTGGCAACACCTGAGATGAGCAGTGGCGAGAATGTCCTTCTTAGCAGCTGCATAGCTCTCATGCTGCCTGCTTTTTACTGGTGCCTGGTGATTCAGTACCTGGAATTTTCTTTAAGGATTAATGTAACACTGGCTTTTATAAGGTAAGCTGCCACTCCCTCTGTAGGTAATCATAGCTCTAAATCTTGAATAGACTTGATTTTTAAGTCTAAAGATCCTATTGTCTTAATTTTACTTAGCAAGCACGGTCTGCATCACCTCTCCCACTCTCCACCCTCCCCCCTTAGCTGGGCTATCTTGAAGCTATCTGAATCAAAGGGCTTAGGTGAGAAAGTTACACTTAAAACCTCGTTTTGCCAGTAGGTTTCTGTCTTTTAGTGTGGAAGGAATTTAGTCTTATCTCCGATTATGACCATTGGATCAAAACCAAATGCTTATAACTGTATCAGTTTCAAGTACAGGACTTATCTCTCATAGGACTTTGCTGAAATTGGCAGAAGGCCATCAACACCCACCGATACCTTTTATTTTTACTAACAACTCTTCTAATGTTATGTCATCAGTCAGCATTGGTGACTACCATGTACACTATGCATCCATCTGGGTTCAGCTGCCGTCACAGAAAGAAATCTGATAGCGGAATCGGTGCTTACAAAAATCATTAAGAAGGGCTGGAGGAGCAGAGACCAGGATGATCTCCTAGTTAAGAATGCACCCAGTCCCTAGGACCACTCCTTTGCCGTAACAGGGAAAGCTGCTGCCGCTGGTGCGGACAGCCAAGGAATCAGGCAAGTTCTACTGTTTCGTTGACTGTAGTCATGCCATGCAGTAGGAGAGTCATGCCACTTTCAACCCAGATAAAAGCTGTCTCTACTATCATAGAAGATGCTAAATCAGGAAGACTTCACCACGGTTACCCACTGCAGAGTCTTGCCACCTCAGCCATGATATAAGTCAGCAAGATGAATGCCCTACATCTTGCCTCTCTCCTCCTAGGATATTTCAATGAATGTGTCCGACTGAAACCCCCCAAAATCTTCTTGAAACCTAGATCCAACAAAGTTTGCAAATACAATTTTTACCTTCTAGTTTCTGGACACTAGAACAGGACTGGAAGGCATGTAAACAAATGCATTCCACAGTATCTACTACACTGGATACAACAGTAATTACATAAAATTTGCCAGCTTTTCACTGTACTAACAGTAAGAACCTATAAACAAAATTAAGAAAACATTCCATTTACAATAGTGACAGAAACTTTAAAAACGTATGGGGTACATTTAATAAGGATGGCATGAATGCCCATGAAATTTTATTTAGGGATATAAATGATGTCTAACAGATTGAAAGAAATATTCTTATTGTGAAAGTATTCTTATTGGGATGATGCAACATCATTAAAAATGTCTACTATCTCCAAACCAGTTTTTAAATGTAAGGCAATTTAAATTGTAATCCCAAAGAAGGACTTTTTTGAAGTTAAATAAAGGCTATGAAAGTTTATATAAAATAATGAGAAGGAATAATGGTGGGGGGGGGTGTTGAGGCATCTCATCTTGCCAAACACCAAATATTTAATAAAAAGATAAACATTGATTTAAAATTTTAAAAACCATAAACTTATCTGAGATTTTAATGTGTGATTCAGCTGCCATTTTAATTCAGTTAGAAAAGAACAGCTTATTTATTAAATGTTGCTGCCACAGTTGTTATCCATCATAGCTTTATGTAGTTAGACATATATTTCACACCATGTAAGTATAAACATGAATTCCAAATAATTATAGACTTAAATGTCAAAAGTCTTAGAACTAAGTCTTAGAAAGTATATCTAGGAAACTATTTTTAAATTCAAAGGTGAAATAGAGCTTTACCACAAAGGGTAAAGAGATTTAATGTTTGAAGAAAATAAATCATGTATGAATATATAAAGACTAAAAGCTTTTGCCTGGCAAAAGACACCATAAACAAAGACAAGAACAAACAGCAGAGCTAAAAAAAAAAAAAAAAGAAAAAAGAAAACCTGCTGCATAGAATACAAATGGTCAATATATCTGAAATGTGAAATGCTCTAAAAATACTGATTAAAAACAGCAAACAAGGCTAAAGAAAAATGGGCTGTGGATACGATCTTCACAAAAGATCAAATGCAAGGACCAACTAATACGTGAAAAGATGTTAATAGTGCCTAGTGCCTAGGGCAGAGGAATGCAAACTGAAATAAAAATGAAAGAGCACTGTGTAATGAACTATAACACCGCAGGCTCAGCAGGGTTAAAGGGCACTCCCTGCTGGTGGAGATGTGAAGCACTATAGCGTAGCGTACCTGGAAAATAACTGAGTGACATCAGTTACAATTAGAAATACACGTACACTTTACAATTCTATTTCTGGGAATCAATCCCAAAGAAATAAAAACATTTAAATTTCATGTTATACACTCAAAAATGTTTACTGCAGCATTTTTGCAGTGGTTCAAAAATGGAAGCAAGTGAGCCTAAATGTAGAGGAATAGTTTAAGAAACTACGGCACATTCACAGGATGGAATTTTATGCTGACACACACACAAAAATGAATTAGAGCCATGCCATTTGAGGTGTAGTACAGCTTATAAATTATTAATGAATCAAAAGCAAACAGAAGAAAAATGTGTATATTATATACAGTTTTTAAATAAACACAGATGGAAAACTTCCATATGTATATATATACGCATATGTGTACAGAAGCTTGAGCATGAATATTTAAGCGCAGAGAAAGCTAAGAAAGATATGTATTCTGTGATTAACATGGGTTACTTTGGGTGGAGAACAAGCAGGAGAAGATGTGGAAAGGATCGCAAGCCAAAAAAAAAAAAAACCCACCAACAAATAGACGGTATGATATGATCTCCCTCAGGTGTTTATGTAAAATGATGTCTAAATAAATATAGATATGCAAAAATGGTTCCAAAAAACGACACTACACAGAAATTAAATTTATTCTCCTTAGTTAAGAAAAAAATAAAATTTACTCCCAGAAACATTCTCTAGATTATTGGAGATAAATATTCATCTGTTACCATTTTTTTTCAACATGGAGTTCTTTCCTTTCCCAATTCCAATCTCATCTTTCAGGCCATGTTGGTTTTGAACCCTGGAACTCAACAGAGCACCATGGAAGAATATAGGATACAAGGAGTAACTAGCTTGCTTCCATTAGGGAGTCACAGTATGCTGAAGCAAGGGAAACATGGTAGTTTTAGAGAAGCTGGAGGTTCATGGTTCTCCAGGTCCTCTAAATTCTCCATGATGTCACTTTTCCACTGTTCCACGATGCTGAGATGTTATTCCCTGGTCAACATCCATTTCTCCCATAAGCAACCTGCTGTGATAGTGAAGTCACTGAATCAGTCTCTGAGTTAGCTTTGAATTGTCTCTGCTCTAGATCTATTAAATGACAGATATTCCTTCAGCATAGAGAAAGAAAGTCCCTGATGTTCATTCTGTACCTTAAGGTCAAAAATCAAGAAATGTTTTTTGATGTATGAGCTGTTTATATATGTCAAATATTAATTTCCTGTCGGTCATTTCATCAGCCAAGTACTTCTCCCAACAACCTGATGAAAAAAAAAATGGGCAGAAGAACTGAAGAGACATTCTTCTAAAGAGGAAATGCAGATGGCCAACAGGCGCAGGAAAAGATGCTCGACATTGCTAATCATCAGGGAAATGCAAATCAAGACCACAATGAAATATCACATCACACCTATTAGAATGGCTATCATCAAAAAGAACACAAATAACAAATGTTGACAGGGATGTGGAAAAAGGGGAACCCTTACACTGTTGGTGGGAATGTAAATTGGTGCAGCCACTATGGAAAACAGTATGGTGGTTTCTCAAAAAACTAAAAATGGAAATACCATATGACTCAGCAATTCCACCCCTGGGTATACACTCAAAAATCAAAAAACACTAATTTGAACAGCTATATTTACCCCAATGTTCATAGCAGCATTATTTACAATAGCCAAGCTATGGAAGCAACCTAAATGTTCACCAACAGATGAATAGAAAAAACAAGATGTGGTATAAAGATGTGGTATTAAATATATACATATATATTCACACACACACACACAATGGAATACTACTCAGCCATAAAATAGAAAGAAATTTTGCCATATGCAGCAACATGGATGGACTCAGAGGACATTATGTTAAGTGAGATAAATCAGACAAAGACGATTACTGTACGATGTCACTTATATGTGGAATATAAAAAATACAACAAACTAGTGAATATCACAAAAAAGCAGCAGACTCACAGATATAGAAAATAAACTAGTAGTTAACAGTGGGGGCAGGGAGGGGAATATAAGAGTGGAGAAGTAGGAGATACAAATTACTGGGTCTAAGATAGGTTCAAGCATGCATTGTACAACACGGGGAATATAGCCAACATTTTGTAAGAACTGTAAATGGAAAGTAACCTTTAAATTGTATAAAAATAATTTTTTTAATCAAGAAATAAAGTAATTGTCTTAACGAGAGAAGATGCTGGGGTCTTGGCATACCTCTTTCTCTTGCATTTGCTTAATTTTAACAATTTTCCCTAACTGAAAGGCTTAGCACAGTGTCCATGGTCTTAGGCACTGGGTCTTAAAATAAGAGTGGCAATTACATATCATGAGCAGTAAAGATGGACAGATGACTCACTTCATTGTGCACATCTCAGCACAATAACAAATCCTGCATATCCTCACTTCCCTGAGAATTGTTGACTACAAATCAATCTCTAGTTCCAATTTCAAAATCAGTCAGTTTTCTTTGAAAGAAACAGAAACCGACTGCAGATAACCTGATTAAAGAGAGAAAGTAAGATTTTGGAAAAAAGGATAGTTCACAAAACAGAAGAGGAAGAGCAGCTTAGATTACTACCTACCTTTTCCCAAATCTTAACCAAATATCTAACTCTAAACATTTCGGTATTTCACCAAAGTCCTGCTGCCTGAACCTCACCTTTGATACCTGTTGCCTGAACCTCACCTCTGCTACTTGTATCAGATACCATTCTTTGGTTATATGCAACTGAATCCAATGGTAAATATAATTACAGAAAGGATCTGGGAGCCTCATAACTTAATGAAGGGGGCAATTTAGTGTCTAGGACCACGGACTTGATTCAAACCACATGGGTTAAAATTCCAGCTCCACCATTCCTTGCTATGAATCACTGGACAGGCATACAAACATACTGAGTCTCATTTTCTCATCAGTAAAGGAAAACTAACAATAAACCTATTGCATATATCTGCTGAGATGATTAAGTAGGGTAATAAAAGTTAGGTACTATATTAACTTTCTAATGCTGCCATAACAAATTACCACAAACTTAATGGCTTTGAATGACACAAATATATTTTCTGACAGTTCTTTAGGTCAGAAATGTGGGCGGGCTCAATTGATTTTACTGCTCTGGGTCAGGCAAGGCCAAAATCAAGTTAGCAGGCCTTACCTGTAGGGTCCGGGGAAGACACCATTCAGGTTGTTGGCAGAATTCAGTTCCATGGATTCCATGGTCTGAGGTTCTTATTTCTCTGCTGGCTGTTGGCTGTGTGTTGTTTCCAGCTTCAAGAGGCCACCCACACATGGACCCACGCCAGCAATGTTGGGTTGAGTCTGAGCTCATGCTTATATTACCTCTGACCTTCCCTTCTGCCTCATCGTTCCTGAGTACAGCTGGAGAAGTTGCCCTGCGTTTCAGGATTCGCGTGATAAGATCGAGCCCACCTGGATTATTCACGCTACTCTACCTCTGTTAAGGTCTATAACCTTATTCATCTGCCCAGCCCCTTTGCCATGTAATACATTCACAGGTTCCAGGGATTAGGAGAACACCTTCGGGGGCCCCGCTGCCTACCCCAGGAACTTAGTGCACTTTGTGTCATGAGTTAAGAAATGTAATAAATTAGCTATTATTACTGTATCTGTTATAAATATGACGTCAGGAGGGACAACTGCCAGGGGAACCAGGTTTTGTGGTCACTTTAGGCACTACAGTCAGACTGCCTTTCTTCTGAATGCTGTTTTGTTGTTGTTGTTGTTGTTTGTTCCTTCCCAACATTTGAATTTCCTAGAGAAAGATTCTAAATAACTTCACTTGGGTCTTGGTGTCACTCCTTGCCTCAATGCACTGTCAGGAGAAAGGGGTAGAATGGTTACTCTATCCCGGGTTACAGGATCACTTCACTTTATGGATGTATAATTTTGAGAAAGTCAGCTTTCCTAGGGATTTGGAGTGTAATTATTTGAAGAAGCGTGAAGGAATAATTAGCAACAATACCAATAGATATGAGTAACACATCAACATTTTTACCAAATGATCCCTTGAAAAAGAGGGTTATCTGGTTCATTTCTCCTTTTCCAAATAAGACTGAACTGGAATCATCCTAAGACTTGTCTGTCCTTTTCAGAAGCAGTTCCAAGGAAATAAATGCCACTATGTTCCCTGTAGCACCTGGCATCGTGGACAATCAAGAAACTCTCCTTAAAGTCCATTGTCTGATCATGTGGCATAATAGCTCAGCTTCTCCTTCATTATCATTTGTGTCCACTACAAGAGAGGATGAAAATATTTTCTGAACATTCTTCTCAGAGCGGCCCTCACCTCTTTGTTCTGCAGGCTGTAGATAAGAGGATTCAGCATGGGAGTGACCACACTGTACTGCAAGGAGAAGACCATCTCCAGGGGGGATCCGGAGGTTGGCAAGAGATAGCTGAGGAAGCCTGAGCCATAGAACAAGATCACAGTAGTGAGGTGGGAGGAGCAGGTGGAGAAGGCCTTGCTTCTGCCTGAGGTGGAGCTGATGCTCAGGATGGTGGAGACAATGCGGGCATAGGAGGAAACAATCATGATGAAGGTTCCAAAGAAATGCAAGACAGAAGAGCAGAGCAGAAGTGTGAAATTGGGGGAGGTATCAGAGCAAGACAGAGGGAAGAGAGAAGACAGCTCACAGCTGAAGTGGGGAATAGTTTGGTCCTCACAATAGTCTAAACTGGCAGCCAGGAGGATATTGATGAGAGCATCAACAAAGGCCAGGCTCCAGGAGCCCCACACCAGCCCAGCACAGAGCTGCTTGTTCATCAGCTGGCCATAGAGCAGAGGGCAGCTGATGGCTACGTAGCGGTCATAGGCCATCACAGCCAGCAGGCAGGCTTCAGTGCCCCCAGTGGCAAACACAAAGAAGGCCTGAGCCAGGCAGCTCTCTACAAAGATGGTTTTCCTTTCAGAAAGCAGATTCTCCAGCATCTTGGGGACTGTGACAGATGAGTGGCAGAGGTCCAGGAAAGACAGCTGTCCCAAAAAGAAGTACATGGGTGTGTGCAGGTGAAAATCAGCCCTAATCATCAGCAGCATCAAGAAATTTCCCATTAGAGTGAGGAGGTAAATTAGAAGGAACAGCACAAAGAATACAGCCTGAATACGAGGCTCGATAGGCAGTCCAAGGAGAACGAACTCACTGATAGCACTGTAGTTTTTCATTGCCATACAGAGAAGTTGTCTCTCTGGAAAACAAAAAGAGAAGATCCATCAGAAGTCCTTCAGTGCCTCTCAGTTACCCCAGCACCTATGGATCTTTATCTGAATAAATGTTTTTTCATTGCTGTCCCACAATATATATTCAGATATTTAAAAGCTTACTTCCTGGTCATCATACCATTGATGTTTTAAATCAACCATTTACTATTTTTTATTAAAATCTTTTTTTGAGCTACAGTATTTTTATGCAGTTCAAAGTGGTACATTTGAAAAGAAAAGTTTGCTGATATGACAGGAGGGTGGAGAAAAAATTCAGGAGTGAATTACTTGAGAAATCGAGAGAGCATTAAATCTAGATTAAAAGGACTCAGGTAGGAGGAGAGGCACTCTGTCTATTCTGTGTCTAAAAGAGAAGGTCAAGAATGCAGGAAGTTAGGGGAGTTTCCATTTGATTGTTTCCATTTGTTTTCAATAAAGTGTACATGAGTTTATTGGTTGTGCATGTGTATGTGTGTGAGCATACCCACATGCACACAAGAAATTATAAAGGCACTGATAATGATAAAATCAAGTGTACAATCATGGCAATAGAGGCCAAGGTGAAGTGTAAGAAACCAGTAGAGGTTAGGAAGACAATACAACATCAAGGAATTTAGAGACTGTATGTGGAATTAAATTGCTTTGGATTTTTCTTCTTTTAAATTTCCCTCATGTTATTTAATGGCATCACATTATCATTTAATTTTAAAGTACATTAATACAATTATAATAAATTTTTAAAAACTGGTAGCCTAGATTATCATGCCCAGTAATATTTTAGGTAGGTTTCTGTGGGGAATGCTATGACTACAATGGGTCATGAAAAGTTGTCCCCATTAATAGAACAATGCTCTGAGTAGATACACCATCCTCACCCCAAAGCCCATATATCCAATAATATGTAGTCACCACACCTGTCTAAGCCATTATGGCAGGTTTTAAGGTCTCCTCCCATGGTTATCTAAACTCTATCCTCACCCTTTAAAACTTAAATATATATCCCCATACTTTCTGATATTCTGACTACACCTGAGTTGCAATGTAACTGTTCAATATTCTTGCCTCAATCTAGAGGCCCATCCTTGCCTTTTCTGTTCTAATTGAACAGTAGTTTATTAAGCTCATCATTGAAGACTCAGGGACCTGTCCTTTTGTCCTTTCATTGACTAAATAGCTGAGCTTCCCAGCCCAGGTGAGGAACAAAACCCAATTACCTGAATTCTCAGTTAGTAGTACACTGGTTTGTGGCAACAATACTTTCAGATCCAGGAAGTGATAAAACTGCTTAGCTTTTGAAGTCAACGCTGAGAATATTGCTATAGGGAAGAAGTAGAACATCATACTGAAAGTTAACACTTAAGATGGATTCAACACTAACAATGTAAAATGATAAATTGTGGGAAATATCTGGGTATTTATTTACAGTGATTTGGCATCAGGATAAAGAAGCTAATTTCTTAAATTCTTCTTCTTTCACTCTGTGGGTACAGCAGCATTGTGCACAGGGCTCCCACTGCTCATTCTGAGATCACCCTAGAGCAAAGCAACCTGGAAGAAAACCCAGGTAAGGGTTTACTATAGCCAGAGGTGAGGTTTGTATTGTATAATTTCAGAGTCAGCACACACACACACACACACACACAAAATCACTTTCTTTTGACTACTAACAAACAGAGTTCAACTAACTAGAGCCAAATATTCCATGAATTATAGAAAGAATCCCAACTCTGGGTCAAGGCAATACCTTGCAAAGAAACTACCACTGTGATAAAAATCAGTGCTAGGGGTTTGATTTCATAGCATGCTTTTTCTTTAAAGTTATTTAGAGATTCTCAGAGCAATCTTTTAAAAATAAAATTAAGGAGTGATGTTAGTAAGATGGTAGAAAAGGAGGTCACAGCCCTTATCCCCCCAAAGAAACACCAATTTAACAACTATCTATGGATAAAAATACCTTCCTGAAAGATCTGGAATCCAAGAGAGATTACAGCTCATCAGTGGAACACGGAACAAGACACATTTGAAAGGGTAAGGAATAAAGTTTCATTTTACCCTTGTCACTCCTCTCACAAGCCAGCACAGAGAAGTACAAAAAAAGATACCTTTAATCTATGAGTTCTTCTATGGGGAAAAGAGAGAGCAAGCACACCTGCAGATGCCAGTATCAGATTTACTGGCCCATGGACTCCAACACCAGGCCTGCTTGCTGATGATTCCTGAAACTAGGCCCAACCACAACCCTCCCAGAGCAGGCCTGCCTATGGACCCTAACATCACCCCCCCACCTACAGACCTTAGCACTGGGCACCAAGTGCTAAGGTCTGCAGACCTGGCACCAAGGCTGCCTGCTAGTGAACCCCAGCAAAAGGCCGGCACACATACCTCACCAGCTCCTGCTCAGGGTCCCCAACAACCAGGCCATCCAGATCTCTGGACAAGCTGACTGGTAAAAAAAAAACTTTACTTGCTGAAGCTAGACTATAAATACTCAAGGAGGTGAATCCTTCAAATGCCCAGACATTAATGCAACATTAAAGAATCATGAAGAATCAGAGAAACATGATGCGAACAAAGGAATAAAATAAAGCTTCAGCTATTGACCCTAAGAAATGGAGATCTACAAACTGTCTGACAAAGAATTCAAAATAATTATCTTAAAGGAGCTCAGTGAGCTAGCTACAAGAGAACACAGATAGACAACTCAACAAAATTAGGAAAACAATACATGAACAAAAAGAGAAGTTCAATAAAGAGACAGAAACCATAAAAAGAACCAATCTGATATTTTGGAACTGAAGAACACAATGACTGAACTGAAAAGTTAAACAAAGAATTTCAATAGTAGACTCAACCAAGTAGAAAAAAGAATCTGTGAACTCGAAGATAGAGCAATTTAAAATTTCCAGTCAGAGGACAAAAAGAAAGAATGAAAAAGAGTAAAGAAAACCTATGGGACATCTGGGGCTCCATCAAGATACACATTAAAGGTATCCCAGAAGGAGAAGGAAAAGGAAAAAAAGTACAGAAATGTTATTTAAAGAAATAAATGTTGAAAACACCCAAAGCTGAGGAAGGAAATGGACATCCCGATTCATGATGCACAACGAATTTCAAATAGGTTGAATCCAAAGAGGTCTACACAGTGATACATTATAATCAAATGTCAAAAATCAAAAAAAAGAGAGAATTTTGAAAGCAGCAAAGAGAAAATCAACTCATAAAAGAGAATTCCCATAAGACTGTCAGTGGATTTCTCAGCAGAAACTTTGCAGAACAGGAAAGAGTAGGATGGTATTTTAAAATACTGAAAGAAAAAACCTACCAACCAAGAATACTATATGTGCCATACTGTACCTTAAAAATAAGAGAGACAAAGACTTTCCCAGAAAAACAAAAACGAGGAAATTCATCACCACTAGAACTGCCTTACAAGAAGTACTAAAGGAAGTTCTTCAAGTTGAAACAAAAGGATGCTTAACAGCAACATGAAAGCATATGAAAGTATAACCCTCACTGACAAGTTAAATATATAGACAAATACAGAATATGTAATAACGTAATGGTTATACAAAAATCACTTCAAACTGCAGTATCAGAGTTAAAAGATAAAGTATTAAGAATAATGAACATGATATTTTATACTTGAAAGCTATTGAAAGTAGACCTTAAGCATTGAATCACACACACACACAGACACACACACACACACACACACACACACAGAGTTAACTATGTTAACTATATAAGGTGATGCAGTTAATTATCTTGGTCCAAGGTATATGTATATCAAATCACCATGTGGTACACTTTAAATATATATAATTACATTTGTCAATTATTCCTCAATAAAGTTAAAAAATAATAATGATAATCATAAAAATTTTTAATGGGTACACAATATAAAAAGTAAATTCTGGCATCAATAACAAAGTTTGGGGTGGAAGAAGTAAAAGTGTAGTTTTTATATGAGATTGAAATTGAGTTATTAGCAGCTTTAAATAGATTGTTATAACTAGAAGAAGAAATTTTATGCAAGCCTCATGGTAACTACAAAGAAAAAATCTATAGTAGATACAAAAAATGATAAAGAGAAAAGAATGAAAGTATATCACTACAAAAAGAGGATCAAATTACAAAGAAAGAGAAGAACTCAAAACAGACAGAAAATAGTTAACAAAATTGCAAAAGTAAGTCCTTACCTATCAATAATTACTTAAAATGCAAATGGATTAAATGCTCCAATTGAAAGATACAAGTGGCTGAATAGGTTAAAAAAAAAAACAGATGCAAATATATGCTGCTGACATGACACTCACTTTAGCTTAAAGGGCACACGTAGGCTGAAAGTGAAGAGATGGAAAAGGTATTCCAAATAAATAGTAATCAAAAGAGAGCAGGGGTGGCTATACATATATCGGACAAAATAGTCTTTCAGTAGAAAACTGTAAAAAGAGGCAAAGAAGGTCATTATGTAACGAGAAAAGAGACAGTGCACCAGAGAGAGAAATACATTCATAAGCATCCAATACCAGAGCACATAAATATATAAAGCAAACATTGACAGATCTGAAGGGAGTAACACAGCAATACAATTAAAGTAGAAGGCTTCGATGACAGATCATCCATACAGAAATAAATAAGGAAGTAGACTTGAACAACACTATAGGCCAAATGAATCTACAAAGATGTAATATTACATTTAAAGCAGTAGAACATGCATTCTTCTCAAGCACATATGGAACATTATCCACAATTATACGTTAGGCAACAAAATTTGCCTTAACAAATTAAAGAGGACTCAAATCATACCAAGCATTTTTTTTTCAATCACGGTGGTATGAAAGTAGAAATCAAAAACAAAAGGAAAATAGGAAAACTCAAAAATATATGGAAATTAAACAATGCACTCTTGAAAATCAATGAATTAAAGAAGAAATTAAAAGGGAAATTAGAAAACACGTCAATATAAACAAAAGCAAAAACACAACACACCAAAACTTATGGGATATAACAAAAGCAGTATTCAGAGGGAAGTTTATAGTGATAAATGCCTACATTAAAAAAGAAGAAAGATCTCTAAAAACAACCTAATTTTACACTTAAAGGAATAAAGCATAAGAACAAACTAAGCCAAAATTAGCAGAGGAAGGAAATAATAAGAGTAGAGAAGAAATATGTGAAATAGAGAATGGAAAACAAGATACAAATCAACAAAACCAAGAGTTGTTTTCTTGAAAATATAAAATCAATAGCCCTTAGCTAGACTAAGCAAGAGAGAAAAGAGACAATTAAAATAAATAAATAGAATCATAAATGAAAGAGGAGACATTACAACTGATACCAGAGAAATACAAATGGTCATAAGAAACTAGTATCAAAAATTATGTGCCAATGAAGTACACAACCTAGAAGAAATATATACATTTCCAAAAACATAAAACCCACCAAGACTGAATCAAGAAGAAATAGAAAGTCTGAATAGGCCAATAGCAAATAAGGAGACTGCAACAGCAATCAAAAACTTCCCAACAAAGAAGAGCCCAGGGCCAGATAGCTTCACTGGCAAATTATACCAAATATTTAAAGAATTAATACCCATCCTTCTTAAACTCATCCAAATAATAGAATAAGAAGGAACACTTTCAAATTCATTTTGAAGTCTAGCATTACCCTGATTCCAAAGCCAAACAAAGAGAATACAAGAAAAAAAGTACAGGCCAATATCCCTGATGAACTTGGATGTAAATATCCCCAAGAAAATATTAGCAAACTGAATTCAACAGTACTCTAAAAGGATTATACACCATGGTCAAGTGGGATTTATTCTTGGAGTGCACAGATAGTCCAACATACACAAATTAATCAATGTGATATACCACATTAACAGAATGAAGGATAAAAACCACATAATAATCTCAATAGATGCAGAAAAAAACATTTAACAAAATTCAATATCCATTTATAATAAAAATCTCAAGTGTTGAGGCAGCATACCTCAACATAATAAAGACCATATATGATAAACCCATAGCTAACAGCACACTCAATAGTGAAAAACTGAAAGCTATCCTCTAAGATCAAGAGCAAGACAAGGATGCCCACTCTTGCCACTACTCTACACAGTATTAGAAGTCCTAGCTAGGGCAGTTAGGCAAGAAAAAGAAATAAAAGGCATCTAAACTGTAATGGAAGAATTTAAACTGTCTCTATTGGCAGATAACACAATTTTATACATAGAAAACTCTACACCAAAAAGAAACTGTTAGAACTAATAAATAATTCAGTAAAGTTGCAGGATATAAGGCCAATATAGAAAAATATTGCATTTCTATAAACTAACAGCAAACTAGATGAAAAAGAAATTAAGAAAACAATCTCATTTACAATAGCACCAAAAAGAATAAAATACCTAGGAATAAATTTAACCAAGATGAAAGATTTTTAGGCTGAAAACTAGGACTTTGCTGAAAGAAACTGAAGAAGACACACATAAATGGAAAGGTATCCTATCTTCATGGATTGGAGGAATCAATATTTTTAAAATGTCCATGCTAACCAAAGTGATCTACAGATTCAGTGCAACCCCTTTCAAAATATCAATGGCATTTTTCACAGAAACAGAACAATCCTAAGATCAGTGTGGAACCAGAAAATACCCTAAGTAGCTGAAGTAATTTTGAGCAAGAACAAAGCTGGATACATCACACTTCCTCACTTCAGAAAAGATCACAAAGCTACAATAATTAAAATAGTAAGGTCCTGGCAGAGAAAAGAGACACACTGGACAAAACAGAGAGCCCAGAAATAAACTTATGCATGCACAATCAACTAAGCTCTGACAAGACTGCCAAGAGTACACAAGGGGGAAAGGATAGTCTCTTCAATAAATGGCACTGGTAAAACTAGATATCCACATGAAAAACAATGAAATTGGAAACTTATCTTACACTATACACAAAAATTAAAATTGATTAAAGGCTTAATTGTAAGACCTGAAACTATAATTCTACTAGAAGAAAACACCATGGAATGCTGGTTGCTATTGGTCTTGGCAATGTTTTCTTGAATGTGACATCAAAATCACAGGAAATAACAACAAAAATACACTGAGACTACATCAAACTAAAAAGTTCTGTACAGAAAAGGAAACAATCAACAAAATGAAAAGGCAACCTAAGAAATGGGAGAAAATATCTGCAAACCACAGATCTGTTAAAGGGTTAATTTCCAACATAAAGAGGAAGTCTTACAACTCATTAGCAAATCATCATCACCATTTGATTTTAAAATGGGCAAAGGATCTGAATAGACATTTTTCCAAAAGAAGACATACAAATGGCCATTAGGTACGTGAAAAGGTGTTCAACATCACTACTTACCAGTGAAATGCAAATCAAAATCACAAACAGATATCACCTCACATCAATTAAGATGCCTATTATCAAAAAAAATACCCAATTATTGGTGAAGATGTGGAGAAAGAGGGAACCCTGATATGCTGTTGGTAGGAATGTAAATTAGTAGTCACTTAGGGAAACAGTATTAAAGCTCCTCAAAAAATTAAAAATAGAACTACCATATAATACAGCAATTATCTGGGTATATTTCCAAAGGAATTGAAATCTAGATCTTGAAGAGATATCTGCACTCCCATATTCATAGCAACATTACTCACAGTAGCCAAGACATGGTAGCAATCTGAGAGTCCACTGACAGATCAATGGATAAATAAAATGTCATTAAATACATAGAATAGAATATTATTCAGCCTTAAAAAATGAAATCCTGCCATTTGCAACATGAATAAACCTGGAGGACTATATGCTAAGTGAAATAAGCTAGGCACAGAAGGAAAAATACTACATGATACCTTCATATGAGGAATCTAAAATATACAAACTCATAGAAACAGAGAGTAGCATGGGGTTGCCAGTGACTGGGAGGAAGGGGAAACAGGGAGTTATTAGTCAAAGGGTACAAAGTTATATCACATTAATAAATTCTAAAGATATACTGTACAGCATAGTGACTATAGTTAATCAGGCTGTACTGTATACTTAAAATTTGGTTGAGGGTAGATCTTAAGTGTCATTATCATAAACCAAAAAATTACAATAATAATAAAGAGGGTAGGAGGAATTACAGCTTTTTCTTTATCAATCACACCTCAATAAAGTGCTTTCAAAATTATTTTAAAACTTCTGTTTTTACTGTGGCAAAAATATCACCATTATTGGTTTACTTCTTCAATCTCTATTTCAAAATTTAAAATACACAGCCCTGGGAACATAATAGGTTTGTTTCTATATATTAACACTATTATGTGGAGGAAATTAATTGGCTCCTGCCTAACCCTGAGAGTGTTAATTTCTGAATCAAACAAAGGGTACCAAGTATAATAAATAATTCATAACTGTTGCTCAGAATGTGATAGTGAAAAACATGAATGAATGAATGAGTGAATGAAAGACACTGCTTTTGGAACACAAGCCAATCTATGTAACCAGACACAGGCTTCTAAATGGTTTCTATTAACTTGAATTCTTTTACTTTAATGATGGGCACTTAGCATTATAGGGGAAGTATAAAGTTAGAGGGGCCAAAGATAACCATCACCCATTTTCTACACGTGTCCTGATTTTCTTTTGTGTTCTGCTCCTTTGCTCAATTAGATACGCTCTGTGGTGGGTTAAGGGAGGTGTTTTGTTAGGGCTTTTTTGCAAAGCTTTACTAAACAAACCTGGAAATCCACTGTATTATCACATTAAATTAGACTGTAGTAAAAATTACCTCAGATTTATATACAAATCATAATGATTTTCATTGTGTAATCAAATGACAAGATTTTTAACAGTACTCCACATGAGTGAGGACTAGCTGTATACATCACACAGTAACTGAGATAACTGTACGGGGTTTCCGGTTTCAGATCACAAGGAAGAGCAATAAAGGACAAAGCTTACTACCTCATGTCCACGGTACCCTATAGCAGTCATATTTGCCCCAGAAGCATGGGTAACATGGTGAGGCTGCCCACAGGACAGCACAAAAAGAATTATGCTATCACAGTTTCAAGCTGAAATACTATCTCAGATGATAAGGAAGTACTACTGTGTTTCAAAAGGTTACAAATCTCAACCGTTAAAACACAAATCTAATGTTAGATATAACTGAATTATTGTTGATCATCTCAAGTGTGTCAGTGGGATTGGGGTTATGTAGGAGAATATCCTTATTCATAGGAGAAGAAACTTTAAGTATTCAGAAAAGTGTTCTGGTGTCACAACTTACTTTCTAGTGATTCAGCAGAACAAATTACATACATATATATATACATACATAGAGAAAAGATGATAAAATACATGTGATAAGATGCTAACAATTCGTGGATCTAGGTGAAAGTTATATTACTCTTTCAACTTTCCTAAATTTAAAATTTTTTTTCAAAATTAAAAATGTTTTAAAAATTCTTGAATAAAAACCATCACAAATTTAATGGCTAAGTTTTACTTAAACAGACTTTTCTACTATGAAAGTTCAAATTTAAAGCTAAGTAATATTTACTAAAATACAATCATTTATAGAAAATAGTTACAATGTAACTAAGTCCCCATAGTTACAAGGCCATTGTGTTCGCAATATAAATCTGACAGTAAAACATTATTCTTGGTTAAAACACAATCCCTCTACATCCACCACACACACTGCAAATAAACAAATTATGTATTCAAATACATAATTAAGACAACTGTTTTTGTGCTTTTCCTTTTTGTTTTTGTTAAGTGAAAGTTGTGAGTTCTCACTTCTGTACAAAATATGAATAAAAAATATGTAGAACTTGCCTAACATATATAAAAGACATGCTAGGTAAAGTGACAAAAAATAGAGAAGCAACTGAGGAATCACACTTCAAATCCCTACAATTGAAACAACAGAGATCTAACATTATGTTAATGTGATGTAAAATCAGCTGGTTGTGGGGGAAAATTCAGTTACTTGCCCTGCACAGGTCAACCAAGTAGGTGGACCAACCGCTTTAATATTCGTGTTTAATGAGTACCCAGCCTGTGATGTTCCCTGTGTCAGCCCTCACTGCCAACACGGTTGAGCCTTAGGACCTTTAATTAGCAGCATTAGACCTGTATTTGCACAGTCAAAAGGGTCCAAAAGAAGCAATGAACAATCACAGAAATGGAAAACACTTCTTGAATTGCTGAACTGTTTGGTTCTCTCGATGATTTTTAAATATTTTAAATAATTTAATTTTTAGATAAGGATAAAAGAAAATGTTGAAGTAGAAACCTATAAAAAGGTAATTGTGCAGTTACTCCACAAATATATATCAAAGTGAGCTTTAGAGTGTTGTAATTTTTTTGGCATGTATCCTATTGATAGAGTTTCTTGTGTTTATTATTTTATATTGACATCAGAAATTAGCACATTGCCAGCAAGGATATATTTATGCTGACAATAATTCCAACTTCTGTTGTAAAGGAATTAGAAGTCTATCAATGCAAATATACTACATGCTGTATAGTCAGTTTTGACTATTTACTTCTTGGTTTTTTAAACGTGTTATGAGTACAGAGTGGCAAGACTTTCACTTACAAAAACAAGACCCACCAACTATACTTCTTATTGCAATGTGTGTGTTTCTTAAAGATATTACTTTACAGTATTAGTTTTTCAGGAAGTACTGACAACTCATAAAATCACAAATAAATCTATAACATCTGATATAAATGCTGTGATACATATTTTTTAATTGCCAAAAAATGCATCTCTCTGGAATTCAGGGTAGAGAGGAAATTTTAATCTATAAGGATTAGAAGTTTGCGCTTGATGTCCTGACCTGTTCACATGGTAATCTCAGTGACCCCAGCCTTTCCAGGCCCTGGTAAAATGCACGCTCTGTGCTAAAACGCAAGGAGAAGCGGCAGAGGTGTGGCAGACCTCCTGGGAGGCACACATGTGTGGGGCCCTATCCTACCTTGGTATTTTCTAGATATGTGAGCTTTGAAAGATATTTTATTTTTTAATTTCAAGTTACCCATCTGCATGTAGGTATAACAATACCCATTTTGCAGTGTTATAAGAATTTGATTGGATAATTTACAGAAAGGAAGAACTTTAACAAATTCAGTTTTCAATTTGTTTTAAATGCTTAGCATTTCAAAGGAAGAAGAGATGCACATCTGAGAAGCTGACCATAACATCTTCAGGAACAGATATAAACTAGTATCCCCGAGGAGGCAGCATTGCAGGAGAGCTCTGGGCCAGTGAAAAAGAGTTTAGATGAGAGGAATGAGACATAAAGTAAGTGTCTTAGAAAGTCATAAAGAGAGGGAAGGGAGAAAAGAAAGCAGTGCAAGGAGTTGGTTAAAAGCAACAAAAACATGAGAGAATTTAGGGAGAATGGTATCATGCTCTTGGCTCATATTCTGGAGCTCAGAGTTAAAAAGGGAACATATCTTAGCTCAGCTGATTGCCATCAAGAGAGGATATACCCAACTTCTCAACTCTGTGAATAGTATAGTTTTCAATCTAGAAAGTTGGATAAGAAAAAAGAAGTATGTTTACCCAGGCTCCAAAAGACCTGCACACAAATCTTCATAACCTTTTTCTAAATTCTGCTTGAGAATCATCTTGAAACATTCAAATTTTTGAGCAATTTCTCTCATCTTTCTTAATCCTGATCACACAATCATTTGTCCACTTAATTTCCTCTATAAGTAATATTTTGCTGTTTCATTATCCAAATAAAGGATCCTTCTGTGTAACCTACTAGGGGAAGTAGCTGGGTTTAGATAGCCAGTGGGTGGAGGATTGAATGGAGAGTCTAAGAGGAAACAAGATAATTTTAGGCAGTCTCTGGAGTAATGCAAGAAGTTTGCCTTTGGACTCATTAACTAAAAAGAACTTGCTTTTAGAGTAACAGGGGACTTTATTATGCATCATCTTTGGAAATTCTGAGTGAAGCAATCACTGAACTATTTAATGACAAATCCTGCTATTCTGATGAGAGTTCCAGAGGAACAGAGAAGAAGAAGAAGAAAATTAGTTCCCTGTGTTCCTACACGAGGATTTTCCCACAGGCCAAACACACAGTGGATGAGCACTCTGGGGTTCACCATGGAAGCTGAGAAGTGACTGAGTTTACTTCCTGATCATCTTCCTATGTGTATGTTACAGGTTTGTAAATACAAGTGTGTTGAGTATCAGGATAGTCAAATGAGTTA
The DNA here is from genome assembly GCF_048773025.1 of Camelus bactrianus. NCBI lineage: Eukaryota > Metazoa > Chordata > Mammalia > Artiodactyla > Camelidae > Camelus > Camelus bactrianus. The sequence goes on along the minus strand of NC_133550.1, from coordinate 17,619,515 downwards.
AAACAAGACAAACTTGCTTTTCATTAGTATTTCATCAAACAAGAAAATATGAAACAATCTCCAGCCATATCACGAGACACTGCCCTGTTGCCTGGATGTAATGATTCAGCAGATATGCTCAGAGGCACTGTCTATACATATATGGGATACACACACACACACACATACATACTCCAGCTTGTTTCCATCATTTAATTGCAAACTTTGGAGATCTTTTCATGCCTACACACAATATCCAGCTTATTCCTTCTTATGCCTACATGGTAATAATAATTCAGATCTATCATAATTTATTTAACCATTATTTTATTGATAGTTATTCAACCTGATTCCAAATCAAGTCTATTATAATTAGTATTATACTGAGCATTATTGCATATATTTATTGGATATGTATGCTAGTTATTTTGTAGTCTAGAACACTATATTATAATTGCTGCATCAATATCAAAGAGATGTAATATTTAAAATCTGGTTTGATAGTTTACATACTCCAAGTCTCAGAAGTCTAAGTTATATACATTTACTAGTTGTGCATTTGACTCATCTCAGTGTGAGGTATCTGTATGGGTTCAACAAGACTCTAAATCAGTGCTAATTTCATGCTGCTAGCATGTAAAGAGGAATGTGAAAACACGAAGCTCAGAGCCCTGTCTGAGAAGTCATTCAGCCTCTCAAAGGAGACCTCCTCATCTCAGGGAGAACAGGAAGCTTCCTTTGTCTATAGTTACAGCACAAAATCACGTAGAGAAGACATGTAATCTAAAGACAGTTTATTTATATTAGCACACTGACAGGAAAAATGTCAAAATAATTTTTGGGTTTTTGTCATAATAATTAATCTTTACAACTAGAGCTGGCACAGATCAACACCAATTCCAGTGTAAATTTCCAATGAAAACCAAGCATTTCTTATTTGACACACTACTCTACTATAAACACAGGAATGACAGATAGAGTACAAAAAGAATTTTCCACGTATTTGAAATCTAATCTCGTAGTATTCCATTTTATGAATATTTCACAATTAAGTTATCCATCATTCTGTTAGCAGGTATTTGAACTGTTCTAGTTTGTGGCTGGTATGGATAAAGCTGCTATGAACATTATTATAAAATATCTTTTGTGCAGACATATGTGCTCATTTTCCTTGTATATTACTTAGACGGACTTGCTGGGCCATAGCATACCTATATGTTTAGTTTTATTAGAAGCTGGCAAACTGTTTTCCAAAGTGATTGTAAAATTTTGCAAGCTCAGCACCAGCATGTGAGGGTTTCAGTTGCTTCACATTCTTGTAATATTTTGTATTGTTTATCTTTTTTAGTCTTTTTAAATTTTAGCAAATCAGATGCACATGAAATAAAAATTCATCATGGTTTGTGTTTGAAGTCAGGGATACTGAAAAATATTCACGAAACTGAAAAGGAACTTTGAGACCAAAAAATGAAGTGGGCAATTCCATAAAATGCAATTATGAACTTACATAAAGGCAGGACTGGGCAGATAACAACCCAGAGCCATTCACAGCTGCATTTCACAACCTGAAATGGGTACAGGGGGACTTAAAGGAGGCAAAGCTAAAAACAGAATCTAACTACTAAGAGAGAAGCACATCCACAGCTCTGGGGACCAGGGTTTTTTCTCCCCCTGGGGGTCACATGACCATTATTCCTCATGGGTCATTAATCATCTGCATCAGTAAAAGGCAGTATTCCAGTTTTCATATAAGATGAAGGCAAGGGCAAAAGGCGAGAGGAGACTAACCAAGATGGTGGAGTAGGAGGACTTGGAGCTCACTTCCTCCAAAAAACACACAAAAATACATCTCCATGTGGAAGAAGCCTCTTTGAAAACTGACTAGAAACTGGCAGAAAGAATCCTGTACAACCAAGGCTATAAAGAAGATCCATAAAGAATCAGGTAGGAAGGGAAGAGAAGATTGGGATATGTACCCTGGGAAGGGACTCAGAGGAAAAGGAAGATTACAAAGGCAGACACCTGACCTGAGGAGTGAATGGTTGGAGCCACATATTGGGCACCCCAGTCCTGGAGTCTGACACAGGGAAGACAAGCCTCCTTGGCAGGTTGAGGGCCACTGGGACTAACAGAAAGGTTGTAGGAAGCCTGGACTCCACTTGTGAGGAGCGTGTGTCCGCTGGCTTAATCCTGAAGCAGGGTTGAGAGGGCAGATTGCAGACTGCTAGAGTGGCTGCCCAGTTTCCCATGACTGCCCTAATGCTCCCCACCTGAGTCGGGCAAACGTTCCAGCCGTTTCTTGCTTTATGTCGCTGCTCCACACTGGAGCGAGGGCTGCCATGATGGAGGAAAAAAACTCAGCTGTGAGATGGGGAGGCAACTCACACCCGATGTAGCACTGTGGTCAGAAAATATGCCTGATATAAATTCTGTTTTCTTAAATTTACCAAGGCATGTTTTGTGGCCTAGCATATGATCTATCCTGGACAATGTTCCATGTGTACCTGAAAAGAACGTGTACTATGCTGCTTTCAGTTGGAATGTTCCATGTATCAAGCTCATAGGGTCTAATGTGTCATTTCAGGCCACTGTTTTCTTGATTTTCTGTCTGGATGATTTGTCAATTGATGTAAGTGAAGTGTTAAAGACCCTTACTATTCTTGTATTATTTTCAATGTCTCTCTTCATGTTTGTTCATATTTATGTTTTTAGTTGCTCCTATGTTGGGTGCATATATATTTACAATTTTATACCTCTTTTTGGATTGATCCCTTTATCATTATGTAATACTCTTCTTTGTCTCTTGGAACAGTCTTTATTTTTTTTTTAACATTTTTTATTGATTTATAATCATTTTACAATGTTGTGTCAAATTCCAGTGTTCAGCACAATTTTTCAGTTATTCATGGACATATACACACTCATTGTCACATTTTTTTCTCTGTGAGTTATCATAACATTTTGTGTATATTTCCCTGTGCTATACAGTGTAGTCTATTCTACAATTTTGAAATCCCAGTCTATCCCTTCCCACCCGGAACAGTCTTTATCTTAAAGTCTATTTTGTCTGATGTGAGTAAGGCTACCCTAGTTTTCTGTTAATTTCCACTTGCAGGGAATACCTTTCTCCATCCCCTCACTTTCAGTATGTGTTTCTTTAGGTCTGAAGTGAGTCTCTTGTAGGCAGCTTATACATAGGTCTTGATTTTTCATCCATTCAACAACTCTGTCTTTTGATTGGAGCATTTCCTCCATTTACGTTTAAAGTAATTATTGATAGATATGTACATATTGCCATTTTGGTAATTTCTCTTGTTGTTTCTGTAGTTCTTTCTTGTCCCTTTCTTATTCTCCTGCTCTCTTCTCTTGCGTTGATGGCTGTTTTTAGTGTTATGTTTGGATTCCTTTCTCTTTTTTGTGTGTCTATCTGGTATAAGGTTTTGGTTTGCGGTTACCATAGTTTCATATATTACAACCTATATATATGTAATTATTTTAAGTTGATGATCTCTTAAGTTCAAATGCACTGTAATCTCCCTACATTTTAATTCCCACTCACCATGTTTAATGTTTTGCCATCATATTTATATCTTTTTGTTTTGTCTATCCGTTATTTACCTATTGTGGGGGTTTTTTGGTGGAGGGAGGTAACTAGGCTTATTTATTTTAATGGAGGTACTGGGGATTAAACCCAGGACCTTGTGCATGCTAAGCATGCACTCTGCCACTGAGCTATACCTTCCCCCTTACTTATTGTGGAAATAGATGATTTTACTACTTTTGTCTTTTAACCTTCCTACAACCTTTGTAAGTGGTTGTTCTACTACCTTTACTGTATGTTTGCCTTTGCCAGTGATATTTCTCCTTTTGTAATTTTCATATTTCCACTTGTGGCATTGTCTTTTCCACTTAATGAAGTCCCTTTAACATTTCTTGTAAAGCCAATTTAGTGGTGATGAACTCTTTGAGTTTTTGCTTGTCTGTAATACTCTCTATTCTCTTTCAAAATTGAATAGTAACCTTGCTGAATAGTGTTTTTGTTGCTGTAGCGTAAGTCAGTACTTCATTCCTTCTTATGGCTAAATAATTTATAATATTGTATGAATATATCACATTTTGTTTATCCATTTATCAGTTGATTTCTAATTTGGGGCTATTATGAATAATGCCATTGTGAACATTTATATACAAATTTCTGTGTGAACATATGTTTTAGCTCTCTTATGAGTGAAACTGCTGATTCTTAATGATAACACTCTAAACTTTTTGAAGAACTGCCAAAATGGTTTCCAAAGTGGCTATACCACTTTACATCCCCAATGTAAGAGAGTTTCAATTTCTTCATATCCTTTCCAACACTTGTTACTGTCCATCGTCATCATCGTCATCATCATCATCATCATCATCATCATCATCATCATCATCCTAATAGGTGTAAAGTGGCGTTGTGTTATTTTGCTTTGTGTTTCTCCCACTGTTAACAACGTAGAGGCCTTTTCTTGTACTTACAGGCAATTTGAGTATCAACTTTGGACAAATATATATTCCAAACTTGTGTCCATTTTCTAATTGGGTTATTTGCCTTTTTGTTCTTAAGATGCAAGAATCTTTAGTATAGTTGAATACTAGACTCTTGTCTGGTATACGACTTGCATATATTTTCTCCCATTCTTAGGGCTGTCTTTTCAGTTTTCTAATAGTGTCTTTAAAGTGCAAAAGATTTTAATTTTGATAAAGTTCAATTTATCTATGTTTTCTTTTGTATCTTGTGGTTTAGGTGTTATATCTAAGAAGCTATTGCTTAACCCATAGTCATGAATATTTTTGTCTATTTTCTTCTAAGAGTTTTATAGTTTTAGTTCTTACATTTGGGCTTTTGATGCATTTTGAGTTAAGTTTCGTGTATGATATGGGGCAGGGGTTCAACTTTATTTTTTTTCATATAGATAGTTAACTGTCCCCATATCATTTGTTGGAAAGTACTTTTCCCCGTTGACTGTCTTGGTAGTCTTAATTGGCTATCAATTGACTACAAATATGTGGGTTTAAATTCTAATCCATTGATCTGTATATCTACCTTTAAGCCAGCATCACATTCTTTAATTGCTGTGGTTTTGTAATAAGCAACATTTATTTCTGAACAATTATTTAGCTGGATATAGACTTCTTTGTAATATTCTCATTCTTTGAACATTTTAAATATGTCATTTCACTGCCTTCTGGCCTCCATGAGTTTTTTGTTTGTTTGTTTGTTTGTTTGTTTTGTTTTATTGAGTTATAGTCAGTTCACAATGTTGTGTCAATTTCTGGTATACAGCACAAGTTTTCAGTCATATTTGAATATACATATATTCATTTTCATATTCTTTTTCATTGCGAGCTACTACAAGACCTTAAATATATTTCCCTGTACTATACAGCATAAAATTGTTTATCTATTCTATATATACCTGTCAGTATCTACAAATCTTGAACTCCCAGTCTGTCCCTTCCCACCCCGCTCTCCAATGCTACAGAAGCCAAGGCTTGGGGTAGAAAGAAAGTCTCTCTCCCAGAGAGACATGAGAAGAACAGAAATTTTCGACAGACACACAACCAGAGAGAGTTACCAGCTTTTTCTTTCAGAACTCCCAGGTATAGAGCCAGAGAGATTGAACAGAAGACTTGACGAATAAAAAAACCTGAAGTTGGGAGGAGATCAAGCTGGTAGAGTAGAAGCACTGGGCTCACCTCCCCTCACAAACAAACCAAAACTGTAACTACATACAGAGTGACTGTCACTAAAGTCAACTTGGGAACTATCAAAACAGCTCTTCTACAGCCAAGGTTGTAAAGATATTTCCACACGGAGTCTGGCAAGAAGTAAACAGAAGTGATCTAGTCAGGACCCACAGTGGGGGACAAAAAGAGGAGGGGGATATCACAGGCTAGGGGATCCTCCCTGGAAAGGAAGGGCTTCAAGCCCTGGGGTCTGACACCAGGAAGACAAGCCTCCCTTCACTGGTTTAAAAGCCCATGGGGTTTATTAGAGGGCTATAAGAGAACCAAGACTCTGCTCTTGAAGAGAGCGCGCACAGATTTGCTTACTTCTGGTCACAGCATGAAGGCAGCAGACTGAAAACTGCCTGGGGCTCTGGCCAGCTTGTCAGAACTGCCCCAGCATGCATCCCAGCCTGCAATGGGGTACTGTCTTAGCCACAGCAATCAGACAAGAAAGAGAAAGAAAAGGCATTAAAATTGGAAGGGAAGTAGTAAAACTGTCAGATGAAATGATGCCATATACGAAGCTACAGAAACAATAAAGAGATGGTGGTTTCCAGGGGCTTGGGGAGAGGGAGGGAGGGAGGAATGAAAAGATGGATCACAAGGGATTTTTAGGGCAATGACATTATTCTGTATGATACTATAGTGGTGGCTACACGTCATTATGCATATTTGTCAAAACCCATGGAATGTACAACATCAAGAGTAAACCCTAATGTAAACTATGGACTTTGGTTGATAATAATGCGCCCATATTTGTCTATTGATTCTACCAAATATGACAAATTGATGAGGGATGTTGAGGGTAGGGGAGTATATATGTGTGGGTAGGGAGGGATATGTACGAACTCTGTATTTTCTGCTCAATTCTGCTGTGAACCTGAAACTGCTCTAAAAATTAAAGTCTATTAATAAAAAATACATACATATATACATAAATGATGCCATATATAGAAAACCCTAAAGTCTCCACCCAAAAACTATTAGAATTAACAAATTAATTTGGTAAAGCTGCAGGATACAAGGTTTATATATAGAAATGTTACTTTTCTATACACTAATAATAAATTATCAGAAAGAGAAAGCAAGAAAACAATCTCATTTACAATTGCATCAAAGAGAATAAAATACCTAGGAAGAAATTTAACTGAGGAGGTAAAAGACCTATATACTCTGAAGACTAGAAGTCATTGATGAAGGAAATTGAAGATGATACAAATAAATGGAAAGATACTCCATGATCATGAATTGGAAGAATCAGCACTGTTAAAATGTCTGGAACTGGAAGGTACTATCTTAAACCCTGTTTGCCAACATACATTTTACCACAATCTCCTCCTGTTGGCTCAGTGCACTCCCTGCGGCTGTTCTTCCTGGGTTTCCAGTTGCAGGGAGGAAGTAGGTCCCTGTTTCCTTCCATTCTCAGATTTTTAAACATATTGGGAGATTTTACATGTACCACCACCAAAAAGCAGAGGGTCCCCCTCAGAGCTACACATCTACATCTAACTTATCTCTTCTCTAATATTCACTTCCTGCCTTCTTTTTGGCACTATTATACCTATTTTTAAATATCTGTACATATCACTATTTTTTCCTGCAGAAAACTGTTTTCATCCCAAGGCTATACAGTCATGATAATTCATCAATCTCTGTTGATCTTTCAAGTCAAAGACTTTTGGAATTCAAAACAAAACCAGTTCTCTCAAGGACCTAGCTCTTGAAATCAAAGCTGAACTTTTTAGACCCTGTTTTGAAATTAAAAATATAAAATTTTGAAATCCCAGTCTATCCAAAAAAATTTTTTTCAAAATGTAGAATAGATAAACAAGATAATACTGTATAGCACAGGGAAATATATACAAGATCTTATGGTAGCTCACAGAGAAAAAAATGTGACAATGAATGTATATATGTTCATGTATAACTGAAAAATTGTGCTCTACACTGGAATTTGACACAACATTGTAAAATGATTATAAATCAATAAAAAATGTTTTAAATAAATAAATAAATAACTGATTCTTCTTCTGGGCTCATTCCTACTGACTCTCAGAAGTAGTGAATGTCTAATGCAATGGGTGGAGGTCAGTGATGCAGCAAAAATTCCCACAAATTAAAACTAAAATTTCACAATATTAGCTCACTATTTTATCATTACCACCTAGATGGAATGAAACCTGGGCTGAGGGTGGGGGGAGAGCCAGGTGTCTCAGATCTATGAGGTCACAGCTGAGGTCACAGAAGAGTTGAACAGGGCTAGGCTGACAAAAGCACAGATGAGATGAGGCTGTTCTGAGATGGGGCTTGAGGAGGAGAAATTCTAGGGGGGAAGGGGTGGGGAGAAGAACAGCTTGGGGAGCCCACCTGGGTAAGTTTCTGGACATAATTGCCCTAGTTCCTGACTAGGGTTTGGAGGTGAGGAAGGATGGGAGCGGGGAACTGGGAAGCAACTTGTCAAAGGAGGATTCAACTCTGCCTGGGTCACTGATTTGACCTCTCAGCCCCATGTGTTTTTAACAGTATCAACTATGGGGTTTTTCTCTTCCCTACAAAGCACTTGAAGGCTGGAGCTGACAGACCTCCAGCCTACAGTGCTACCCTTAGTTGACCATGAAGATTGTGACCGTGAGGTAGGGTGGGATGGGGACTTTTCCAGTCTTGAATCCATTACACACTATTTCCTATCCTTGCCTGAGGACCCACCTTCCCCTCACGGAGCCTCTGGCCAATTCTCTAGCCCCAACCCTAGCCAGCTATTATTTTTTACTTAGTTTCTCTTCTATTTTTTTCTACCCACCTTCTCACTGGAATTTATGTTCTTACTGAAAAAGATGGCAAGGAGACTTTATCTGGGGCAAACACTTCCTTCCTCCTCTCACCCTTATCTTTCTTTATACACACACACACACTTTCACACAAACACAAACACACACACACACACACAAACACACTGACCCATTCAAAACACAGATGCTTCCTGAACTACTGAGGCATCTGTCCTGGTAGTTCTCCACTGGCAAGCGCTCTCTTCTCTACACACCTGTCCTCTCCCCCTATTCATTTATGTTTCCCCAGGACATGGAGACATCTCCATCTTCAGCTCCAGAGTCTCTGACTTCTGTTCAAGGACAAATGGCACAGCATGCCTTCCAGGATCAAGAACAAAAGTCAGGAAGGACCTCCAAGCAGCAGATAAGGTAAGTGGGGCTAATAAAGATGCTCAAAAGTCCTTAGATTGAATATTCTCTATGGGAGAAGAAACAGGGTCCCCTGTCTCCCATTCCTCCTATGGCTGCACCTATCTGCTGGTTGGGGAAGGCTGGAATCTGCACGTGTCGTCTCTCCTCCCCACCTCCTTAATGGAAGGAACAAAAGCAAACCTATATCATTCTAATCTAGAGGGTGGGCATCAATCTGACATTCCTCTAGGAGTTAGTTGGGTATATAATCCAGGAACATTTATTTATCCTAAGGCCAACTTACTCTAAGAAGTCCTTATGTCCCCTACAATGTAAAGCAACTCTAGACACCCAAAACCATGCTTTCTTTGTCCTGGGGTGGAGAAAAGGGCCAGAATCTACTGCTTGAGACTGAATATGAGATCCAGGCAATATTATGAATAAAATCAGAAAAAACGGGATGCTTGCTGTAAACTTATGGGTCGGGAAAGAATTGACATTTGGCTTGAGCTTTTGAAGTATGCAGGAGATACCTTGAGGTAAGAATTTGTAGGAATTCAGAAAGAAAGAGTTAAAAGTGTCTTCTAGGTTTCTAGGCTGACTATCTTATTTAAATGCCCAGAATAATTAACTGGGCCTCAAGTCTGAGAGCCAGTGAGGTACTGAGAAGGCTGAAACTTGAAGGAAGATGGAAACCTATTCTAAGAGTATGAATTCTCTTCTGGACAGCTGCAGAACCCCGAGAAGAAAACAGGAAGTAGACACTGGAGTATCTGAGAGTTTTTTACAGGAAAGCTCATAAACCACATCAAAGACCTGATTTCGCTGCTGATAAACTGATGTTTTGGCAGCAGAAGTGGGCAAGACACTCTAAAAATAGTAAAACAGTATTACTATTACAGTAATTGAAATAACAATATTATTTGAAATGAACAAATAATAATATTTGAAAACTTAACAGCTACAAAGGGTTATGATTCACACCCACCCACCCCCCCCAAACCTAAAGATCACTCCTCCTGTTTCTTAGGTGCAGAAACAAATTCACATAGGCAAAGATACTTGCCAAAGGTCCTGGAACTGGAACATGGTGAAGCTGGAATTCAAACAAACTGTTTTGTCCCCAAATTCTTCCCACTGCATGCAGTTAGGCTTTTGATAATTCAGCTATAAAATGAAGTGGACACATTTTATGTGTCCTCTTTTGGAGAAGTCATAACAAAGAGCGGAATCAAACAGACCTGGGCTGGAATCTCAAGCTTTTTCACTACTATCAGAGCCTCAGTTTGCTGCACAGTAAATAGCCCAGTCCACTGTTTGAGGATAAGATATGTGGATCAGGGCACCTACTTCAGTGCCTGGTTAATAGAGTCTGGATCTTCTTCAGCCCCAACTTCCAGTAACGAATGACTAGAATAATACTGTGAGTGCATCTCTTCTCCTCTCCTCCTGCCCCCTCACCCCCTCTCCCCGCTCCTCTAATCCTCCTGTCTGTCTCTTTATACATATATATATATACACACACACATATATATAATATAAAAAATATACATATAATGTATATATATAAAATATTCTCTTTCATATCACACCACACACACACCCCCTCCTAACCCTTTCCCCCAGTATCATTTACTCAGTTTGTCAGTTATTCACTATCTCTGTTTACAAGGATTTGAATTAAAACTCAGCTAGAGGAGAAACTAGAAGAGAAAACTCAAGATGAACCCAGTTCTGTTTTATTTTCTCTTTCCTCCCTATTCCCTAGAATAGGCCAATGAAATCCATGGGGAGAAGAATCTTAAAAGTAAGGAGGTTTTCAGGACAAGGATCGTGGCGTGGATTTAGACTGAGAAAGAGCTGTCCCTAGCCACCCGTCCATCATGGACATTAAGTTGTTTCCATATTTTGGCTGTTCTGAGTAATGCTGCAATGAACATAGGAATGCAGGTATCTGTTAAGAACAATAATTTCAGTTCCTTTGAATATACACCCAGAAGTGAAATTGCTGGATCTATAGTAGTTGTATTTTTAATTTTTTGAGGAACCTCCATACTGTTTTACAAAATGGCTGCACCAATTTACATTCCCACTAAGAGTGCTCAAAATTCCTTTCCTCTACATCCTCATCAACACTTCTTAACTCTTGCCTAGTTGATAATTACCAATAATTACCATTACCATGTTCTTGTGCTCTATTTTATAGTTCTCTTGTTCCTTTCTTCCCCTCTTGCTGTCATCTTCTGTGACTTGTTGAATTTTTATAACAGCATGCTTTGATTCCTTTTTATCTTCTGTGTATCTACTAAAGGTTTTTTCTTTGTGGTTACCATGAGGCTTACACAGAACATCCTATACTGTATCTCTTTTAAGCTGAACAGCTGTGACTGCATACAAAAACTCTTCATTTTTTTCACCCCTTCCCCACATTTTATGTTACTGATCACTATTTACATCTTTTTATAATGTGTATCCATTAAAAATTATTGCAGCTATAGTTATTTTTAATGCTTCTGTTTTAACTTTCATACTAGTATTAAAAGTGATTTAAGCACCACACTTAGAGTATTAAAGTATTCTGAATCAGACTATATACTTACCTTTTCCAGTGAGATTTATTACTTATGTTTTCATCATGCTATCATCCTTTCATTTCAACTTGAAGAACTCCCTTTAGCATTTGTTGTATGCCAAGTCTAGAGGTGATAAAGCTTTTGTTTGTCTGGGAAGTCTTCATCTCTGCTTCACTTCTGAAGGACAGCTTTGCCAGGTAAAATATTCTTAGTTAGCAGGTTTTTTCCTTTTGATACTTTGATTCTATCTTCCTACTCCCTCCTGGCCTACAAGATGTGTGCTGAGAAGTCCCCTGATAGTCTTTCAGGAGTTCCCTTGAATGTGGCATTCACTTTTTCTTGCTGCTTTCCAAATTCTCTTTGACTTTAGACAATTTGATTACAATGTATCGGTGAAGATCTCTTGATGTTCAGCTTCTCTGGAATTTTTGAGCATCACAGATCTAGATGTTAATTTCCCATCTCAGATTTGGGACATTTTCTGTTATTATTTCTTTAAATAGTTTTCTATCCTTTTCTCTTTCCCTGTTCTCAAAGTGCCCATATTATGCCATGTGATAGTTTCTCGTAAGTCACATACGCTTTCTTCACACTTTTGCATTCTTTTTTTAATTTTTATTTCTCTGGATTTCAAATTATCTGTCTCCAAGTTCAATAATTCTGTCTTCTCCTTGATCAAGTCTGCTGTTGAAGCTCTCTATTGAATTTTTCAGCACAGTCATTGTATTCTTCAGCTCCAGAATTTTTGTTTGGTTCTTTTTTACAGTTTGTGTTTCTTTGTTGAACTTCTCATTTTGTTCCGTTTTCCTGATTTCCATTAGTTGTCCATGTTCTCTTGTGGTTCACTGAGCCTACTTAATATAACTGTTTGGAATTACTTGTTAGACAACTCATGGATCTCATTTCTTTGGGATCCATCACTGAAGCTTTATTTTGTTTCTTTGGTGGTGTTATGTTTCCTTGATTCTTCCTGTTGCATTGTGGTCTTTTTATCTGAAGAAGCAGTCCCCTCTTCCATTCTTTACTGACTGACTTCAGGAGTGAAAGATCTTCTTCACCAATCAGCCCAGTTAAAGATTTGGTGGGAATGGGGGTGGAGGGTAGTCTCAGGCCTTTCCTATGGGTGCATTTACCCTTGTCTTCTCATTCTCTCTTAAAGAGAGCTTAGGATTTTGTGCCTTCTCTTAATCCCATAAAGTCATTTTGGGAACTTAGAGCCTCCTGTTTCTTTTCCCCATTGTGGTGCCCAAGAGCATTCAAGATGGCACATCTTCTCCCATCCCCACATAGTTGAGCCAGATACTGATGGCTACATCCTGTCTGAAGAGGCTTGCATGCACCATCTCGGGGGGTGTGTGAAGTGCTGGGGGCATGTGTCAGTCAGCTGAGAGGGTGACCTGCAGTTGAGGAGTCCCACAGTGTTCACGGGTTGCCCTCTTGGTGGAGTCCACAAACCGGCTAGTAGGAACTGCAGCTGGTTTTTGAGATCCATGTGATAGACGCCACCCGTGCCCACCCCTTTTTCCTGTTCCCAGCCCCCCCAACACGATTCAGCTACGCCAATTACTTCAGTAATCTGAGTAGGGTGAAGCAGAAGTGGGCCTTTAAGCCAATGTCTTACAAGGCTGGGGAATCAAGGTGTTCATTCCACTCTCACTTTCCCCGACAGAAGAAATCGCAGGCTGAAAGGGTCCCTATTGGCACTAAGCTATGCTGCCTTTGGGAGGAGTGACATGAGTAAAGTGAAACTGTTTTTCTTACCCATTTGAATGCATCTATTCATGGATTTTTTTTTTTCTTGAATGTGGTGCTGGAATCTCTCCACTGGGCTCCTGGTTTCCCATAAAGATATTTCCATCCAAGGATGGTTGTCAAAATTTGATGTTTTCTGTTGAGGATATGAGGGCTGTAATCTCCTATACTGCCATTTTGCTGATGTCACCTACCCAGTGCCTCATCAGATTTATATCACCCTTTCTTTCCAGAAAACCCATTGAAGACACAATGAGACCAGAGGTGGGTAAGACTTCCAAATACACTGGTTCCTTTGGGGATCCTAGTTCCTGGGGAAAGCAAAGGTGGAAAGGCTGTGTGGCCAGGAGATGGGAAAACTGCCTAATGAGGACCATATCTTGGAGGACTTCGGCATTGTAGCTCGGAGTGCCTTGACCAGCTGGTAGGTCACTGTCTGCTAAAACCAGGTAACACCTTCAATGCCACTACTACACTTGATGACTCCAGGAGCAGGCAGACTATGTGAGTGTTAATAAGGTGGGTAAACATGTGAGTCTGTTTATACCTGCCACCCACTGATTAGATAAAGAGATGACAAGATACAGGCTGAAAATGACACAGTAGGGCTGAAGAAGACTTTGGGCTGCCTGACAAATGGCATGACTTCAAGCGTGCATCTCAATTCCAAAAAGTACTTTGTATTCTGTCAGCTTCATGATGCGTCGATTCAGATTCCAGGAGAGTTAGGGTAACATTCCCAAGATTTGTCTCTCATTTCACCCAAGATTTGTCTCTTATTTCAACAGGAAATACAGGTAACAATCACTGAAACCCTGTGGGACCAGGTGAGTACATGAGGGTCATCTTTGACAGCATGGTGAGAGATAGGAGAAGGGAGAGGGGACTTAAAGGAGCAAATTTCTCTCTTTCCCCTTGAGCAATCTGCTGATTGATGGTGAAGAATTACCATGCTCCCTCCCAGCTTGTTCTATTACTCATCCAGTCCCAAACCCTCATAGAGACTCCTTTATCTGTGCATCTCAGTGTCCATTCTCAACATCCACCTATTCATTAGATAACCCCTTTCAAATGTTTTTTCTCTGCTAGCCTTTTAACAAGCACTATGTAATGAATAGTTGCTCATCCACTAGCCAGCACCTTAGGGCAAGTACTGAAAAAGCCATTTATTTTAACTCTCAGAGAGAAGAAGGCAATGTTACCATTTTGTTGTTACCAATTAATGATTCTAACTCCATTTCTGATCAGAAAGAAAGCTATTTTACTTCTAGAGCCACTTAAATTGTCTGACAAACACTTGACTGTGACCCTTGATTCCTGTATCATAGAATAAAAGATTTAGCCCTTCCAGAATGAGTTAGCTCCAAAATAAAACTCTCAAAAAATAAAGGAATCAACCTGAAGAGTACAGGTGTTTAGTTTTATCTACTTGAATGCCAAATTAAGTCCATAAAATGACTAACTTTTGTATAATTACTAGTGAGCTGTTGTTTCGGAGTGTAATATGCTAAGTGGGCCCATTGCTTCTGGAGTTCCTGTCTGGAACATGATTAGGATCTTGTCATTAGCACAGAGGAGGATTGATTTCTCCCACTGACTATGTCTAGAAGATCTATATCAAGACATTAAAAGACATAAAATTTGCCTATGTCATTCAGATATAATTTCAACATAATTTCAGTAGTTGGACATCATTCTGCTTTGCATTATTTACAATGATAAATTGCTTTGTTACTAAACTTCTTTGTTACCAAATTTTCTTCAGAGTATTTTGATAAAGATTCTGAAGAAGCACAAATGCCAGATTTGCTCTGTGGCATCAGAGGTTGCCAACAACATTTTTTTAACACTTCAAAATGTTCTACATATTTCCAAATTTATTGACAATAATTTAAATGTGAATAATGGCTAAAAGTAAAAAAGTATGCCTGGAGCTTTCCCGTTCTTTAATTTATTAGATTTGAGAAACTCAGACCTGTTACTAGACACTCCTAAAGTGTTAAAAAGAAGTAAAAGAAATGAGTCCACACTTGGATATGAAGAACTGCCCTTTCTTTGGTTATGAAAAAGATAATATTTTAATTTTACTTCAAGGAAATTAGATTAAATCATTTAAATTGCATAAGAGATCCAGTTGAAAAGTATCTTCTTTTGTAGAAGACAGATAATTCATTTTTGATAATGAATGAAATTACTGAATCCTATCAAGAGAATGTTTTGGGTTCTGAAAACTATGAGTTGGAAAAGAAACATAGGCCCAGTAGGTCACCGATGAGAACCTGCTGCCTTCAGCCTTCCACCTGAAGCAATGCCATAAGCAGTTAGTTTCAGAATCTGCATTAGTAAGCCCTGCTTTCTGAAATTGCTTTTTTTTTTTAACATTTTTTATTGAGTTATATTCATTATACAATGCTGCATCAAATTCCAGTGTAGAGCACAATTTTTTAGTTATCCATGAACATACATATATTCATTGTCACATTTTTTTCGCTGTGAGATACCACAGGATCTTGTATATATTTCCCTGTTGAAACTGCTTTAAATAGACTTATATTTAATGAATGTGAGAGTAAATTCTTTTAATTTCTATAAAAAGGGATGTCTTTTTTACTTTGACAAAACGTCCTTGGTTTCCCAGCAACAGGAAAATGACAGCCAAGGTAACTAATTCTCAAACATGAAAATGCCAGATTTCACCCTATTTTTGACTGGTACGTCAGTGCAGAAGCTCGTTATGCCCATAGACAGCCAAAGCAAACTGTTGGGAACTTTCACAGAAGATAGGTATTTACTTGGAGTTTCTGAGACCTTCTCAAAAATATCAGCTACTTGAGCTTCCCAATCTTGACATTCTAGTTGTATGTACATTTAAACTCTGACATGGAGATGAGAATTAGAGGACAATTGATCCCTTCTGAACTTACAGTGTCAATTGCCCATATGAAGCGAAGCAGAAAAAGACTTTATTAAATCAAAGATTATGGATGTTAAAAATTTTTTTAAAATAAGTGTAAGTCTTTATAGCCTTTCCTGCAAGCCCGCATTGAACAATATTATATGAAATGAGTAACGTGATCAACCTTTTTATTCTCTATGATTTTCAGTGACTCTTCCTATAAGTTTTACAGAAAGAAATAATCTTAATTTAAATGTTAGAATAATGTTCTTACAATTATTTTATTACTAAAGAATGAGTTGCTTAGATATGGGTCAGAAAACCATCCAACATAAATGGATACCTATGACCTAATAAAAGATAGATATGATATAACAAAGAGTGAACACAGGGTTGTTGAGCCGCAGTAAGTTGATAACTGGCACAGACCACCCCATTGACTATTCAGCTTCCATATGCACCCTTATACACACGTTGAAACTCCTGAATATCAACAAAAACTCTATATATTTCCACCAAATAAGATACAGCCATCTGTCTTAAAGTCCTCATCCTCTCCCCAAACTGAAGAAATTCAGATTTCCAATGGTCATTGTATCTATCTATGGATGAGTGAGAGCATAGGTGCATTTTTAGTTTTACAAGAAACTGCCAGAGCTTTTTCCCAAAGTCATCACACAATTCTACGCTCCTTCTAAAAATGTACGAGAGCTCCAGCTGTGCTGTGTTGCAGTTCGAGTTCCAGCTGCTCTGTGAAGAAATTCACCAACATTTGGTGTTGTCCTCCTGTGTATTGTGTAGGGTTGATCTTAACAGCTATGCTCAGCTTCAGAACATGGACCAATGAACTGAAATGAAATATAATAGTGGGTTTCATTTACATTTTTTTCACAACTCAGCGCTCTTTAAATAACTTCCTGTATTTCACCCATTTACCATATGGAGAAACAGTGGCCCCCAAATCAATGGGATGTATTGCTTACAGCTAGGAAGCCATAGTCTCTTGACCTTCACACTCTACAGCCCAACTGGGAGATTCTATATATTATATCCCTTTGTAATAAAGTCTATAAAATTAATTTTTCCATAATTTTTTGTCTTCTGTCAGGTGCTAATGGCTTTTAGGGATATACAGAAGGAGGTGAGATTAAATTTCCATTCACTAAACTCCCTGGTCACATTACTTCCCTTGCTCCTGTCTTTCCCATACCCTACTGTGATGCTGACTCTGATCAAGGTTTTAGTTTCATTTCTTTATCTAAGTATTTCTCCCTCAAAAAAGTAGCTGGACTTGTCAGTCCAGGAAGCTAAGGCAAGAAGATGCCTAACAATTCCCTTGTGGAAATATGAAAACACAGAGAAAAATTTGTATCTACCAGAACTACTCTCTGCAAGAATATTCTATGCAGTTATATGAAATACTGAAAAGTGACTGAGTTAGAAGCCCCAAATGACATGGTAAATTTCCTTATTAGGAGAATACGTGTATTAATTGCAGGGAAATACAAATAGAGCCCAGATCTAAACTTTGGCTAAGCAGAACAATCCTCTTCTGCTCTTCTTCCACACAGATTTCAGTCTTTTTTCTATACAAACACTTATCAAATATTTAAAATATAGTCAAGCATGCAGTATATTATTGGCTGGCCCCAGACACTGAGTTGTATACTAGCTTGCTCAAGGTGTTGATATGTCTCAGTCCTGCCAAGCCGACTGTCCCACCTTAATTTTTTGCTCTATGTTAACAACATTACTTATCAACAGACTGCTACACAGGCAAACACAAAACTTGGAACAAGTACTAATAGTATAAAACCACAGGAACTGAGAAACTTTTGTACAGATTTCTTAACTTTTGTTCCTCTGAATAAAGATCTAATTTCATTAAAGTTAAAATCTAAAAATAATACGAGACTCCCATGGTCTCAGAAACAGTAGCTCTCTCTTTCTGGTTGGGGAAAAGTGATGGGTAAAGTAATTGAGAAGGCACTGAAAAGAAATCCCCTCTATTTCACTATCTGTACCACTCTTAGCCTTTGAACTAAGCCCTTTTCTATTCCAAGAATCATGTCATTGTATTCTGCTGCTGTGCCTGAGGCTTACCTTAGGGAAAAAATTACACCAGCCTTTGCCTCCAACTGGCTGCGTGTAAAAGAGGGCAGAGATCAGAAGCTTGATATCTTCACCCAGGTTTTCCTTGGTGTCGGATGCCTCCACTCTGCCCAGAACTTTAGTCCCCTGAGGCCCAAGTCTCCTCCCAACAGGACGTGAGCTAGCGGGAGGAGGTGGCTTGTCCGTGAATGGGACTTGCGTGTGTTGACTTCCATCCTCTCAGGGCCTATAAACAAAGGTACAAGCCCCATCTGACATCCTCTGTGCTGAAGCTCTCTTCAAGTTCTAGTCCTTTTTCATGGGGTTCACCTAGGCACAATCCCTGCCCTTAGAGACCACCCAGGCTGGTGCACATTGTTTTGTCAGTCTGACAGACACTGTAGTCACAAACAAATTAGAAGGGCCATTTTTGTACTTAAATACTGAGACAGAGTCAAGCAAAAGATAGCCAGGAGAGAGAGATTCAGAAGGTGCTTTCTTTCTGATTAGGCAAATGTTAAGACCCTGCCCTAGAGCACTGTTATGTAGAAACACCATCTGGCCGCCAACTGGGAGCTCAAGGGGCCCAAAGTGTATACCAGCAGCAGCTATTTACTCTGGGATGAGTAAGAGGGAATTTTTAAAGGTCTTTCACATATCTTAAAGGTTCACCTCAGAGAACCAGCACATACCCAATAAGGAGAGTGAAAGGGGCCAGAAAAGGGAGAGCAGAAAAGCCAGAAAGAATAAAAAAGGAGAGGTCACTGAATGACTAATTATGACTGTATGTGATAAACTGTGTGTCTCACACTCAACACAAATTCTGCTTTCAGGAAACTCAGCATTTAATTCCATTCTCAAAAAGCCCATATGTCTCACACAGGCATCCCTACATTTCCCCAGGTCTATAGCTGGCCCCTGAGTCTCTGACTTCTCTGAATTCTCATTATTTTTCAGCTCCAGGAAGATGCTCGGACTCGAGGTAAAAGAGCAATATTTCAAGGTTTGGCTAAACGAAGAGTGGTGGGAGGGAATAAGAAGGAGTTCATACAAAGTCTCTCCATGGAAACTTCCATTTGGCTGAAAGTTGGAGTTCAGACACCATTCATCTCGCCTCTGTCCAGTCCAGTTATCTGGACAGGGGCAGCAGGATCCATTCCTTCCTTGGAATGGCTGTTGAGGGCCTGAGGAACTCTCAGTCCTTGGTCAGACATGGCAATTCTCTGTAGAGGAGAGACAACAATCAAGGGTAAGCAGCTTCCCAGCCCTGTGTAAGGGTTCAGCAGGGCTGCGATGGGAGGGACTGAATAGCAGGGAGATCAGAATGGAATGACTATTCAGGGTGGTCAAGTTATAGCTCTCAAATGCCCACAGGCAAATTTTAGTGTTTCAGGAAAATATCTAAATATCCAGGAGCCTAGGATTATGACATAAAAGCCACATACAGCGCTCTTTCCAAGGAACTTAAAAATCAGGGCTTTTCAAACTTTTGCATGTACACAAATCACCTGGGTACCCTGTTAAAAAGCAGATTTTGATTCAGCAGGTCTAGGGTGGGTGGCCTGAGATTCTGTGATTCTGTATTTCTAAGAGGCTCCCATGTGATGTGCTGCTGGTTCAGGGATCAGAATTTGAGTATGAAAGATATAAATGACTGAGCCCACTGAAATATCCTCTATTGTCACAATGAAATAAGATTTAATTCAGGGACTTCCAAGTCCCATGAAAAGATTGAGGATACTTCAGATATGGGTGCAGGAATTAGAGGAGGAAATTGAAAGGAGATTCTGACTAGCTGAGGGCTCTCTCTGGGAATTGAAACTACTATAATGCTTTTCCAGCTCCTTCACAAAACAGAGCTCAAAAGAGTCTGAACCTTCTTGTGGCTCTTTTAAGACAGCCAGTCCAGAGAGAACGCCCTCTGCTCTTTCTCCAAACCCGGTCAGTCACCCCCATTCCAGAATGATAAGGCAACACGGCCAAGCAGAATCCTTGTGAGATACACGGGAAACTTCTCTTGGCTGCTGAACCCTAGGAGTCAACAGGTTAAAACAGCTAGGCGTACTTCAGCTTGAAGGATGCTCTCCTTTATTCAAGGAAGGCTGATTTCCAAATAGGTCACTGCAGGGCCCTGGAACACCTGCTTGATGACCCAGTGTGAAAATGTGGATTTGGGATTTTACTTGCTGTTGTTGCTTTTCTGCTTCCTAAAGGTAGGCGGTGGATGGGTGGGGGAATTCAGAATAAGATGAGGAGAATTCAAGTCTTCTTGTACCCATTTTCCATGCAAAAAAAAAATACAAGGACCTGTTCCAGTGTTGGTGCCCTGGGACTGAGGTATTCTGCTAACTCCTAATGGCCAGCACTGGTTAAACAGGGGTCTGGTGGCCATGATTCGGTGTGATTTGTAAATAACCAGATGTCTGGTGCCACATTCTGCAACCACCTCTCCGATAGGCCTATAGGTCTTTAGTTTCCCCACAAGTTCTGGCCTCTCCCACTTTGACTGGCTTTACTTCAAACTAAGGATGTGAGCAGGGCTCAGGGCTCCTAGGGAGACAGTTCCAGGCCCCTGTAATGGAATGATTCCTTCCTGTGTCCCCCTCAGGGATGAGCAACTACTCCATGACACCCATATCATCTGCATCGAGGACTGGGTAAGTGGCCCTCTTTTGATAGTCCCCAAGGGAGAAGGCATCCACCTGGATATGGGTGTAGTGGCTAACAATATTGCTGCCTCTGAGCCTTGAGCCTTCAGAAACCTGTACTTCCAATATATGTATCTTCTAAAGGGGCAGGAGGTGGTCCCCCATCAATCTCAACTAATGGTGAAATACAGAGCCAGGGCTTCCTCCTCCATCCTCAGCCCCATCAGAAATCTCTGGAATCTCAGGATCAGTCCTGGACCTTACCATAACAGATTTTGGGAGGTTCTATTCATTCAACTGGAGAAATGAGGGAACATAGAAAGAATGACAGATAAGAAAGAAAAGCCCTGAAAAGGGAGTAAAAAATCAGGAAGTTAGATGGAGAAGGACTCAGAAGAAGAAAATTTTAAAAACTTGAAAGTTCATTGCCCCAACATTAGGAGATGTCAATTTCTTTTCCATAAGAAAAAGACTAGGAGAAAAAAGACCAGAGATTTAATTTAGACATTAGGAATGACTTTCCAACAGTGAGAACTGACAAACAGGGTGCTGGGTAGTCAAGACAGCAGCATCGTGTTCTGCAGAGGACTTCAGAAATACTTTTTAAAATCAGTTTGACACATTTCAGATATGGTCCCACCTGAACCAGGAAATGGAGATGTTGAACTTTCCAGATCCCTATTTGAACCAAATTTGATCCTACCCTAGAGAGTTAGCCACAGTGAAATAAAAAACAATCCTCTAAAAGAGACAGTGCTGAATTTAAACTGATCAGTGCTGAAACTATGAAAGGAATAACTGGTAATCTCATATTTATATAAATCTTAAATATAATTGTTGTAAACCTTTACATATGAGGAGCACTTTCTATTGGAAACCATATTGGATCAGTGATTTTACTTTATTTTAACATTCCTCTGAGGCAAACAGGAAATTTCCTGACCTTCCAGATAAAGAGGCTCTGATACGTTAAGACACAAAGTCTCCTAATGCCCAGCAAGGGCTCTTTCCTATGGGACACACGGTCATCAGGGAATTGCAACTCCCAGAGCCACTGATGCCCATTCCTGGTGGAGTCTGACAACAAAATCCTTAAATACAGTGTAGGCCAGGGAGGGGGGCCCCAGAGATGAGATCTCTCTCCCTTAAACGTTCACAGCCTTCTCTATCTGGTACAGGAGTGTCAAGCGTTTAGATTCTGGGATGACCCCGAAGATGGGAAGACTGCTGCCAAGCAGTGGAGAGCAGCCGTCAGGGGTCCAGGCCCACAAACTGAGAAGCCAGTTCTCTGATCAATCAGCTTGCTACCCTAGACCCTAACCCTACAATCAAGGAAGAAGACCACCTTTGCTCCTGCCCGGTGTTTCACCCAGATGGCCTTTCCCCTGACCTCCACCCTGCCCATCCTGCTGTAGCCAGGAACCCAGGCCTCATAAGTCCTCACTCCAACATGACAGAGCAACCCCCCCAGCAGGTGTGGTCCAATATGAGGGATAATCGAGTGAGAGGGTAGAAGCCTGAGGGCAGGGCTGAGCCAGGATCTTTTGGTCTCTGTGACTGAGGCAAAGAGCCAAACACTGCTAGGTAGTTCTTGTACAGGGAGGGAGGAGTGTTCAGGAATCAGAGACAACTACGGGATAGGGAAATGGAAAAAAAGTTTAAACACACACCAGAAATGTGAGGCCCATTATTCACTTCTGGAAAGTGCTCTGGAAACTTATATTACCTTTGGTGCTTAATTCAGAATCAAAAGTCAAATACTGTAGGTCCATAATAGACCCCACTGTCAAGACTTTCATTAATAAAATACTTGAGTGTACTGCCCTCAAAGGAACTGCTTAAGTGGTAGGCCATTTCCTCAACCTTTTTAACTCCCCTGCTCCCTAGTTTCACCTGATACCTAATCTCATATGGAGAAAAAGACCCCCACAGATGCTCACCTGTGTGTAGCATACACTAAGCTAGCCACACCATCTGTATGACCCTGTCGAATCTGCATGATGACTGATGGAGAAAATTAGACTGATCTGCGTGTGCCTAAGTACAGTGACTCTGTATTTTCTTGAATAGTCCCCTTTCAAATATTTTATCCCATTTTCTCCATGTATCAGCAAAATACACAAAACGTCCCAGTATTTTGCAACAAGATTACATCTTTCTAAAAGAACATATACATTCACAAAACCTCTATTATCATTCAAACCTCAGTTTTGACTTGGAAATTAAGGCAGGAAACTTCCTTCCTCTTCAGTACCACACAGGCAGCAAGAGTAGGGTAGCAAAGAGTGGGCCCTATGCAGAAAGCAGGTGGTACACAACCAGTGGCTCTCCTCCCTCAGTCTGAGCTGGATATCTTGGGATAGGGTAAAGAGGGCAGAAGTATCACCAAGAGGTCTGCTTTTACTTTTGGTGCCACCTGCCTGGTAAACTAAATTTCTTTTATTCCCATCTATGTGACTGTGACATCTAGGGCACAGCTTTGGTTGCCTGGGGAAAAAAAGTTATTAGGCAGACATCCCCACTGATCCAGAAGAGGGAATGATACTCACAGGCAGAAATGCCAGGGTCTGTGGCTACAACGGGGAACTTGGAAATCGAGTGAGACCCACACACATCACAACTGCCAAGCAAAGAAACCAGCAAACAACAACTGATAAAATAAATGTGGTGTGAAAGACGTTTACCCTATTTGTTCTTACTGGGTAGTGGGATGTAATTCAGAGAACACCACCAATTCTCAATTCCCTTCCCTGTAAATAAGGAGGCATAAATAGAAAATGGTAAAGGCTTCTTTCATTTCTAATATCCTGTAATCCAGATGGTCTCACAGTCTATGATTCCAACATAGCTATCCCCGAGACTGTGAAAAAGCCACGGAGTCAAAAAATATTTCCTACAGGAAAAAGCTATATAGGATATTTGTCAAAGATGGTGACCTTGGCACATATAAATGCACATATGACAGGGAAGATGGAGTTCTTAACTTACTCTTTCTTTTCTAAACAAAACTTACACAAAAAAATCACATATAAAAAGTATACAAATATTGGGGAGGGGTGAATTTGGAATTCAGGATTAACAGATACACACTACTATATATAAAATAGATAAACAACAAGGACCTACTATATAGCACGGGGAACTATATTCAATATCTTGTAATAACCTATAATGGAAAAGAATCTGAAAAAGAATACATATTTTTATATATATGTATAACGGAATCACTTTGCTGTATACCTGAAACATAAATCAACTACACTTCAATAAAAATTAATTTTTTAAAAAAATTAGACAGTGTAGAGTTTAACCCTAGGTGGCATGAGAATTTGTCACAATACAAGTAAAATAATAAACAAGAATACATTATAAAAACAAAAGTTTTAAAAACCATCACCTCATTAGATGTTGACTTGGCATTTGTTAAAAGACAAATGTTGATTTTTTAAACTAAGACTACAAAAGTAATGGAAATTTTTTCACATGATAAGATGACTTCATAATTTTAGGGT
Organism: Camelus bactrianus; assembly: GCF_048773025.1. Taxonomy (NCBI): domain Eukaryota; kingdom Metazoa; phylum Chordata; class Mammalia; order Artiodactyla; family Camelidae; genus Camelus; species Camelus bactrianus. The sequence goes on along the minus strand of NC_133550.1, from coordinate 17,595,119 downwards.
TGTTTTGAAAACAAAAACTATACAAGGATGCTTTCTATTTTCATGCTAACTCAACAGTATTTAAAATGCTTTTAGTGGTTTTCCAGTTCCAAAAACAGGTAAATATAAAATCCCAGTAAGACATTTTATAGACATTGACAAAGATAGCAAAATTCACCCAGAAAAATAGGTAAAACTTCAAAAAAAAGGGGTGTTGATGGAGTTACCTTCAAAATTTTACTTCTGAAAGTCAAGATAATGAGAAGACAAGTCACAGACTGGGAGAAAATATTTGCAAAAGACACATTAGCTAAACAAAAGACTTTAAAAACTCAACAATAAGGAAATGAATAACTCAATTAAAAATGGGCAAAAGAACAGATTTCTCACTGAAGAACATATACAGATAGTAAATAAGCATATAAAAAGATGTTCAACATCAATGCCACTAAGGAAGCTAAAATGAAGAGTATGACATTCTGGAAAAGGCAAAACTATAGAGACGGTGAGAAGATCACTATGAGATCTTCCACTGTGGTGTGGGTTTGGAGATAAGAGAGAGGCGTTTAACAACCTGCAGGAGATGCTCTGTCAGCTGGGACTTCCTGAAGAGGGGTGCTGCCCAGCTGTGCAGCTATCTGAGGAGCTCAGAGAAGAGGTCTTTGGGAAGGGGAGCTTTCTTGCAGCTGCTCTGTCTGCGAACGCTTGAGGAGACTAGTTCCAGGAATGCTGAGAAAAAGCTGCAAGTGGAACCCCATCTATTGCTGGGGTTATGCTAACAGAAACAGTGAGTAGTCTCCCTCTAGTGCCACAAACTAAGAGGAGTCGGATGTCAAAGAAAAAGTATACTTCCTATATTCTTTTTTTCTGACACTATGAAAACATTTTAAGGGTAGTACAGCATGAGATGTCAAGACAGGAAGAACAAACATACAATTCTGCACATCACAAAGCTTAAGGGTGGGTTTAGAGATAACAGAGAGTCGTTTAACAACCGCTATGAACCTCCAGCAGGATAAATACAAAAGGAACCACATCTAGACATGCACCATAAACCACTGAAAATCAAACACAAAAAGAAAAGTTTTAAAACAGCTTGAGACAAAAGGCAAACTACCTTTGAACACACCACCTTTAGACCCCTTTAGGCAACTGGGGCCCAGGCCTGGGCATGTGTCCTGCGGAGTCCAGCTGATACACTACCGCCCACAGCCAGCACTCTGTAAATCGCACTCCAAAGATCCCGGCCCTTGGAATTCCCTGCCCAAACAGCCTCAGGCCTATTTCCAGGCCTCACCGCCCTCTCTCCACAAGCGTGTGCACACCAGGCCTGAGGAGTGTGCCTGGAGCTCCAGGATGTGCTGCTTATTTAAGCATGCACAGGCCCTCTCACTTCACGAAAGACCCAAGGGTGGGACAGGAAAGCGCCTTGGGTTGAGGGCTTCGATTTTTGCACTTTTTACCCAGGAAATAAGTAAGGGTGAGCCTGCCTTCAGTGGAGCAAATATTAGACTGAAACTTATTTCCCAATATAAGTGATGGAAGCCTTAAGACTATAAATTAAGTTCTGAAAAAGATGAAGAAAACAAATGCAGACTAGAGTTCTGTACCTCAGAATGCACCTCAAAATGAAAGAAAGCATACCTCAAAAATGCAGGACGAGCTCCTCCGTCGCCCCACGACCGGCAGGTGAGCCGAGGTGAGGTGGGGAGAGGCCGGGCGGAGGCCCAGGCCAGGCGCGCAGGATGCCGGGTCCCACCCCGTCGTTTCCACGTGTTGCTCAGCCACGGCAGAGGCGGCTCCTCCAGATCAGGTGCCGGGTGGTGACAAAGGAGAGGACAGCGAGGAAGGCAGGAAGCTTAAAAGGCAGCTCGCCCTAAAGCCTCGGAGAGCGCGCCTCGCCTCCAGGCCTCGCCCCACGTTCCGTTCCGCATGCGCCCTGGCCTCCTGGGCCCGCCCACCTGGCGACACCATAGCAACCGCGATATAACCCCAGCTTCCTCAAGGTGGTAGACAGCTTCTTCAACCGACCGTGGCACGAGCATTATGAATGACCAGCTGATTGATAGAAGACGTTGAGATCTGGGAGAATGAGGAGCAGAAGCGGAACCCGTGCGTGGCATCAGGAAAATCATCGACCCCTGAAACCACATATGGATCCTGCCCTTCCCCAGCCTGCGTGGCAGCGGCTCCTGGGGGAACACTGAGGGCTATGGGGCCCAGCACAGCCAGCACGTCACACCCTGTAGGGAAGTATCCATTACAGAGAAGATGTGAGTGTAGATGAAGTAAAAGCTTTGGCTACTCTGATGACGTATAATCTGCTGTGGTTTATGTGCCATTTGAGGTTGCCAAAAGCTGGTGTTAAGATCACTCAAGAACCACATCGATACTGAATTGGAAAAGATCACAAGGAAGTTCACCATGTAATTACCAAAAAAGGAGATTCAGTAAATCTTGATGGGTCTGCCCTAGACAGGCACAGGTGAGCGAGAGATGTCCTGGATTGCTGATACTTATGCCAGCACCATAGGGACCTTAGGTAGTAACATGCCCACAGTTACTGGTAAACCCATCAGTCAGGGTGGTATCCACAGACCTGACTCTGCTACTGGTCATGGTGTTTTCCATAGGATTGAAAACTTCCTCAATGAAGCTTCTTACATGAGCATTTTAGGCATGACACAAGGGTTTGGAGATAAAACATTTGTTATTCAGGGATTTGGCAATGATGGCCTGCCCTCTGAGATATTTACATTGTATCAGTGCTAAATGTGTTGATGTTGGTGAATCTAATGGGAACATATGAAATTCAGATGGCATTGACCCAAAGGAACTAGAAGACTTCACATTGCAGCATGGGTTAATCCTGGGCTTCCCCAAGCAAAGCCCTATGAAGGAAGCGCCCTGGAAGCAGACCATGACATACTGATCCCCACTGCCAATGAGAAGCAGTTGACCAAATCCAATGCACTCAGAGTCAAAGCTACAATCATTACGGAAGTTTCCAGTGGACCAACAACTTCAGAATCTGATAAGAGTTTTCTGGGGAGGAACATTATGGTTATTTCTGATCTCTACCTGAATGCTGAAGGAGTGGCTGAAGAATATAATCATGTCAGCTATGACCACTGGACCTTCAAATATGACAGATTCTAACTACCACTTACTCATGTTTGTTCAAGAGAGTTTAGAAAGAAAATTTGAAAGCACGATACAAGTATTCCTGTTGTACCCACAGCGGGTTCCAAAACAGAGTATCAGGTGCATCCAAGAAAAACATTACGTATTTTGGTTTAGTTTACACTACGGAGTTTTCTGCCAGGCAGATCATGCCCACAGCTACAAAGTATAACCTAGGATTAGCAGCTTCTGTCAATACCACTGAGAAAGTCTTTGGGGCATACAGTGAAGCTGGTTTACTTCTCGACTACCCTCTTTACCTATAACTTCTGCAAACCTATCAGAAGCTCTATAACCACAGAAATCTTTTTCTCTTATAGACATCATTCTCAGCTAGTCAGTCCGAATCAGCCCCTTATTTAAGAAGAAAGAAATTAAAATTAGGAGATCATATACAGGTTGACAAGTGTGAAAGTAGAAATAACCTGTTCCAGAGGGCCATTTGGAATATTTTACCTTTAAATAAAAAGTCTCTATTAATCTATCTATGTTCCCTTGCTCCATAGCTTGTTCCCAACATGTTAGTTACACATTGTTTGAGCTGAGCAATCAGTTGCTTGCAATATTTGGCTCTGACCAAGTCTGAGATGGAACCTGTTATAACTTTGATGCATTTAAAATCTGGGTGTGTAGCATTTTCAGAAGGAGGCATGGACCTAAAATGACCATACATCAGCAAAATAACTCAATTTCCCAGGTTGCAAACAAAAATAACAGCTGTTTCTTTTTTTTGCATTTTATTCTTTTAGAATGAAATACATACACGTTGCTGTAAAATTGTTCTTAATCACTTAACAAGCCTAACCTTGAAGCAGTGAGTGCTTGTAAACACAAATTTTAAAAGCTAGTATTTTTGACATAGAACAGTATCATTTATAGCTCATCTGTTCTGTATTGTTATCCAGCAAACATAAAAGGCTAGATGGATAATTATCTTCATAACTGACAATGATGGAGGCTATTTTTGTTACGGCTATCTGAATTTGCTAAATGTAAACATGACATGTAGTCCCAATAATTCAGTAACCTCCTTATTATGTTAGTTCATTTTTCATTTCTCTAATGATCTACTGTGTCGAATAACAGGACAATAATTCAAGTAGAGTGACTCAGAAAAGAACTACCTCATCTCCTTGTCTGGAGTCTGGCTGACAGCCCTAAGCATTGCCAGTGTCCCCAGCTCTGCCTGATTTTGTATCCCTTTTCTTTAGCAGCCTCACATGTGCTCATAAGCTTAATTAACAAAGCGGGGCTTAAAACATTGGATTGAGTGTTTTACTTGGGACTTTTTTGGTCAAGGCCTTTTGAATAGTGATATACCAATGAGATACTAGACATTATTTATATAGTGAGTGAGCCATTTTTTAAACAGTTATGCTCTTTCAGAAGTTTCTAATTACTCTGTAACTACATAACTTCACCTGGTAATAAAAAGTTATTTAAAGTGTGCCTTTTCAAAAAAGAAGTGAAAGAGAAATATTTTCAGACAAACAATAGCTGAATACATTTGGTACTAGTATACTTTCACAATAAAAATACTGAAAGGATTTCTTTATGTAGAAGAAATATGTTCCTAAGTGGAAACATTGACACAGAGGAATGACTTAAGAGCAACTGAAAGTTTGAACACGTAGGTAAACTTAAATGAATATTCTGTGTAATAGTAATGTGTTGAGGCATTATACACACACATATGTATGTATACATACACACATCTACAGCCTGAAGAACAAGGAGGTGAAGGCAGCTATGAGAGAAACACTGCGAAAGTACTTTCCATGTTACTGGTGGAAAAATTAACCTGGAATACAAAAAAAGAGCCAGAATCTATGACACTAGCCAGACATTGTATGAATTGACATTAAGAAAAACTTTCTAAGCCTACACAATGTCAGGTGTTAGAAGATACATTCACAGTGCATAAGGAATGAGTGTAGAGGAATTACATGCTTAGTACAGAGGGAAAACAGTGGAATCTATTGCCATCTCCAATTTAGAAAATGTGGAAAATAAAAGGATTGATTCTCATTACTCCCCAAATGTTCACTGTGGTTTTATTAGGTGAAATATTTGTATCTTAATTCATTGTGATGAGAAAATTCAATGAAAGCCATAATGCCATTATTAAATAAAGATTCCAGATGATTGAGTTAAAGACAGAAATAGACTTCCAGCCATGTTGGAGGAGAAAAATGAATTTCAGTTGTGCAGCCCTTTGATACAAGCAAAATGAACTGAAGGTGCTGAAGAAAGTGAGTTTGTATATAGAGATAGAGAGCAACCTCAAACACACCTTCCAAAACCCGACTGTTTCTTGCCATGGGACCCTTCAATGTGCACATTCACAAATGTGTAAACTTTCAGACACATAAGTGAATAAATGTTATAATCATAAAATAATAAAAGCCAAAAAATACCAAACAACCCAATTAAAAATGGGCAGAAGACCTAAACAGACATTTCTCCAAAGAAGACATACAGATGGCCAACAGGCACATGAAAAGATGCTTAACGTTGCTAATTATTAGAGAAATGCAAATCAAAACTACAATGAGGTATCAACTCACACTGCACAGTATAGCCAATATCAAAAAGTCTATGAATAATAAATGCTGGAGAGGATGTGGAGAAAAGGGAAACTCTCCTACACTGTTGGTAGGAACGTAAATTGGTGCAGCCACTATGGAAAACAGTCTGGAGGTTCCTTAAAAGACTAAAAATAGAGTTACCATATGATCCAGCAATCCTACTCCTGGGCATATATCCAGAAAAGAATAAATTCTAATTTGAAAAGACACATGCACCCCAGTGTTTATAGCAGCACTATTTACAATAATTAGGACATGGAAGCAACCTAAGTGTCCACCAACTGATGAATGGATAGAGAAGATGTGGTATATATATACCCGTGTGTGTGTGTGTGTGTGTGTGTGTATTTCTCAGCCATAAAAAAAAATGAAATATTGCCATTTGCAGCAACATGGATGGACCTAGAGATTATCATACTAAATGAAGTCAGACAGAGAAAGACAAATACTATATGATATGGAATCTTAAAAAAAAAAGAGGTGGGGGAGGGATAAATTAAGAGTATGGGATTAACACATACACACATAAAATAAACAAGGATTTACTGTATAGCACAGGGAACTATATTTAATATCTAGTAATACTTAGAAAAGAACCTAAAGAATATATATGTACATTTATATATAACTGAATCACTTTTCTGTACACCTGAAACTAACACAATATTGTAAATCAACTATAGTTCAGTTAAAATTAATCGTATTAAATAATAAAACCAAAATACTTTAAGATCTATATAGATTCACAAGGAAAGCAAATATTCTAAAAAAGTGGACTTACTTATTCCAAACATCCTTAAATTGTGTTTCATTTGTTATTTACTTAATTGACAAGTAAAGAGTGAGGGGAAAAATTATGCCAGAACAGTCTAGTTTGGATGAAACCTTATAGTTCATTGTAAATAAACAAATGGAAATTTTGATTTATGTAAGTCTACTTGTACTTAAGATTACAATAAATTTATCAAATAAATGTGTTCCTAAATACTCCCAAATTGGGAGTACTCAAACTATAACAAGGTCCTACGTAGGAAACTAAATAAGCACATAAAGAAATAGATTGGAGTATACAGTTTAGGCAAATAACTGCACTTATTAGCTTTGTCTTTTTACTTATTTGATCATCAAATCACGTTTACACAGCAAAAGTTAACAGGAGATGATTTTGCCTGAGAAGTCCCAGAGAGAAGATGCAACCCTTGCAGTATCAACTGAAAATTATTCCTTTCCTGCTTGGGAAGCCAGGCAAATATGCCTTTGGCCACTCTTTCTACCTTTAACTCCCACTAGACTCAGAAATTTTGAATTAATATTCATAGGTCATTTCATCACCTAAACGTTCCAAAGGCCACACCTAAGAGGTCCCCATTGGTTCTTATAAAATTCAATGTTGAAAACAGTTCTTGGAACTTCAGATTGTGACTATGTAATATAAAAGCTGTTGCCCTCACCATCCCTGGCGCTGCCAGAGGCAAGGAATCAAACCAACCAGCTGCCTAATCATAGCCGTCCCGTGGACTGGTTAAACCCAGACAATGCTGTGTGGCTGAGACATGATACTGGAAAGAAGGAAAATAAGGTGTATTTGAGACCTCTCAAAAAAAAAAAAAAAAAAGTAAGAAAGAAACTGCCCTATAGCTATGTAAGTTTAACAGTGTAGAATTCAGTAAAAGCGTTTCATCATCAATAGGATTTTATAAATTCTCTCATGTTATAAGACTTAGAAGCCACTTCCTGCAGGTCATTTTCCTTCTTAGTAGATGGAGCTAGATCGAAGTCCTACAGCCACGCTGGAGAACAGATTGACTTATTGGACAGGATGTACAGGTAATCTGTTTTGGGGGTGTGGGAAGGATTCTGAGGTGAGTTCATGGCCAGGGGTTAATGAGTAAGAATCAGAACTTCTCCTTGGCTAAGCTTTGGTCTTGCTGGGAATGGACAGGACCAGGAAATGGACTGAGGCACCATAATGAGTTCTGTGGGTAACCCAAAGTCAGATTTGAGGGTGTGAGGACAGAGATGGAAATCACTGGTGAATAGTCAGTGTTCCAGCACATGGAGCCCTGTAGTCATCCAGGCCTGAAGACGTCTGAGAAACGGAGCTGAGAGACATGAACACAACCTCGCCGTGAAGGAGACATTTGGGATATGGACACTAAGGACAGTGTCTCAGGAGGAAAGTCGAAAGTTCATCTAAATATCTGTACAAAACAGGAATAGAAAGGATTGAATGTCATATGCCGGTTTAAACAGGCCTCCAAACATGAACAGAAGAAGTCAGTGGGTGGAGCCCTCCTCCTGAGGGGCAGAGAGCAGCAGCCCTGGGAACTTCCAGCAGAAGGTAAGAGCTCTTGAATCAAACTCTCACCGTCCTACAGGGTGACTTTCCAAACCTGTTTGCTGTACTGTCTTGGAGTGAGGCCCAGAAAGCATAGTACTGGGCAGAGTCCTCTATCCTGGCTGCTGCTTTAAGTCTTCCCTGGCATGAATTCCTTTCAAGCATTCCTCTTGCTTCCTTTCCTGGAAATTCTGACCTGACCTGGGAACACATCCACCCTAGTAATGCTCTTCCAGGTGGGCCCAGGGGTCTACACTGAGTCCCAACCACGTTTTCGCCCTTGTCATCTGCGCGGTGTGGCAGGTGTACCCATTGGTGACAATTACATGCTGTCCTTTCTGAGTGAAAGCGTCCACAAAAATTGCAAATTGCTCCACTTCAAAATCATTCTAAAATTCCAATTTACCTTACAACTGTGGTCATGAGCAGAGGAGCACAGCTACTGGTAGTGATTTCAGTGTGATTTTTTTTACACCTCTTCTGATAAAGACATATAAAATAATAACAACAACAACAACAGCATTAACAGCAATGGGTTTGGTCTTCGATAATGTTTCACTATATGTGAGGATTTAGGTGTCATTTGATTAGACTCACAATCTCAAATAATCATAATAATAATAGGTGCTTTTAAAGAACTTTATAATTTCATATTTAATCCTAGAATCTCTCTTGGTACTGTTATATCTGTGTTTTATACATAAGGAAATCAAAGCAAACAGCTTTATGCATCTTGTACAAAGTCATGTAGCTAATTAGAGGTGGAGCTGAAATTTGAACCTAGTCTGATATAGGAGCCCACATATCTAGCCAAGATCTCTGATGCCCACTTATTTCCTAGGCTTCAGCTCCTCAGAACGACCTATGTTTAACCAAAAATGACTTGATTTTTCTCATTCCTGAGCATTTGAACACGAACCAAATGTTCAGGCAAACTAAATATCTGTCAGGAACATTTTCCAAGAGCAGTCATACACTTTCTTTAAAATGTCAAATTCACCCAATGTAGTGTTACTATTGGCCCTCACTAAATCACAGTTTGAGCTCCCATTGCATTAATTCTGGTTATATATTTAGTCTGCATATCCATATTTTTCAACAGACAATATTAGTAGCAGGCAGCATATCCTAATTACCTTTTTGTTTGAAGTAACTGATACAAACCCAGGTCATAATAGGAGGCAAAAATGTTTACTGAATCATAGTGATATGAAAAGAGAACCGATGCAATGAAAAACTTCCTTGAGGGAAACAGCCTTTGGGCTTCCATGTCTTTTTATATTATTTCTAGGGAAAAGCCTTTGTAAATGGACTTGGGGAACCACAGCACTGTCACAGAGTTCATCCTCCTTGGACTGTCTGCCAACCCTCACATCCAGGCTCTGCTCTTTGTATTATTCCTGGGGATCTACCTCCTGACCCTGATGGGGAATCTGACAATGCTGCTGGTGATCAGGGCTGACTCCCACCTCCACACGCCCATGTACTTCTTCCTGAGTCACCTCTCTTTTGTTGATATCTGCTTGTCTTCAGTCACTGTGCCCAAGCTACTGAAGGACCTCCTGTCTCAAAAGAAAATGATATCTGTGGAGGGCTGCCTGGCCCAGGTCTTCTTTGTGTTTGTTGCTGCGGGGACTGAAGCCTGTCTGCTTTCCGTGATGGCTTATGACCGCTATGTCGCCATCTGCCGCCCATTGCTTTATGGACAGACCATGAATAAACAGCTGTACATGCAGCTTGTGTGGGGCTCCTGGGGCCTGGGCTTTCTGGACGCACTCATCAATATCTTCCTAGCAATGAACATGATCTTCTGTGAGGCCAAAATCATCCCTCACTACAGCTGTGAAATGCCCTCTCTCCTCCCGCTGTCCTGCTCTGATATATCCAGGAACCTCATTGCTTTGCTCTGTTCCACTCTTCTGCATGGGCTGGGAACCTTCCTTTTGGTCTTCCTATCCTATGTCCGCATTATCGCCACCATCCTGAGCATCAGCTCTACCTCAGGCAGAAGCAAGGCCTTCTCCACCTGCTCCTCCCACCTCACTGCAGTGACACTTTACTTTGGCTCAGGTTTGCTCCGCCATCTCATGCCAAATTCGGGTTCCCCCATGCAGTTGATCTTCTCTGTGCAATATACTGTAGTCATTCCCATGTTGAATCCCCTCATTTACAGCCTGAAAAACAAGGAGGTGAAGGCAGCTCTGCAAAGAACTTTGGAAAAGTATTTGCAACATATCAGGTGCTGAAATAAAAACAGAGGATGGTGAAGAATTGGAGTAAATTTGTGTATAAAAAGACATGGGGTGAGTTTACAGTAGTCGGGAATACTCCTGACTACTTGTGATGTGAGATTCCGCAACCTAAACTAGAAGTGCATGAGAGGATGGCATAAAGTGATTACAGGAAGGATAGTTCACTTTATTTTCTTTTAAAGGAAAAGCAAGTTATTAAGTAATCACCTTAATCTAGAAAGTTTTGTTATGAACAAATTGATTCATTTTTCTCTTTCTGAAACATTTGCCTCAGTAAAATCATTAGTTTCATGAATCTGTCATTATTTTTATTGACTCTGGGGAATACATTAAAAGCCATACACTTGATAAGAATGTAGGGTCCTGGATCTGTAAGACAGAAAAGTCATAGAAGAGTTAGAGAGTAGAAAGATAGAAGTCCAATTGGGCGGTCATAGAAGACAGGCATAAAAAGCTAAAAGTTCTGCAGAGAGACAATGAACATACTGAGGCAGAGCTCAGACTCAGATAAAATGTCCAAATGTGCAGTATGGTGGCCAGATGTTCAGTGTGAGAGGCTGCATGGAGGCTCCCTGGCTCCAGAAACTTTGTTCCTCACAGTCTTCATTCAGGTTTATGTTTTCTCCAACTGGCTGAGCTCATCACTGTTCTTTTCCTTGTAGAGGTCAGGCCTTAGACAAATAATTGGGTTTGATCTCATCACAGGTGAATCCTGAACCATTTTTGTCTCTTATCTCTCAGCTGTCAAACACCTGGTTGCTGTGTAGGGATTGGTGGTTTGCCGATTTTAAGGCATCACTCTCACTGTTTCTGGTTTGTTTAATATACATTTTACAGTTGTCTAAATTACTGTATTTGAGTGAAAGGGGGCAAAAAATAAGCAAAAATTATTGAATTTACTTAATATGTACTTGCATGTTTCTTAAGCCTTTTTCATAAACTCATTTTGCTCCAGTTGTCTGTTTTAAAGGCTTTTCATCCTCATCTAGCCATTCATAACCCACAGCTGTAACCTCTTTTCAATTGATTCTCCAGAAAATTCTATATGCATTATCCCCTTTCATAGACAAGATATTCAAGGCTTTCTTTGGTTTCTTTGACCTAAGGTGATGCACCAGCTAACCCTCCACAGTCGAGCTTCCTGTGGTGAAGGAAAGTGCATGTAGCTGCACCCTGGGATGAAGGCCAGTTTTATAGTCAGTGCACAGATGTCAATGGAGGAAAGTGATCGAGAGAAAGGTACCAATAGATTCACTCAAATTCCCTCTGCTTTTACTTGTTGTTGTCTTTTACTTATAAAAGACATGAAACTCTAGCAGCATGAAGATATCCTTGTAAATCTAGGGGCTCAGCAGTGTTCTCCCCATTGGAGGGGCAGTGCCCTTGAGCTTCAATGCCCATGGTGTTACCACACTGCTTACTGTACTGCCCCATCAGTGAAAGGATCCTGTCTGGGCCTTAGAGAAGTTCTTCTGGCCATTCTCTCAAGGGTGTTTATGCCCTTCTGCCCTCTAGAAATTCGGGGAGAACTTGCCTGAACATTGGTCTTCCCAAGAGGTATAATTAATTGATAACAATCCACCATAAATCTGAGTGCTTATTACTGAGAGTATGAATTTATGGGGAAATTCCCAGTATTAATTTCTCAGGAACACGATCCCCTTAGCAGGCCTGAAGATTCTTCCTGTAAGACAGGTGACAAAAAAAGGCAGCAAATATGCCAGAGAGGGAGACTTGCTAAAAGTGACAGTTCACAAGTTTTTCAATTTTACCCTAGTTTCATTATGTTCTTTGTTTTTTTTACTATTAAAACCTTTGCAACCTATTCCATTCCTTTTATCATTTTATCTTTAGAAAAATATCACATAGAAAAAAAGGTACAAAACACATCTATACAAGTTAAAGAGTGGTTATGAAATGAATGCACATGTACCCATGACCCAGCTGAAAAAATTACTCATTTTACCACCTCTTCCACTCCCCCAAACTGACACTACTCTGAATTTGTTCATCATTCCCTTGGTTTTCTTTATGTGATTTAGTTTCACCTGTTTCTGAATGTAAATAAATAGGATTATGATCTATGTATTGTTGGGACTTGCTTCTTTTCACTCACAGGAAGTTATCACTAATCAGAGGCTCTGGCTTTGGCACTCAGCTGTGATATGTCTAAAATTACTAACATAGGCTGTTGCTTGCCTCACTAGGGGATTCTGTACCGTTTGGCCTAAGATGGAAGTTTTAGAAGTGTGTTCCTCACCAACAGTTTTGGCACCTTTCTCAGGTTAGGGATTTAGAGACAAAATATTTAGAGGCCTTCTGACAAGACCTACCCTGGTGTGTATAACTGAAATGATAACCTGGATAATTCAGATAGTAAATCTCAACATCTTAGAAATTTTCAGATTCTTGGAAAAAATTAGTTCAATATTTTATTTTGATATTGTAATATCCAAACTCAACAGAATTTGACAAACCCAGAGATGAAAATAGTTCTTAATATTGACCAGTTGGTTATTCTTCTCTGTTCCTGATTATAATTTAATTGGATTTAGCATCTGAGTCTGAATATTGCCATTCTGATTAGAATGCAGATGTTCATGGATGGACCTATAAAAAGATAAGAGAATAGGACATTGGATGAGTATTTAACGGGAATTATATAGGAAAAGGAATGAAGAGTTGAGAAACTGCCTGGAATAGCAAAAGTGGAACCTATTATTGTGAATCCAAAGATTCTGAGTTTGCATTCTATGAAGCCACCATCACCCTGATACCAAAGCCAGACAAAGACACTACCAGAAAAGAAAGCTATAGGCCAATATCATTGATAAACATAGATGCAAAAATCCTCAACAAAAGATTAGCAAACAGAATCCAACAACACATAAAAAAGATCATACACCATGATCAAGCTGGATTCATCCCAGGGACACAAGGATGGTTCAGCATACACAAATCAATCAATGTGATACACCACATCAACAAGAGAAAGGACAAAAATCACACGATCATCTCAATAGATGCAGAAAAAGCCTTTGATAAAATTCAACACCCATTTATGATAAAAACTCTTACCAAAGTGGGTATAGAAGGAATATAGCCCAACATAATAAAAGTTATTTATGACAGACCTACAGCCAGCATAATACTCAATGGTGAAAAGCTGAAAGCCTTCCCACTAAAATCTGGAACAAGATAAGGATGCCCACTCTCACCACTTCTATTCCATATAATATTGGTAGTCCTAGCCATAGCAATTAGACAAAAAAAAAAAAAAAAGAAATAAAAGGGAGCCAAATTGGAAGACAAGAGGTAAAATTGTCATTATATGCAGATGACATGATGATATACATAGAAAACCCTAAAGGCTTCACACAAAACCTACTAGAGCTAATAAAAAAATTCAGCAAGGTAGCAGGATACAAGATTAACATACAGAAATCAGTTGCATTTCTTTACACTAACAATGAAATATCAGACAAGGAAAGTAAAAAAAAAATCCCTTTTAAAATTGCATCCAAAAAAAAAATATTTAGGAATAAATCTGACCAAGGAAGTGAAAGACTCATATGCAGAGAACTACAAAACATTGACTAAGGAAATTAAAGATAAGTTAAAGAAATGGAAAGATATCCCATGTTCCTGGATTGGAAGAATTAATATTGTTAAAATGGCCATACTACCCAAAGTAATCTACAGATCTAATGTGCTCTCTATCAAATCACCCAGGATATTTTTTACAGAATTAGAACAAGTAATCCTAAAATTTATATGGAATCACAAAAGACTCAGAATTGCCAAAGCATTACTGAAGAAAAAGAATGAAGCTGGAGGAATAACTCTCCCAGACTTCAAACAATACAACAGAGCTACAGTAATCAAAATAGCATGGTATTTGTACAAAAAAAGACATATGGATCAATGGAACAGAATAGAGAACCCAGAAATAAATCCACAAACTTTTGGTTAATTAATCTTTGACAAAGGAGGCAAGAACATACAATGGAGTAAAGACAGTTTCTTCAGCAAATGGTGATGGGAAAACTGGAAGCTGCATGTAAATCAATGAAGTTAGAATACTTCCTCACACCATACAAAAAAATAAACTCAAAATGGCTTAAAGACTTAAACATAAGACAAGACACTATAAACCTCAGAAGAAAACATAGGCAAAACATTATCCAACATAAATCTCAGCAATGTTCTCCTAGGGCAATCTACTCAAGCAATAGAAATAAAATAAAAAATAAACAAATGGGACCTATTTAAACTTATAAGCTTTTGCACAGCAAAGGAAACCATAAGGAAAACAAAAGACAACCTACAGAATGGGAGAAAACTTTTGCAAAAGATGAGACTGACAAGAGCTTAATTTCCAGAATATATAAACAGCTCATACAACTTAATAAGAAAAAAATGAACAACCCAATCCAAAAATGGGCAGAAGATCTAAACAAGCAATAATCCAATGAAGATATATGAACGGCCAAGAGGCACATGAAAAATGCTCAATATCACTAATTATCAGAGAAATGCAAATCAAAACTACAATGAGATATCACCTCACACCAGTCAGAATGGCCATCATTCAAAAGTCCACAAATGATAAATGCTGGAGAGGCTGTGGAGAAAAGGGAACCCTCCTGTACTATTGGCAGGAATGTAGTTTGGTGCAGCCATTATGAAAAAACAGTATGGAGATTCCTCAAAAGTCTAAAAACAGACATACTATATGATCCAGCAATCCCACTCCTAGGCATATATCCAGAGGGAATCTTAATTGAAAAAGATACATGCCAGGGGGAGATGGGTGGGAAGGGACAGACTGGGAGTTCGAAATTTGTAGATATTGACAGGTATATATAGAATAGATAAATTAGATTATACTGTATAGCACAGGGAAATATATACAAGATCTTGTGGTAGCTCACAGTGAAAACGAATGTGATAATGAATATATGTATGTTCATGTATAACTGAAAAATTGTGCTCTACTCTGGAAATTGACACAACATTGTAAACTGACTATAACTCAATAAAAAAAAAAAAGATACATGCAACCCAATGTTCATAGCAGAACTATTTACAATAGCCAAGACACGGAAACAACCTAAATGTCCATTGACAGATGACTGGATAAAGAAGTTGTGGTATATATATATACCACACACACACACACACACACACACACACACACACACACACACACACACACACACACACACACAATGGAATACTACACAGCCATAAAAAAGAATAAAATAATGTCATTTGCAGCAACATGGATGGACCTGGAGAATGTCATTTCTAAGTGAAGTAAGCCAGAAAGAGAAAGAAAAATATCATAAGATATCACTTATAATGTAGAATCTTAAAAAAAAAAAAGATAAATGAACTTATTTACAAAACAGAAACAGACGCACAGACATAGAAAACAAGCTTATGGTTACCAGGAGAGGAAGCGGGTGGGAAGGGATATGCTGGGAGTTCGATATTTGCAGATACTAACTACTATATGTAGAATAGATAAACAACAGGTTTATACTGTATAGCACAAGGAACTATATTCAATATCTTGTAGTAACATGGTGAAAAAGAATATGAAAATGATTATATGTATGTTCCTATATGACTGAAGTATTGTGCTGTACATCAGAAATTGACACAACATTGTAAACTGACTATATTTCAATAAAAATATATTTTAAAAAATAAATAAATAAATAAAACAAGGGGATTGTGTTCGGATTATGTTCTTTATTTTCTTTCTCTCTTTTTGAATTCTCATTTCTTTAGAATTCCTCAAGATTAAAAGAAGAAAGATTACTAACTAGTTCTCTAAATACTGTATGAATCCATGGGTTCTAAAGTCAATTAGGATATTTACACCTATAACGAGGGAAAATTTCTTTTCCTGTACCTTAAGTTCATGACTAGGATTCCTGTAACAAAAGACAAATTAACAAGAGAAAAGCATACAAATTTATTTAATGTAAGTTTTATGTGACATTGGAGCCTTCATAAGAAAATGAAGGCATGAAGAAACTTGAGTGATTTTTTTCCCAGCTTTATCAAGATATAATTGACATAAAATATTGTGTAAGTTTAAAATGTACGATATATTGTTTTGATGAATTTACATATTGCTATATGATTACCACCACAGTGTTAAGGGTACAAACCTGAGTGTTTTTGTAGAAAGACTAGAAAGTCATGGAAAGATGTTGTAGGACAAAGGTGAGCTACGTGTAGTAAACTAGAGGGAGAGGAGTATGATTAGCAAGGCCAGTTCATTCAGATTCCTCTCTGTGTCCCTTCATCTTGGAGATAAGGATGTCCCTTTCCTCCAGGTATAGGGAGGGCACCTCTCACAGGGGTTTCATGATCTGCTTCGGAGAAAATCAGAAAATCCTTCCTTCACATGCCCACTTCTCAAATTCCTTCACCATGAAATATTCAGTATGGCAAGGCACCATATTTGGGGATAGAGTTCTCATCCAAGGTCACAGCTTCAACACAGAAGTTCCAAAAGACCATACTTAATGGAATCATCTAAGGCTCTTACAAATTTCAACTTGTCTAGTTAATGACTTTCAAATTGGGTTTCAGGCTGTGGCCTCAGGGAATAAAGGACACTGGCTTATGTTCTGTACCTGAAACTAATGTAATACTGTAAGTCAATTATACTTAAATTAAAAAAAAAAAAAAGATATTAGCTCCCTCATATTCTGGGCTGCCAGACTCAGCCAGCCAATTACTGACTGCCTGATCTATATTTACCCTTCTGAAGGATTATATGTGAGGGTCACTCACTTCACAGATTCTCCTACAGCTGTATTTAGAATCAGAGAAGAAATTATACAAAGAGATGCCTATGTGGTTGAACCTGAGACCATTAGAGAGAAGCTCCTCACATCTTTTGTTGTTGATAGTCTTTCCATGTAATTTGTAGGAGAGAAAAGCTGGACGAATTCAGGGCTCAGAGGATGCATGTCTTGTAGCTTCTGCCTTTAAGAAGATACTTGGAGCATTAGTTTTCTGCTCTCACCATGACCTTCAACCAGAAAAATAAAAGGACTTCTTGCCTTTCCTGTAACTAGGATACAGAAGTATCGGTTCCATAGGCATACAGACCATCAGAGTCCAGATGAGATCCCATTATGAAAAGACCAGAGCAACAGGAAATCTGAGTCATAAAAAGCCTAGAACTCGGTAATGTCCACTATGATTGCTCTGAAGTTTTTCCTCTCTCTTTCCTGGTCCCTTTCTTTCCCTCTCCTAATCCACCCTTCTTTTCCTGTCTTCTCATCAACTTTCTGCCTCCCGGAGACTGAGCTCCCTGCCCTAGGAATCACATTTTCCATACAATAGGAACTTTGTGCTCACTCTGAGTAGCCACTTGGGGAGAATCTCAATAAATTACGCTGAGTCGGAATCAGGTACATCTTGCATTCTGGGTTCAAACTCCACACTGGCCTGGGCTCTAGCAGTGCAGTGAAACCTGGGACCAGCAGGTAGGAGAATAAAGGTCAAGGTGGATGGGGAGAGTATACTAGAGTAGAGAGCTTATAGCAAAGAGTACATCAGAGCAGATCAGAGAATATACCAGAGTAACGGTAACTCAGAGGAAACCCTCTTCTTCTAGGATGGCCAAACCAAATATACTATAAAAAAAGTTCAATTTTTTGTTATTACTGGTTCTCCTTGACCCCAACAAACTCTGATGATGTGAAGCACACAGAGAGAGGGACATAAGTCTGAACAGGTTTGAAGGAAAATATCTGAATTCAAAAAGTTCCTTTCAGTTCCCTCCAAATTTCATCCCTTCCCCAGTCTGGGTGCCTATCTAGATATCCATGGTCTTTATACCACTTTATTGAGTATCCAATTCCTATCCCATCTCACCAGCATTTGGTTATGCAATCTATTCCCTCATTCAGTGAATAGAGGAAACACTGAACCTCTCTCCCTTCTCATTCTCAATAATCCATCAATCCCAGTACTTATGCAATTAACTAACATTTTAAAATTAAATACATGTAAGGGCAACAAGACTTTGATACCTCATGTTATATGTTACAGGTCTCATTCTCCAAGGACAGCCCTAGATACCTGTTTTCTTGGATAGGATATGACAATATATGTCACAGGCCAAGTTCCAGAGCCTAAATTCCAACTCTAACTCTTGCCTAAGTTTTCTGTGTCTCGGTTCCTCAACTGTAAAAAAGGTCTGTGTCAGGACTGTTTCATAACCAAACAGAATCACAATATCCAGCCTGCCTCCTGCCCCACTGCTGAGTCATGTAGGCCCTCATTCCAGGACCAAAGTTTTCCAGATTTGGATCTTTAAATGACAGTTCTCCAATATTTTCTATAGAGGCTGGTATGTTCTTTGGTGCAGAGTTGGAAACACAAATAAACACTGTGGTCAGGTATACTTTAAAAATTAAATGTAGAATGAGAGACTTATCTGCCTAACTTATTCAGAAAATTCCAAATACTTGGAGACATTTTCTAATTCTAAAAGATAATGATATAAATTAATTAGTGTTTGTTGTGATTGTCACTTTGCTAGTGAAGATAGTAGAGAAACTATTCACTTTGCTAGGATTGACAAACTCAGAGATAAGAAAGGCTTCTTAAAAAAGATTTTTTTCCAGCAAGTTGCACGCTTTGTTTGCTGAAGCAGAGTTAATTTGAGTCATCCTGAATTACAGATTCACCTACTGGACAGACTGAGATGCAATCTGGATCTAAGTTCTGGTAAGACTCATAGTCTGGAAATCTTTGTGAATGTTCAGTATTAATAGTGGAGAAAGGATCTCCGTATTTCTTTGTCCAAGAAAATAAAAGGACAAGGACTGGAAAACTGGCTAGTTTTTCAGGACTTGTTATGAGTCCTTTGGGCAACACCAGCATCACACTCTGTGGTGTGAGAACAAAGGTAGAGAATAAAGGATAGACTAACGCGGCAAAGGGACTAGTCAGAAGACTGTGTGAAGTCACCAAGTGAGGGAGGTTTCATGAAGAGAAACAACCTGAATGTACAGTCCCATAATGAATTTAAAAATAAATATGAGGGAAAAGTCTAGAAAGAGAAGTCATCTGGACAAGAGTAACTTAAAATCTAGAAGAAAATGGTGCATGCATGTAACGGTTCAACATAAGTATATGCAAGGCTGTTTTCCTCTTTATGCCCAGCATAACCTGACCTATAGTAGGCAATTCATGAATGAATTGTTGGGGTTATGGGTGATTAGATGGAAGAATGATCAAAATAAATGAATAAATGTGGAGAAAAATAAGTTAATGGAAGGGTATATGAAAGAATGAATGAATAAATAAACCAAATAAATTAATGTTAAGAAAAAATAAACGACCAAGTGAATGTTATGGGCTTTAATAGCCTTTCTGATATGAAGTGGACTAGTAGGCATGGGAAATGTTAAGTTCACTACCAGTTACTCAAAACTGAGACAATCTGTACACACACACACAAACACATACATACACATACACCATTCTTTGCTTCCCACTTTGTTGTCTTCTTAGTGTTGAACTCTTATCAAGCTTATAGTTCTACAGACTTTCCTGAAGAAAATTAGCTAAACAGTCTGTCCAATTCACTTCATTACTTCCTTGTTTCATTCAACCCATTTGTGATGGAAGATCCACCAAATGTGCTTTTCACTGGGCCAAGTGTTATGGCACAGAGATAGGAAGTAATTTAGAGCATAAATCACTCTCTTCAAGGAACTGTAGTATCACTGCAGGGGGAAAAGAAAAGAGAGAAATGTGTCATAAACATTCTGATCACTAACAGGCAAAACAAGACAGTGACTCAGCAATGGTATAAAATGAAGAGAGTTGCTTATGGTGGGTGGGCTAATGAACTGGCATAGAGGGGAAGTATATCTGTTGAGGTCCTCCCAGAACAAACACTGAAGTAGAAGCAGTACTACCTGTGATTTTTGTGGGGTGAGGGAAATCAGAACAGGGCCAGAAAAGCCTTCAGACCATGATCCAGATATGACACTGGTGACAGGAAAGAGGGAAGGAGAGCAGAATTGTCTAGGGAGAGCCTCAGACTCCAATACAGATCTGATAAGGATTCATCCAACCCAGTGGGAGCTCTGGAGCAATGGTTGCCCCTTAGAGAGGGTGGAAACGGCCAAGACATAGTATCTAAGGTATGCGCAGTCATTGACTGCCTGGGAAGAGTTTGGGCTCAGTTAAAGCTGCAGTAGATCTCAAAGCCTCAACTGGATCCTGTCAGCAAGTTTATCATTTTCAGCTGAATGTTAACTTCTTTAAGATAGACCCAATTGGAGCACCTCAATGGCTGCCACAGGAGGAGAGCAAGCGTCTTTAAGAAATACATAAGAAAATGGAAGGCAAAAGTGCCAGATGAGAAAACAATAATGAAGGCAGGTTAGGTCCTAGCGTAGTCACTTATTCACTCTGGTAAGACAAGACACATACTTCTAATTGTACATCTGAAAAATTAGGATATAATGAGCTACCCAGAATGTTTTGTGAAATTAAATGAGAAAATGAAAATTTTTTATTGAGATGTGATTGACATATAACATTTTATTAGTTTCAGGTAAACAACATGATTTAATATTTGTATATATTGTAAAATGATCACCAGATGAAAACCAAGCCTTAAATGAAAGTCACTACATAGAAGAAAGCCTGGTGTCTTGAGGTCTTATAGAATCTAAGTATACAAACTAGGGACTTGGATGAGTTACATAATTTATAATAGTCAAATTTTTAATTTGCAAAAAGGAGTCAGCAATATCCTCCTTATCCTTTCTCCCAATATCCAAAATTCAGACACACACACACACACACTCTTCCTCACTCATCTTTTAATCTTATTCCAGAGGGTCAAATTTACAATATATGTTAGTGTGTAGTGTCAATGATAAAAGCTAAAGAAAGATAAAATAATATTAAAGTTATGAACCTTAGGAGGATTCTGAACTGTAAGGAGAACAGACTGGGAAACAGAGGAAAGAAGACCAATGTTGAAATAGCCCCCTAGCAACTCTGCCACAATTTACAAAACATGTACAGTATATTGTTGACAAAGCAGCGCCCAGTTGAAGGAGACAGAATAAATTAGTTATGGAGAAGATCTGCACAAATTAGCAAATTTCTTTAGCAGTCTTTAAAGTAGAATAGCAGCCATGGAAATGTCATTGTGAGATTGAAACAACACCAGAAGATGAAGTAAAGATTATAGACATTTGAAAAGGGCATATGTGAAGTCGAAATAATTAAGAGTAAGTGCATAAAAGTAGATCCCTTCCTCCATAATTGGGTGTAGTAAAGAGAAGTTTCAGGACCATTCCTATATTTATTTCTAGGAAATCTCCTTTCTAAATGGCCTTGAGAAACCATAGCACCATCGCTGAATTCATTCTCCTCAGGCTATCAGCTGACCCCAAAGTCCAGATACTGCTCTTTGTGCTCTTCATGGGGCTTTACCTCCTGACCAGGATGGGGAACCTGATGATGCTGCTGGTGATCAGGGCTGATTCTCACCTCCACACTCCCATGTACTTTTTTCTGAGTCACCTCTCTTTCCTGGATCTTTGCTTCTCTTCAGTCACAGTGCCCAAGCTTCTGGAGAGCCTCCTGTCTAAAAAGAAAATCATTTCAAAAGAGGGCTGCCTGACTCAAGCTTTCTTTGTGTTTGACATTGGAGGAACAGAAATCTTCTTGCTTTCAGTGATGGCCTATGACCGCTATGCTGCCATCTGCTACCTCTTCCTCTACAACCAGGTGATGAGCGGCCAGCTCTGCATGAATCTGGTGTGGGCTTCATGGGCCCTGGGCTTCCTGGATGCAGTCATCAACATCCCCTTGGCTGTGAATTTGAACTTCTGTGAGGCCCACATCATCCCCCACTATAGCTGTGAGCTGCCCTCTCTCTTCCCTTTGTCCTGCTCTGATATCTCCAGCAATGTCACTGTCCTGGTGGGCTCCACAGTGCTGCATGGCTTTGGTACATTTTTCCTGATCTTCTTCTCCTACACACGCATTGTCTCCACCATCCTGAGCATCAGCTCCACCACAGGCAGAAGCAAGGCCTTCTCCACCTGCTTCTCCCACCTCACTGTGGTCAGCTTCTTCTATGGCTCAGCTTTCCTCCGTTATCTCATGCCAACCTCAGGTTCACCCCTGGAGCTCATCTTTTCCATACAGTATGGTGTGGTCACTCCCCTACTGAATCCCCTCATCTACAGCTTGAAAAATAAAGACGTAAAGGCAGCTCTGAGAAGAACCCTGGGGAAATGTTTGCCACAGTAAGGGTAGCAAGCTTTAAAGAGATGATAAATTAGGAAAGGACTACAGGGTTCAGGATATCTGGTAAGTTAATACTAAAATCTTTCTGATGGCCCTGTGTTTTAGATGCTGAAAGATGCCACAGAAAAGCATAAGAAGGAGGCACAAAGAAACTTTGAGGGTGAGGTCAGGCTGGGAGAGGGTGGTTCAGATTAAATTCTGCTCAAAGGCATGTCAGTGGAAATATAGTCATCTCTGCCAAAAGTTGTATTTAATCATAATTTATTTCTCTATTATTTTATTGATACTGAGTAAAAATGTACGTATTGAATTATTTTTTGGAATTAAATGTATACAGAGGCACTGAAAAACATAAGAATTCACCAAAAAGTGTTGAATCTCAGGGAGAAAAGTTATCAACTTGAGGTCCATGGAGGGGTTTGTGCTTTAAGTGGGAAGCCTCGCAGATAGACAAAAGTGCTAACAGTTCGCCCAGAGCAATTATCAGTTGAGCGACTTGAGTGCTACCAAGAACCCTTCTGCTCTATACTTGAGAGCTGGAACATGAGGGAAAATGTTTCTTCTGGGCAACATGGGAAATTTTAGACCTCTCCAGAAGTTCACATCCTTTCAGCACTGTTTTTTCCATTTAGCCTAATTGGAGAATGCAAGGGGTTTCAGTCAATTTTTTTTTTTTTAGTGGTTTCCTTTTCATTATTTTAGCAAGGGTTTATGAAATATGCAGTACATGTTATATGACACACCAAATTTGTATTTTGAGAATTTTTACATGCTACTTATGATTTACCTCTAAATTCATTGTGTTTTAAAATATAACTTGTAGTCATTCAATGGTATTTTCTGTATAGCAATAATGAGAATTATTATATGTATTATTTATAGCCAGGAAAACAAAGATGATGAACTTTGTGGTGTGCCCACAGGTTATTTAAAAAATTATTTCAGTCACTGAAATCAAGGCTAAGACTTATTCTGATGATGAACCTCAAGAAGCACTTAAAGAATACATGGCTCCCTGATTTAGAGCAGGAGAAAGCTGAGCACGTGCCATTGTCTTTGGGATTAGGCAGCAAGCAGTCTTCTATGTTAACCAAAACTTGTGGTCCTTCATGTCCTTTGCTCTGATATTTTAAGTTAAATGACTTTGAGCCAATGCTGAACCTTTCTGTGCCTGATTTTGTAATCTACAAAATTGGCTGATATTATTACCTACTTGTAGATTGCTTGTATTGATTGAATTATATCCTTATAAATTAAACACTTAAAACAGTACTTCACCCATATTAATTGTTAATAATTATTGGCTATTTTTCAAACTTCCTAAAGAGTATCCAACCTTCCCATTTACCCATTTTTGCCAACTATGCTTAGTTAGGCTTACTATCCATCAAATATTGACATCCGCCCTCCCTGTACTTTTAGGATTAGGATATGTTTTCCCAACTCCCACTGAACTGGACTTGGCCATACGGATTGCTTTGACCAATGAAATGTGAGAAGAGAAATGTGCCAGTTTTTAGTGGAAAATTTAAGACATTGTGCTTTTCTATTTGCTTCCTAAATGCTTATCCTCTGCCTACTCCAGGTAGCTATTGATGCTTCATCCTGGGTACCAGAATGAGAGCCATGTAGAGCAGAACTGAATCTGATCCCAAATGAGCTCAGTCAAACCAGAGTCATGCCAACATGGACACCGTATTTATCAGCAAGAATTAAATGCTTGTTGCTTTAATTCATTGAGGGTTTGGGGTTATTGGCTGCCAAAGGGAAATCTGGTAAACCTAATCTCTTCACCTGACCCCAAGTCCTCAAGCTGTTCTAGCACCAAAATAGCTTAAGTGCTAAATCCTGTAGTCTTTTGCAACATCTATTATTTCAAAGCTCTCAGCTGTATTTGACTATGGTGATTAGAATTGCTCTGGGGTCCTTCCCTTAATGTTGTGGTTCTCTAAGATTCTGTTCATTGTTCATGGCTCACCTCAAATCTACTCACTCTCAGCAGGAACTCATACCCATTCTTGTGGTTTAATTTCCAGCCTAAAGCCAAACTCTGCATCCCAGATCAGAGCCCTTCCTAGAGTTTATCCCTTTATGCATCTGAATGCTGAATATCTCACTCTTTACATTCCACTGATGCCTCTGTATCAACAAGCCTAAAATATATTATATCCCTCTTAAGTTAATTCCTTGTATTATTTGGTAACTCACCCAAGTTGGGAATCACCCTCCTCTTTTCTCCCTCCATTTCCCACACCAACTCCCACCAAATCATTCCAACTTTACCTTCTAAATAGTTCTTGAAACTATCCACTCCTCATTATTCCCACTCTAATCAAGAAAAAAAAAATCCTCTGAATGCAATCTCTTCACCCTAGTTATTTCCCTCCTGCATTATACCTCCACACGTAGCCAAGAGTGATCACTTTATACACAAATCTGAGCTTGTCACTTTGTAAGCAGCTTTTGGCAGGAAAGAGCTCTTTACAGGAAGCCCCTTTTTTCACTAACTTTAAACCAGGCACCTCCATGTTCTACTCAGCTCCAGCCCTAGCACACCTTTCAGATCTTCTGATCACATAGTACCTTGCCTAACCTGTTGGTTCTTTCCATAGATCAAAGAAGTAGAAATGAATAAGTAATGAACAGATGACCAATCTCTTCCCTAGCTTCCCCTTCAGTAATCTCGCAGCAAACTATGTCAACAAGACAGCATCTAAAGAAAGATCACAAGAAGTAGATAAGCCTGTGCACAATGCGGGATGAGCACGACTCTGATCCCTCATCTCAATGATTAAGTGACACTAGTTCCCCTTTTCCCTTTAAAAACATTCATAGCTGAGCAGAATCTTCAGAGTCGGTTTTTTTTTTTTTTGCAGACACTAAGTCCACCATCTTCCCACACTGCCGGGATTCTGATTAAAAGCAACTTTCCTTTCTACATTTGCCTCTCTCCAGTATTGCTTTTTGATCAGTGAGCAGCCAGATCTGAGTTCCATAACAACTTTCCCCTCCTAAAAAATAAAGTTCAAATCTCACCTTGCATAAAAGTAGTTACTCTGATCTGACCTGCCTATCTTGAGACTGCCTACGTTATAATTCATAATCCAGAAAAAAAATGAACCTCTTCCAAGTGGCGTGCAATATGATTAGTGTGATTTTGAGACAGAAGGGAAGTGGGCAGGGTACAACCATCAAAAGA
This sequence comes from Camelus bactrianus, assembly GCF_048773025.1. Lineage (NCBI taxonomy): Eukaryota > Metazoa > Chordata > Mammalia > Artiodactyla > Camelidae > Camelus > Camelus bactrianus. Next base: position 17,569,256 of record NC_133550.1, on the reverse strand, counting down.
ATGATACAACAAAGAGCACCAAGATAGTGGAAGATTCAACTCCCAGTAGACTTTAAGCATCATTATACTCTCACTGAAATACAACAGCATGCCAAATGGTACTCCCACAGGCGCCATGACAGTTTCAAGGCCGACCATAAAAGGTCAAAAAGTGGGTGATGGCCCAATTCCTGGGAATCCCAGCCCCTTTCCCAAAGTAGTTGGAATAATCCTCCCACTTGTCAGCATATGAAGTTTACTGAGCCCATAAAAACTGACAGCCTTGAACTTCATGGTCTCTCTCTTGCCATTTGAGATGGCCCACACTCTGTCTATGGAGTGTGTAAACCTACTTTTGCATTAACCACCCCCACGCCTTGTGGCCTCTCTGGCATTCTGAGAAGACCTGCACTCTGTCTATGGCATAGGTAGCTCTGAATAAACCTACCTTAACTTTACTACTGCTCACCCTTGAATTTTTTTCCTGAAGGAAGCCAAGGACCCTAACTTGGCTAGTGTGTCCCAGGGACTCTGCCAAAACCTGGGAAACTACCATCTTCTTGCACCCCATTCTTCCTATATCAACTTTATTTATGTTACATTAAAAAGTTCAGGTGGGGGGCTTTTTTTTTTTAAGGTAAGAGCCCAAGGGCCCTGATCAGCCTGACCAGCCCACCCATCCCCCACCTCACATCCCCCTAGCGTAGGGGAGGCAGGAAAACGCAGGCATGAACCGGATAGGGAACAAGCACAGACACCACCCTTTGCCCCAGTTCCCCCCTGAAAAAGGGTTCCACCTGGCACCCTCCTCGCCCCTTTCTCAGGGTAGTCGGCGCCTGCTAGGCCGAGGCTTGGCCTAGACTGGACGGGTGCCTTCCAGGACCCACTAGTGCCAGGCTGTCCGGGCTGTCTGGGGACTTGCACGGGAGACCCGCCAACGCTCCGGCCTGGCAGATTGGGGTCTTGTGGGCAGGCGAAGATGCCGATCCCAGTGGAGCATGCCAGGAGAGGAAGGAAGAAGGAAGATGGACAGACGTTGTGCCAGCCCCTGGCTTCTGCTTGGGACGTGGGGAAGTTGGGGAGGGACTAGGGGTGGGGCCAAGGAGTAAAGGACAACGGGAGGGATAAACCCTTCTGTGAGGGCTGACTTTCAATAGATCGCACTGAAGGAGCTGCTCTGCTAGGTAGGAAACTCTGAACCAGAAGCAGATGGTCTAGGAATGGTTTAGCACCAGATTCCCCACAACCCACCTACCTGTGTTGAGTGAGGAGTGAGCAGGCAGCTGCTTTCTGGCCACCAGGTGCTCCAGGCGGAAGGGCTCTGGTCCCCATGCTGGTGGAACACTTCCTACTCACAGCCTGAGGAGGACGCCAAGTGAGTCTTTCCTGGCGTTTCCAAATCCTTCCACCTGGTGTTCCGTATCCTTCCGCCTGGGAGGGATTCTTAGCGGCATTAAATCATAATCCCATAGACTGTGCTTCGCTTCATTTGCTCCTCAGCCAAGCACATTACACCAAGTGTCTGAACCTTAGGTTTCTCTCCTACTGAGCAGGGTTACCATGGCAACAGCACATCATCAGTAGAATAAAACTGACCTGTCTCACAAGGGTCTACTCCCAGCTCATGTTCCCTATTAGTGGGTGAACAATCCAATGCTTGGTGACTTCTGCTTCACAATGATAGGAAAAGATTGTTTACATTAATTATATTCTTAAGTGTTAAGTGGAAATGAGTTTCAGAAAGTACAAAAGTCAACTGAGCCAATGCTTAGAAACTAACTCACAGGTTACTCGATAGCCTATGATGGGACCTTGTTCAAATTAAGTAGATACATTATAGCCTGAGCCAAACATTTTCACTTTCTCTAGAGTTTAAACTGGTAGTCCTAGGATGTGTTAATGGGAAACACTCATGCAGTGAGTCGTCATGGGGAAATGCCTAAATGAAGATGATCTGATCCAGCTCTACTGTATGTTCTGATCTTCCCATGCCCTGGCTTTGTAATACCTTTTGCTTTTCATGAAATTCAGTGTTTGTCTTTTCCAGGGATCCTGTTCACATGTATCATTACAACAAACTTGCCATTACTTGAGTGAGGGTTATTCCCTGAAACCAAACTGACTGACTAGAACATGCTCACATAACTTGCTTTTGGGTTTGAGAATGAGGACTTTAAGGTAAACTTCACTATCTTTTCACACTTGCCTTTTGCTTTTTACACCCATCTGTCAAGCAAAAGAAAAAATAAGAAATGCTGGAATTTTTGTTTATCTTATTGCAAGGGAATGTTCTCCAGATGAACATACCTTCAGAATTGCTGCATACAGTTGTCTATTGTATGAGCTTAACTGTCTATTTGCATATCTATTTGGATTAACTGAAGTTGAATTTAAAATCCTGTGTTGTAACGATCTGTGTAGGAAGGAAGATGTTAGCACTGTCCTGACAAGAATGAAAGAGGCCCTTGGGCCTATTCAGCAAATAGTATGGTTCAGGGATTGGTTCCTACTTCATGGCATGACCCATGATTTTATTACTGTTTTGTTATTTCTTCTAATGGACAATTAGCATATCTCTTTTTAGTTGTTTCTCTAAGGATAGCATATACATACTTTTTTTTTTAAGGATAGCATATACATTCTTAACTTGTCATTCTATTTAGTATTTAATATCTTATAGCTTAATAATTTACACCTGATCATTTACACTTTCTACTTCCTGTTTAACTTCACATCATTCAATGTACATTTCCAGTTTGCAGATACATAATTACAGCATTATATTTTGAAGACGGACATAAAAACAAAACCAGGAGTGATTAAAGTAGAACTGCTCTGGATTAGTTGGAGGATTAAGAAGTAACCTCATTCACCTAACCCTCCCTTTCTCCTACTCCCAGTAAGGCTACGTGAAACTGCTATCACTCAGTCATCTGTTTCCTTGGCAACTATACGGAAAGATTTCTTCTATCGCTCACAAACAGCATCAAGCCCAAAGATGCCAGAAAGGTTAAAGGCTCTTACCTTGTTTGTACGGCATATTTACCAAAGCAGTATAGTCAACAAGAAACATTTTCAAAACAACACAAAACTCAAACCAAACTGACCTCTATTACAAGGAGAAATGTTTGCTTCCTAACACTGAGATGTCTACTTGCTAACATGCAATCAAATACCAAGCAATGAGTTAAGATTGGATCTCTCTCAAAGGATGTCTCTCAAAGGATGAAATTGCAAAAATAATGCCTATTTCCACCTACAGGGGCTTACGTGGATGACAAGGAACATCTGTTATTTAGCATGAAGCCCCATCATCGGTCAGTACAAGTACACACAACAAAATGAGGAAGTGCTTGGTAAATAAATTTTGACTGACCATACATGACTTTGATTAAATTAATGGAGACGTGTCCTCTGCGTTTCTTAGTTGTAGGTAAATTTCATTAAATTTTGATAATGTTATCATTATCTAACTAACTAGATAAGAAATGTCATTATCTAACTAACATAGATAAGAAATCAAAAAAGTTGACTTTAGGCATTTTAATAACACATAGCAGAAATTTTTATACTAATTCATAGTATTCTTGAATTAGTAACTCTTTAACATACTATTTAGAAATTCATTATATGCTTGGACTATAGAAAACCTACAAAATCAAGGCCCAGTAATTTTCCTAGGGTGGGGTTATCTCTTCTCATTTAATCAATATAAAGGACATCTTTGCTGTATATAAAAAAAATTTATCTACAATCAAAAATGACCTGGAGCTCAATGATGTGTTATAGCTCAGAGTCCGTGAGAATTCCTAAAGGGCATTCTCAGCCCCACATGGTCATGAGGAAAATGTCCCTTTTCCAGCAGATTAATTTTTCAATCCCTTTTTTATTCTCCCCTTTTCATTCTCAACTAACCTAATAATAGCTTTTTGTAGACTTCAAATAATTGCCTCAAGTGAGAAATTTCAAATACTGTCTTAGAAAGAACGCTTGTGCCTCCTACGAGGTTTGAATTTCTAGTTAATTGGAAACTCTGAGGTTAGTCACTCCAGAGCTCAGCATCAGACTGAGACTTCAGGGGATACAGGGCAGTGGCCCAGCTTCCCTTGGGTGCCTGACCCAACCCATGGCTGCCTAAGCACAGATGGCCTTCTGATTGGTTCCGTTAAAGACTGATTTATTTAATCAATGCTCATAGAATAATATTCAGAGCCACAGAGGAAATAAATGAAAAGAAGGCACATCACTGCACTTGATATCATGTGAGAAGATTTTAAAGAAATATATGCCAGTTGTGCAGAATTTGAGCTTCTTTAGGGAGATTGTTTTTGTCTTTCCATATAGTGGTCTGCATTGCAGAATGAGACCACTCTAAGTTAAGATATAAAGAAGAATAATCCTGAATCAGTGACATTTCCAGTGCTTCTAGAGCTTGAACTTCTCGAATGCCCTGCACTCATTGACAGCAAAGAAAAAATCTGATATGTTGAGTGTCAAAGTCCTGTGACAGGTGCTCTTCTGGGGGACTTTACCACTGATGTGTCAGCCTGTGACACGAAAGACAGAAAACTCAGGAGCTGCTTCCCTCCAGAAAAAATCAAAAAATGGTAATATCTTCCTTGATTTTCTGATGTCCCCATATTTTTCTCCCTGGGAAGTTTTGTGTGTGCTTTAATCTGCTGGTTGTCCTCTCCTCCACTCCTATCCACTACCACTTTGTGATGCATTCCATTCATTCTAAAGTCAGAAGATCCCACTATACTGCATTCCCCCTGGGCTGGAATGGTAACTTCCCACTCCTTGGCATGCCACCTCCTCTCCTTGAACGGACCCCAGATATCTCTACTCTTCCAAAGATGCATCTGTTCCAGCTGCCCTGCAAAGTAAATCAGAAAGGTCTCTCATCCCTCCCTGTATAACACTGGGGACTGGGACACCTTACAACCTAGGCATAAATCCTCTCACTGCAGAAAGCTGGCACCCAGAATGAAATAAGGGTATCAGGGATAGATACTGGATTTCTGGAGCTAATTATTCCCCTAATTGGCCAGAATTCCTTTAGAGTGATGTCAGTAAACATATTCTGTAAGTTAAACAGATCTGGTTCCCACGGAGGCAGTATGAATAGTGCGAGGGAACACAGGAGTGGACAGCTAGGAGAATAATTACAAGTGGATGAATTTGTCTTTAGTCCCTTCATCCTTCCAGCACTGCTGTCTTTCTCTGTTGATCAAATTTCTCCCTCTTGCACCTAAAGTCTAAATATCGACCCTCAGTACTCGGGGTCCCTTTAGCCAGCGTGTAAGGGTAACATCCCACAGACACCATTAATGCATTTATTCATTTCAAAAATGTCTTTAAACCACCACTGTGATCAAGGCTTGTCTAGAACACCTCTAAAATCCCCTTTTCACAGCTTTTTCCCTTTGCTGTGATCTACTGCTCCATTGTTCACTTTCCACGATTTCTTCTGTTCTCACACTTATATAAATCTGACTCAGTGTCATAAGACTGTATGAAGTGAAGCCAATACTTTCTATTCCATAAGTAAATGAAAACTCAGGTTTATCCCCTAATGGCTTGATCTAGAATTGAATTGCAAGACTTTATACTAGTGTTTAAAGAAATCCATCACATCTGTGTGAGGTTCTCTAAGATGAGCAGGGTGGGTGGACTCCCTGCTCTGTGATACCGTGCAGATCACATGATACAGTTAACGTCTTCATACACACCAAATGTGGTTGTAGGATAAGAGAGAAAGAGGATTCTTCAGAAATACTATGCTGAAGAAATACAAGAGATTCCACAACTAATCTCACTTAATGTGAAAGCCTGACCTTGTCATGGCCACTGTAGTCAGGTGTCCCAGTGAGCCAAAGTGGAAAAAAAGAAGCAATTTTCAGGGTAGCTTTAAAAATCCAAATAATTAAAATACATAAAAACATCAAAGCTCCACAAAAGAAATAAGTTCAACTTATTATTTTAATTTGCTTTTATAAACATCATGAAAAAGTTTTGCTTTCAATAGCATTTACAAATTTATCCATGCAGGATCCTCAGCAGTAAATCCTCCAGCGGCTTATGCTTCTGCATCACTACATCAAAGTCCTGGAGGCACAGAAAAGTGAACATTACCCTGTTTGTGCAGGCCCACGGGTAACTTAGATTTGGGTAAGATGAGCTCAAGCTTAAATTGATGGGCTTGTTAATGTGATCAGAATTTAAGCTTCTTTTGATTATTTAATTTGGGGTCATAGATCATTTGCAAGGATAGAATGGCCAGAAACAGGTATTCTGAAAAAAAACAGTTTTAAGATTATTTTGTAGTTGGCTTTATTCCTTTGATAACTATGTAAGTTTAAAAAGCTAAAGATCTAATCTGTTCTTAGAAACAATAATTAGTACATACATGTAAACTACAAAAATGTGCAGTATACTTTATATATGTATTTACATGCAATATAATGTGTACGTGCAGTCCAACTATAATAGTTCTACCTAATACAACCAAAAAAGGAGGGGAAAAAATTTTGTAAGTTCAGAAGTCTACTTTGAGTCAGATAGCAGAGTGTCAAACAGAAGCAGAAGACTGGTAAGTTAGTTGAAAATGTCCAAGTCATGCAGTAGTTTTCATAAATAGGACATGACCTACTTTGTAGAACTATAAATTAGGATTCAAAATTATTCTAGGTATAGTATCCCTTCTCATATGTGCTGCTCACCATCCTGGTCCTCTTGGACACCTAAATGAGACTGAGGATAAAAGATATGATTAAGAGAAAACTATAGTGATATTTCACTCTGACCCTTATAGAACAATGAAAGAATAATGCATCCACACCAAAACTATAAGGAGCTTCTTACATGATGGCAAAAGGCCTGTGCATTCTTTAAAAGAAAAATAATGAGATCTCATCAGAGAGTCTGCAGTGACATAAGATAACGTGATCCATGTAGATAGTAGCATCCTTGAAATTCAGCAGCAGCAGCCCAGTGCATCCTGGGTAGGTAGCATGGCACCACTGATGGACAGCAACGTCAGCAACACTTCTGCCAGGCTTCAGTGCTATTGGAAACAGTGAAGTGAAAGAAGGAGATTGTGATTGGAGTTGTCAAGAGCTCTTGTCTGAGGCACAGGTGAGATGTCATGTGGGAAGTTTCAGAATCATCTGAAAGGCCTAATCTGAAGCTAACACAGAACGGGCAGAAAGGAAGTCAAAGAAATGGTGAGTTATGGTTGTTGTTGTTAGATGGGGGTCCGTGTTCTCAAGGAGTTCACAGTCTAGAGGGAAAACTGAGATACATGCTTAACATTAAATGAGAATAAAAGCAAATTTCAGACTATGACATGATGCAAGGAACCCAGTGTTTGGATAGAGAGCTGTGGATTTAGAGGAGAGAGCAGTCAACACATACTTCACAAGAGGGAAGCTGAGGCTGGAAGACCCGTGAGAATTTGGATTAGCTGAATTAAGAAAGAGGACTTTTGAAGTAGAAAACACTGTGAGCACACTCACAGAATAATATAAACCTATCTGGTATCAGAGGCAAACTAAATGATTGAAAGATTAAGGAAAAATGAAGGACTCCAACTGTAAGCATAGGAAAAACAGTCTATAATGCTGTGCACCAAGCAGAGAACTGATTTAGAAAATAACAGTTGAATTTATTTCCTGGCTCAAACACTGTTTCTCAACATGACACTACAAAATCTCCATGAATATCAGTTTTCCCATGAGTAAAATGGACATGAGTACCTGCCAAAATAAATCATAAATGCCCAGGGGGAACAACTTGAAACAGTGATCTAAAAAAGACCCTACATGCAAAAACCTTACTAAAAATTAATATACTGTTAACCTTAAAAGCTATTGGGTGACTATGAAAAAAGAAATAATAATTGAGAAATGTGGAGCTGAGAGAAGGTTTAGAACAACTTTTGAAGATATGTGCTATAATGTTTTTCAAATCTGAATGATTATAAGAATTTCTAAACTATAAGAAGAATCCAGCTGAAATTACATATCATCCATCTATGCGTAGATAAGCCAGATACATTCATTTTTCCAATTAAATCCCCATGGAAAAGGTGTAGGACTCTCTGAAGTGTGTGAAGACTATAACCCAAGATCAATAATAACAAAACAAGATAAAATTTCTAAATTTCTACTGACATCAGTGAGGATAACTTTGAATTATTATAATAATTCAAGCATCCAGGACCCAGCATCCAGGATGACCAGGGAGGGATGATTAGAAGTGATGATGAACTGAAGGAGAGAGGAACAGCCACAGGTGATCTCATTGCTCTGTTGTACTCCACAGACAGACCCTCCACAAGTGGCCTTGAGGAACCACAGCACCATCACCGAGTTTATTCTCACTGGGCTGTCTGATGACCCCCACATCGAGGCTCTGCTCTTTGTGCTCTTCCTGGTGTTTTATATCCTGACCATGATGGGGAACCTGACGATGATGCTGGTGATCAGGGCTGACTCCCACCTCCACAAGCCCATGTACTTCTTTCTGAGTCATCTATCATTCGTGGACCTCTATTTATCTTGTGTCGTTGTGCCTAAGCTACTGAAGGACCTCCTGTCTGAGCAGAAAACCATCTCGGTAGAAGGTTGTCTGGCCCAGATCTTCTTCGTGTTCCTCGGTCCAGGGAATGAAGCTTATCTGCTCTCTGCCATGGCCTATGACCGCTATGCCGCCATCTGCCACCCGCTGGTCTATGGCCAAGTGATGAGCCACCAGCTCTGTGTGAGGCTGGTGGTGATCTCGTGGGGTCTGGCCTCTCTCAATGCAGTCATCATTGAGCTTTTGGCTATTAACCTGGACTTCTGTGATGCTCAAACCATACACCACTACATGTGTGAGCTGCCCTCCCTCTTCCCTCTGTCTTGCTCTGATATCTCCATCAGTATCAGTATCTTGTCCTTATCCACTATATTCCTTGGGTTTGGAAACTTCCTCCCAATCTTCTTCTCCTATGTCCGTATTATACTCAACATCCTGAGCATCAGCTCCACCGCAGGCAGAAGCAAGGCCTTCTCCACCTGCTCCTCCCACCTCGTTGCGGTGATCCTGTTCTTCGGCTCAGGGATGCTTCGCTATCTCATGCCTCCCTCTGGTTCCTCCCTTAATTTACTCTTCTCCATACAGTACAGTGTGATCACACCCCTGCTGAATCCCCTCATCTACAGCCTCAAAAACAAGGAGGTAAAGACAGCTGTGAAAAGGACACTGGGGAAATATTTGCAATATTTCAGGTGGTGAACTAAGTCACATTTACTCAGTATAATTGCGAGAATTATATTCCCTGAATTTAATGCAGATTTGCTGAGTGTGAATTCAGCCTTCTTGGTAATTCAGCTGCTCTCACACTCCGCTTGGAAGATACAAGCTTCTACTGATGGTGTTACATCTCCCTACAGTGAGGCCATCACAAATAAATCGGTCTTCAAGACCTCTTAACTAAAAACAACAACAACAACAACAACAACAACAACAAAAACCCCACAAAGATGGAGATCGAGTTTTATAAATTTTGACAAAAAATAAAGTTGAACTAAGGAAATAATTTTTCTGGTGGGTCACAACAAAATTTCTACATTCTTTGGGTACACCTATCTATTGAACTCTGTGTTCCTTGTTCCCTGACTGCTGCTCTTACTGCTCCTGTGCACTTGCCTCCACATTTTGCAGAGTCTGAACTGAGCCTCTGTTGTTTTCTCAGTGGATGCCTCAACCCTGTGTGCAGCCAACAGACCCAGGAGAGGCTTCTTAGAAGAGGTATTTTACCGGGAACTAAACCGTATTCCTTCCTTCCTTTAGGCCTGAAGGAAGCCCTGAACTGACTACATAGATGACCTAAACAACCATTCCTGGGGTCAACACAGGAGCAGTCTTTTCTTACAAATCACTGCAGCTGTTACCAAATTAAGAGGCTTATAATAATGACATCACTTCTAATAACACTTTAAAATTCTTACAATTTGCTCATAGAATAGCAAATAATGTCCCCTAACTCAACAATCACCTTCATTTACACTCTAACACATACTGAAAGACTTTTAAAACAAGTTAAAACTTTATTTCCCATGTAGATCTAAGTAGATAGGAGACAATTTCCTGAGTTTCTCTTGGACTTAGAATGGCACGGGAGGACAGAAGAAGATTTCAGTGTTTCCGCTAGAGGTGTTGGATATTACCTTATAGTGAGAGCGCTAGTGACCAGCGAAGTGTACCATGAGTGGAATAAGGAGTTGAATCAGAGGATTCAGCGTGGTCAGTATTGCCAACAACTGGATGAGGAAGATTAAAGACACAGATTGCCAGCAGGGAGTGAGACATACCTAAGGCCAAGAAGGGATGGGTCCTTTGTGGAGCAGGAGGCTGGTAGAGGACTAAGGAAGCCACTGATGTGAAGTAGATGTCCCGTCACAAACACCACAGTGGGTGCCGGCACAAAGCATAACATTACCTGTGACAACAGACATGAAGATGAAAATGTGAGTATCTTTAAACCATGTATGACTGAGGAATTATGAAATTTCACTGAGCTCGTAATTAAGTGACTGGAATAAGTTTCTGCATCAGACTTAACTGGTAGCTTATCAATATTGTACTGTAACTTAAAAATTTGCTAAGAGGGTAGATCTTATGTTAAATGTTCTTATCACAATAAAATAAAATAAAGAAGGCTGGATGAAACTTTTGAAGTTGATGAATATGTTTATGGCATTGATTGTCATGATGGCTTCACAAGGGTACACTTATCTCCAAACTCATGAAGTTGTATACATTAAATATGTATGACCTTTTTTTATGTCGGTCATACCTCAATAAAGTGATATTTTTAAGAAAGGATTGTTTATGTCACCAGAGGGAATGAAACCATCCCATTATATGTTAAATCTAAATTTGGCAGTGGAGATTTTAGGCAAATTCACATTTATTTAGATGGACTTGTCAGTAATTTGTCTTGAGAACTGGTTTGAGCTAATTAATCCTGGGCCATCTACCCCCACCGACCAGTTCCTCATGCTATAAAATAGTCTCTCATTCCAGAAATACGTATAAGAAATACCAGTGGCAGCAGTGGTGGGGTGGAAGCCAGATATCAGGGTGCTGAGTAAGTAGGAAGATATAAAATAAAACAGTTAATTTAGATCACACTGTCAAGGAATTTAGTATTAAAAAGAATGAAAGCAAGAAAAAAAAAGAATGAAAGAGGAAAGTAACAATAGATGGTGTCAAGATGAGAAATTTTGTTTCATTTTTTTAATTGAAGTATATTTGATTTTCAGTGGTGTGTTAGTTTTGGGTGTACATCAAAGTGATTCGATTATACGTATACAAATTTTTTTCATATTCTTTTCCATTATGGTTATTACAAGATATTTCATATACTTTCCGGTGCTAAATTTTTGATTTTTTAATAAAAAGATCTGACCATATTTATGTATAAAGAGGGAGAAGTATGAGACTGGTTAAGTCTAATCTCCACTCCTAGACTTGTCATTTGTGACCGAGGGACTGGATTGTTTATACCCAGGTAATGGGCTGATCGGAGAACGGAGGTTGGGCTACTACAATTCAGGTGCACTTAAGCCCAGAAGGTGGGAAGTCATCCCTAAACTCCTTTTTCTCCTTCACTGTTTGGATCTACCAGCTGTTCTTGTTCCTCCTCCCATTCACACTGCACTTGGTGTTGGGTTCAGTATAAACATTTTTCCATAGGTATTAATATGCTATTTCATCCCATCTTTTAAAATAAAATCATTATCCTTTCTCATCTCTGTTGTCCTCGGCCTTATCTCTCTTTTATCTTTAAACTCATGCTCATCTCTTCATAACATACTGATTCACCAACTAGGACTGTCAAGGTACAAAGATGAATGAAGACACAGCTTCTGCTTTCAGGCAGACTGTCTAGTGGAAATAACAGATATGTAAACAGGTAACTGTGTCATAATTGTGGGATTTTTATTTCAGGCTATGTACAAGATGCTTCTAGAGATCAGAAGATGGATACTTAATGCAATCTTGGTGTGGAACATCAGTAGAAATTTATGTAAATCAATGGACTTATTACTAAGGGATATTCCCTGAAGCGGTGCCTCCAGGTCCTTGAGTCTTTATCATCAGTAACTGATGCAGTTTGACAGTATTGATGATCCTTTTCTTTCTCTGGTGACTCTGGTTTTGGATCCTCTAAATGTCACTCCTGGATCCAAAGACAACCCCACCTCAGTCTATTTGCAGTTTCCCCTTCCTTACTATCTCTATAAGCGATACTATTCCACAATTCTGTCCTTGGGAAGCTTCCTTTTCCGTACAGTCTTTCTTGGGATCAGTCTATTCACCACCATGGTTTTAATGACCACTTATATGGTTATGACTCTCTAATCTGTATCTTTTGTCCAAACTAACCTCCTGACCGTAGACCCACACATCCTACCACATGTGACACATATATCTCAAGTGCAGCATATACAAAATAGAGTATGTTTATTCGTACCTTTACATAACAAATATTAAAATACCTACTATGAACCAAGGACTCCATGAAACCTATTCTCCATTATGTCATTCTCATACATTTTTCTCATTGATAAGAGTATAAAATTCTCATAGTCCTGTTGGTTGCGCCTGACTGGCGGCATAAATGAAATTATGAATATCACAAAAACTTACTGCTTGAAAACCATGCTTTGCCTCCAACTGTCTCATCTTCTACGTCACTTTTATTATTTTCATTTAAAATGAAGGGCTAAACCAGATCAAATGTTTTCAAACATATTTCAGCCTTGAATATATTATTTTTTATCTTACATACAAACATAAACAAACAAAAGGACTGTTCTGGATCAGCTGGCGGCTTGAAAAGTTCTAGTGCCACTCACATATGCCCCTCTCTTCCCAGACGACCAAGAAGGCGACACGAAATCACTACTGGTCAACCAGTAAGACGGGTCTGTCTCTCACTCACTCATGTCAAGTCCTAAATGGCCAGAAATGATAACGACTCTTACCTTATTTATACTCATGTTTTCAGATGCAATGCCAGTAAAAGATCAATATTTCCCCAACCCCACAAAAATCATACAAAATTGGCTTTTACTACAAAAGGTAACGTTTGCTTTCTAGAATTAAAATATTTATTTGTTGACGTGCCGTCAGACAGGAAGCAGTCATCTGAGTCTGGATTTAACCTCTCTCAAAGGATGACCGTTAAAGACAATGCCTGCTTTCACCTAGGAGGACTTAAGAGGATGAGCAAGAGCACATCCCGTTCTGGAACCTCTCACATCTCTCTCAGTGCCTGGCACTCACTCTTTACTGAAGAAATGGAGACTAAATAAATGTTTTATTGATGTTTGCATCACGTGGGCTAATTTGAGTAAATCTCCTGTGTTTGTTACATACACATAAATTGCATTAGAGTGTTGGTGACTCTTTTGCCTCAAATAAGGAATAAAAATTTTTGACTTTAGACATTTTATAATCCCATTATAGGATTTATTTAAAATAACTGATTATATACTTGAATCATTACTCTTTAACAAACTCTTTTAAAGTTTCACTATATGCTTACAATGGAAACTCTTAAAGCTCAATAATTTTCTCAAGGTAAGAGTTATCTCCTCTTGTTTAGTTGTTATAATAGACAATCCTGTTGTGAAAATAAGGAAAACTCAAATGTACACTCAAAAAAGACCTGGAGATCAGCACTGTGTCATAGCTCAGCTCCCGTGACAATTCCTTAAGAGCATTCTCAGCTCCATGTTGCCTGAGGAAACTGTCCATTTCTCAGCAAATAAATATTTCTTTAAATCTCTGTATTATTCTCCCTTTCTCCTTTTCTTAGCGCCACCCCAAGCCTAATAAGAATTCTCTTCTAGGTTTTAAATAATTGCCTTACTTCAGAAACTCCAAATACTGCTCTAGAGAGAATCTCTTGTGCCTCCTACTAAGTGCAACCTTCTGGTTAACTGGAAACTGTGTACTTAGTGAGTCCAGAGCTTGGCTTCAGGCTGGGACTTCAGAGAATACAGAGCAGTGGCCCCGCTGCCCCTGGGTGCCCAACGCAGCCCACAGCTGCCTAAGAAAATCACCTCCTGATTGGTTCCATTAGAGTGATTTCCTAAAACCATGCTCTTAAAAGAGTGTTCAGAACCACAGAGGAGACAAAGAGAAGGCACATTACTGCACCTGAGATCATGCGAGAAGCTTTTCACAAAATATTTGCCTGCTGTACAAGTTTTGGGGAAACTGTCCTTGCCTTTCTATACTGGATCCTGAGTTCCAGCATGACCCCACTCTAGGCTTAGTTATTCAGGGGAATATCCTGATACTGCGGCATACCCAGTGCTTCCAGGGCTTGAGCTATTCGAACGTCCTAAATTAGTTGATGGCAAAGAGAAAAAGCTACCTACTCTGTAAAGGGTCAGACTCCTGTGACAGACGTTCTCTTGCAGGGAGACTTTACCTATGACTTGCCTAACCATGATGGCAAGGATGGAACATATGGAGCTGCCTCTTCCCAGAAGAGCCAGGAGAATGGTAATGTCGTCTCTGATTTTCTGGTATTCCACCTATTTTTCCACCTGTAAAGTTCTGTGTGTGTTTTAATTCTGCTGTTTATTCTCTCCCCCACCTCCACCTCCTGCCACTTCATGATCCATTCCATTAGTCCTAAAGCAGGAGGCTCCTGATCCACCCATTCCTCAACCCTAAACTATCCTACTCCTCGGCAGATCATCTCTCCTGGATGAGACTCTGACATCTGTTTCTCCAAATGGTGCATTTATACAACTGCTTTGGACACCTTCTCAGAAAGGTCTTTCTTCCCTCCCTGCTTAACAGCTGAGGAAAATGACACTTTAAAATATGAACATAAATCCTCTTGCTTTAGGATTGCAAAAGATTGCAAAAAGCCAAAGCCTGGAATTGAAATGCGGACATCAGAGATAGATATTGCACTGTTTTGAGGTACTTATTTATCTGCTTGCTCAGTACTCCAGTTAGAAGAACTGCAGTAGATTTTTTTTCTGTTATTAACATCACCCTCATATCTAGTAACCATGGAGACACTGTGCCTAGTGTGAAGGAGCACAGGAGGGGACAGCTCTGACAATCATTTCGAGTGGATGAAGCTTGCCTTTGGTCCTTCCTGCCTCCGGAGCTGATATTCTTCTCCCAAGTTCAGATTCCTCCCCCTGCACCTAGGGTCTGACTGTTACCCCTCAACCCACTCAAGTCACTCTGTCCAGCCTGACCCTCCACACACACCCTTCACTCATTTCTTTATTCCAGAAACATTTTTAAGCAGTCAATGTAAGCAAGGCTCTTTGACAGACACCTAAAGAACCTCTTTATTTTATGCTCTCAAATAGCTGATCCTTGAGTGAGATCAGGTAACTAACATATCTCCATCAGTTCCTTTTAACTTTGGGCTTAATCCTAAATCAGTGAAATAAACCTGTGATTTTCTGTATTAACAGCTGAATTAGAGAAGATATTGAATTTAATGAACCTCCTGAAAACCATAAATTCATAAACATACCCAATAACCTGCTTCATCTCTTTGTAGGAGAAATTGATCCAGGCGTGTCATGGATATGAAGTGTCTGTTGGTAAAATGGTGACAAGGGTGCTTATCTAAAACACTTCTGAAATCCTCATTTTACATCTCCTGCCCCTCCATGATCAACCTCCCTGTCTTTCCCTTTAGTCTTTTCCTGCTCTCACCCAATATTGTAAATCTGGCATCAGTCTTTTATACAGTAGGATTCAATGAAGCCAACATCTTTCCTTCCTAAGAGTGACCGCAAGTGTGACTTATTTTTATGCTTAAAAATGCTTTTATGCTTATGATCTAGAATTCAAATGAAAAGCATTGTCCCTGGTCATGAAAGAAACCTTGGGCATCAGTCTGAGGTGTTATCTAGGAATGGTGAGGGAGAGGGAGGTTCCTTTCTTAGTGATAACTTGAAAATTACACGCAGAGAAGTAGCTGCCGCCTTCATTCATATAAAGTGTGGATGTTGGACAGGACAGAACATGATTCTCTGCAAATACTACAGTTCTTAAGGCCAGGTTCTTAATATGAGAGCTTGAAGCCCCTGTGGACACTGTGGCCAGGTCCCCCTTTGTGAGTGAAAGTGGAGGAATGGAAGCAATTTTCAAGATAGCCGTATCAATAAATATTTTGAAATATCTAAATTTTGGGAAAGACTGGCTTCTGTTCGTCATTTCACTTTGCTGGTAGAGATTCAAGATACTGCTTTCAACAGCATTGACACTTGTATCCATGCAGGATCCTCAAAAGTAATTTCTCCAGCTGGTTCTGCTTCACCAACAGAAGATCAAAGGTAACCTCCTGAAGACACACAAAGGTGAACATTGCCCTGTTTTTCCTGGCACATAGGTTTGTTAAAGAAATCAGAATTTAAGCTTCACTTGATATAAGTTCTCTTGATATAAGCTTCTCTTGATATAAGTTCTTTTGATATGTTTGTTAAAGAAATCAGAATTTAAGCTTCTCTTGATGTAAGTTCTTGATATAAGTTCCATCTCTTGATGATAGATTGTTGGCAAGCTGTATAGGTCAGAAACAGAGCTCTCTGAATCAGCAAGACGGTATAATTTTGTGAGGACAGAAGCCTCTCATGGGATCAGATTGTGGACTGATGGACAAAAACAGAATACTGGCCAATTAGCCCCAAAATGTCCAAGTGAGGCAGGAACCATCACATAAGACAGTGACTTACCACAAAGTCCTAGAAATTAGGGTTCAAAGTGATTCTTAGTATCGGCACTAATATAAACTACTCACCAGTGATCCTCTTGGACACAAAGCTGATACCTAGAGTAAGAGGGTGAAAAAGAAGTTTAAAAGAAAACTGTAAGAATCTTTTCACTCTGACCCTCCTGGGGCAACAGAGTATCCATACCATGAATGCAAGAGCTTCTTGTAATGGTGGCAAATGTGCTAGTGGATTATACAAAAAAGAGAGGGCATCAAAGGATGTTGCAAGGACATGAGACAGCACATTCAGCAGCAGTAGCCCCTATGCAACATAGGCAGGCAGCATGGCATCGCTGGTGGACAATAACATCAGTAACGTTTCTGCCAGGCAGTAGTACAACTGGGGCCACTGGAATGAAGGGATGAGACTTTGCTTAGAGGAGTCAGGAGGGCTTGTCTGAGGCACAAATGAGATGCCATAGAGAGATCATTCCAAGATAATCTAAGAGGAATTTGAGAGGTGATCAGAAGCTCATGGGTGGGGACAGAGTGGATGGGGACAGAGCCAGAGAAATGCTGATTTATCATTGTTGTTGTTAAGTTATAGCCCTTATTATCAAGGAACTCACAATCCAGGGAGGAAAACCAAGATGTATATTTAACATGAGAAAAGAAACAGAATTTAGACTATGACATAAGGCAGCTGAGACCAAGGGGTCCAGTGATTTCAACAGAGAGCTGTGGGTTAAAGGGTAGAGCAGGCAAGACAGGCTCTAAGGAAATAAGTCGGTTTATAGGGCACATTGGAAGGGCCAGGAGAATTTGAATCAGTGGAATTAGGAGGACATTTGAAAGAAGAAGAATAGAAATAGACCTTTCTGTATTGAAAGCAGCCAAAATGGCTAAAAGGTTAAGGGGCAGATGAGGAAGTGCTCTTAATGTCAGAGTAAGAAAAGTGTTCCTTATTCCTGGGGACTAAGCCTAGATATTGGGCTGATAATGTTAGAACATAATGTGGTTTATTTCCTGTTTCTTCTACTTGTCAACATGACATTGCCAAATATTCTTTAGTAGCAGACTTCTCCTGGGTAAATGGGGATAAAATTCCCTGTCCCAAGGATAATAATTCCCTGTCAAAACTCACAGCATTGCCTTGAAACAATTAAGATAATTAATAAAGTTCTCTGTATTTAATACAATCCTATTAAACTGAAATGTGCTATTTATGAAGGACGGAGCAGGGCACATCATGACTTTCATTGGCCCCAGGCACTTATGCCACTGTAGTCCCCTCCTTGATAAAATATATTAAAATTTATGCTTTATGATCACAGTTATAGAGAGAAATAGAATCCAGGCTGCATTTTTTTCCTTCTGATCTTTAAAAAAACAAAACAAAACATTTCCATCAGCCGTAAAAGAATTGTGGCCCTTGGCACTGTACCTACTGCTCCAACTGGATGTCAATCCTATTAAGATTTTGAACAACAACAAAAAAATATGATTGGGAAACTGAAGAGAGAAGAGAAGGTTTAGATTTGTGCTAGAACTTGTGCTAGAAATTTTAGAATTTCTAAAGGATAGGAAGGACGGAGTGAAATCTAAATACTGTGAAGGTAGAGGTAAGCCAGAGATACTCATTTTCCCAGTAAATGCCTATGGAAGAAGAATGGGATTCTCTGAAGTATGTGAAGACTGGGACCCAAGATCAGTGACCACAAAACAGGATGAAAACACTGAGATACAGTTAGGGCAGCTTTGAGATGTCTGAGTGCAGAGTCTAAGCAGAGCAGGGAAGGATGTGTGAGAAGAGGGGTGAAGCTCTGGAGGAGACAGACGCTCTCATCCCTCTTTCTATTTCACTCCAAAGAAAGGTCCTCCACAAATGGCCTTGAGGAACCACAGCACCATCACTGAGTTTATTCTCACTGGGCTGTCTGATGACCCCCACATCGAGGCTCTGCTCTTTGTGCTCTTCCTGGGGATCTACCTCCTGACCATGATGGGGAACCTGATGATGCTGCTGGTGATCAGGACTGACTCCCACCTCCACACGCCCATGTACTTCTTCTTAAGTAACCTCTCATTCCTAGACCTCTGCTTCTCTTCTGTCACTGTGCCCAAGCTACTGAAGGACCTCCTGTCTGAGAAGAAAACCATCCCTGTTGAGGGCTGCCTGACTCAAGTCTTCTTTGTGTTTATCACTGCAGGGACCGAAGCCTTTCTGCTCTCAGTGATGGCCTATGACCGCTATGTCGCCATCTGCCATCCACTGTTTTATAGCCAAGTGATGAGCAGCCAGTTCTGCATAAAGCTTGTACTGGCCTCCTGGGGTCTGGCCTCTTTCAATTCAGTCATCATTGTGCTTTTGGCTATTAACCTGGACTTTTGTGAGGCTCAAATCATACACCACTACACATGTGAACTGCCCTCCCTCTTCCCTCTGTCTTGCTCTGATATCTCTGTCAGTATTGACATCTTGATCTGCTTAATCTTACTGCATGGTTTTGGAACGTTCCTCCCAGTCTTCTTCTCTTATGTTCGCATTGTCTCCACCATCCTGAGCATCAGCTCCACTACAGGCAGAAGCAAGGCCTTCTCCACCTGCTCCTCCCATCTCATTGCGGTGATCCTGTTCTTTGGCTCAGGTTTTGTTCGCTATCTCATGCCTTCCTCTGGTTCCTCCCTGGATTTGCTCTCCTCCTTGCAGTATAGTGCGGTCACACCCATGCTGAACCCCCTCATCTACAGCCTCAAGAACATGGAGGTGAAGGCAGCTGTGAAAAGGGTGTGGGAGAAATACCTGCAATATTTTAGGTAGTGAACAAGGACACAGAATAAGAGCAAATGAGTTTGTGTTGCCAAGTGCTTGGACTTAAGGTAGAATTCTAGACCACTAACTTTAAGGGAGCCCTGTACCACCCTCTCCCTGGCTATCTTGAGAATGAAAAATAAAATACAAGAAATTATATCTTGTTTATGGCTGTAGATCTGTGCTCTATTTTTCCTCCTACTCTCTCACACCACCACCTCCACTTTCTTTCTGGAACTCAGACGTTTTGCATTTCCTGAATTAATCATTTATGTATCTTGTCACTCATTTTTTGTCTTATTGATTGACTTTGGTAAAGATTTTATTCAATTTGTTGTTCTCTGTGGTATTTAATTTTATTTATTCTTTATAATGTTAAAGTTTTAAATACATATTTATAAGTTTAAACCTTAAGAACAAAATATGTTGGCACCTCCCATGAAAGATTATAGATTTATTTTACTTTAACAAACTCTCTCTTCTCTCTGCCACGTCCCTTCCTCCCTTTTTTTCTACCTTCTGTAATTTTTTTCCTGGTAATCTTCCACAAATTATTCTATTTACATTTTGTGACATTCAAATCAAGTATATTATGGATTTTAATTATAATTTCTATGGTCATTTGGGCTCATTCTAATTTGAGCTTATTTGATATTCACTGGTATTCCTTTAATAGCACGTTCCTCCGTTTTTTCTTTTCCACAGTAGAGCATAATGGTTAGATGCATAGTCTTACACGGCCAGTTGCCTGTATTCCTACCCTCACTGCCTGATAAGCTTTATGACGCTGGTAAATTACTTCATTTCTCTGTCTCAGTTTCCTAGGTGTAAAATTGGGGTAATAACAGTGCCTACGTTACAGAGGTATTGTGAGAATTAAATGAAATGAACACACAGAGCCCTGGAACACGAATACTCACCACCTGAGTGTTACTCATCAGTTATTCATGAGTTCTTTATTTCATTCTGCTTTTATTTTTTTGTAATGTGCACTTATCCAGATTTTTTTAAGAAATAGACATTATGAAATATTCTAAGACCTCGTATATCTGTGAACCTCTTTATTTTGACCTACATATGAATAAAAGGTGGCCTAATTGTAGAATTTGGGGATTCTTATCTTTTTACCTCTGTATAGATTATACGTTGTCATATTGTAGCTAATATTCTTCGGAAGAGTAAAGGTAGCAGGACATTTTTGTCACAAACAAAAGAAAGAAAACAAAATAGTGCCAAGAGAGCACAAAAACTTTTTTTTAAGTTTTAAAAATGATAACATCACAGAAAAATTCAAGAAGCACATATTATAACAATAACAGAAATATAAATTCATCAAATAAAAGGAAAAGACTTTAAGAGTGGGTCAAAAAAGTTACATGATATATATACACAATAAAGACTTCAAACAAAGTGACTCATGAAGGTTGACAGTTTTTTTAGTTGTTCAAAGATCTATTTATTTATTTATAATGGAGGTACTGGGGATTGAACCCAGGACCTCTTGCATGCTAAGCAAGCACTCAACCACTGAGCTATACCCTCTCCCACAAAAATATTTTAAAATAAATACAACTACAAAAATTTTTCATTTATTATGCAATATAAAAAGAGGTGAAACTGACATCAAAAACATAAAAGGGGAAAGTGAAAGGGTAGAGATTTTGCATGTAATTGAAGTTAAGTTGTTATCAGCCCAGATGAAACTCTTATGAGATGTCTAAGTTTCACAGTAACCACAAAGCAAAAACCTACAGTATATACACAAAAGTTAAAGAGAAGGGAATCAAAACGTATCGATATAGAAAATCATCAGGTCACAAAAGAAGACAGCAAGAGAGGAGGAAAGAACAAAGAAACTACAAATAGCATTAGCAATTCCTTGCCTATCAATAATTACTCTGTATGTAAACGGATTGAATTCTCCAACAAGAGGCATAGAGTGGCAGAATGGATTTAAAAAAAAAAAGATAAATAAGTTCTGGAGATCTAATGAACAGCAATGTGAATATAGTTAATCATAGTGTGTTACATACTTGAGATTTACTAAGAGGGTGGTTCTTAACTGTTTTCACCACAGAAAAAAAAATGAGTGTGGGAAGAGACAGGAAATAGGAGAGAGAATCCCTTGCTCATCTCTGGCCCAATATATCGCTCTGTGTGTGGTATCAGTGGTTAGGGAAGAGAATTCGGTGAGCGTTTCAGAAGAGTCAGGCTTTTCTGCTTAACTCTGATTTCTTATACTAGATCCAACTCAAGTGGTTGGAATTAATTAATTTAGGTGTCAGTTCCCTCTACCCAGAAAGTATCCATCAACCCCCAAAAGGAAGGAGTACCATAGGGAGGCTAAGATAACATGATTAGCAATGGTGAGATTTCTCCTGTGTCCACCATTCCTAAGCCTTGGACTGGCCTCTGGTCCCATTCAGATTGGTCCCTAGAGAGTACATGAAAAAAGAACAAAGAGGTGGACTTGGGCAGGAAAATGTACATAGCTGAACAAACATGTCAAAAACCTGTTCTCTCCCCGACCATTGTAAAATTATTTGGAATCCAGAAAAATGGTAACCCTTTGAAAATTCTCCCACAAAATATGGTACAACGACCACAAACTAAAAATGGCAGGAAAAACTGTGTAGGTTTAAGTAGTGAGAGGTCACCTTGAGTTTCCCTTAGCCTTAGAATGACATAGGAAGGCAGTGACTGTACTAGTGGAACAAGGATATTTGCTTCAGTGAGCGAGCCAGCGACCTGCAAAGGGTCTAACGGCTGGAAA
This sequence comes from Camelus bactrianus, assembly GCF_048773025.1. Taxonomy (NCBI): domain Eukaryota; kingdom Metazoa; phylum Chordata; class Mammalia; order Artiodactyla; family Camelidae; genus Camelus; species Camelus bactrianus. Next base: position 17,546,933 of record NC_133550.1, on the reverse strand, counting down.
AAAGAAGTTGAATTAGAAGATGTGCCATGGACAGTCTTGCCAGTAACCGAATGTCACGATAGATTACCAGGGAGGGCCGTACATAAGCACCAGAGGTGGTGAGTTACATGTGGAGCAGGAGACAGCATAGGACCAAGCCAGGCCACCGTTAAAAAGTAGTCACCTCTGGAATCCTCATATACTGTTGGTAGGAATGTCAATTCTTACAGCCACTGTGGGAAACAGTATGGAAGTTTCCCAAAAAATTAAAACTAGAACTACCGTATGACCCAGCATTTCCACTCCTGGGTATATATCCAGAAAAAAATAACCACTAATTAGAAAAGACACCTGCACCCCAATGTTCATAGCAGCATTATTTACAATTGCCAAGACGTGGAATTAGCCTAAACTTTTTTACTAAAATAAGAGACATAGCTGCACGGTACTGATCCCTGATCAAGGTATGAAAGGTACTGGTTAATAGTATTACTTTGTATCCATAGGTTCAAGGTGAGTTCTAAGGTAGTATATCCCAATGTGTCAGCCTTGTTTATCGATAACAATGAGATTCATGATTTGCATCTGGTCTCAGTAAGACCTCACAGAAGCCTGTGCTGTTGGGGCTGGCTACTTAGCAAGAATGTGCCTATGTGATCAATAGCACATAAGATCAGTCTAGACTCCTTTTGGGCTCCCGGGCCCCAAAGTGTCCCATGCACCCATCAGTGATTCCAGATCTGTGAAAGAAGTGTCTCCTGGCCTGGCCTTGCAAAGAGAGGACATTTAGAGCTCGTGCTAGGTCTCTGGATGCCTTGCTAGGGGGCAGACTTTGGCTGTAAGGTTTATCCTTACTTGATGCTATTGCTATGTTGTATCTTTTTCCTGCAATAATCATAGATTTATAAGCATTGTTATTTGGGACCCTGTGAGTATCCATTAATGATCAAACACTGTCTAACTGCTGCCATTAGTTCAGTTAGGATCAGAAACCCATCCACCCCCACCTCATCTGACTAAGGCATTATTTAAATAGAAAAAATACGATTCTGATAAAAGGGGTGAAAATGAGTCATTGATGCCAGACGGTTGCCGTGTCACCCTTGGTTTGAAGTAGCACATGCTCTGAAATCAGTTACTGATAGTAACACCTTCTAGTGGAATCTGAAAATGATAAAACCTAAGTCTTGAAGTCTAGCAAAATGGATTAGCAGGAAACTTCAAGCACACGGCAGTTCCTCTAAAATTCAGTTCCGTGGTTTCTGCACTCAATGTTCACAAAAATAAAGCTCAGAATCTCCTTTGGTTGAGCTTCGCTCTCTCTGGCCAGGAAACGGAGTTCCAGCTGAGGGAACCTGGGCAACCGTACCCATAACTGGCTACACCTGCAAGACGAATTACAAATAAAAAGGTAATTCAAGTGGGACCAGCTGACAATGGAGGGCAAGAAGCCACGAAGGTAAGGGATTGCTGAGTGAAAGCACTGAGACATTTTGTCGTGTATTAAAAGCAGCTCCCTGATGAGCCCTTGTTGAAATGGCTACTGAGAATTTTAGGCCCAGGTTCAACGTCCCTGTCCTTGAATACTGCTGAGCAGAAGAGAACATTTACTTGCTCCTGAGGGAATGTTTGGGCTCACCTTGGCTCTTTAAATGGCTGCTACTACTGCAAGGATGCTTCATGGGGCAGCTGCTAGTTTACTAGACGGAATCAAGGGAGTGATCTGTCATAAACATTCGAGAAGTCTGAGCCCCTGATTCTGATGTGTTTCATGCACAAGTTGATGGTTTCTAATCAAGAGAAAGTGTTACAAAATTGAGATGTGTGGACCCTGCTCGGTCTCTAGCCCAGCCAAGGTTCTCTGCCTGGGTGGGAGGTGATTCTTTTTCTGTTCGGATTCAAGTAGACGAATAATGAAACTGAAGCTGAGATCAACACAGCACAAGCTTTATTCAGTGGCCAAAGAATGGGGAAGCAGGAACTAAGTTCACAAATCAACTTCTCGCCCACCTGGTGAGGGTGATTTAATTTTAAAGAGTAGAGATAAAGGGAGGAGGAGTGAGGCTAAGGATGGGGGGGGCATATGCATTAATCTCCTGGGGAAAGGGCAGGTCTTTTTCCAGGGAGTGGGTGCCACCACTTTTTTTGTATCCATATTTTGTTCCTTAATGTCCAGTCCTGGCCACTGGTAGTTGTGTCATATAATATGCTAATGTAGTAAAATCAACATATAATGAGACTCAGGGTCTGTTGGAGGTCAGATTCATCACCATCTTGGTCTCAGCTGGTTGTGTGTGTGTGTGTGTGTGTGTGTGTGTCTTCCTTTCTTATCTCTGGACACTTTAACTTGAAGATTTATGTTCACTCCTGCTAAACGTGGGGGGTTGGCAGGTTTTGAGCAAGGGCCTGGAGCAGCTCTAACAATAAAAGCACATGCTGGTAAGACCCTGCAGAGAGAGGACAAATGACTCCCTCCAGTCCTCTCTGGACTCCTTGCTGTGAGGCAGGCTTTGGCTGTGGTGTGTATCCTTATTTTAATGCTGTTGCTATGTTACATCTTTTTCATACAAATTATAGACTTATACGAATTGCCATTTTGGATCCTTTGAGTCTTTATCATTGGAAACATATCTAACTCTCCCCATTAGTACAAAAAAAAAAACCTCTTTCCTTCAGGGAGTTAGTTTATGGGAGCTAAACAGTCATAGGAAGGGAGGAGCCAGGATATATAGGCGTTTTGCAAGAACAAACCAGGTTGTTGAACATCCAAAGATTTCTGCTAATTAAAGAAAAAATACATATCTCAAGTTAGTGAACTTAGCACAAGTTAGTGTTTTAGTTTTCTGCAGGTAAATACCCAGAAGTGGAGTTGCTGGACCATATGATAGTTCTGTTTTTATATTTTTGAGAAATATGCATCCAGGTTTCCATAGTGCCTGAACCAATCTGTGTTCCCAAGGGGGTTCCCTTTTGTCCACATCCTGGCCAATACTTGTTATCTTTTTGATAATGGCCATTTTAACATGTGGGAGGTAATATTTCGTGATTTTAATTTGCATTTCCTAATGATTAGTGATGTTGATCATCTTTTCATGTACCTCTTGGCTATGTGTATGTTTTCTTTGAAAAATTGTCTCTTCACATCTTCTGTCCATTTTTTAATCAGGTTTTTTCATTGTTTTTTGTTCATCTGTTTGTTTTGCTATTTAGTTGTATGAATTCTTTACATATTTTGGATATTAACTCCTTATCAGATATATAATTTGCAAATATTTTCTCCCATTCTGTAGGTTGCCTTTTCATTTTGTTGATGATTTCTAGAAGCCCTGTCTTTAAGACTGGGCATAAAGTAACCTTGCCAACTACACCCCTACTGTTTAATTTTATTGTTATTGTTGCTGCATTATAGTATTGTCATCTACATAAGAAAATCATTATTATCACCCTGTTACCTGATGGTATAAACATTACTTAGAAAACCCAACAAAATTAACCACTGGAACCAAAAAGCAAGTTTAGTTACAAGATCAAATTACCAAAATCAATAGAATGTATTTACACCAAAAATAACCAATTAAAAAATAAAATCAACAATAAAATACTATTAACAAAAGCAACAAAAGTTATTAAGTTTCTAGTATTTAACCTAATGTAGAATACCGAAGACTTTCTATGGAGAAAAATGTTCATATTCTAATAAAAGACATTGAAAATTCTTTGACTAAATGGAGAAACACTCCATGCTTTGGATGGGATCATTAACTACTAAAAATATTTCAGATTTTCTTCCATTTTAACCTATAACCTTAACATGAAACCAATTAAAATTCCTATTAGATTGTTTAAGAATCTCAATAAACTTACTCTAATATTCATATGGAAGAATAAAGATTTGTGAATATCCAAGTCAATCTCTTAAAAAGAAAAGAAAGAAGGGAAGATAACTGCCTTCCTAGATATTAGGCAATATTACAAGGACACAGTAAGAAAAAGAGTGAGGTGGACAAACAAACCAATGACAGCCCAGTGAGAAATTTACGTATGTATAGGAAATTAACATTTGCTCAAGTTGCCACAAAAATCAATGGGAAATATGTAGATTATATAAAGGGAAAGCTGATATTATATGAAGAAATTCAAATTGGATCCCTATCTAACACTACCTCTACATTTATACAGTAAACCTAAATGTCAAAGATAAAGCTATAAAGTTAGTATAAGAAAAAGTAGAATATCTTTGTGAGTTAGTATGGCAAAGGACTTCTCAGACTAAATGTTAACAGCACAAACGATAAGGCAAAAAATAATAATAATTTTGGATACATCAATTTAAAAGGTTAGGGGCAATGAGGAACACCCCGGACAAAGATAATAGAAACATGATAGAAGAGATTTGTAGTATGTAAAACTGACAAGAGATCAGTTCTAGACTATACAAGCAAGTCCTTCAAAACAACAAGGAAGAAAAACCCAGTAGGGAAAACAAAGTATGTGAAACAGTATATTCCTTCTATAAGAGGGAAACGCATATGACTAAAGAATGTATGAAGAGATGCTTAAACTCATTAGCAATTAAAATAGCAAGGAGAAGGCACTTCACATCTGATAGACTACCAAATATCAGTTGGTTGGCTAGTGTTTAGTGATAGAGAAACACTCAAGCATTACAGTGAAAGCTGGTGCAACCACAGCAGTGCAGGATCAATACTTGATCAAATTATGTCTAATGTCTACTATGACTCAGGTATTGTTCAACTGGCTAAAATTCTCTAATTACTATTATGTAAGTTCCTAAGGAAACAGGTATTAAGTGTTTATTGCAGACAACCCCCTCCAACTTTCAACGTTCCACACTCCCCACCTAGAACTTTCTCGGCTTCCTTTTCTCCCTCCCCGCCTCCTCCCCACCAAGTATAGCATCCAACGAGTGGCCTGAGCAGGCAGCAGAGTTTTCTAAGAAATAATTTCACCAAGATGTCCAGTGATAGGCAGATGTCTGAGAATGAGAGCCCCAGACCAACAGTGGTAATTCAGATGTGGATGGTCAAGACCCAGCCACTCCAAAGCCTAAGGAATAAGCAAGAAAACTTTCTGCCTCCCAGCTGAAGAAAAGCACCAAACTCTCTAGCAAAACCACTGCTAAATTATCCACCAGTGCTCAAAGAATTCAGGAGGAGCTAGATGAAGTAAGCCTGGATTCTCCCCACCTAACTGCAATGCTGGCCAAGGGAGAACATTGATGAATCGAGATTGACTACACTTAGTCCACCACGTTCTGTATATGAAGGTTGTGTGTTTTTTTCTGTATATCACAATTTCATCTTATTGTCCACACCAAAGTTTACTTTCTGCAACAGAATCTATCACTGCAACATTAACAGTCTGGGAGTGATCCATCTGGACATCCTTAAGGACAACTGGAGTACCTCTGACTATTTCAAAGGTTTTGCTGTCAGTTTGTTCTCTTTTGACAGACTGCAACCCTGTGGATCCTCTGCTTGGATGCAAAGCCATTCTGTATTTGATCAACAGAGCAGAAAATGACAGGATAGCTGGACAGTGGAGCAAGAGATATACAACACAATTCATGTAATTTGTATACAATATAAAGGAGCAGAAGGCATCTTCTCACTATGCTGCAAATCTTTTTTTATTTAATTCTTATTTTTTGTTGAAGTGCAGTTGATTTACAATTTTAGTTTCATGTGTACAGTGAAGTGACTTAGTTACACATATACATAAGCATTTTTTTCAGAGTCTTTTCCTTTATAGCTCATTACAGGAAATTGAGTATAGTTCCCTGTGCTATACAGTAGGTCCTTGCTGTTTATCTGTTTTATACATAGTAATGTGTATCTGTTAATCTCAAACTCCTAATCTATCCCTCTCCCCGCTCTCCCCACTGGTAACAACAGTTTGTTTTCTGTGTCCATGAGTCTATTTCTGGTTTGCAAATAAAATCTGTATTTTTTTTAGATTCCACATATACGCAGCATCATATGATATGTGTCTTTCTCTGTCTGACTTACTTCACTTAATATGATAATCCCTAAGTCCATCCATGGTGCTACAAATGGCATTATGTCACTTTTTTTATATATAGTGTATATATCACATCTTCTTTGTCCATTCATCTGTCGATGGACATTTAGGTTGTTTCCATGTCTTGGCTATTAAAAATAGTGCTTCTATGAACACCGGGGTGCAGGTATCTTTTTGAATTAGAGTTCCCTCTGGATATTCACCCAGGAGTGGGATTGCTGGATCATAGGGTAGGTCTGTTTTTAGTTTTTTAAGGAAGCTCCAGACTGTTTTCCATAGTTGCTGCACCAATTTACATTCCCACCAATAGTGTAGAAGGATTCCTTTTTCTCCACACCCTCTCCAGTGCTTATTATTTGTAGACTTTTTCATGATGGCCATTCTGACTGGTGTGAGGGGATACCTCATCATAGTTTTGATTTGCAGTTCTCTAACAATTAGCAATATTGTATGCTGCAAATCTTTATAGCCTTTACAGTACCAACTTCTGTGCATATGTTACACTGCTTCTACTGTCTGCTTTTGTCCTTTGGAGATTGGGTGACTCCCCAAAAATGTAAATGCTATCAAGAGTAGAGCTTTGTAGCTGTGGATTACTGATGTTTAAAACATCTACTTAAATGCAAGTCTTATTTCTTTGGTATATCAAAATGTATTTTATGATGTATGAAAAATTATGGTCCTGAAGTCTATGAAATATTATAGCTTATTTGAGCCTAATTCATTATCCGTATGAAGTTATAAACGTAACCATAGATGACTAGGAATTATGTAATTTATATTAAACACAGATCTATTTCTGAGTATGTAATTCATGCTTTTGCAAAAAAAAGTTTTACTTTTCACCTTTTTCAGTTTGTAATGAGATTTCCTTTTACCCCTTGTAACAGAGAACACCTGATGTATCCTCTCAAACATAATAGACATGCTTCTGAAGGCACGGAAAAAAACATGTTTCTTGCAACATTATTTTTGGTGGTGGGAAGTTGGAGACAATTGGGGTTAGGAAATCTGTCTTAGGAAGACAAAGGCTAAGCTGTTATAGAAGAGATCCCAAAATAAAGTGAATCAAATACAATAAAAGATTATTTTTCTCTTAAGTCCAGAGATATATGGATGGTCCAGAGTGAAAGGACCAAGCTCCTTCTATATTGTTGCTTTGTTAACTCCTAGGAATTTATTCAATCAACCACCATTCAATCCTCTTCCATGGCAAAGACTGATAATTGCTCTTCAATATCTATCCTTCCCTTGTACCTTTCAGTACTCCTGAAGTACATGGGGGTGGGAGTCAGTCCTGACTTCTTTCCAAGTGGAAGACTATATCCCTCCTTAAGTGTTTCACCCAGATCTCCTTGGTGATCTTTTCTGGGGCCACTGAAGCTTGTCTCCTTTCAGTCATGACCTATGACCGGTTCCAGGCTGTGTGCCACCCACTGTTGTATGTGGTGGCTATGAATAGGAAAGTGTGTACCAGCCTGGTGGCAGCATCCTGGGCCATTGGAATGGGGACCGGACTGGTTAACACCATCCTCCTGGCCCAGCATCACTTCTGTGGCCCCAACCTCATACGCAGTTTTGCCTGCGAGCTTCCCCCTGTGCTCCTGTTGGCCTGTTCTGACCCTTCCATTAGCATTGCCTCCATCCTGACCACCATGGTGGTCCTGGGCCTTGGCACCCTTGTCCTGTTGCTGGGTTCCTACAACCGTATCATCATGACAGCTCTGGGCATCAACTCTGCCATGGGTCGGAGCAAGATCTTCTCTACCTGCTCATCTCATTTTCTCGTGGTCACCATCTTTTATGGATCGGGAGTTTTCAGGTATGTCACTACTATACCTCCTGAGTGGAAATGTAGGCATTTCTCACTCTAAAGTAGCCTCGGTCTATAGAACAGAGCATTGCAAAGTAGTAGGAAAAGAACTGTATGGAATTCAGAAGGCCTGGGTTCTAGCTCTGGCTCTGCTGTGGACTACATGTGTGAATTAGAAAAATAAAATCCATTTTCTTTCCTCAGTTGTCTAACTCTGAAAATAAGCTTATACAAGAACTAAAGATTTTCCTACTTCCATTAACCTATGATTTGGGAGTTCTCATAAGGAAATCAGAGAGCCTTTGGTGGAGTTTTATTCAGTGCTAGACAAAAATCAAAACATATCATCCTTGAAATAGATGCCTCTTTTCCTTCCTCCTGGAAGGTGATGTTTCCAGGCTTATTTGTGCTGTAACTTTTCTTTAGGTACCTACTATACGACAGCTGCTTTATACAAACAAGCTCAATTTTAGTATGTAGCACAATTTAAGAGAAATATTATTAACCCCATTGTCAGGTAAGAAATCTCAGTTTCAGGGGTAACCAGGTACTTTCTCAAAGCTCCTGAACAAGCCAGTAATGCAGCCGTAAGAGAAACCAAATCTCACTGACTTCGCATCTCATGCTCTTTCCTACCATGTTTCTCTCAGACATAAACAGCTCCAGCTGACGAGTCTTCACTTACCAGGAGATAGAATGGGTAACAGTCTGTGCTCTCTACTAGTGAACTAACTAGAGATGGATTTGCACAAAGTGCTCTATGTTTTTCTCACCTACTTGTTACTTGGAGAGAAGTCAGGGGTGGAAAAAGATAAGGAATGGTCCAGGAGAGCTCACTTGAGGCTGTCTTTTAACCAAGCACACCAGAACCCACAAAGAACATTCCAATGATGATGGCACCGTCTCACACACACACACACACACACACAGATTAATGCCTCTTTGGGAAATACTCCCAGTGACACTTAACAAGATGTTTCCAAAAATGGAATCTTATTATTTTGGATTCATGTCTCATGCTAAACACATTTTTATCTTTCATTTTATTTTCCAAGCTTGGCTTCTTTTCAAAGCCAAGGGGAAAAAAAATGCACCTAAAAGAACAAATGTCTGTTCCACTAAGTACCGTAAACATAATGTGCTGTGATTATGGGGTAATTCCCAGACCATAAACATTAGGAAAAATGATAGCATTCTTAGACTAGTGTACAGTTTTGTAAGAAACAGTCATCAATAAATGAGAACATATAGTTGTATATATAGAAAAAAGAAGAGAAAAATGTCTTCGTATGATCATCATCACTATTAAGGAAAGATGCTTTGAAAAGTATGAAGTTCCCCAGAAATGCATGAGATCATTTTTAGCTCTAATTTATCCTGCAGCACTTGATATGCTGCAGAACTAACTCCCTTTTTCCTCGGGGCAGCTCCTATAACGTTCTGCACAAGATCGCTCATATATGAAGGCGTCTACAGGCAGATATGACTGACTTCTCACCGATAATTCAGTCATTGCTAGACGCTTCTACCAGTGACGGTTGACTCAGCTCAGAGGACCCTCTTTGCAGAGTCTCCGGGATGGGATGGACCATGTCTGCCAATAGCATTGTGTCCATTGTCCTGAGCTCAGTTCACTCGTTTGTGCAATTCCCTTCAAGGTACATGACTCCAGCTTCCGGCTCAGCCCTGGAGCAAGTGCTGTCCGTGCAGTACAGTGTGGTGACCCCGCTGCTAAACCCCCTCATCTACAGTCTGAAGAACCAGGAGGTGAAGGCAGCTCTGAGGAGAATGCTGGCCAGGAAGCCCAGGCTCACCTTCTAAGCCAGGCTCCACTGCCTCCTCATAACTGGAGGAAAAGTTGTGGGAAGAGGAGACAGAAAGAGCTATCATCGCTAAGCTATCTCAGCGTTCATTTTTTTCCAAAACAGAAGCCTTAGTTCCTCTGACACCAGTGCCCTCCTCCAGTCAAGCAAGATGGGAGAACCTCCACAGAACTGAAGGCACCATCCATGGGGGCCCAGTTACCACACAAGAAAATCCTCAAAAAATCAATATGGAAGAGCTTCAAAAAACTGAAAGTTGAAACATCACATGATCCAGCAATTCCACTTCTGGAATTGAAAAGGAAATGAGAATGCTGACTCAAAAAGTTATCTGCTATGGAGGACAAACTAGTCGTTACCAGTGGGGAGAGGGAAGGGAGAGGTCCAAACTATTAGGTATGAAATAAGCTACAAGGATATATTGTACAACACAGGGAATATAGCCAATATTTTATAATAGCTATAAAAGGAGTATAACCTTTAAAAATTGTGCATCATTGTATTGTACACCTGTAACTTAAATAATATTTTACCACAACTATACTTCAATAGGGAAAAGATATTTGTATCCCAGTGTTCATAACAGCAATATTTACAATAGCCAAGATGTGAAAAGAACCTAAATGTTCATCAATGGATGAGTAGATAAGGAAGGTATGCTGTGTATATATCCAATGGAATATTATTCAGCCATATAAAATAAGGAAATTCTGCCATTTGTGACAATATGGCTGGACCCTGAAGGCATTATGCCAAGTGAAATAAATCAGACAAAGAAAGACAAATACTGGATGCTCTCAGTTATATGCAGACCCTAAAAACAAACAAGCTCATAGAAAAAAAGATCAGACATGTAGTTACCAGAGGCAAACAGTGGGAGGAGGGGGGTTTGGAGAAAGGTGGTCAAAGGTACAAATTTCCAGTGTAAGATAAGTAAGTCCTAGGGATGTAATGTACAACACCGGTGACTATAGTTAACACTGCTGTGTGCTATATGGGAAAGTTGTTAACAGAGTAAATCTCAAGGGTTCTTATCACAAGGAGAAAATTTTTTTCCTTTTTTCTTCTCTTTATGTTGTATGTATATGAGATGATGAATATTAGCTGAACCTACTGCAATACTCACTTCACAATATATGTAAATCAAACCATCATGCTCTACGGCTTCAATGTATACAGTAATGTGTGTCTGTCTCTCAATAAAACTGGGGAAAAGAAGAAAAGTAATGACTAATCCTCACAGCTTCACTGGCCATTTCTACAGCTATTGATGTTTCCTCTCTTTTTCTGTCCTTTCTACCCCTCCCCTTCTGCCTCTCCCTCTCTCTTTTACTTTTGTCTGTGCACAAAGTGTAAATCAACCCATCTGACCACTAGCAAATATCCCCCTGCATTCTGGAGAGTCCCATCTTCGTACTAAGACTCAACTCCTCCTTTGTTCTCATCCCCAAAAAATTCCCTGGCAAGATCTATAGCTCCAGTAACAGAGAAAGAAATGAAATGAAGTAAGTGTGTCACCTCCTTTCTTTGTTCGTAACAAGAAACACCTAAAGTAGAACATAGCAAATAGTAAATCTTTAATAACTCTTTCTTGACCAATTAAGGAGTAAATGAAGGAATGAATGATGGATCTGTCTGAAGAGTCCTTTCTCTTGCATGAATTTAGGATATAGGAGGGAGTATCCTCTCTAAAGTGCAAATCTTGAGAGCAAATCCCCTGTCTGGCAGCATCTGTATCTCCTATGTCTAGCATGGTTCTGTCACTTAATAGGCTCTCAATCAGTGTGAAAAAATGAACAAATGATAGAGAAGAGGGAGTAAAAAAGGGAACATTTATTGTATCCAGTAAAATTCCTGCCTGCACAACAATATGGATGTCAGAGGAAAGTAGCGTGGAGGAGAGATCGGGAGAAAAAGAGAGAAAAAGGGTCCACATTTTGGGAGACCGCCTTGGGTCCTCCTCACAGAGCTTGGTCAAATGCACGCACTCTGAAGGCCCCTGCCCTGAGGCTCCTCACCACCCACCCTAGCCTGGGACACTTAGACCCCTGCCTGGCTCCAGACTTGTTCCACGCCTAGAGGAAGGGGAGGGAGCTGGAGAAAGCAGAACAAATACTCAGCTGCCATCCCCACCTCCCTTTCGGCTCCCAAGAGAGTTCTCAGGAAGAGAACAGTAGTTTCCTGTCCTGTTTCTACCCAAAGGCCAGGCGGTCTGCCTCAGTCGAGATTACTTCCGTGCCAACTCCCTGGCTTCTATCTCTTCTTGATCCTTTGACCTTCAGGCTAAGATCCTCTTTGCAATTGTTAGTTTCCTTCAGCAAAGCCCTCTAAAAATTATGGCCTCATATATGGTACACCCACGTGTGAAATTTCCAAGATCAGGATATTTCTCTGTAGAATGAAGTCCAGAGCTATGGAGCTGAGCAAAAATGGTCCCAGCTTTAGTTGCATTTCCGCTCTGGCCACTTGGTGGCGCTGGTCTCATGTTTTCCAAGGCATATGCCTTCCTGAGTGTATTACTGAGGCAGAGTAATAAGTAGACGTGTGAGATCAGTGGGAGGAATGGCCATCCAACCCTGCCCTCCCACACACACCCCTACCCGGGGCTTACTCCTAAAACCCTGGAGACTTTAGGAAAAGGCTTTGTCCCATGATCAGGAAGGGAATAGCATGCAATACCCTGGGAGATGTGTCACGTGTTTAAATTCCCACTAAAATCATATGATGATTACCAAGTTATTTCCTGAGAATTTGTTTTCATTAAGTATTGGAGAGGCCATGCCTCCCTTGCCTGGCCCTGTAAGACCCAAACGAGGCCTCAGGGGCTTCATTTGGGAGCTGCTGGTCTCTGAGCGGAGAGAAATATGGTCTGACTGCCTAAAGCCCCAGCGGGTATAGGGAATTGGAAGATAACTCCGCTAATTCAGAAGTGGGATCATTTAAATTGGAATCTTCGAATGCTGGATTGTCAAAACAGGAAGAGAGCTCAGAAAAACAACCTAGACCAAAACCCTCATTTAAAGATGAGAAAATTGAGCCACAGAGGAAGGAGATGACTTGCCCAGGTTTGGACCATCACTGAGAAGCCGAAACAGACTTCAGGACTCAAATCTCCTGTTTCTCCTTCTATCACATTTCTCTTAATCAAATTAGAATAAATAAAGTTCTGCAAACACCCTCCTTGCAGACCAGCGAAGCAGCAAGGAAGAGTAATGGAGTGCAGGGTCCAAACCAAAGGGCCCCAGGTGTCCAGATTCTTCACTTGCTGAGCTCGCTGTAAGGGTCCTCTGTTCTTACCACTTGTTTTTAGAAAGCGTTCCTCTCATAGCTCCCATTTCCTGATCTCAGGGGTAAGGAAACCCCTCCACCCACTCAAGTCACACATTTCAGATCCTTGGAGCCCCTGCCCTTGCTGTCCTTTTCCCACCTCACATCTCCATCTGTCAAAATCCCACCAGTACTTTAAAACAAGCTGAAACGTTACTCCTGTCACACATCTTTCTTTGACCCCCTTTTTTCCCACAGCCCCTCATCAAATACAAATTCTCTTTCCTCTTATGAACACTCAGGGCACATTTCTAACCTCTCTCATGATGCTTATGACACTATTTCTTGTATTATAATTATATATTAATGTTTATCTTATCTTTCCCACCAGTCCTTCAGGGAAGAGACACTTTACTTTTAGCCAATTTTGGATCTCATCCATAGTTCCTTGATGTTGAACTGATACAGAAAGCAACCTCCATCCTAATGTTATAAGTTCAACCTATTTCGTCTTTAGTAGAAATGGAAAGTGGCTATGACCCATGGCTTCAGTGTCCACCCACTCATTCTATTTCCCCTAAATCCCCCCAGGAAGGAAATTCAGCCAGCCACTCAAAATCAGGCCCTTTATTCAGGACAGATGTGGAATCCATTGTTGTAGCAAAAACACTATCGGGGTGCTGAGCAGAAGTCCAGTACACCAGTCACACATCCCTGGAGAATAGTCCTCATGTCCAGTGGTGTCACTACAGGGCCCAGGGCTCAGAGACAAACTAGCTTCAAGGGGTTAGAAAGAAGCAAAATGTGGTAGCCTTAGGGAAGAGGCGCTCTAGGAGGACAGAGAGGGCGGAAGCAGCAAAGACAGCAGGCATTCACCACTTCTCACATTGCCACTGCTCCAGCTTCTCAGAACAGAGTGGTTTATGGGCCAACCTGATCGTGAAAAAAGAGACAACACAAGTTGACTAACTGGATTGTAGCCCGAAATTCCATATACCTTTATTCCCAAGACGGCTGAGGTGGAAGAGTGAGTGAAAATTACAGAAAGATTGTCCTAGCCAGGTGGCACAGGACACTGAGCCACCTAATGGAGTAAGTCCATTTTTTAAACTCCAGGAAAATTGTAGGGCAGTGGTACAAAAGACTTGCTGTAGGGTCTAGGACTAAACAAGTAGAATTAGACGTCTGAGTCCAGGTAGAGGGAAGCCTGGACCTCAGTCCCCTATTAGGGAACCCTTGTTAGGACACTTGCTAAACAGGAGTGGAGTGAATGAGGCTTGAACATTGAAAACCTGAGTCTGTTTATTGAGTTTTGTTTTGAAGACTACATTCTAGATTAAATGACCAGGAAACAGAGATGGGTGGAATGGTGCTGGAACTAAAGGGATGAGAAGAAGGAGGGGAAGGAAAAAGTAGAAAATAGAACTGGGACTCACCAGTAGTCAATTCCTTCCTTATCCAGGATCTTCTTGGCACACATTTTGTCGTCAGTGAGGTCATCATCCAGGAACTCTGGCAGGGGTTACAGGGAAAGGAAAGAGAGATCTAAGTATTACCTAGAAAGGTAATGAGTTTCCCTCTTCTCTGGATCTAGTAGGTCTGGTCCTCTCTGAACTGGAAGCTTATGCCTGTTGCCTTTCTATACGAGAAAGCTAATACGGTAATGCCTGCCCCTTGGTAGGGGCTCCCTTCGCTTCTCTGGGGCCTCTCCAAAGGAATTATCAGTCTTATCAACTGACTTACTCTAAAAAGGTAAGGTCTCAGTTTTCAAGATTCCCAAACAACTCAGATCATCTATTCGTGAACTTCAAGGGACTGTCTGGGGATTTAGTGATAGGAAAAACTCTAACAGCCTCTTAGTCAGTATGGTCAATTCAAATCCCACAGTCACTGTGGAGTTCAAGGCAGTGAAGCCAGAAGTGTGCCTGACACCAAAAAGATTATCCCAGGAGTAGGCTCCAGCGGGGGGGAAACCCACAAGAACAGGGTGGAAGAGGTTACTCACTGTCACAGGAGATGTCGCAGATGTTCCTTGACTGAAGGTTCTCATTGTCTCTGCACCAAATTTTATTGTTGATCTGGAAGAGTCCATATTCTCTGTTGCCATTGTTAGAAACTACAGTTTCTGTGTCATAACCGCTCATGTGAAATATGATACAGATCCCTGAAGGAAAGATTAAAAGGAGGTATCACAAGGGTGTCCGTGCACAGCATAAAAGAGGAGCTGCATCCCCAGACAGAAAAAGGCTCCCCAGCCCATCTCCAAATATGGCAAACCACAGAACATCTTGATGAGACAGAGTTCCAAAAGGGATCAGACAATGGGAGAGAGGAAAGACAGGTGAACAAATGTAATAAAAGAGTAAACAGATAAGCAGAGAAGATAAGAGGATTATTAGGTAATTGAATTAAAAGTAGAGAAGCAAAGAGGAGGAAAAGAGGGTGGAAGAGAGAAGAGGATGAAATATGGAGCAAAGCAAGATACCAGCAAACTTACATTCAGCCAGAGTGATGCCTCCGTGGCCATTCATGTCTTTCAGCTCGTCGGACAGCTTACATTTTGTAAATTGTTTGGCCTGGATGGTAGGGAACAGGATGCCCACCAGGAGCAGAGAGACCAAGGACATCATTTTGGCTGCCCCCAAGATCCTGAAATGGAGACACCACACAGCTTCACCTCCTTTTATTCATGGAGAAATGCCCTGGCATCAAGCCCGACAACTAGGAAGAGGATGAAGAGAGACTGGTCAAGCCAACAAAGAAACACTGAGCCTGCCAGCTTCCTTCCATAACTTCACCCCATTTTTCCTTTCCCTCCTAGAATCTCTAGTCCATACCGGGTATATTTCCCTGTTCAGAGAGCGTTACAAGCATGATCCTGTTTCCCATTTGGCTTTGTCTATATCTTTGCTTCTTGTAGGGTTGGTTCTAGGAAGCAGGATGTCCCCAGCCTACTTCAGGAACAAAGGAAGCCTCAGGGGTAATATAAGTGAAGCAATCAGAAAATACAAAAAGGGTTCATGGCCAACTCCCCCTTCTCCTGAGAGACAAACAGAATATGGGAAAGGAGTGTATGTCATCACATGTCGCAGTCCCAGGATCAGAGCTGGCACTTGCCCAGTCAACCAGGCATGAATCAAAGCCCAGGAAGAGTCACTGGATATTTTGGTTCAGATATAGGGCAGAGGGCTCAGGAATAGGAATAGAATATGGCCACACAGACTATAAAAATCAGACATAACTTGGATCCAAAGACTTTCTACTTCACCAGAACAGAGAACTGGAAAAGTGTGCATGACAGGATCTATGAGCTATTATCAGGCTTCCCACCCGCAACCACCACTACCACTAACTAGCCAGTTACTACACTGTAAATCTAAAAACTAATAACTTGTAAAAGATTTGTTCATAAATAAACTTGTGGATAGCCTCAGAATTGGCCACAGAAGGTTCAAAAGAGAGTGACCCAAGCCAGTGGGAAGATCGGGCTTTAAGCACTTCAAGATTGGAGTAGTTTATCTCTAGAGCCTATAAGACAAGATTCCGGATCTGAGCTTTAAGATCAGTATCCTTGAGCAGTAGAGTTGAGATACTAGTGCTGAATGAGTCCTTCCACTTGGTAGCATCAAGCTTCGTGTTATGGTGCCAATAGCTGGTAGCTTCCTTCATGCCAGGGCTCATTCTCTCTGGCCCCAAACTTTAAACCTGATTTCTTATATTGCATTGGGTGTCCATCCCAACCAAAATGTCACCAGGAAAAGAGAATTGCTAACCTCAAGGGTGTTTAAAGGAAAGGGAAATAAGAATTACTCCGGTTCCTAGTCACCCCAAAAAAAGATTTTTGACAAGAGACAAAAAGCGTGATATAAACAAGATTTTTATTGGTGAAGTAAAAAAAGAACAGTGAAAGATAGGACACTCCTGAGAATTGGGAGCAGGCCAATCCAAGAGAGGATAAATGGCACTGTTCCTTTGTTTTTCCTGTTTTTATATCCTGGTTTCGTGATTGATTGATTGATTGACAGCTCAGGTTCCCTGTGCTCTGGTTAATTGACAGCTCAGGTTCCTTGTGTTCTGGGTTGTTCCTTTCCCCTTCCTCTCCCCCTGCCCAGAGCTCACCTCTATGTAACTGCCTAACAAAAGGATTTAAGACTTCCAAACTGAAGGTATTCCAAACTGTTATAGCATACCACCCTTCAGAATCAGGGCAAACTCCTCTCAGTTTTACCCCATGTCCTATACCATGGATTACCAGTATATGCAGGTGTGGAGGATCATGGTGTGCCAAGAGAGATGAGCAGAGAGTCCTGATAACAAACAGATCCATATCCAGAAACAGCAAAAGTGCTGCCACTGCATTTCTGCTTCCTTCCACCCAGAGGCATTGGAGGAGCATGTGAAGGACAGGAAAAGGAATTCTATCACACCAAGCAAGTATGGTTGAAAATATGGCTGGGAGTGAGAAGATGACCTTGAACCCTGTGGGAGGGGGACAGATAAGAAAGCAAGTCCTGAGGATTAGTCCTTCCAACAGTGGAGTCTGGTATAAAATGTCTCCTGCCCCGGGCTGTTGACTAAGTACCTGTGATAGAATAAAATGGTGGGCCGGGACAGCGGGAATCACAGGGGCTTTCTTGTGCTTCCAGCCCAGTCAAGACTAATGGCAGCAGTCTGTTTGCCTATCATGTAGTTGTGTCCTTCCCTGAAGCAGTATCGAGGTCAGGAGTCACAGCTAAGTGCAAAAAGAAAATAATGTGCCTCAGGCAAGAGGAACCCATTATTTCCTAGAAATATTTATCAAATAGCATATCTGGGGGCATCTAGTACAGAAGATAGATGTCTAATGGGAACAATTACGACATTTGGAGAAAGATGTCCATTCTTGGAGGTGGACCAAAGAAGAACAACAATGATCTCAGCACTGAAAGAGGAAGTGTATGGAAAGACGGGACGAAGGAAAACGCCTGCCAAAAGCTCCCTTTCCAGAGAGGTAGGGGACTCTGCATGCGGGCCAGGATCTGAACTGAGGAAGTGAAGAGGCACTTACAACACACTGGATTTTTCAGAAATACACTACGAAGCTATGCTCATTCCCTCCAATGCTGTCTGTGGTAAAAAAAAAAAAAAAAAAAAAAAAAAAGAAAATCAGGATTTATCAAATCAGCTTTTTCAAACCAGTCCTCTCTGGCGGATTTCTAGAGGTTAAGGAATTAGAACCATCTGCCTCAAAGCACATTTGGCAGTAGTCATCCGAAACTGTAGATGAGTGGTGATTTACAGAGAGAGCCCGGGACTACCGTTTGGAAGGAACACCCCAAGAATCACAATAATACTGCTCTTTAGGGGAGGGTATAGCTCTGTGGCAGAGCGCACGCCTAGCATTCATGGGGTCCTGGGTTCAATCCCCAGTATCTCCATTAAAAAAAAAAAAAAGTATACAAACCCAATTACCTCCCTGGCAAATAAACTAAACAATAAAAATAAAATATAAAAAAATAATAATATTGATCGTTACTTTTTTTATTGTTACTTTTTACAGTTAATATTCTCGCCTTGTTCTGCTTCCTCCCATAATCCAGGTAAATTATCACTAAGTGGACAACAAAGCTAGATCTTGGACTTGTAACCTAAATTCAGACCAATTCTTAAATGAATTAGAGTTATTTAAAGCAAATAAAACTTAGGGAGGAAGTGCTTTTTATCGGTGCTTTGCTTTCCTTTGCTTTTTTTTTTTTCCCCTTGGTTGCTTTTGCAAAATCACCTAGCACCACGAATTTGCATTCCATATCTACACCAAAGGCCTGCTCACAATTTGTATAGGACTATTTTGAATTGTCATATTTGCATTACTATTTTTATAACTGCTTTCATGCTTAAATGAACTATTGATTGATTTTTGTGAACTGACAGTAGTATCAACAAAATGTGCAAATATACAAATGTAAATCATAACACAATTTGAAAATATACTAATGAAAACAAATTATACCTTTTAAACTGAATATTAGCTAAAACATTGATATGCATGTAATTATTAAGAATGTAAAGAAATTTCCATGCAAATCATAATAGATTTTTATTTTTAACTTATGAAATGTTTGTTTTAAAATGAACACATTATATAACACTTATTTTATATAATTTTACATCAGCACCTTTGATAGAATCATACACCCTATTTTTTGTTAAGGTGGTACCTTTTTTCCTTTTCTTTTTGGATTGACTGCCCTCTCCCTCTCCTCATTTTCTCCTGCCACACATTGTAGCATTAACACATATTAATGGTCCACCATACATCCATCAATATTTTTATCAATTATTATATTTATATACATATGTATTGTTTTGCTAGTCATTTTTCAAAATTTTATCCATCTGAAATTCTATGTGGGTTCCCTCTTCTGCTCAACTTGTCGTATTTGTCTGTTCTAACACAAATACCTTATTGATTTCATTGCAGTGGATTTTTGATCTGTTTTAATACCTGGTATGACAAGTCTTCCTTGTTATTTTCTACTTTTTAGAAAACTAATCAAACTTTTTATTTTCAAAAAGAATTCAAACCTACATAAAGTAGTAAAAATATTGTAACTCACATATACCCTTCACACAGACCCACTGTCAACCATTTCGCCACATTTGTGGGTTCTCTCTCAAGTTTTTTTCCAGCTTTATTGAGATGTAGTTAACGTACAGCATTGTATAAGTTTAAGGTGTCCAACGTAATGATTTGGTACACATATGTATTGTGGAATGATTACCAAAATAAAGTCAGTTAACACCTCCATTCCTCACATAGTTACCACTTCTGTGTGTGTGTGTGTGGTGAGAAAGTTAAAGGTTTACTCCTGTAGCAACTTTCAAGTGTGTAATACAGTATTGTTAACTTTAATCACCATGCTGTATGTTGCTGTATGTTAGATCCCCAGAACTTATTCATCTTATAATTGGAAGTCTGTACCCTTTGACAGATATCTCCCTATTTCCCCACTCCCTAATCCCTGGCAACCACTATTCTACTGTTTCTGTAAATTTAGTGTTTTTAGGTTCCACATAGGAATAAGCATACAGTAAGTGTCTTTCTGTCTGCCTTCTTTCATTTAGCATAATGCCATCAAGTTCCATCCATGTTGCAAGTGGCAAGATTTCCTTCCTTTTAAAGGCTGAATAGTAATCCAGAGGGTATATCAACATTATTTTTTATTGTAATAAGCTATGCAGCTTATATTCTGCAAACTTTCTTAAAATAGGATTCTTCAAGGATTTTTATCACTTCAAGTCATACCATTTAAGTCCTTAATCCATTTTGAATTAATATTTTTGATTACTGTAAGATAGTCCAATTCACATTCTTTTGAATATAAATATCCAGTTTTTCCCAGCACAATTTATTAAAGACACTATCATTTCTCCATTGAGCAATCTTGACTCCCTTGTCAAAGATTAGTTCACTGTATATGCATAGGTTTATATTTGAGTCTTCTATTCTGTTCCATTGGTCTACGTATCTGTTTTTATACTAGTACCATACTGTCTTGATTATTTTAGCCTTATAACATAGTTTGAAATAAGGAAGCGTGATTCCTCCAGCTTTGCTGTTTCTCAGAATTGCTTTGGCTATTTGGAGGCTTCTGTGATTCAACACAAATTTTAGCATTGTTTTGTCTATCTAAAGTAGACATTTTAGAAATAGACATTTTATGAAAAATGCCATTGAATATTGATAGAGATTGCATTGAATCTGCAGATGACTTCGGGTAGTATAGATTTTTTTTCAGGGTATGAACATTTTAATTTATTCTTTTATTGAAGAGCAGTTGACTTATAACATTATACTAGTTTCAGGTGTAAAACATAGTAATTGATATTTTATAGGTTATACTCCATTTAAAGTTATTATAAAACATTGACTATATTCTCTGTGCTGTACATTACATCCTTGAAGCTTATTTATTTTTCATCTAGTACTTTATACTTCTTAATTCCTTCACGTATTTTGCCCTTCTCCCCACCTCATCCCCCTCTGGTAACCTCCAGTTTGCTCTCTGTATGTGAATCTGTTTCTGTTTTGTTATATTTGTTCATTTGTTTTATTTTATATATTCCACATATAAGTGATAACATACAGT
The DNA here is from genome assembly GCF_048773025.1 of Camelus bactrianus. Taxonomy (NCBI): domain Eukaryota; kingdom Metazoa; phylum Chordata; class Mammalia; order Artiodactyla; family Camelidae; genus Camelus; species Camelus bactrianus. The sequence goes on along the minus strand of NC_133550.1, from coordinate 17,525,880 downwards.
ATTTGTCATCTCTGTCTGGACTTACTTCAATAAGATCCATCCATGTTGTTGCAAATAGCAAAATTTCATTCATCTTTATAGCTGAGTAATATTCCATTGTGAATATATATATATATATATATGCCACATCAACTTCATCCATTCATCTGTTGATGGGCACTTAGGGTGCTTCTATACCTTAGGTATTGTAAATAATGCTGCTATGAACATTGGGGTGCATATATCTTTTCAAATTAGTTTTTTTCATTTTCTTCAGATAATACCCAGGAGTAGAATTGCTGGATCACATGGTAATTGTTTTTAATTTTTTGAGGAAACTCCATACTGTTTTCCATAGTGGCTGTGCCAATTTATATTCTCACCAACAGAGCACAGGGGTTCCCTTTTCTCCACATCCTCACCAACACCTGTTATTTCTTGTCCTTTTGATGGTAGCCATTCTGACAGGTGTGAAGTGATGTCTCACTGTGGTTTTGATTTGCATTTCCCTGATGACTGGTGATGCTGAGTATCTTTTCATGTGCCTGTTGGCTATCTGTATGTCTTCTTAGAAAAAATCCCTATTCCTCTCCTCTGCCCATTTTTTAATTAAGTTTTTGTTTGTTTGTTTTTCTATTGAGTTGTATGAGTTTTTAAAATATTTTAGATATTAATTCCTTATTGGACCTACTATTTGCAAATATCTTCTCCCATTTGGTAGATGTCCTTTTCATTTTGTGGATGGTTTCCTTCACTGTGCAAAATCTTTTAAGTTTGATTATAACCCATTTGTTTATTGTTGCTTTTGTTTCCTTTGCCTGAGGTGACAGATCCAAAGAAATAAGACCAACTAAGACCAATGCCAACAACATATTCCCTGTGTTTTCTTCTAGGAGTTTTACAGTTTCAGGTCTAAAATTTAGGTCTTTAACCTATTTTGAATTTGTTTTTATATACCATGTGAGAAAATGTTCTAGTTTTCTTCTTTTACATATAGCTGCCCAGTTTCCCCAACACCACTTAGTGAAAAGACTGGTTTTTTCCCCACTGTATATTCTTTTTTTTTTTTTTAACATTTTTTATTGATTTATAATCATTTTACAATGTTCTGTCAAATTCCAGTGTTCAGCACAATTTTTCAGTTATTCATGGACATATACACACTCATTGTCACATTTTTTTCTCTGTGAGTTATCATAACATTTTGTGTATATTTCCCTGTGCTATACAGTGTAGTCTATTCTACAATTTTGAAATCCCAGTCTATCCCTTCCCACCCTCCACCCCCCTGGTAACCACAAGTCTGTATTCTCTGTCTGTGAGTCTATTTCTGTCCTTTATTTACGCTTTGTTTTTGTTTGTTTGTTTGTTTTTGTTTTTGTTTTTTAGATTCCACATATGAGCGATCTCATATGGTATTTTTCTTTCTCTCTCTGGCCTACCTCACTTAGAATGACATTCTCCAGGAGCATCCATGTTGCTGCAAATGGCATTATGTTGTCGGTTTTTATGGCTGAGTAGTATTCCATTGTATAAATATACCACCATTTCTTTATCCAGTCACCTGTTGATGGACATTTAGGCTGTTTCCATGTTTTGGCTATTGTAAATAGTGCTGCTATGAACATTGGGGTGCAGGTGTCATCCTGAAGTAGATTTCCTTCTGGATACAAGTCCAGGAGTGGGATTCCTGGGTCATATGGTAAGTCTATTCCTAGTCTTTTGAGGAATCTCCACACTGTTTTCCATAGTGGCTGCACCAAACTGCATTCCCACCAGCAGTGTAGGAGGGTTCCCCTTTCTCCACAGCCCCTCCAGCATTTGTCATTTGTGGATTTTTGAATGACGGCCATTCTGACTGGTGTGAGGTGATACCTCATTGTAGTTTTGATTTGCATTTCTCTGATAATTAGTGATATTGAGCATTTTTTCATGTGCTTTTTGATCATTTGTATGTCTTCCTTGGAGAATTGCTTGTTTAGGTCTTCTGCCCATTTTTGGATTGGGTTGTTTATTTTTTTCTTATTGAGTCGTATGAGCTGCTTATATATTCTGGAGATCAAGCCTTTGTCGGTTTCACTTGCAAAAATTTTCTCCCATTCCGTAGGTTTTCTTCTTGTTTTATTTCTGGTTTCCTTTGCTGTGCAGAAGCTTGTAAGTTTCACTAGGTCCCATTTGTTTATTCTTGCTTTTATTTCTACTAGGAGAAAATTTTTTAAATGTATGTCAGATAATGTTTTGCCTATGTTTTCCTCTAGGAGGTTTATTGTATCTTGTCTTATGTTTAAGTCTTTAATCCATTTTGAGTTGATTTTTGTATATGGTGTAAGGGAGTGTTCTAGCTTCATTGTTTTACATGCTGCTGTCCAGTTTTCCCAACACCATTTGCTGAAGAGACTGTCTTTATTCCAATGTATATTCTTGCCTCCTTTGTCAAAGATGAGTTGACCAAAAGTTTGTGGGTTCATTTCTGGGCTCTCTATTCTGTTCCATTGGTCTATATGTCTGTTTTGGTACCAATACCATGCTGTCTTGATGACTGTAGCTCTATAGTATTGTCTGAAGTCTGGGAGAGTTATTCCTCCAGCCTCTTTCTTTCTCTTCAGTAATGCTTTGGCAATTCTAGGTCTTTGATGGTTCCATATGAATTTTATTATGATTTTTTCTAGTTCTGTGAAATATGTCCTGGGTAATTGGATAGGGATTGCATTAAATCTGTAGATTGCCTTGGGCAGTGTGACCATTTTAACAATATTGATTCTTCCAATCCAAGAGTATGGAATATCTTTCCATTTTTTAAAGTCTTCTTTAATTTCCTTCATCAATGGTTTATAGTTTTCTGTGTATAATTCTTTCACCTCCTTGGTTTGATTTATTCCCAGATATTTTATTACTTTGGGTGCTATTTTAAAGGGGATTGTTTCTTTACTTTCTTCTTCTGTTGATTTATCGTTAGTGTAAAGAAATGCAACTGATTTTTGAACGTTAATTTTATAACCTGCTACCTTGCTGAATTCTTCAATCAGCTCTAGTAGCTTTCGTGTGGACCTTTTAGGGTTTTCTATATATAGTAACATGTCATCAGCATATAATGACACTTTTACCTCTTCTTTTCCAATTTGGATCCCTTTTATTTCTTTCTCTTGCCTGACTGCTGTGGCTAGGACTTCCAGGACTATGTTGAATAGGAGTGGTGATAGTGGGCATCCTTGTCTTGTCCCAGATTTTAGTGGGAAGCTTTTGAGTTTTTCACCGTTGAGTACTATGCTGGCTGTAGGTTTGTCATATATAGCTTTTATTATGTTGAGATATGTTCCCTCTATACCCACTTTGGCGAGAGTTTTTATCATAAATGGGTGTTGAATTTTATCAAGTGCTTTTTCTGCATCGATTGAGATGATCATGTGGTTTTTGTCCTTTCTCTTGTTGATGTGATGTATTACACTGATTGATTTGCGTATGTTGAACCAGCCTTGTGTCCCTGGGATGAACCCCACTTGGTCATGATGTATAATCTTTTTTATGTGTTGTTGGATTCTATTTGCTAAAATTTTGGTGAGGATTTTGGCGTCTATGTTCATCAGTGATATTGGCCTATAATTCTCTTTTTTTGTGGTGTCTTTGCCTGGTTTTGGTATCAGGGTGATGGTGGCTTCATAGAATGAGTTTGGGAGTATTCCCTCCTTTTCAATCGTCTGGAAGAGTTTGAGAAGGACTGGTATGAGTTCTTCTTTGTATGTTTGGTAGAATTCCCCGGTGAAGCCGTCCAGTCCTGGACTTTTATTTGTAGGGAGGTTTTTAATTGCTGTTTCTATTTCCTTTCTAGTGATCGGATTGTTCAAGTGTTCAGATTCTTCTTGATTCAGTTTTGGTGGACAGTATGTTTCCAGAAACTTGTCCATCTCCTCTAGGTTATCCAGTTTGGTTCCATATAGTTTTTCATAATATTCTCGTATGATATTCTGTATTTCTATTTTGTTTGTTGTAATTTCTCCATTTTCCTTTCTTATTTTGCTAATTTGTGCTCTCTCTTTTTTCTTCTTTGTGAGTTTGGCCAGAGGTTTGTCGATTTTATTTACTTTTTCAAAAAAACAGCTTTTGGTTTGGTTGATTTTTTCTATGGTCTTGTTAATCTCTATTGTATTTAATTCCTCTCTGATCTTTATTATTTCCTTCCTTCTGCTGCTTTTTGGGGCTTTTTGTTCTTCTTTTTCTAATTCATTCAGGTGGTGGGTTAAATTGTTTATTTGAGATTGTTCTTCTTTTTTGAGGAAGGCCTGTATCGCTATAAACTTCCCTCTTAGCACTGCCTTTGCTATGTCCCATAGGTTTTGAGTGGTTGTGCTTTCATTATCATTTGTCTCAAGGTATTTTTTAATTTCAGCTTTGATTTCCTCATTGATCCATTGTTTTTTCAATAACATATTGTTTAATCTCCATGCTTTCCTTTTTTTCTCCTTTGTTTCTCTGTTGTTGATTTCCAGTTTCATGGCATTGTGGTCAGTAAAGATGCTTGAGATAATTTCTATCTTCTTAAAATTGTTGAGGTTTCCCACTGTATATTCTTGCCTCCTTTGCCCTAGGTTAATTGATGATGTGTTATGGGGAGGCCTATACTTCTGGGGTCTCTATTCTGTTCCATTGATCTATATGTGTTTTCTTGTGTCAGTCCCATACTACTTTGATTACTGTAGCTTTTTAGCAGTGTGAAGTCAGGGAGTAGTATAGCTGTTTTAACAATATGAACTCTTCCAGTCCATGAACATGGGCTATCTTTCTGTTTATTTGTGTTTTCTTCAATTTCTTTCATCAGTTTCTCATAATTTTCAGTGTATAGGTCTTTCACCTCCTTGGTTTAATTAATTTCTAATAATTTAATGGCTTTGATGCTTTTATAAATGGAATGGAATGTGACACTTTTTGTTTTTGATGTGAATGAGGTATTTTGTTTTTGTCATGTGAGTGCCGTAAATAGTACAGATTTTTGTATGTTGATTTTGTGTCCTGCAACTTTACTGAATTCATTTACTAGTTCTAACAGCCTTTTGGTAGAATCATTAGGATTTTCTATGTATAAGAACATATCATCTGCAAACAGAGACAGTTTTACTTTTTCCTTCCTGATTTGAATACCTTTTTTTCTTTCATGCCTAACTGCTCTAGCTAGGACTCCTAGTACTAACTATGTTGAACAGGAGTCGTGACAGTGGGCACCCTTGTCTTGTTCCTGATGTAAGAGGAAAAGCTTTCAAGCCTTCTCCACTGAGTATAATGTTAGCTGTGGGCTTGTTGTATATGACCTTTATTATGTGACATATGTTCCTTCTGTATCCTACATATTCTTAAATTCTTATTATACTATTCTTCTTTTTCAAAATATGCCTAACTTTTCTAATCTATTTTTTATAAAAATTTTAACATATTTTATCTAATTGCCACCAAAGATCTGTTAACATTTAAAGTAGGACTGTGTATATTATACATAATAATAATTTTAAAGTCAATTTTCATGATGTTAAAACTTTAATCTCGGGATATATGTATTTTTCTTTTACTCACATCTTATTTTACATATTTCGGTAAGGTTTTATGTTGCTCTCCATACAGATCCGGTGCCTTTTTAATTAAATTTATTCCTAAATATATGACACTTTTTTGTTTATATAAATGAGATATTTTCCCTTTTCCATTTCTAGTCATTTATAAATAGTACAGAGAACAAATACTTTTTTGTAACTATATCTTCTACATGGCCACCTTACAAAAATATCTTATAAATTCTAGTATTTTTTTTTCACTAATGTTTCAGGGTTTCTAATCATATAATCACATCATCTCCAAAAGTGATGATAAATTTTCTTTTAGTTCTTTGGCTTTTAGCAGAGAGAACTATCAGAAAAGCTGTCTACCTCTGTCATGGCTCAGGGCATAGAATAATTAACAACAACAATAATTGTAATGGTCCCTCCTGAGAATATAAAACCATTGTCCTGTTCTCACTCAGGTTTAAAGTTCGTGTTTACCTATCCACATCTAATCAAGGATGGACTGTAGTGGATGGTATGGTGCAGAGACCAGATTCCCTCCACCCCTTGCAGATGAAAACACTCACTCCTCCAGCTGCGAGGAGGGTTATCTGCAGGCAGGTGGCAGAATCTGTCTCTGAGAATCACCCTCGGGAGAAGGGAGCCCCTTTGCCTCAGGAGGGAACGACTCTGCAGGGCCACTGAGCTTCTTGTGAGATTAACTGAGCACTTTGTTGTGACTGCACCACAGTTTAACCTGTTGCTCTGACCAATCCTACCTCCTTCAGCTTCCCACCTTCCCCTCCACACACAGGTGCTGATTTCAAAAGCACTCTCCAATAAACTTCCTGCGCACCAACCTCCATCTCAGAATCTGTTTCCCAGGGAACATGACCTTTAACAAAAGATAATAATACCAACATCCAGTGTGTGGGGTTAAATGTTCAAAACTAAAATTATTGAAAATAGGAACATGTAAGTCAGACAATACTTAGAGTAAAAATTTCCTAAGGCCGTGTATTGTACAAGAGAATGGTTGAGATATTAACTAACTTTATTAAGAATATATTACTAAAACTTTCAGGTCAACTAGTAAAAGAATATAGATATAATATATAAGTTCCTAACCCATACAGAAACAGAATAGAGTAAGAATTAACAGTCCTGCAAATCTCGAACTCCCAAATCCACATAAAGTAGATAAACAACAAGTTCATACTGGGAAGAACAACAGGGAACTATATTCAATACCTTGTAGTAACTCATGGTGAAAAAGAATATGAAAATGAATATATGTATGTTCATGTATGGCTGAGGCATTATGCTGTACACCAGAAATTGACACAACATTGTAAACTGACTATGCTTCAATAAAAAATACACACACACACACACACACAGAAAAAAAAGAATTAACAGTCCTGGGTTCGATCCCCAGCGCCTCTATTAAAATAAATAAATTAAAATAAATAAACCTAATTGCCTCCCCCCCAAAAAAGAAAAAAATTAGACTGGACCTCATATATCTCCCACTCTGTATGAATTCCAATAGTTACTCAATTTATACTTCTAGTAATATTCAGCTAAAGTCTTGTGGGGATCCCTGTACAGGTTTCTAGAATTGTTTCTCTGTACATCTCCCCCGTCCTCTGCCCACAGATTCGAACAATCTCTACCTTCTCAAACTCTGATCTCTGTCTCTTTAACTCAGCAAGGAAATCATGCCCTTCCTAGATTTTGGGTGTAGAAACTGTGTGAAGGCGGAAAGCTGAGGTGGTGGCAGGCTCACCTCAATTTTTTCCCTTCTCTCAGGGGCTGCAGTCCTGTACTGTATGTTTTCTAATAGCTGAAAGCAGATACTTCATCCATTATGTAGTTGTGTCCATCAGGAGAGCTAACCTGCAACAGTTAACTCCTCAATAGGTAGGAACTGAAGACACTTATCCTCACTTCTAATTTTCTACAACCTTGTCTGTCCTCTAAATTCTAGCTCATATTCCACCTTTGCCATTAATTTCCCTTATTTCTTTCTCTGTAATCTCAGTAAACTAGCTCTTTTGTGGCAGGTATCATATTCCCTATTGTACCATAATTATCTATGGGAAAATCGTGTGTCTTGATCATCCAATAATGCCCAACATGTTGTGAGGTTCAAAATATGTATGTTAAATAGTACCCAGAATATATTAACTTCTTATCAGTGGATATGTAAGAAGAAGATAAATGACCTCCCATTTAGTGGAAGGTTGAAATATAAATGATCTATACATTTGGTCTATATACAGACTCAAAGCTTCCGTGCAAAAGTGGTTGGGCAAATTCTGCTACACCTACATACTGAACGTTATATGATCAGTTTAAATAGAGGTACATATATAAAATGATTACAATAAAATATTAGGTGAAGTACCGGGATTTAAATTGTATATATGATGACAATTACAACTATGTAAAGAACAAAAAAACTGGAAGGAAATAAAATTTTAAGTAATGGAGTTATTTTAACGTGAATGTGCTGTTCACATGTTTTTATTGCCATGATCCAAAGTTAGTTTTGAAAGGCGGTTGGCCTGGCTATCTAATTACCTTCATGAAGAATAACATAGGATGATCAGTTATTCCAAAAGTCAAACTTTACTTTTATTAAATATCCTCCAACATTTTACTGGGTTAAACTAACAGCCTTATTGAGAATATTAGTTCATGTGGTCGCAACAAGTTTATCCTGCAAGGTTCACCAGAAGTTTTACTGCTCACAGTGAGGTATTATAGAAGGGCTTTATTGAGACTTCGTTAATGACTGAGACCATTGTTTGATAACACCCACTTCATATTTTTTCCAGGATGAAATTTTGACAATCAATAGGAGCCAAGTTAGGGTACATTTTATGAATGTCTGTATATCTGTGTGTCTGTTCCACAATACTTAAAATTAGGAGGTAGCAAGCATCTGAAGATAACAACTTAATCATATTTCCAGGCCAACCCATCACCGTTTTCTTCTTTTTCTTAATACCTTCTATTTACCCTTCTCCTCTATTATCCAAAGGCAAAACTGTGGAATGTCAGATTTAAATTTTGGCTTCACCACTTACTAATTTTATGATCCTGGACAATGTACTTGATCTCTCTATGCTATAGTTGCCTGGTGTATGTAAATTGTAGATAATGATAATAACTACCTTCTACGATTCTTGTGAGGCTTCAACGAGATCATTTTGTAAAACTCTTATCAAACTGCCCAGCACATAGAGATATTCACTAAATAGTTTCCTTTTGTATCGTTATTTTGCTATCTGGTCTTACTACATCCTCCTTTATATATTCTCTCTATTCATTCTTTTTTCTCCTTTCCATATTCTTTTTCATTATAGGTTATCACAAGTTACTGACTATAGTTCCCTGTGCTATACAGTTGGACTTTGTTGTTTATCTATTTTATATATATTATTATCTGCAAATCTCGAACTCCCAATTTATCCCTTCCCACCATCTTTCCCCTGTGGTAACAATACATTTGTTTTCTGTGTCTGTGAGTCTGTTTTGTTTTGTAAATAAGTTCACTTGTGTCTTTTTTTTTTAAGATTCCACATATAAGTGGTATCATATGGTATTTTTTTTTAATTGAAGTACCATGAGTTACAATGCATCAGTTCCTGGTGTACAGCACAATGTCCAAGTCATGCATATACATACGTGTGTTCATTTTCAAATTTTTTTCATTAAAGGTTATTACAAGAATCATACGGTACTTTTCTTTCTCTTTCTGGCTTACTTCACTTAGAATGATGAACTCCAGGTCCATCCATGTTGCTGCAAATGGCTGGCTCACAGGACGAGTCTATTTTCAGTTTTTTAAGGAATCCCCATACTGTTTTCCATAATGGCTGGCACCAAATCTCCATTCATTCTTGATGCTTATATCAGTTAGTTGGGATGATGGATACAAGAAGCTGGTCCTTTGAAAATGAATTTTCTCCCAGGCAGGATTTCTGCATTCAGGAAAGCCAGCTCTGGGTGAAAGAGGAGTCTGATCAGGGTAATACAGACTCATCGTCAAAGCATGGGGAACAAAGTAGTCCAGATAACTCTACTAACCAAATTTTGCTTTGTTTGCTGCTATATACCTAGAGTCTAGAACAGTGCCTGACACGCTGTAAATACTTGATAAGTATTTCTTGAATGAATTAATGTCAGGACACAGTGTTATACAAAAACATAATCTAATATCTAGAAAACGGCATATAGACCCTTCATTTCCACTTTAAACTCACAGATAACATTCCAGGAAAAAAAAAAACTGACGTTAAACTTTTAAACACAAGTTGGATATTTTTGACTATTATCATAAATTCTAAGTTTATAATAAACACTGGATTTCCTTTCTACCTAGAAAAGGCTCTTATTCTCATCTTTCTCACTGCCCCCCCCCCCTTTACACATCCCAAGACCTAGGCAGCCATATTTTATTCTCAGCTACTCCCTCAGAGACAGTCTGCCCCTTACTCTTTGCAGGTCACATTTTCCTCATCCAAGTCTTTCCACTCTGCCTTTCACACGTCAAAGTAAGACACTTGTCCAGTTTCTTCCAGGAAGAGCCATCCTAGTCTGTTACTAGGAAAATCCAACCCCCGCTGTGACCCTGTGCTGTCCGCCTTCTGGCCGAGGTCTGCTCTCTGCTTTCCTGTGGAAGGAACTCAGTGCTTTGCTCTTGCAGCAGGGTGGCTTCTTTATGTCGTCAGTTAGCTTTACATTGTCATTTACATCGTCATTTAGCTGCGCCTTACTATCTGCCTGCATTCTCTTTAAGGGGACTGACCTGGTTTTATGTACATCTGTGATGTTAAAACCCACCAAACTAAACAGAACTAATCATCTACAGAATTATAAAGCTGTTTCCTCCTGCCTCCTCCCTGTTAAGGGATGAAAGCAGGACCGCAGGTCATAACCCATGCCAGAGTAGAAAGACTGCTAATCTAGCCTTTGAGGTCATACTCTAGATAATCCACCCCAGTGGTACAAGAACAAATCACAGCATACTCACCTTTCACCTTGTTGTTCATTCTGAGTATTGGCTATTTATTAAATAAGTTAATATTTGCTTTATGACTTATAAATTATTAGATAAATATTGATTTTGATCATGGCTATTCTTACATCTTTTCAGTCCCTATTTCATGAGGAAGAGGTCATTAGGTTTGAGTGAAACACCTGGATGTGGTCCCTGATGAACTAAAACATTCCCCTGGAACAAAAACAAAGATGCAGCTCATCCAGGTGACTCTATGCTACATCTCCTCCCTAGGGAGGCTCTTCTTCAACCCCCATAAGGGAAGGAGGCTGTCTTGCTCTAGAAAAGGCAGTAGTGACCAGAGCAGCACGTACAGAATGGAGACAACAGTCTTCTGTGAGTACGCTGGGGTAGGAAGAAGCCAATAACATGGAGCTTTCAGAGGAGAGAAGCAGAAAGTCCACAGAGCTGTAGGCTGGCAGGAGAGTTTAGTCCAGGGGTAAGACAACCAGGAGAAAAGGAGTTAACTCCAAGCCCAAAGCTGGTCAGTCCACTCTCTACTGAATCTGCACACCTAGAAATCATCTGGGTCAACACTACTCTTTGTTTACAGAGAGAAGCACCTCTGACCCAACCTAAACAAATTCAGAAGCTTGCCATGTTTTTTTTTTTTAAATGTCTCGCGTTTGTTCCAGGAAGTTCCAATGAATGGGGCCCATATTTGCCAACAAACTTCTGGAGGCTCTAGGAAGCAACTTCATTTCCCCCACTCTGAGCCTCTCCAGTGAGACTTACCTTATTTTCAGATCCCAAAATCATGCTGTAAATAACGATCGTTAGCCCCACAAGAATCACCCTGACGAAACCAGCACAGGTAGGCGGGTGTGGGTTTTCCACCACAACCACCCCCTTGGTCCTTTTTCTGCCCTCTGTGGGCTAGCTATAATCCCTCTTTTTCAATAAGAATTCCTTCAATAATGAAACCAGCTATCATAGTCTTCCATTAGTTTTGTCTTTTCCAGATTAAATATCTCCACATTCTTTGTATGTTCTTCATACTTCACAGCTACTAAGTCCTAATTCATGATAGTCAAAAAAATCTCAAGTCATTTTCACACAGATGGCTACCAAGTTAGGTCTTACCCTTCCTGTACTTTATCAACTGATTGTTAAAGCCTACACGCAGATTTCGTATGTGCCCTTGTTAAATTTCATCTTGTTTTTAGTCTAGCATTCCAAAGGTCAAGCTTATTTTGAATTATAATTCTATCTCCTGTAATATTGGTTTCCCTTCTGTTTCTTATCGTCTGAAGTTCGATGAGCCGTGCACATTTGCTGTGTCTGTCGAAGTCACTGCTAAAATAGGTGAAGAAGACAAGATCTCCAAAACCATCTCCTTTTCACTAGACATCTTTGTCAGACTTTCAGACGGTCATTAATGAATAATTTTGACATACAGTAGCCAAACTAAGAGTATTCTTATTACGCTCACAGTCATCATCTTTTTCTGTGAAGCTTTATGTGAAATTAACATGTCCCTTTCCTACTGCTTTCTCCAGACCTACTAACTTTTAATCTACTAAATTATTAATTCTATCAATAAAAGACATTATGTGATGTTTCACATTGTAATTAACATGAGATAGCTCCTGATGACGTCTCCTTATGAGAATTCCAAACATTCTGTAAAACATCTAAGAATTTTACCAGAACTAAGGTCAAATTCACTTTAGCAAGAGCAATAGTAACTTTTTGGTCATAAGCATTGATACAGAGTCCAGACGTGAAAAGTTCTGGGTCAGTTGACTTGGTTTGTTGGTTTGGTTAGTTTTAGTAGCTTCTTCCCTTTAGTAGCTTCTTCCCTCTGGAATAAACCCAGAGTCTATTCCATTCTCAACTCAAGTCTCTCCATAGCTCTTTAAGAAGTCACCAGTACATAGAAGGCAAAATATGTTCAAAAACATATGAAAGTATTCTATTTGCTCTATGTCTATACCCCTGCTTATGACCAATGTGTATCTGCATGATGTAAGGTCAAAACCAGGACAGGTAGGACCAGGAAAAGAACACAAAGACCCTTTGTTCACGCTGCCATCTGCTCATGTGGACTGTTATCTTTCTTAACTTCAAAAATGAGAAAACGCTATATCATATTGGGCTTTCTGGTTTCTTCACCATAACACACACACACACACGCACGCACGCACGCATACATGCACACGCACACATACATACACACACATACCCCTTCCACCTCCAATCTTAATCATGGTTTCATCTCAGGCTCTGAGTAGCAATATTCCAATATTCCATCAGTTAGGGGAGGACCCAGAGATTCCTTCTCTCTTTCAGTAATCATTTAAGTGCCTCTTTTTCAGAGACTGCAATTTTTCATGGCTATTTACTGTTGAAAAATTATTATAACCAATTTATTTATTCATTCATTCCACAAGTACTTATCAAGGTCTTCCTGTGTGTTTGGTATTATCTTCCTGCTATAAGTGAGAGAAGAAGTCTTATGCCAGGGCAGAAATTTCTAAAGAATCCATAGTTAGGTGAGATAAGTTGAGCATTTGACCTGTATAGGGAATATAGGGGAGGGGAACCAAGAGAAAAAGGCTCCCAACAAACTGATTAGGAAAAGTTTGAACACGGCGTTATCAACAGTCACCAGGCCACTTGTCCAAGGAAAAAGAATAGTTTCCCAGGAGAGTGGGATATAAGTTAATTCAGATCTTTCTATACGGCATCTCTCATAGAGTAGGTGGTATATACTGCTTATCAGGATTTCTTAGTCTCATTTTCTTGGAAAAAGGAAATAGTGTGAGATGAGTGGCTGTTCCAGGAATGGGCATGACCTCAGAGCAGGACCACCTCCCCAGGAAGTCATGGACACCCTTCCAGAAGAGTTTACCAGATATGGTTCTCCTGTTCATGCTCAGCCAGGATTGTCAGGTAAATAGCTCTTGATGATTGGAAAAGCCCTATACTGTTCTCTGGTACTCACATTTCTATCACTCAGAAAGGATTTGGGAAAGCACCATAGGACAGTAGACCATGTAGGAGCTTTGGAGTCAAGCAAACCTGGGTTCAAATCATGACTCGACCATCGTGATCTTTAATAATTGGCTTGAATTCACTGAGTCTCAGTTTCTCTTCTATAAATAGGAGACAACAAAGCCTGGCTCCAGTGCTTGCTGTGATGAACAAACGAATAAGCCAAGCATGGTGTGTGGTCATAATCCTATCTTGGTTAATATTGCCTTCTTCTATTCTCTTGGGCCCAGATCTAGATGAGGAAAGCAGACCAGTAGTGACAGCGAGAACCAGACCACCTGGATAATCCTAGAGGGCTCTGGGGAGCTGCAACACCTGGGCTTCCTCCCCGTCACCCTCTTTCTGGCCATCTATGTGATAATAGTCAGGGGCAACGCCCTCATAGTGTTGGCTGTAGCATCCAGTCAGACTCTCCACACACCCATGTACTTTTTCCTCGGCCCCTTCTCCCTGCTGGAGATTGGCTACACCTCCAACATCGCGCCTCAGCTGTTGCGGAGCTTCCTGGAAGGGAGGGAAACCATCTCGCTGGTCAGCTGTCTGTTCCAGTTCTACCTGTTTGCCTCGCTGGCTGCAGCAGAGTGCCTCCTACTCTCTGCCATGTCCTATGACTGTTACTTGGCCATCTGTCACCCCCTTCACTACCCTGCTCTGATGAGCACCTTGCTGTGTGGCTGCCTGGCTGCTGGAACCTGGTTCTGTGGCTTCTCCTTCTCTGCCTTCATTCTGGCCCTGGCAGCCCATCTGCCCCTCTTCCCTGGCAGCAGGGAGATTGACCACTACTTCTGTGACTTTGCTCCAGTTGTAGGGCTGTTCTGTGGTGATGTGAGGGTCATGTGGGGAGCTGGAGTGAGCATCTCAGGCTTCCTGACACTGGCCCCCTTCCTGTTGATTGTGACATCCTATGCCTTCATCCTACGGACTGTGCTGCCAGTACCTTCAGGTCGTGGAAAGCAGAAAGCCTTCTCCACCTGCTTCTCCCACCTCAGTGCAGTCGGGGTGTTTTATGGCACCCTCATTGTGGTCTACGTAGCCCCAACAGACCACATGGCCCCCTTCCTCCGAAAGGCCTTCTCTGTCCTCTACACTGTGTTCACCCCTATGGTCAACCCCATCATCTACAGCCTCAAGAACCAAGAGGTAAAGGGGGCCCTTCTCAGGCTCTGGGGACAGCTTATCCCAGGACATACCCCACAGAGAGGAATAAGACAACTACTGACTTCTTCCTAGATTCCAGCCTAGCCCCTTAAAGTCTAAAGGACTGGAGACTCCTGCAATGAAAAGATGGAGACTGTGGGATTGAAAATAGATGTCTAACAAAATGAGGGAAACTTCATTTTTCCAGCTGGAATGGGGGTAGGGATCAAAATCTCATGCCTGGCGCAGGACCTAAATACTGTAGACACTCCCTAAACATTAGCTGAAAATGAATTCATTAATACTGAAAAGAATGCAAGAAGGGGCAGAGGATAACAGCAAGTAGGGAATTTTCAGATTGTTAATCTAAGGTGGCAAGGACCCAGGCTGGCAGACAGGGAAAGGAGGGTTAGGGAAATAGCAAGAAGAACCATTAAGAATTTATATTCAGTATCTTGTAATAACCTATAATGAAAGAGAATATATATATAATTGAATCTCTATGCTGTACACCAGGACTAACACAACATTGTAAATCAACTCTACATCAGTTAAAAAATAATTTTATAAAAATTTTAATTTTAAAGGGAAAAAAAGAATTAAGGTAAGATCTCATGACAGGCTTCAAATTAAATCTCAGAGTGCGGAGGGTTTAGCTCAGTGGTAGAGTGCATGCCTAGCATGTGTGAAGTCTTGGGTTCAGTCCCCAGCACCTCCATTAAATAAATAAATAAACTTAATTACCTTCCTCCCAACACACAAATAAATAATTTTTTTAAATCTCAGAAAAAGAGAAACAAAACTCTTGGTCCTAAAGTCTCTAGAGCAGTGATGCAGGTAGTGGTGGGGTGAGAGCCACTTCCACTACACACACAGCTTCTGCTTGGGAAAGGGAGGGTCAGTCAGAGGCGAGGAGGGGGCTCTGTCCACTCATGCCTGCAGCCCAGGAGGCCAATTAGGCCGTTTTTCTGGGAGTTCCCATTAGTCCTCCTGTCATTGGTGTTGGACCAGGAAGTTGTAGGGGCAAGAAAGGAGGCAATTAAGTGAGAAAGGAAGAAAAGAAATTAAATCCAATGACAGGATTCTGAAATTTTGTCTCCATCAGGGACTCTTTAAAGGTTTTTGAAAGTGACACAAAAACATTTCTAATTTTTAAAAAATATATCAACATGTTTCTCAAGGCATGCCATGTAAACCACCTATTTCAGAATGATCTGGAGTAGTTTACAAATGCAGATTTCTAGGCTCCTCACCAGACCTACAAAAATCAGAACCTCTGGAAATGGGACCCAGGGATCTGCACTTAACAAATGATGCAAGTGATCCCGCAAGTGATGCAGGAGAGAGCAAGGTTTCCAGGGCTGAAAGGGATGATAGCAGAAAAAGGAGAATTAGTTACTCGTGGATATAAAGAGATGTAAGCCCGAGAGGTGGAAGTTAGATAGTTGTACAAAAAGGGCCAATGAGAGGAACTGGAAGAAAGAAGAAAATCTGGAATAGACAAGGGTCCTGTCTGGATTAAGTGGGAATATAGAGAAAAAAAAAAAAAGAAGGTTTCCCTGTCTGGAATTTTGCTCCAGAAATGGGCAGGACCTAGGCTGTATGTGAGTATTTTAAACGTCTCCGTGGTGTTTTTGTTTTGTTTCCATCAAAGTCAAAAGTGAAAGCCTGTGTTGCGTGTGCCCATGTCCCGGGGAGAGGACTGAGATAGCGTGAGCAGGGAGCGCCCTCCTTGGATGCAGGCCTCACACCATGCCCAGAGAGCTGGCTTCTCCCTGCGTGAGGGGTGTTGAGGACAGTCGGGAGATAGGGAGGAAATTGTCCAGGAGGAACTACAGGTACAGGTCCCAAGCCCTGCACAGAGCATGTGGCTGCCTTCATGGCATTATTTCAAGGGTTTTGAGGAAGCTCCAAGCTCTTCCCTTCACCCCTAACTTGACCCTCATAATCAGCCCCCTGCCTCTTCCTAAAGTCAGAAATTTTAGATCATCATCTTTTTAATCATTGGTCAAATGTCCATGACACTGTTGTATAGCAGAAAAAAAGTGGACCGATCTATGTTTTGATTCCAGTTCCTTCACATATTAACTTAGGCAAATGACTTAACCTTTTCGAGTCTCAGATGCCTCGTCTGTAATATGAAAGGAATAATAGTAATAATAATAGTATATACTTCACAGGATTGTTGTGAAACATTGAATGAAAGGCACATAATAAATCCCTCTACCTCTGTGCCTGACCTAAGACATATTTTAATAAAGATTAGCTTCTTCCCTCACCCTCCCTCTCCTCGAGGAAAGTCAGGAGACACTCCCTTCAGTCACATCACACTGTGTATCTTTATGCCACTATCTCAGCGTTTTCTTTACTGTTGCTGTGTACTAACATTTGAAAATGGGAAGCGTGAGCCTCCAACTTTGATTTTCTTTTTTAAAATTGTTTTAGCTCTTTGGGGTCTCATGAAATTCCACGTTTGGGGGGTCATATTCACATGGATGTACCCCAGTTTGCTTCTGCATTCATCCCCTGAAGATATCCTGATTCCTTTAAGGTTCAGACACTATGAGTAGAGCTACTGTGCATAATTGCATCCTTGTTTTTGTTTGGATATAATTTTTCAAAGCAGATGTGTAAATATTAGAGGCATGGTTGAGGATCTCAAGATGTGAAATTGGTTTAGCTGTAGAAAATACTACCAAACTATATTTCAAGAGGCTGTATATACGTTCCATCAGCAGTGCAAGAGAGCGTCTGTTGTTCCCCATCCTCCAGCAGTCGGTATTGTCATTCTGGGGGAGGTTAACAGTTCTAATAGGTGTGCAGTACTGTCTTGTTGTTTTAATGTGTGTAATTCCCTACTGGTATATGATGTTGATCATATTTTTGTCCACTTATTTATTATTGGTATATTTTCTTTGGCTGGGTATCTGTTCAGATCTTTACCCATTTTTATGTGGTTGTCTGTTTCTTAGTTCTTGTATAATCTGAACACAAATTCTTTATCAGGTATGTGTTTTGCAAATATTTTTCTCCCACTTGTTTGCTTGTGTTTTGGTGTTTTGAATAAGGTATTTCACCAAGTAAAAATGTTTAATTTTATCAAATACATGTTATTAATTTTTTGCTTTTTGTATATTGGCTTTTTTGTTGCCTTTTAAAAGTCAAAACTCATGATCTGTGTGACCAAGCTCATGCCAATTTTCTTATTTTCTTCTGTAATTTTGAATAGTTTTGCTTTTAATATTTGTCTATAAATAACTTTGAGTGAATTTGGTGTAAGTTGCAAAGTTTGCGTCTACATTCATTTCATTCCATCGGGTTTCCAATTGTTCCTTACCTATTTGAGGGGAAGTTATGGGATATTTGACTACACTTCGGTTTGAATTTCCAAAGTTTAATGGATTCAGCCAGCAGGGGGCAGTGTCTCCAGTGAACTGTGAGCGAGGTGTAGCCTGCACTTCCAGCACTAGCCTCAGGGAGGCGCTGAGCCGCTTCTCTGACTCACGGCGCACGCGCATTCCACCGAGGCCCTAGCTCTGCACAGCTGAAAGGAGTTCTGTCTGCTGAGGCAAGCTGGGGCTTCTGCTTTGGGATGCCGAGGGGCCAGCGTCCCTGCAACCCGGGTTCATTATCTTAGGACCCGCTGAGGTTTCGGCTTCAGGACAACACGGGGCTACATCCATGCTGACAGGAGCTGGGTTTCTTCACAATCTGCCCGGGGACGCACCGCCAGGAGGAAAAGGTGAGAAAAACGTGATACGTGAGGAAAAGTGAGGAGACACTCCCTGTGTACAGCTGACCGCTGGGGGACGGGGGGAGGGTCCTTCTGTGCAAGACCCAGGAAGGGCTTGATGTGGAAACCTGGGTTTTTAGTCAGTTTTGTGTGCCGCGTAGATGGCATGTGGCGTCCAGTTTCCCCAGCACTGTTTGTTGTCTTTTCCCCTTGGTGTGTTCTTGGCACCTTTGTCATAAATTAAATGACCGCCTCCGTAAGGGTTTAATTCTGGCCTCTCCGTTCTGTTCCTCTGGTCCGGGTGCCTGTTTTTGTGCCAGTTTCACACATTTTGGTTACTGTAGCTTCGCAATATAGTTTGAAATCAGGGAGCGAGATGCCTCCAGCCTGTTCTCCTTTATGAGGATCGCATTGGCTATTTGGGGTCCTTTGTGGTACCACACAAATATTAGGATTATTTGCTCTATTTCAACGAAAAAAAAAAAACCCATTGGAATTTTGGTAGGCATTACATTCACTGTGTACATTGCTTTGAGTAGTATGGACATTTTAACCACATTAATTCTTTCATTTCATGAACTTGGGATATCTTTCCATTTATTTGTGTGTTTTTTTCAGTTTATTCATCAGTATCTTAAAGTTTTCAGTGTGCAGGTCTTTCAAGTCCTTGGTTAAATTTGTTTCTAGGTATTTTGTTCTTTTTGATGCAATTTTAAGTTGGATTGTTTTCTTTCTCTTTCTGATGGTTCATTATTAGTGTTTAGAAATGCTATTGATATTTGTGTATTGATTTTGCAACTTTACTAAATTCATTTATTAGGTCTAATAGTTTTTTCTGGTGGAATGATGTTAGAAAATTGGACCTCAAAAATCCCAATGTTTCTGTCACATCCAGGTCATCCACAACACTGAAGACATAGTGGCTCCTAATATAATCTTCCCTGTAAATTACATGTGGATTCCTACAAGGGAGATTAGGTTCGTAACTTTGTGTGAACTGGATCTGTGTGAGACTTGGCCTCTGTAAGAAAATGGGATGTTTTCTCTGGTTTTCTGGAGTGGTATTGACGTGGTATTTTGGAAAGTTAATTTCAAATTCAGAAAATTTGCAACAACAGTACTAAGTACTGTTTATCTCTACACTCAGATTCCCCAACCGTCCTTGCTTTACCACATTTGCCGCTTCACACAAAATACTCCAGTGTGTTTTACCCAAAACAGGGACACTCTCCCAGGCACCCAGCACATAACCTCCAAATGAGAAAATTATTATGGTTTCCACATTATAATCCAATACACAGGCCCACTTCAACATTCGCCCGCTGCCTCGACTCTAGGGAAATGTCTTTTTCCATCCCCATCCAGCTTTCTTTTTCTGGAACCATTACTGGTACTTTCCCTCGCTCTCACAGCCTTCATGGATTTAAAGTGCACAATATGAATAGGATCTGGGTGGCTTTTCTGTATGGCTTCTTCTTTCACTTAGGATGTTTTCAGTGTTCATCCACGTTGCAACACGTATCAGTATTTCATCCACTTTTTTCATTGTGATTAAATGTACATAACATTTGCCATTCAAACCCTTTTAAGTATACAGTTCTATGGCATTAACCACATTCATATCGTTGTACAAATATCCTCACCATCCATGTTCAGAACTTTTCAATTTCCACCAGTGAAACTGTAGCATTAAACACTCAATCTCCTCAAGCCCCTGGCAGCCACATTCTACTTTCTTGTCTTTGAATTTGACTTCTCTGGATACCTCATATAAGTAGAATCATATAATTTTTGTCCTTTTGTGACAGGGTTATTTCACTTATAATCACTTCAAGACCCATATACATTGTGGCATGTGTCAGTATTTCCTTAGTTTTAAGGCTGAGTTGCATTCCTTTGTGTATATACCACATTTAGTTTATTCATTCATCCATCGGTAGACACTTGGGTCACTTCTATCTTTTGCTATTGTGATTAATGCTGCCAAGAATATGAGTGTACCTGTATCAGTTCCGGCCGCTGCTTTCAGTGTTTTGGGTATATACCCTGATGTGGAATTGAGGAATCATACGTTAATTTTTATGTTTAAGTTTTGAGGAACCGCCGTACTGTTTTCCACAGAGGCTGCACCATTTTACATTATTCCTTTTATGGTAAAATAATATGGCCGTTTATGGATCTATGCCCTTTTGTTTATCCATTTACCCGTTGATGGACGTTTGCATTGCTTCTATCTTTTGGTTATTGTGCTGCTATCAATACATATGCACACCTGTTTTCCCTTCTTTGGGGTATGTATCGAGGAGAGGAGTTGTTGAACCATATGCTAATTGTATATTTATATGGTAAGCATAGGTTGCATCCTTTTCAATTTCCACAAGTAATTTTTAAAGGTTCCAATTTCTCTACATTGTTACCAACATTTGTTATTTTTAGTTTTCTTAGTTATAACTATTTTAGAGTGCGTGAAGGAGTTATTGCATTGTGGTTTTTAATTTGCATTTCTATCATGACTAATGTTTGATATCTTTTCATCTGCTTGATGACCATTTGTATGTCTTGTGTGGAGGAGGGTCTATAGAAGTTGTTTATCCATTTTTAAAACTAGGTTGTTTGTCTTTACATTGATGAGTTGTTAAAGTTCTTGATATACTCTGGATAACGATTCATCAGATACATAATGTGCAAATATTTCCTTCCATTCTGTGGGCTGTATTTTCATTTTCTGAATCACACCTTTTTTGGGGGCAGAGGTAATTAGATTTCTAAAAATTTTTTAAAATTTCATTTTCTTTTTCTTTTTTTAAATTGAAGTATGGTCAGTTACAATGTCTCAATCTCTGGTGTACAGCACAATGTCCCAGTCATGCATATACATACATATATCCATTTTCATATTTTTTCCATTAAAAATTATTACAAGATATTGAACATAGTTCCCCATGCATAGTTCAATTTATGTATTTTTTCTTTTGTGGCTTGTGCTTTGCTGTCCAATCTAAGAAACATTGCTAAATCCTAGGTTATAAAGATTTATCCACATGTTTTATTGGAGAGTTTATACAGTCATCCCTCAGTATCAGTGGAAGATTGGTTCAAGAGCGCCTTGGGCATACCAAAATCTGTGTATACTCAAGTCTCTTACATGAAATAGTATAGTAATTGCATATAACCTAGGCATGTCTCCCTGTATACTTTAAATCACTCTAGATTACTTATAATCACTAATATAATGTAAATGCTATATAAATGTTGTAAATACAATGTAAATGCTATGAAAATATCAGCTGGCAGATGGCAAATTCAAGTTTTGTCTTTCTGAAACTTTTTGGAATTTCTTTTTATTTTAGTATTTTCAATTTGGAGTTGGTTGAATCCACGGATATGGAACCTATGGACACAGGGTGTTGATTGTAATTTTACTTCTTATATTTAAGCCTTTTATGTATTTTGAATTACTTTTTATATGTGGTATGAGGTAAGGGTCCATTTCATTCCTCTGCATGTGGATAGCCAATTGCATAGCGCCATTTGTTTAAAACACCATTTCCCCCGAATTTAATGTTGCTGACTAATGTCTAAAATCAGTTCATCAAAGGTGGGTGGATTTTTTTCTGGGTTCTCCATTCAATTTCATTCATCTATACGTATATCTTTATGCCAGTATCACAGTTTTACTGTTGCTTTGTACTAACATTTGAGAATGGGAAGTGTGAGCCTCCAACTTTCATTTTCTTTTTTCAGATTGTTTTGGCTCCTTGGGGTCCCTTTAAATTCCATATGAATGTGAGGATCGGCTTGCATATTTCTTCCCAAAGGCTTTTAGGAATTTGCAGAGAAATCACACTGATTGTGCAGGTTGCATTATATACTATTGCTGTCTTAACAATATTAAGTCTTTCCATCACCATAGGATGCCTTCACATTTATTTAATTTTTCTTTTATTTTTTATCCATGTTTTATAATTTTCAATGTCTAAGTCTTTATTGAAGTATAGTTGCTGTACAATATTATATAAACTACAGACGTACAATATTGTGACCCACAATTTTTAAGGGTTATACTCCATTTATAGTTATTATAAAATATTGGCTCTATTTCCCGGGTTGTATATCATAATGTCGCTGAGGGCCAGCCCTTCCCTTGAGTGGAGCCCTGATTCATATAAACATGAGGCACATCTGCTCCTCACTGTTACCTGGCTAACAGGACTGGGACAACACTGGGAGGATGACAGACCATAAGAAAATGACCTAAATACAGGAGAAATCCAGGAGGGGAAGAGTCAGAGAAGAAAAGTAAAAGGAGAAGAGGAAAGAGAAGGAAGAAGAAGAGGGGGTCAGGGAGCAGGGAAATGGAAAGAAAAGGGGAAGCAAAAAGCCACAAATGGGAGAGATGAGATAGAAAGTAGTCGGAGAAGAGAAGGATTTGGGAAACCTTTCCTAGATTCCTCCACTTAGACCACATGTAAATTTTCCTAATGAAAAGGAAACAGGTTGGGTTTGTAATGGATTGCATTAAAATTTTCAAGTTATTAATAGGTCTTCTGCTCAATATTGCATTGTAAGTCCTTGTAAGTCCATGCTTTGAGATACCCTACATACAGTGAGCACACAGCAATAATTGAAAAAATGCAAAAAGAGAACATTTTCAAAGCATATACTGGTTTAAAAGCAAGATAAATATCTCTATGGGCCATAAATGTAAGAAACCTGTTAATAAAAGCTGTGAGTTGGGCTGAAGTGAGGGCCTACTAGAGCCCAGGTTTAAGCAGTTAGAGGCAGCGATGGGTTCAGCTCCTGCAAGTTAACGGAGACTAAAAGTTCTCCATCTGCAACAAGGAATAGCGCCAAAGTCACTGTAGATATGAGGGGCTGGGGTCAGGGTCTCTTTTTTGTTAAAGAGAAATGAAAAAAACTGCTGCCTGCTGCTGTCTGAGGCAAAAGCTCATATGGAGCATACCTGAGAAAGCAAGACAGCACATAACCTCAGACCAGGAGCTGAGAGTGTGTGTGTGCGCTCGCCCACTCGAAATGAGTCTGAGATTCAACAGTACAAAATACTTGGGAAAAATATAACTCTAGAAAAGCTAGCCAAAAAATCGACAGTTTGGAAGATAAATTCATACTAGAGAATATTAAAAAGTCTGTAATATTAATAGAGAATATTAAAAGTCTGTAAATGCTTTAAAATGAATGTTTAAGATCCTCAAAGAGACAGCAAATGAATAATTTACATATAATACAGGAGAGAAAAATCATGAAACATGGGCAAAATTAAAACAAGCTCAGACTGATCTATAAAAGAATAAATTTAAAAATTGGAAATGCAAGATATAA
The DNA here is from genome assembly GCF_048773025.1 of Camelus bactrianus. Lineage (NCBI taxonomy): Eukaryota > Metazoa > Chordata > Mammalia > Artiodactyla > Camelidae > Camelus > Camelus bactrianus. The sequence continues at coordinate 17,502,098 of NC_133550.1, read as the reverse complement.
TGTATACACATGAACTATATTCCCAGGGTTGTACATCATAACATTAAAATATAATGAAAAATAAAACTGTCATTAGATGAGTAAGGTTAGATCATGAAGGGTCTTAAATGCCACACTAAAGAGCTGTGTGTTTGTTCCTGACAACAGTGAGGTACCACTGAAGGCTAGAGGTTGGCAAAAGCAGTGGAGTGACACTTCCTGAAAATCATCCTGGCTGCATTATGGATTAAAGAAGGGTAAAACTTCAGGCTGGGGAACCAGGTAGAAGGTTGTTGTCTTTCTCAAGAGAGAAAACAAGGGGTCACAATCCAATGCCTCCAAGAGCCAGACATGTAACATAAATGAGTGAAGCAGGCAGGTTCTAAGATAGTAGGGAGTGGTGGGAACTGTGAAAAATGAAAAGCACATGCCTTGTTGTAAAGGATAGCCACTATTCAGCACCAATTGATAGTTTTCATGCAAGAATATTGCCCAGGATTGCTAGATCTTCCAAATATTCAAGAAAATTTTAATGTAACCTTTTAAATTTCAAAATCTTGCAAAAAATAAACCCAACCAAATATTGACCAAATCTGGTGCAAAGGTTACCAGTCTGCAACATGTGATTCAAAATGAGGTAGTGTCAGTGGAGATAAAGGGGACAAACTCAAGGGATAGCATGAAGGAAGAACTGACCAGATAGAAGTCAGTCGACTGTGGGCTGTAGAAGAGAGGCAGAACAATGGATGATAGCTAGGCTTCCAGTCTGGTCACTGGGTGAATGCTATGCCATTCACTAAGCCATGAAACACAGGTAGAAAGGACATTCAGGTAGCTAAAGCTAATCTGCAGCAGGAATATAAGACTCAGGAAGGGAATAGAAATCATTTTCAAGCTGTACCCTTCCATCTCAGCCCACCGCTCCCATCCCTCCACCTGAATCAGCTGCATCAGTGACGCCTGGTCAGAGCAGGAGGAGGGCACTGGGACCAGTAGACTAGGTCTGAGAGAAGCTGGCTAGATGCACTGATCGAGTGTAGCCACCCACAGGAGCTGAACAGTGAGGCCAGGTGGTATTGCCTGGCAATGCCAGGGTGGTGGCAGTCCTGGTGACTTGGGATCATAACCCAAGGGTGGCCAGTCAATCATTGCAGGCTGTGGGATCTGGGCAGCTGAGCCAACTGGGGACCCCAAAGAGTTAGGAAACATAAAAGAACAGGGAATCCAGAAAATATCGTCTCCACTTAGGGGAAGCTAGATTTCAAAGAAGATTGAGACTGTGACCTCTTGCCCCCTTATCATCCCTAGTTGCTGAAGTCTGAAGGCATCAACCCATTTTACCCCAGCCACATACTGGTCATAAGCCTTTCTGTGACAAAGAGGGAAATCTTGTCATTTGCAACAATATAGATTTACCTTGAGGGTATCGTGCTAAGTGAAATAAGTCAGATAGGGAAAGATAAATACTGTATTATCTTGCTTAAATGTGGAATCTAAAACAAACAAAAAACAAACAAACAAACAAAAACTCATAGAAACAGAGAGCAAATTGGTTACCAGAGGTGAAGGTGGGTGGAGGGGTGGGGGAATGAGTGAAGGTAATTAAAAGTACAAACTTCCAGGTTTTAAGATTAGTGTGTTCTAGGGATGTAATGTACAGCTGATTCTTAAAGATAGCTAAAGGGTAAGTAGGAGAGCCAGAGTGATTCCTTAAAAGGGGACCCTTATCACCTGCAGCATAAGAGCAGACAGCCGAGGAGCAGGCTGGGGACTTAGTAAGAGCTGAATTCCAGAGAAACTTAAATGCTCAGCCAAGGTTGTACTGTTATGCTAAGGTCAGGGGCTCCATTGGAAAAATCTGGGACCCTAAAATATGAGCTGAAGACATCTAAGTGGAAGCTCCTGGCTCTGCAGACTTCCCTGACGCCTCAGAGTTTGCAGAGGGACCCGAACAAGAGCCCTTAACCCATGCCCAAGACACGAAAGGGGGCCCTTCTCACAAAACACATGTGTTCTCTCTCCCCGCAAAGCTGCCTTCACTTCATCTCTTGGCTTCCAAGCCAATAACTAGAGTTAAATCCCAGCATAACCCAGATGGAAATGCACTGAGCATGATAAGGAAATAAACTGTGCCACAGAGGAACTATAAGAACTAGCTAGCATGTACTGGTAGGAGCCAGGAGAGTATTCCTGGAACTGGATTTGAGGGTGCTTGACCAAGGGGACCAGAACATAAGATGATAAACAAGAAGTCATTGACTTGAGAGCACCTCCTCCACATGCACTTTGGCAAGAACCCTAGGGAATGGAGCAAACTCACTGCTGGGGTGCCTCTCAGAAACCCAGAAAAATGATGGCTAACACTCAGCGAAGTGAAAATGCCTGAGTTGCCCTGGCAGAAGGCAGAGAAAGGAATCAAAAGATGCAGGGAGAAGGGAATGCCACATGGGTCTGTTATGTGAGGCCCAGAGAACTCTCCCATTCACTGAGGCCATCAGGAATACACTGGTGAGACGGGGCACCAAGATCGCTAACAAATTCAGTGAGGCTTCTCTGCAGACCAGACTAAGCTTGGTAATAGCCATGAAGATGATGGGGCTCCTAATAGAAGCCAGGTGGGCAACACTTAACTGCCAAAAGTTAAGGGGCCACCATTACTGTCAAATCACAGTTATTGTCAGGAACAGCCAAGTAGGCTGACCCACAGGGAGTTACGGAGATCGTTAATAAAACATCTGTAGGGACACCTAGATGAGTAACCATAAGGATGCTGCTTAACATCTACAATCAGAAGAAAACAAAAATGGAGGAACAGGGACTCATGGTGGTCACCCTAATAAAAAGTTACAATCCTTTGCTCAGTTCCCAGACCTGAGCCAACTTTCAGACCTAGAACCCAGCGACTGAAGAAACGGCCAGGTCCACAGGATGGAGTACCCCACAGCACTGTGACCAGTATGTATGGTAATGAGTCCCTCAGTCCTTCCCCATTTATTTGGGTGACTATGCACTTGGGAAAAGGAAATACTCTGTCCTTTCAAGGATTATTGGGCATAGGTCTGAACTGACACTGATACTCAGAAACCGAAGTGTCATCAGCATCCTGCATCTTACTGGGGACCCATCCTCTAGCTCACCGAAGATGCGTACACTTAAGACCAGCTGGAGGAGGAAATAAGCCAAGCCTGGTTTATGAGTGTGGGAGAGAGGGGTGTTCAGTTTGTATGTGCAAGCTATAAATGGTTGGCAGCTTCATTCCAGGCACATCCAGGAAGCAGCCTTCAGTGGAAAGGGGAAAATGTCTCAGTAGGTGACGATCCGGGCAGTGCACTTGGTCATCTACTTCCTGTGGAAGGAGAAATGGCCCAAGGTCAGAATAGATACAGATTCCTGAGCAGTGGCCCTGGCCTGGCCTGTTGGTCAGGAAACTGGAAGAAAAAGGACTAGAAGATAAGACACAAAGAGGTTGAGGTAGACATGTGACATGAGAATGTGCATGATATATGAAGACTTTTCTCTATCACTTGTTACCACCACAAGAAAGCATTCTCCATTAAAAAGGCACTGAAAAACCAAGTGGACAGAATGACTTGGTCAGTTGATTTTAACTATCCTTCACCATCAGCCACCCTAGAACTAGGACAGACACATAAACAAACTAGACAGAGACAGAGGCTCTATGACGTGGACTCCTTCTTACCAACTGGCTTCTGTCCCCTCCAAGTGTTTAGCCAGCCAACAACAGAGCCAGCACTGAGCCCCTGACATGGCACTATTCCTCCACCACACCAGCCATCTTCCTGGTAGTAAGTAGAATGTATCAGGCGCACTCGTTCCATCCTGGAAGAGCAAGTGGTACTTCTCACAGGGATGCCTATTCCTTGTACAGGTTCTGCCTCTCCTGCTCACAGGACTTTAGCCAGCACCACAGGCATGAAATCACACAACTTAGCACCTGACTAAGGAATCCACTGCACAGCAAAGGAGGGATCTACGGGTCACATCACACACTGCGCCATCCAGAAGCAGCTGGCCTGAGAAAACCCTGGAACAGCCTATTGAAGGTACAGTTGAAACACCAGCCTGGAGGAAATACTTCTCAAGGATGGATGCCATCCTTCAGGACACAGTACAAGCACTAAATCAGAGGTTTCTATAAAGTTTATGTTCCACTAGGAAGAATAAATGGGCTCAGGACCAAGGGATGGAAGCAAAGCAGCCCTACTCATCACACCCAATGAGCTACTAGGGTATTTCCACCTCACAACTCTAGGCTCTGCAAGATTAGAGGTCCTGGACCCAAAGGCATTCTAACCAGGGACGCAGCAAGGATCCATTGAACTGTAAGCTACACCTGCCATGAAGGCACATTAAACTCGGTCCAGGAACTAGAAGGAAAGGAGCCTCCATTTTGGCAGGATAATTGATCAGCAGGAAGTAGGGCTTCTTTTATACAATAAGTGTAGGAAGAACTCAGGTCATCAAACCCAGGATGCTGGGTTTTCTTTAGGCTCCTGGGAATCTCACTCATTCAGGTGTCGGCAAAGTCCAGTCTCATGAAATACAGGACCTAGGTCTGAGTCTGCTGGCCATCAGCTGGGGGCCATAATTGGTAATCATAGACCTCTCTCTGATCCCCATACAGTCCCCCACATTTCAGAAGCAACATCAAATCCTTCTCACACTGTCCTTTCTCTTTGATCACAGCTGGGGAGGGTTCTCTGCTTTTAAGTACTCATGTGATTAGATCAGCCCCACCTGGATATTCCAGGCTACTTTCCCATCCCAAAGCCTTTGACGGTAACCGCATCTATACAGTACATTTTGCCAAGTAAGGTAACGTGTTCACAGGACCCAGGGATTGCAACGTGGATATCTGGGGAGATGATTATCCTAGGGGCGCAGCTTGGTGCTCCCTTGCCCAGTTGTAACTGAACATGTGCAGCAAGCTGGCCTGAGAAAGGTATGATTACCAAAGGCCCTCAGGAATTAGTTTCACTCCAGTGGGTAAGCCAGCAAGACCTACCAATGTGATAATAAAGAATGAAGGGGATTTATTTTGTAGATGAGTTCATTAGTGTCCTTTTTCTTTTTTTCAGATTCCACATGTGATATCATATGGTATTTTCCTTTCTCTTTCTGGCTTACTTCACTTAGAATGATGATCTCTAGTCCATCCATGTTGCTGCAAATGGCATTATTTTATTGTTTTTTATGGCTGAGGAGTATTCCATTGTGTAAATATACCACAACTTCTTTATCCAGTCATCTGTTGGTGAACATTTGGGTGGTTTCCATGTCTTGGCTATTGTATATAGTGCTGCTATGAACATTGGGATGCATGTGTCTTTTCAAATTAGAGTTCCCGCTGGATATATGCTCAGGAGTGGGATTGTTGGATCATACGGTAAATCTGTTTAGTGTTTTGAGGAAATCTCCATACTGTTTTCCATAAGGGCTGCACCAAACTACATTCCCACCAGCAGTGTAGGAGGGTTCCCTTTTCTCCACACCCTCTCCAACTCATCTACAAAGCAGAAACAGACACGCAGGCATAGTAAACAATCTTATGGTTACCAGGGGAAGGAGGGTGGGAAGGGATAAATTTGGGAGTCTGAGGTTTGCAAGTGTTAGCCGCTATATATAAAATTAGACTTCAAATTTTCTTCTTCTGTATAGCACAGGGAACTATATTCAATTATCTTGTAATAGCCTTTAATGAAAAAGAATGAAAATGAATATATGTATGTGTGTGCATTGCTGTACACCAGAAACTGACACATTATAACTGACGGTACTTCAGTTGAGCATGAGGGGGAACCCTCAGGTCAAAAAACTAAAGGAAGTACTGCATATTAATAACTAAAAAAGGGGGGGAATTTAGAATGTTTACTAAAGGGAGATGACTAATTGTGGCTCTGAAACAAACCGCAGCGATGGGAGTTGTAACTCATCCCTCTAACCTAAGCTTCCCCTAAGGAAGAGAGGCCCCTTGGGAATTGTGAAGATGCTGTAGGCATGGACCTATCAGCCACAAGAGGTGGACTGCAGGGGCCATGGAGGTATGCCACCCAGATCTCCTTTCAAGAGAACCTACTCCAACCACCTGGCACCTCGTTTCACCTTTGGATCTACCAAGGTGTCACACTGAGGCCACACCTCCTGGCTGCTACCAATGACAGCACAGGTAGTAGGCCATTTCTTCCAACAGGTAACCTTTTCAGGGCCTCCCAACTGCCAACATTTTCTCAAGAGATGTTGCAACTTGAGTGAGGCTCTTCCTACCAAATCTTCGTTTTTCCCTAATAATAGAAGCCAGGACCTTGGAGACTGGTAGCTCTAACATTGCCTTCTCCAAACTCACCTTTGCTGGGTTTGCAAACCTGAGTGGCCATCAGAATTCCTGGGTGCTAAGAACGTAGATTCCCTGGTTTCTCCTCTCCCCACTCCCTCACCAAAAGAGCTCATGGACCTGTTAATTTACAAAATAGGTGATAGGGATGCTAATGGTTTGTAGATTAATTTAAAACAATAGGAGAGAAAAATAAATAAAACAATAAATAATCTCTCATCCTGTTGGAGCAGGTATGTTCTTGTTCAAACTGCGTAAGTAATGTTTGTCTTTGTGTTTAAGTGTAATAAGTACGGGAAAAGAAAGCAGTGCAAACAAGAATATACTACAAGCACCATTAAAGGTCATCTCAGGATTCATCTGATGGGCTTTGAGTTACTTTTGACCATTCTCTGGAAGTAAATATTTAAAGCTAAGGTGATGGTATGACTGTATAAACCCTTCTTTGTTCCTCAGTTTAGTTCTTACAGAAGTAACCTTTTGGCTTCCTTGTCGTGCTGCATTATAGTAAGACAGCTTCTGGCATAGGTAAATTTACCCTAACTAAACTTCTATTTTAACCCTTAGATTCATCATCAAAATGATCTTGACAGCTTATGCTTATCTCTGTGATCAGCATCAGGCCCAACTTCTCTGGAGATTTTATGTATGTATTCCTACCCTTGAGAATTCTGTGATGATAATCAGACAATAATTGTGAGAAAGAAATGGGAATGGGAGGAGAGGGTGAAGAGAAGGTATCTGGCAGATGCCTGCAGAAACAAAGTAACACTGGGCAGGTAGGCTTTAATAAGAAGTCCCACCCCTTTCCATTTACTTCTCACAGGTTTTTATCTTATCCTCCAAACCAAATATATTTACTGAAAATATATTTACTTCTTGGGATGGAAGTACCTGTCCTGTTTTCCCTTTCCCATCAGAGACAGCTCCCTAAGAACCCAAAATATGTATACTATTTGTGTATGTATATATATTTATGTATATATATTTATATACTTATGTATATATTTACACACTCTCAAACACAAACATGAATTCAAGTGATTGTTTTATATTTTCATAACATTTTAACATTTAATAGAAACTATATACAATAATTTTTTATTATATTTTACATAAGATAACCACTACAGAAATTTACATAGTAACATTAGAAGCAAGATGGATGGTTAAGGAGGGCCCAGGCCTGTGGGCTATTTTCTCAGAGGCTATAGGTGAGAGTTCATTGGGGGAAAGGGGTTCAGATTACCCAACTGGGTGAGAGGTAAGGAAAGGCTAAAAACACAGGCTGCTAGACAGAGATAATCAGCCATTGGGTCCATCAGTATTGCAAGACTTTCTTTACAAAAATCTCTCTCCCCTTAGGCACAGCCCCAGATACTCTCAATCCCAGCAGCTCTGACGGGAATCGCCTCTCTCTTCCTTACCCAGAATGGGAAGACACTCACAACTTTTAGACACTATTGGTCCCTTCCCCCAACATTTGGCTTATGTTTGACCATAGCACTCAATAACCCAGAAGAAAAACCAGGTAGTCTGGGTTGTCCTTTAGTGAGAGATGGCCAGAAATGCTTGTTTAAAGAATGGGAAACACTAATCCTCCAAAGTCAAATGGTTCCCCAAAACAAACTATCAACTGATAGAAGTGGGTTCTGGCTTCCCATTTGCAGTAGCCACTCCACTCTGAGGCAGTGGTGCAGAGGCTTTCTCAGAAATTCGAGATGCCTGTGATCTGCACCCATCTCCAGCCATGTGCATCTGGCCCTGTTAAAAGAAAGTCACTTTGGTTACAAATTCATTCATTATGGTCTGAAGCATGAATCTGACTTACACAACACCCATGTATGGTAGCAAGCAGAACAAGGCAGCAAATATAAAGTAACTCTAGGCAGTTGCTCTTCCCCATACTTAACTATTCCCAACCCTTAGAATCAGAAGGCATTACTTGTAGCATTCCTGAGGCCCTCCCAGTGGGAAGGTGGTCTATGGGTTGTTTCTTCCAAATGAAACAGCCATTCTCTGCTGAGGTTCCAGAACAGCCGGCAGATCACAGGAAGACAGTCCTTTGGGCCTCTGCTTGAAACCAAACAGCTGTAGTTTAACTGCTGGTCTTCAGTCAGGGCCGTTAGTATCCCACCCAAGGCTCAAAGAATGAAGCCAAATCACACTGCTTGTGCTTAACTCTATGATGAAAACAATTCCAGTGCCGAAAGCAACAATTTACCTACATTCCTTGTCTCAACCTCTTCTAGTTAAATAAATTTGTGTCCTGCTCTCCAAGATATAGGGACCAGGGGCTAGTAAGTGTTCTCTCCAAGGCCCAACTGGGGCACCTTTACTGCTGGTGATGACAACCCACTCCCTGCGGGTACATGCTAGCCACAGCCAGCAGGGAACCCTCTGCCTGGCTGGGGTGGTTCTTCACTTGCCAAAATATCCACTGGGCCTTCAGCAATTTCTTTGATTGAATGATCTTCAAGGGTTAGTGAAGGATCAAAAAGCAAGGGTGAAGGAGGGCACTGCATACCATCCCCCACAACATCCAAGTCCTAGGAAAAGAAAAAGAAAAAAGCCGATCAGCAATACCAAGGGAACCGGTAAGCTGAAGCTGGCCTATTTATCAACACACCTCACAGAAGTTCCCACATACTTTCTCACCCCTCGCCTACCTTTAAACAAAAAAAGATTTCCCCCAAATGTCCAACAAGTGGGATGAGGCTGAAAAGCAATGAGAATTTTCTTGCTGCCAAGTATAAAGCACAGACGACTACAGTAGCTTTAAACAGCACATTTTTAAAACAGGAAAATTCAGAGACAGAAAGTAGAATAGTAGTTACCAGGGGCTGGGGATCGAGGGGAACTGGGAGTTATAGTTTAATGGGTACAGAGTCTCTGGGCTGACAAGTTCTGGAAATTGATAGTGGTGATGTTGCACAGTATTTTCAATGTGCTTAATGCTACTGAATAGTACATTTAAAAATGGTTAAAACGGTAAATCTTACATTGTATTTTACCATGATAAAAAAATTTTAAAAAGCGTATTACTTCTAAGACTAACAGAAGTCAACATCTAAGTTCTCCAGTGATGAATCTAATGTGAACAATCTGAAAACTAAAATGAAATATTGCCTTTCTTTTAGATTGGACAATATGAGACCACTTGATTAATGTTCTAATAGTCACAAAGCAAGCCAGTGAGCGAGAGCGCGAACAAGATAGGAGGAGAAAAGAGAAAGGACAAAAAACTTAAAAGTCTTTCTAAATGGCTAGGAAACATTATTTTGGTTGAGTCCCTATCCCCACAGAGTAAGTCCCTGATTCTTAAACCTAACATAATCCAATTGCTCTTTAAAAAACAAAACAAGGAGGGGGAGGGTATAAGCTCAGTGGTAGAGTGCACGCTTAGCATGCACAAAGTTCTGGGTTCAATCCCCAGTACCCCCACTAAAAAATAAAATAAAATTAATTTAAAAATACATAAACCTAATTACCCCCCGCTCCAAAAAAACAAAACACACCAGCAACACTATATCCTACAGACTGTTTCCTCTACCCGAGCTAGCCATTCCCACTGGGGTGCTAAAGCCAGCAGACCACAGGAAGACACTGCTCTCAGCTCCTGTCTGAAACCATCAGATACAGCAGTCTACTGGTCTTGATTCAGGTCCTAAAGTACTACCTCACAAAGGCTTAGACAGTGAACGCATCAAGCTCACTTTCACGCCACTTTCTAAGCATCTACTGCTAAACTCTCCTTCCCAAGAGTAAAAGCTATCCAAGGGTTTGTACGCCCCTATGTCAAAGCCAATTTATAGAGGCTCTGTATTTCCAGCAATTTAGCTTCATGAGCAGCTACTTTAAATTAAGTCTAAAAGTTTGAAATCTTTTCCCTTTCTTTGCTGTGCTGATCACCAAAAACAATAATCACATCTCCAAGATAATTATGGTAAAGAAAATATAATTAAAGAACATACATAATTTAAACAGAAACATAAGGAAAAGGATACAGTTGGCAACCTAACATCTATTTCAAATGTGTTAGAAACTTCTGCATTATCCAAAGAAACCAGTGTTCCCACACCATTAAGACTGAACGCTGTTTTCTCCAGTGCTTTTAGTACACACACTTCTTATTATGCAGCTGATCCTTCAACAACAAAGGGGCTAGGGGCACCAACGCCCATACAGTCAGAAACCCACGTGTAAATGCCGTCGGCCTGCTGCATCCGTGGTTCTGCACCCTCAGATTCAACCAACTGTGCATCAGGTAGTACTCCAATATTATGTATAGAGTGGACCCACACAGTTCAAACCTGTGTTGTTCAAGGGTCAGTTGTATAAATAATTAACTTGGAATTTAAAAGAAACCATTTAAGTAGTGCAGCAAAAGGTTTCCAAGTCTCAGGATGACAGTGGTATGGAAATTTTTCAAACAAAAATAGATACTGAAAAGGCTTTTCTCACATTCAGTGTTGTCTAAGAATTAAAATTGGGAACAGGAACCTAAAATAAGAGAGGAAGAAAGGATCAGCAGAAATGCCTCCTGTAAGAGGAATGTTTAGAGACATCAGGACACAAAGTATCAGGCAGGCCACAAAGACAGAATCAACATTTTGTTCCGGTCTCAAAAACAGCTCAAAAACCACACACACAAAAGAGAGCAAGCTCCAAGTAACAGGATTAAGGTATTAAATTGTTATTTGTCAAATATCCTTGGATCAAAGGACAGAAAATAAGCAAATGTTAATATCTAGAATGAAAGGCTGAATTTTTACTCATATTAATATCTGATACCTGGTCCTCCCATAAGTATAGTTACCAGAAATCATTAACAAGTTAATAGAAATGATATCTAAGGAGGAATGCAAGTAATAAGTTAAGGCTGCTCGGTGAAATTCATATAATGACCAGTGTGGTTCATCTAAAGTATTAATATGAACATAGATGATCAAGTACAAATAGCTGATTATCATTTTTAAAGCTCTAACAACATAGGTCCATCTAAAACACCCATTAGATTCTCAAAAATAAGGTTACTTCTCATACTTTCTTTAGAAAATTCACACCACAAATAAGGATTAAAAAATTTGACAATACATTTTTAAATTTTTTAAAATTAAGATTCCTTACATTTCACCTATAAGCACATCTTATAATCTCTAATATTTTGTGTTAATATTCTCCAAAAATAAACATCTCCAAACATATTGGAACAGCCATATTTTCTCAGATCTAGATTATCAGAAGTTTGAGAAGGAAAACACTATTTTAAATATGGCAAAAACAGGTGAAAGGGGAAAAGCAAAAAGGTCAAAACAGAAAAGTTAGTAACCTAGTACATCTATGTAAAACACGCATTAGTTTCTACATATGTACATTAATATTGGAAGGGAGTATGGTGATATAATGCTTTTAAGGTTATTTTTCAGGCCCTATAAAGCAGCTAATATTACTAAGTTTAAAAAAAAGACAACACCTCTGGGTTTTCGTCACATGTGAAATGAAGGGAGGTGGACAAAAATCTATCTTTATCAATCTAGGGCTATCCATTTATTCTCTTCAACATAATCTCATTGGAAAAGTCTGGGAAGCACTGGGATATATATAATCTCTAAGGTCCGTTTCCTGTTCTCATACTCTATAAATCTGAAGAACTTTAAAAAGCAATTATAATCAAGATTTTTAAAAAACTGTAATTTTATTACAAATGAAGTAACAAAAATCAAGTCTACTAGCCTATAGTCAGTATAAAACCAAAGGGGGGGATTATGGGAGGAAAATTAGAATATGTTTATTCTTAATGCCACTTTTTCTTTTTCAGGTATTACCCTGTCCTTTGTTAGTGAGCAATATTTAAGGCCACCCAAACCCTGTTTCTACCCTTAGCAAAAAATCTTGCAACCTGTAGTGAATTTTCCATTTAGATCTCTCACTTTAAACATGTCATGGTTATATACAAGACACCTTTGTTATACAATTCAGATTTATCTTCAGAATAAATAATGAAGATCTTTATCCAGAGGCTAAAGATTAAGCAAAGTGCCAAAACAGAGGTGGAATATAACAGGGTAGTGCTAATTAGGGAAACATGCCATCAGAGATGGGTTTATGGGCAGGAGCAATCCAGGAACAAGCTGAAAAGGTAAAGTGTACTGTACACACTTAGAAGGCTATAAAAGTAAACACTTAGGGAAATCACTGTTCTAGTCCATTCACACGCAATAACATATCACAAATGAAAAACAGTAGTCAGAGCTAAGTTTAGAGTCATTTTCCAGGGGACACATTAATTTGAAAATGAAAACCCTTATTACAGGGCCAAAACACAAGTTTACATTGTCAAGAGAAGATACCAGTTTGTCTATATTCTTAAGATTCTAGTGAATTACTCACCTTGCGGATGGGTACCAAATTTCCCAGCTACACAAGTCCAACCATAATCGTGACTTCCCAACTTCCCTAAGTTTACAATTTCCCTTATCATTTCCTCAGGAACAAAACAAACAAAAAAACTTCTGCAAAATTTAAACTGTCTCTAAATGAATATGCTAACATACAAATACAACTACACATACATCATTTCAAAACTTTTATCAAAGTTTTTTGTTTTTTAACCACAAAAGACTAACCTATTCTCGCCATTAATAAATAAGGCCTTTCCTCAAGGGCCAACCACAGCAGAGCTTCTCTAACTTACATCACTGAACTCCAGAGGTAAACTCTCAGTGGGCTGAAGCTCAGCAGCACTCAAGTACAGATCCATGGGGCCGGCTTCCAGATCGTCTGGCACAGACAGTACCTGCTCGGGCTTATACATCTGAGGAGGCAGCTGGAAATGCAGTGGGCAGCAGGGATCCTCAGAGAGGCTTACAGGAACTGGTTTGTTGCAGGGTACCTCTTCAGACCCCTGGCAGCATTTGAAGAGAACCTGATTCGTGTCCTGACAAATATCTGTAGAAAAACGGTCAAGGGAAATAAAATGCATCTATCGAAGGCACAAAATAGCAGTCGTTTCCCATGTAAAATTCAAGGTGTGGACTACACAAGATAATTGTTTACATCTGATACAGAACCAAATGCAGGTAGCCATTTTTAAAGTTACTTCTCAAAATAAGTGTCATTTACTAGCATAATCCTAGCTCTGTACCAGTAATGTATAAAACCAATCCCCAACCTCCACTTCAGGATCTAGTCATTTAAAGTAGAAACACTAATCTTGTTCTGTTCTCCCTTATGAGGGTCAAACACAAAACATTTGAAAACATAGTGCCAAGCAAATAGCAGTTAACAGTGCTAGAAATCAACACCTATTCAGAAGAAACATGTCATGGCAAATGCAAATAGCTTGCAAAGGCCCCTACCAACCCCTTCCCAAGAGTCACGAGATATATATAATGTTGTTTCTGCTGTTAAGCAGATGGGCAAAAAGTTTGTAAAACCTTCTTGAACCTTGTTTCCAAAATGTTTACATGATGAATCTGCTTAAAGCAGCAGCGTGTTGGGGGAAAACAGAAGCCCTAGTAATAGTAACTAGGTATCATATCCTGACAGGAAATAAATTTCCATGCCTCCTTTAATTAGGGGGGTGGTCAGTGCAGGAGAGTCCTGTTATGATCCCAAAGAGAAAGGGAAGATGATTCTGTTTATGAGGGCCCATGGAAAGGAAGTGCTCCAGGAACACCCCAAGAGCTCTAACAACTCCTGTTAAGGGAAGCAGAAAAGGGCTATATTTCCAAGTTGGCAAAAAAGCTCTGTAGGATGAATCAAAATTGAAACCATGATTAGATAACAAAATTCTTATTCAAGTTACTCTATAAAATATATTTTACTCAAGTTTCAACATTTTAAAAAAACCTTAACTACATGGTAATTTTCCCTAGATTAATAGACAACTGTTATTTCAAATTCGGGCTTATTTTTAAACCAGAAAGCACAATTTTCTATAAATTGATTGTACCCAGGATTATCAAAGTATGGGTAATTTTTGTCCCCAAAACTTTAAGGTAGTTTTTTTAATTTAAAAAATCTAATGTACATTATAATTTTTAAACCAAATAAAGCCTCTGGAAGAAAGCCATTTCTTTCAATCCAGTCTTAGAACTTGCTAAACTCTAAACCAGGATTTCACAACCTTGGCATTACTGACATTAAGGACATCTGTGCACACTGCACAATGTTTATTAGCAGCATTCCTGGCCCCTGCCCACTAGATGTCAGAGCATGCCCAGCCCTGAGCTATGACGTACAAAAAATGCCTCCACACCTTGCCGGGGGGGGGGGGGGGGGGGGACGACAAAATGGCACCCAGTTGAGAACCACTACTCTAAAGGAACAGTAAATAGCTCAAAGTAAACAAATATGTATTGAATAAATCAATGATCAAATAAACACTGAATCTAATGGAACAATCAAATTTGTAATCTCTATGTGCTTAATTAAGAAGCCCAATCTTACTTAAATTATTAAAATTTCAAACATTACTCCATTAAATGTTTTAATTGGAACTTTTTTCATGGAATTCAAAGGACTTTCACAAGTCTCATTTATTTAAAACCACAATATCCTTGAAAGACCCTCCCCCCATCCTCCTCCACCCCCTTTCCTTTCCAATGGGGACAACAGACAAAGAAGGGAATGGTTGACCTACAACTAGAGTCTGGGTCCTTCACTTTCAGTCCAGTGCTGTCTCCATTAGACCAGAGTAAAGAGTTAACAGGTCACCAATGGCAGTCGCATCTTTCTCTGGGATAAGGACTTAAGGAAGGGTAAGTGACTCAGGCAACTATGGAGTGGAAAGGAAAAGAGCACAAAAGAAAAAAACACTACTTCCCCTCTATTCAAATACACTTCATTTTCACCTTTGCTTTTTAAAATGTTAACAATAAGCTATTGAGTCTAGTGCTGTAAGAAAAGTCTAAAATACTCCTTAATACCCATAAATTGGGTTTTTTGCCTTACAAAGTAATTAAAGAAGAAATCTAAAAAGTACAGAGGGAAAGGGGACATTCAGAACCACATCCAATGTAACACTTCTGTTACATTCCCTCCCAGTATTTAGTTCCATGTAGTTAAAACATACTCTAAAGAATTTCGTATCTTTTTTTGTCACTATCATTTTCCTATGTCATTCATAAATTTTGTTAAATATGTTTAATTCCTGAACATATTCCATTATTATGCTGTGCCATAATCTTTTTCCTATCTCTGAAAATTTTTAAGGCTGTTTCCAGTTAGAGGAATTTTATGTAAAAGTATTGGTCTGCGTTCAATTATCTCCTTAAAATATATTCTTAGAGGTGACAGTATATCAAAGAATATGAATACTGTCTAACTGCTTTCTAAAAAGCCTGTACCACTTTATAGTCCCACTGGCAGTGCTCAGAATGGCCATTTCATCATTCCCTCGCCAACTTCAAATCTTACATAAACAAGTATACAATTTATACATTAAGAAGCTTCCTTGTTTTAATTCCTATTTCACTTATTTATAGTGAAGATAAATACTTTTCAACTATCAGCCACTTCTACTTTTAAATAGATAGCCTCTGCCCAATTATGTTTTGGGCATTTATCTTTAGTTTTTAATTACTCTTTACAAGCATTTTATATATTAAGGACAGTAATCCTTTACCAGACATTTGTTACAATAATCAATAAATTCATAAAATACTTAATAAACAATAGGAAAAAGATCAGTTTTCCTTTCAAAAGTCCAAGAGAAGATTCTCCTTCCCTGCGTATTAAAGAAAATATATTTTATTTTCCAAGTATCTGTATTTCTTGCCAGGCAAATGAAATCCAGTAGGATTTCATATAATGTAGAGCATCATAATATTTAACAAATGCTTTACTGTGAAAATAACTTTCTCAATCAATAGCCATCGTATAGATGCACTTTCACAATTCAATAAACAACTCAAAAAGTTTTACAGCCTAATACTAAATGTAAGTTTCCAGTCTGAATAAAGTCTAAAATATACAAGTCAGGGCCTTGACTATACAAAAGAATTATATTCAAAGGAAGCTCACAGTTCAGAATCATCCTACTGTTTTTATGGAAAACCCACAGCATTTTTTTTTTTGTAGTAACTGGATTTAAGAGTGTAATTCTAAAGAACAAGTTAAGTCAGGTATCTCTAAATTTTGGAATCCCGATATTAATCAACTACAGACAAGTATTAGCCCACATCTGTCACTAATGACTTAGATGTTTCTTTCTAATGAATTGACCACTACATTTCCACAGTTCTGAAATGGCCAACAGAAAGACACTTCTTTAGGCACCTGCTTGAAACCAACAGCTTCAGCAAACTGCCGGCCTTGATTCAGGGCCAAAGGAAAACAAAGACCTTCAATTAAGCAAACTATCACAGATTTCCACTGGCCTTCAGTCTGGCTAACAATTTAAACAGTAAAAAGATACGGGTAAGGCAGTGTCTGGTCATTGGAAGAGACTGATTGGAACAACGAACGTCATCCACAAAGGCCAAGCACCTCTGACTGGAACGAGTGGTATGGGCCTAAAATGGAGAAAACAGTAAGTCAAAACAAACAAACCACAAAAGAACATAAAACCAATTATCTATGAAAATACTTAGTTATAACATTTAAGAAACATACATCCTTAAACCCTAGAAACTTCAACATTTAACAAATTTATTCACCAATACTTTGCAAAAGGAAAAAAATTTTAAAACCTCATGTCCAAATGAGTCAACCCTAATTCAAAATACACCACCTCCATATTATAAAAGTGATATACAGCGGCTTTCTAACTATTTTGTCTTTTAGCAGAATTCTTTTAAAATTGCAATCTTATCTGATGCCTCAATAAACAAAAAAGAAAAATGGAATTACTCTTATTGAAGCAAAGACCAAGGGCTTGAGAAACAAATTTAAGAATGATCACTTAACTCTGCTTCCTTATCAACCTTCCTGACATTCATTGCTCCCATTATTCTATCTTCCCACCTTCTAAAATAAGAGTCCCAAGCTACTTAGGTGTTCTGTGCCTATTTCTGTACTTAAGAATTTTTGAATCTAATAACTTAGAAACCTATGACAACCCTTCAGTATGCGGATGAGAACAGAGGCCCAGAGAAGTTCAGTTATCAGTGCAGGCACAGAACTATCAGAAGGGAACTGAGACTAAAACCCATGTCTCTGGACCTCCAGATAAGTGCTCTTTTCAATATACCCCACGTCAAAGAAGTCAGATTTCAGAACCAAGAGTGTGTAACAGTGTTTTGACAACTGTAACTTTTTAAATAAAGCAACTGTATACATATATGTTTATACTTATACGTATATACTACACACACACACACACACACACATCACCTGCTGAGAGGCACCATCTGTGGCCAGCATTCTGCGTTCCTTCAGCTGCCTATGTAGTAAGGCTTCCACTCCATAGCGCTGACGATACCGTCGGAGACATTTTAGACGCTTTAAGTTCTCTCGTTCTTTGGCCAGAAGTCCCTCTGGGCCAGTCAGGAGACTACTACCTGGAAAGTCACAACAGTTAAGATGTTATTTGCCAAGCAACTAATCAAGGATGCTTCTCCAAATTAATAAGAAGTAAACAGGCCAAAAGACAGTTTCAAAAGCACATCCTCCTCCAATCCAAATAACAAGACAGAAGTAAATCTAACTACCACCAAATTCACACGTTGAACCCACAACAGCTTGTTGGAACTGGCATAAAACTTGCCTAAAGCTTCATGTTCCACTTTGCGATTGTGTAAGTAACGTCGCTTCTTCTCTTTTAGCAGATGCTGAAGTCTTTTAAACTGGTCAATGTACAAAGACTGCAAACGAATTAGCTTTTCACGCATTATCAGAGCCACTTCTTCTGCTGTGTAGACACCAGCATGTCTAGAATAAAATGGAGGATTCAACAAAGCATAAGAAGTGTATTAATAAAACCCAAGCTTAACAGGAGAAAAGAGTAAAGGTTAGACTTAAGTTTGCTATTCAACAAGCAGTCCGTGCTGAGACAATCACCTTATTAAACAGGAATGTTTTCACACAGCATTTTACCATTCAAGTTGTTATTAAAAAACAAAAAAGAAAATTCCCAAGAATGGATACTAAAATATGATCTCACAATCTGGGGAAAGGGAAGCGATTCATTATTTTCTCCAATTATGTGCACTGTGTTTAAATAGAAGTGAAGATACAAAATACTCAAAACTTTTATTAATCTACATTCTTGTTCCATTTAATAATTTCATATATGAAAATCACTTATCAGTCAGGACAGCTTAAAGTGCTTAATTTAGTATCATGTATCTTAATATATTTTAATTAAAGTACAAAAGATAACAAATAATTACAATTTTTAATTTAAAAATACACTTCTATGTGGAAGTTTACATAGGCCCTCAAAACACGGGTCACAATGGCTATTCAATGTCCTCAGCTCATTTTCTTGACAATGTTCTTAAAAGACAGCACCCTGGGTTAACCCTGAATTGCCAAAGATCTAGCTCCACATCAACTTTATTACACTTTGCCACCAGTTATGAATTAACAGAACTTTTAAAAAAGTTATTCTACTGACTAATGAGGTCACATAAGGAAATGAGTTAAAAATCAGTTTAATTAAAGACTGTTTTCTGCCTCTGAATTAAGTAACTCAAAATTTAAGAGATTAACTGCAAATCTGAAAGATTTTTGGTTCCATTTGTCTTGTGTAATCATTATATAAAGAGCAAGCTATATACCTTGACTTGATATTTATACTAATTTTAAATCCAAAAATTACGTGCTCTTTAAAATTCAGCTGTTAAAAATCACTGAAATACACAGAATAAACAAACTTTGGGACTGAAAGCAAGTAATCTCTGCCAAAAATTTTTCATAAATATAAATAGGAGACAATACTACCAGTGTCTAAGAAATAAGTACAATTACAAAGCACTCTAAAGTATAAACAGAAATTAAGAACCAAAACATGAATAAAACTGGCAAATTATACAAATGTCAAAATCTAAGACTATAAAAAAATATGAAAAGGTTTATTCATACTCAGGAAAAAGGGGCTTGTTTGCATTAATATGTCTGCAGGCCTGAAGTACTGAGGCCTCACCCTAGTAGCAAGTTTGTTAAAATGAAATTAATTTCATTGTACCATCAGAAGAGAATTTAATCAATGAGCTGGGAATTAGAATTTATAAATGGGAAGACACTACAATTAGAATTTACTACAAATCATTGCAGGGGAGAGGGCAGTGAGCATCCGGACTAATATGAATGCTTAGTTCACGTGACAAATGGATCAATTATTTAAAGATTCAGACTTTCACAGCCAGTTATTAAAATCATGAACTAAGTCTTCTAGATCTGATATGCACAAATATAAATCTAGGTTTTATTGTTAGAATTCAACTTCAAGAAAGAGTCACCTTATAGTCTATTAAATAGTATCTCTTAAAGTGCATACTTCCAAATTTCTTTACTTTGATTACAATGATGAAGACTTGAAATGATCTTTATCAAAATAAGTTCTGGATGCCTATAAAGATCATATGATAAAACTTATTTTTTAAAAAGGAAAAGATTTAACAATTATTCTTAAGCTAAAACTTCAACAGTGTTGGATGTTGTAAAGGAGCTTTTAAAGCAATTAAGCAAATGGTTACTTTGAAGGAAATCACATACATATATCTACAAGGGGGGAAAAACTATGCCAATAGCAATTCTAGGTAGGATAAAATCTCTAATGACATCATCATAAACAATTCAAAAAGAACTTTCTGAAACAAGTGAGTGAAGATATATGCTGTAAATTGTTACTGATTCAAGAAGTATTGATTCAAAAATGATGACAAAAACACTGGCACCAAAGATGAAAATTCTTAATTAAAAGAATTTCATTAAATAAAACACTTGCATTAAATATAAGATGATAATACGTAACCACACTAATGAATTAAATATTGTAAGTGGATAATTAACAATTCTACTTACATCCCTAAAAATGCATATACATAATACCCTGTTGGTGGATCTCCAGGTTAAGGAGAGCCCACTATGGGACTTCAGCATCCTTGGATTTTGGTACCTGCCACAGATACTAGAACCAATCCCCCTCAGATAACAAGTGACAACTGTATTTTAGTGGGCCAAAAAATGTTTTGGATATTATCAGTGGAAGAATTAAGGAAAGCCTTATATTTAGTTGCCTAATAGCTGAGCACATCTAGGGCTTCCTTTTCCCCTTTGAATGTTCCTTTTAGGAGAAACTGACATCAAGTACCTAGTCCTTTTAACATTTATACTTCTCATAAAACTAACTGGTATTTTGGTTTATATAGCAATCTCTTGTAAATTAGATTAGCATGAATGTGTCCCCTAGGGACAAATCTACTCTAGATTACTACTGACAAAATCAAGTTCCTGGACTTTCAAAACTGAGTGTTTACCACACCAAAATAGTCACTTTGTGACCCTAAAGAGCATACACCTCTTCAAAGCAGCAAGTTTGACATTTCTAGAAACACAATGGGAAAATATATATATATATACACATTTGGTATCAGGTTTCTATTGAGAATCCTGCTAGAAACAAACATTTCTACTCAAACTAAACAGACTTTCTAAACAAGTACTTCCTGAATAGCTGACTAAACTGAGATTACTTAAATAGGTGAAATTATTCTACTCAGAAAATGTAACCCCTACATGACTTTTTATAAATGTCAGAATCCAAGGAATGAAGAAAATGCTATTCCAAGAATTTAAAAAGGAAAGGAAAAAAAAAAAATCCAAGTCAAACACGGGTCAAGTCTAGAAATTCATTACCCCTCCCACAATTTAGTTCTTCCACCTAAACTATCAGGGGGAAGTGTTAAGAGACAGAGGTCAGAAAGAAAACAAAAACAATAAACTAAATCCAAACCATGAGACACAGAAATAAGAGACTGGAGTGGCAATGTTTTTAAGTATCTACAACTCCGAAAGTGATCATGGGTTAAGTGACAAATAGAACCTTAGTAAGATATAATTAGGTTGATTACTCACTTCTGGGTTTCTAAATCAGTTTCTCTTTCTTAGGCATGAAACCAAAGGAAGCTCTTGAACACCTTTTAATTTTTCTTAAATAAATAAGTAAAAGGGAATTTTGCAGAAGTAGTAGTTATTCAAATACAATCACTTTATTATTCCTGAGGTTTAAGCCAAGAACTGATTCACATCAATTTTCTCTACTTGATCTCAACCCACCTCCCACTCCTGTGTCCAAGAAATTTCCTATTTTCTCCCCTACACTTTCTCATGTGTAGTTGATGTCCAAAAACTGTCCCAAATTACAAGACTTCTAACAAAGAATCAAATCCTGCCTTGAAGCAAGATGGTGATAAACGGTGACACTTTTAATACATAGAAGCTATTACTGCTCATACATAGCTAAGCTATCTTCAATCCTCCTAGTTAATTAATCTGTGAACAGCATGCAGTACTACATTCCATATACTAACTAGTAAAATATTTAAAAAGCCTTATGTGGAGTTACAACTTACTTTAGGGGATCTTCTTGATCACTGTCTATGCTATCAGCTTCACTGTCAGGGTCACCTCTCCATGTCTGATCCACAGTAATGGGTTCCTGCTCCCCATCACTCCAGCTGTCTTCATCTGAGGCAAGGAAGGGAGAGCAGCCATTAAGACTTCCCACCTCTGTAACTCCACCACACAAAACTAGATTACTTAACACAACAACCCAAACCTTAAAGTTGAAAACAACTTAGCACAGAGGCACTGGCAAAAAAACAGCTTAAGAAAATACATCCCAAGTTATGAGTACTTATATAAATGAGTTAACCATACCCTCAAAAGCACAGAACGGCCAACTCAAAATTATTCTGTTTCCCTGCCTAGCAAAGATAATAAATATAAAAACAGCAATGAAGGAAATAGTCATAAACTCAGGAAAGTACACCTAAGCACACACTACTTAAAACCAAAAAGACTGGTGAATTACATTGCAGTCCTGAATTTTCATGGAATTGCCAGTGAATTAACAATAATATTGTATTATCAAGTGCCACACATGTTCGAGGCACCGTGCTAAACCAAATTAAGTTCTTTGTTAACTTTCTTCCTCCTTTTTCATTCTAGGAGAGAAGATCCTTACCCAGAATCCGGCTGGCTTCACTGCGGCTACTTTCTGGAGTCTGAGACCCCAGCTCTGTCTTAGCATATGAGCTCAGCTGGCACAAAAGTGTTTCACCCACAGGCCCTGGACTGGTCTTCTTCATTTGAGCATGAAGTGCCAGGGCATTCCTACGGGCATGTTCAGCACAGAAGGACACCCTAAGGAAACAAAACATTAACATTTTATACTCTGGTTCCTTCTTGAAAGAGTTCTGTCATTTTTCACAGACACTGATCTTCAGATCATTTTCAGGAAATTAAAATGACTATTATCTTCATTTATAAATTTAAAACGCCAGTGAGGCAGAATAATTTAATTGGCCCAAGGTCAACTCATTTGATATTACTAAAGGGAAATGCAGGTAGCAGAATCTAGTGCTCTACCATCAAACAAAACATACCAAGTATAAAAATGCTGACATCATCTCACAACAAATCAAGGAGATCCACTTTCATCTCTCAAAACTGGTTCTGGAAGGCAACTATACACTTCAATATCAATCCATTGTAGGTAATAAGATGTGAGACACAATTTTAAAACCAGAAGATACATGCAGAATTTATCTAGCCAAATTATGTTTCTGCATGGATACCTTTGCTTAAATGATGAAAGCTATCAAGCCTTTCCCAGAAGAATGATACACATATATACAATTTTGCATTATTACTTGAGGTTTAAGGACAGCCAAAAGAGCCGTGGATCCCAGGGTTAAGAATAATCTAGAATATCCTTTACTTTACAGATAAGCAGAAAGATCCAGAGATTAACTGGTCCAACTGGACGTGGTCTCCTTCCAATTTTCACTGTTTTTATTTTTCCAGTTTTCACCATGTTAAAAAATTTCCCAAAGATATACCCATAGCGTCAATTTTACAAGCACATGACCTAAAAACTCGAAACTCAGCAGCTATTCCCAAACCCACATCATACCACATCCTCCTCTCACTTAAAAGCTAAAACTACAAACGACATAGATATCTATATATATATATATGTATATATATATATACCCATCTTTCTTCTCAGGCTTTGGGGCAGCACTGGGACATCTTTTTCCGTTCTTCGTCGATATATAACTGCACTGCTTGAAAGGTGCATTCTTGTCTTCAAGGATATGCTTAATGCAAAACTCCTGCCCCTCCAGACGAGGTTGCGAGCATGGGCGATGAGTAAATGAACAAGACAAGGGCTCCTGAGACCTGGGCACTGGGGTGATCCTCCCCCGATTGGTCGGCAAGACGTGGATCCGAATCCTGTTCATACCAAAACCTGCAGGGTCACACAAAAGATCAAAAAGCCCTTCCTTACCATTCCGGAAAATTCCTGCTCCACAATATCCGAGCAGACCGCGCGTGGCTTCTAAAAGACGAGCGGAAGTCACGATCCTCAACTCCCCCAGTCCAGGTCTCCCCAGGCGTTAGTAATTTGCCTCACCTCAATTTCTACGTCAAGCCCTCCCCGACCCCGGCCACCACCACCACCACCAGGCTGAAAAGTACCCGAAGGGCTCGCACCGCCGCGGTACGAGGGGACGGGCCAGCGCCGGCCTCACGCGGCGGCAGCAACGTCGCAGCACCGCGCCCCGCCTCGGCCTCCGCCTCCCCGGATGCCGCCTTTGTCCCGGCCCGCCTCAGAGCTCACGGTCGGGCCCTGCCCATCCTCGGCGGCCCGTGCAAGCGCCATTTTGTCCTAAGACTCCCAGCACGGGAGGTTCTGGGTCCTGGGAGCCTACACGAGGAGAGCGACCCTGACGCTGACTGAGGCAGAATAGCAGCTCGGAAAGGGAAAAAGGGGAAGAAGCAGCAGCCTCACTGCAAAGGCGAAGAGCAAGCACACCCGCCATCTTACCTCTGCCGCCGCGCCACGCCGCGCCGCGCCGCGCCGCTCGTCTTCTGGCCGCGCCAGCCGCTTCTAACTCGGCCCCATTCCTTTCCGTGCTCCCAACCGCTGATTGGCTACTGCGCCTACGACTGTGCGTCACCATTGGCCGAGGCCCGCTACCAATCAAGCCTGAGAGGGCGGGGCGCTGAGTAAAGGCGCGGCTGGGTGGCTGAGAAGAGCTGTCAGCAACTCCGGAGAAAGTGAGGCTGCGGAACCCGCTCGCTCGGTACCGCTCTTTTCCACCTCGCGGCGCGGCGGGTTTTCAGGCCGCAAAAGCGACTGAAAGGTCGCCGTGAGTCTCAGCTGCAGATACCTCACCATCCTTACACAGTGGATACCAAATCAGGCATATAGAGGCCAAAAGATCACTGTACATTTGACTCTTACTGTTTATACAGGAAAAGGCTTTAAGTTTTCTTTTGTGAACAGTTCATTTACGGAAACTTTTTTGAGGATTTACTGAGTCTGGGAAATTACATATATAAACATTTAATTTTCAGAACAATCCTGAGGTAGAAGCTATAATCTCCGTTTTACAGATAAGATAACGGAGGAACAGAATGGGCCCATATCTAGTAATGGGGGAGGGAGGAGAATTTGAACCCAGCCCTAATTCTTTATCCTTTTATTGCCTCTCATATAGTGAAGAACATTGGACTGAGAATTAGGAAATGTTAGTTTTAGTTGAGGCCTTGATTCTCTAAAATTCTCCACAATTCCATGCTAAATAATGCAGACATATAGAAATGGCAGACACAATCCCAACTTTATCATCCTTAATGGACTTCTTAGTTAAAAGCATTTCTCGTGTTTCATCTCCACCACACCTCGCGTTGAAATGAACTGACACTTTGGCCCCTACGCCTTCTGGATCTGTTTTGCATCCCAACCTTTCCAAGCTCTCTTATGTGCTGTCGGTTTCATTTAAGTAAGCTGTTTCTCCACTACAAGTGAGCAGGTGAGCATGATTCACAGTGGTGAGTGAGAATCTACAAGGCTCAAGCACAGCAGTTTAGGCACAAGAGTGATTAAAACCAAAATGGGGGAAGGAGGACTTATAAGTGCCTTTTCCCGGAGATTAGGTCTTTCCCTGGAAGACCCCTTCATGAAATTCATTCATTCAATAAATACTTATTGAGCACCTAAGTGCCAAGCACTGGGGATAGAGAAAACAAGAAAGATAACCCTGCTTTTTTGGAATAAACATTTTAGAGTAGTTTGAGATTGTGGAAGCAATACAACCATAATATTAAATAGCAACTATGAGTTATATATGTAAGCAAACATGCCAACCCTCAAAGAGGTACAAAGGCATTTGTTATAAACACCCTGTAACTCAAAACTAGCAGAGGCAGTCACATCACAGGAAATCTATTCTTTAACCACATGCAGTGATATCGGAAAACAATATTGAAACTACTACAGGGAACAATGTAGTGGCATCAGGGACTACATAGGGATGTAACAAAAACTTTAGAGGGTCTACTGAAGGTCTTAGTTGAAAGAATAAAAAAAACCTCCTGATGAGCCCAAAACAGACCCAAAAATGCTATTTAGAGCCACTTCCTTCTAAGTCAACGAGGGGGTTGATATTATTAAAGGGTCAAGATATCAGCAAATTCTTTGTGTTTTTTAACAAAGCAGATGGCTGTTTTTAATCCACTGAACACTTCACTAACTACTGAATAGGTTAAAGTAGACCTGAGGCTGTTGGTAAATAGAGGTTAGGAAAGATGAATTCTTGAAGGAAAGAGAATTACTTTGGAGTTTTGGGGGCTAATCCTAGAGAAAGTGTTGGGGGCAGGGAGAGAGAAGGAATAAATGAACGCCAAAATCTTGCACTTTCTAGTCATCCTCATCTCAGCATCTGACAACTCCATCCTTCCAGCCTCTGAGACTAAACACTGGAAGTCATCTGACTTCTCTTTTCCAACCCTTTAGAGGAGATCATACTGGCTCCAACTTAAACATACGTAAATTCTCATTATCTTCAGCACTTCCAACTTGGTCTAAGCCACTCTCATCTGCTACCTTAATTATTGTTGAATCTCCTTCCCTTGACTCCTTATAATCCATTCTCAACACAGCAGCCCAAATGAACATTTAAAAACCCGAGCTAGATCTTCTCTATTCAGAACTTTTCAGTGGTGCCCCATTTCACTGTCTTAATAATGGCGAACAAGGCCCTGCATTATCTAGCCTTCTACTGCCTAACCACATATGCTACTTACTCTCCCCTCCTCACTCAATTTCCTACTAGCCACACTGGCCTCCTCGCTGTTTCTCAAACATGCCAGCACTTTCTCACCTCAGAACCTTTGCACTTGTTTCCTGGAATGATCTTACCCCGACTATTCCCATGGCTTGCCCTCTCACCTCTCTCAGGTCTTTGCTGAACTGTAATTTCATGAAGCCTTCCTCCCTAGCCATCTTATTTCAAAATTCAACAACCTACTTATCTACATACACACGTGTGCACACAGACACACAAACCCTATCCCTTATTCCACCTTACATTCTCCAAAGTACTCATCATCTACCATGTCTCCCCTACGAGAATGCAAGTTCTGTGAGAGCAGGATGCTTGTTTAGTTTACTGCCATATTCCCATCAGTAAACAGCAGAGCACTTGGTAGGTACTATTTTCTAATGCAGGAATAAATGAAAGGCAGGGAAGTGCCTGAAACTACTTTCCAGAAAAGGTGTATCTAGTTTTCAATTTAAACTTGTTTTCATTACTGTGGTTTTTTGTTTATTTGTTGGCTTTGAGTGTTATGTGAAATGAAGGGGTTAACATTCCACAGTGCAAAAAAAAAAAAAACAAAAAAAAAGGTAGCACAAGTAGGACATGTGACAACCCATAAACCCAATCAATTCAGCAGAAGTGGGCCCCAGAGCTAAAGATTACAGTAAATACAAGCCTTTAAGGGAATCCAAGTCATAGAAAGGGCTTCAAACTTTTCTATGGAATGTAGACTCAGCTCTCACAAGTGTCAGGGAGACTAAGATGATTAGGCACTGATCAAGGGATAAAAGCTAGCTCTATACCAAATAATTTAACAAACCCCTATAACTGGGGATCCAGTCGTACGAACATTTATACTGATTTATACCTCACCTAGCCCCAAGGATGACACAGCTGTTACCTCTTTTAACAGGAAATCATTAAATTGATGATTTTATAGTATCATTCATTCTCATATCTTTCATTTACTGCTTCTCTACTCTTCCATTCAAACCAGACCAAACCCCTAATATAACAGTGACTTCCACAAGTTTCATATGTACAGAAAACAAAAATCTTAAGTTGTCTTATTTTAGAAAACAGAAAAAGGAATGAACAGAACTTGTGATTTTTTTCAAGTCTTTAATATTGTTAACGATTTTTTTCCTATTAGAGCTTTTAAACTATAGCTACTTTGTTTTAAAATTTTGTAATATTTTAGCATAAAAAATCCTTTTCATTTAAATGTGTAATTTACCTGTGTGTGTGGTTTTGTTATATCCCAAGAAAAGGGTGAGTATTCACTATCAGTTTTTCCAGGCACCACCAAGAAGGCTGTTAATTTTTTTCTCTGAAATGCACTGCTGTCTATAATACCAACATTTCAGATTTTTCGAAGAATCAAGTGTACAATTATGAATAATTGCCAGTGCTTGCCAGATAAGCAGTACATATTGCTATCATCTGTTAGAGCTATATATTTTTGTCTGTACCAGTTACCTTCCAGGTTATCCACGGAACGAGGGATTTTTTTTCCCTCTGCCTCCATCATACTTTATACTATCAGGTTGGCTGTGATGACCAAATCTTAGTTAGGTCTTTCCAAAGAACTCAACTCCTACAGGATCTTTTGCAGTAAGAAAGTACATACTACAACCAAAAGTAAAACAAAACTATAATCATATCAATAAAATGACAATTAAAGACTAATTTGAAGACTCACTACCCATAAACAACAATCAGATGAGTGTTTTATCAGTAACATTTATTGATGGGATGGATAAATACAGACTGAGAAACACACTTGACAGCAAGGTATCAAACTGATAGCCAGACTATAAAATGTATACAACATCCTTTTTTAAATTTTTAAAAAAATTTTTAAGTTTTTACAAAGAGCCCTTACTATAACGGTCACTTACATCTTATCATTCACATAACCGCAGTAGAGATCCCAGGGGTAGCATCCAGAACTGAGGTGCCCCGAGGAGGACAGAGGCAAGAGCAGAATAATATGCTGAGAAAGGACTCTTAAGAGTAATACAAAGAAAACAGACAAAAATACCACCACAAAATTGTACCTGAGTGACATAGATTGGTAAAGTGTTTTACTTTTTTTTTTTTCCTTCCTTGTTCTTTGGTCTGATAAGAAAACATAGTTTTAGATGTGTGAAGTAGGGTGGGGAGAAGGTCAGTTTCAAATCCAGAAACCTAGGTTAACACTAAATTAGGCTGCTGCATTCTTTTCTTTGGGTGCTTAACCCAGCCAGCACTTCCATCTTGTAACCAATCCCAATGTGATCAACCACTGACTAGTTAAGTCCTCAGCTTTCAACTGAAGAGTTCCTGATAACCTGATAGATACATACTTGCTCTGGTTTCGATTAGCATGCTGTCAAGCATCCCTCTCCATGCTTAACATGGCAACAGAAAACCTAAGTCTTCCTTTCTTTTCATTCACCGTGAATACGCACTCAAAAAGGGGAAGAGTAGACAATGCTTTTTGTTAAGCATTCTTTTCCCCCCGTCCCATTTCCAATGCCAAATTTGTACTAAAAACTTTAGAAACATTAAAATGGAAGGGTCTCCCACTTAAGAAAGAATTCTCATTCCAGACCATGCTATCAGGCAGGATTATAGTACCACGCTTGTTTTGAGCTCACATTCACAGAGGGACAAAAAAAAACAAAATAAAACTTGACAGTATGATACAACATGAGTATTTTTTAAACCATCAGGAGCAAACATTCAGTCAAAAGCTGGGTATTAACAAGCAGCGTGAGAAATTTGGGGAGGTATCAAAATCACTGGAACTTTAGTGGAACTGCAGAGGGCTTATTTCTCACCATGTGAAGGGTTGCATAGACTGCTTAAATTCCAAGTTCAAAATGTTCCAGAATCCCTTTTCTAACATTAGTATCAAAACAAATCAACAAAAGAATAATCCTTTTAAAATTCAATCAGTTCCCAAGTCCCCACAGTTTGTGTTTCTGTGGGAAACACATATTTAAAATCCAACCATACTGGGATAAGACCCCTCTAATTGTCCGGAAACAAGGTATAAGGAGTATGGATTTTCAATATGGGGAATTAGGTAGCAGAGGCTTAAGTAAATCCAGCACTGATGTCACCATGATTTTATTTCTATATCCTAATCCATTGCTGTTTCCAAATGGAGATTTAAATTTTTTCTATTGATGTTGTTGAAGCCAATAATATAGGACTATGCAAAAGGGTACATTAAATCAAAACACTAAAATCATTAAAAAAAAAAAAAAAAAGAGGAAGCTGAGGGTCTCAGAAATGGAAACACACTGATTCATGAGTGAAAAGACTAGACTAATTTCTACGTATCCTCTAAGCCCCCAAAGCATGACCAATGCTTCAGAAGACCGACTTAGCCTTAGATTAATGCTTCACTAGAGTTCAGCTAACAGCAAAACAGGTATCTGATTAAAAGCCCTAAGGACAACTCACAGGTATTTGTTTTTGTCAACATGAGATTCAAGCAGTTTTAGGAATGAGATTTACAGAACTGGAGGCTCCAGGCCTGCTTACCACCACTTATCCTTGATAGTCTAGGTAAAAAGAAGGGGGGGGGGAGCCACGTTTACTAGACTAACTTTGGATGTATAAATCCCATTTCTCACCCTCTGAAGTGGTGAGGGTAGAGAAGACACAGAGTTTAGAAACCACACAACCTTTTGAAGCCTAAGTGTATGGAACTTGGACAATACGCATGCTAGCTGACAGGCACATCTGCTAACCCAAAGGCAATGCAGCAGCTTCATGCAGAGCCAGTAAGGAGGTTCACAACATATGCGTAGATCTACAAGCAGACACAGCAGGTATCTTAAAGCAGTATCAGGAGGTGCTAATCTGGAAAAGTCTCTAAAATGACCTGTAACAGCAATGATCTACTAGTGTAAAGGCCAGACTACGCAGCAAAAAGCAGCTCTTAGGCTCTAGTAAGCACTTTTTTCAAGGTCACTCCTGACAAAGTTCTAAGGAACTAACTACAGACTGCCATGGAGAACTGCTGGGGCCAAGCGGGTATGTATCTCTGTGATGAGGGAGTGAATGTGATTAGAAAACATGTGACATTTGATGAGGAAAACTGAAAGCTGTAAAAGACATTTTCATAATCAGATCAGTGATCATCAATTCCACAAAGATAAAGATGAAAACTAAGTAACATTTTGGGGAGGTCAGAAGGAAAGCTGACTCTACCAAACAAAATCTAAACAAAACAGAAAGCCTAAATTTAGTAAACACACTACGCATCTACCAATTACCTAGCACAACACAAAATATAAAGGAGAAAGAGGAAAATGTCATCCACAAAAGTAAAGTGAGATTCCAGGTCAAAAGTATGACTGGTGTATAGATCAGCTGAGAGCTCATTTTACACAGCAACGTCACGCACTCTAGACAGCTCAGATATGCAGAGATGTAGGGCGCTAATTCACCTTCAGTTAAGGTTTACTGCACAAATTCCTTCCTATATTAGGCCAGTGCATCATCAACTCCATCTGCCCCAGTATTCTCCCCAGCCTGCGCCTGGCAAGCAGCAGCACATGTACAACTCCCATCTCCCTGACTTTTCAACAGAAAAATTTCAGTTTATCCGTAAAGGGTATTTGGTGTGAAAGAAGCTGCATTAAAAACAAGACAAATTCAAACTGTCATCTTCTCCATGGCAAAAGATGCCATGAAGACCGAACACCACCACATTAAATGATCTGTGGCTAGGTGGCATTTTCAGCTGGACAACTTGGCTTAGAATTCTTTCTAGCCCCTTGGAAGATTTCTTTCCTCAGCAAAGTGTTCACACCTAAAATATGGGATAATCAAGCACCCATAAGAACAGGACTGTGATCCATTTTTCTAAAGGACTCTTAGAAATCTCCTAAAGAACTTCTGCCTAGAGGCTAAAGCCACCAAAGATGGACAATCTAAACAGCACCTGCAGGCTAGGCTTACTCACGCTCACAGCACCAGTGCTGTTAAATTCATAAGCTCCAATCTCTGAAGTCATACAGGCTGCAAAAAATGAGGATGCAGCTGTTTCCCTTCAGATATACAGATAAAAAGCAAGTCGTACATTCATAATGTCCTAAAAATTCCCAATCACAATTCCATTGTTTTCAGTATCCTCTAGTGTCATGGCTTCTCCCAGAACTATTCTCATACATTGTCTGGGCTTTCACAGGCAGGACAGCACATCCCCCTTCCCTTCAGAGACCCTGAGACTGCTCTCACTTGAACACTTTCCCAAAGCCCAACGTGAAAAAAGACACACCCAATTCTGTAGGGCAGAAGCCAGCCTAGCTCCCCAACCTTCTTCCTCAACCCCACCTTTGTTCTACACCAAAAGGAAAAAAGGGGTAAAAAGGAACTTCTCCTATGGAGTCCAGAGTCAGGCCACTGGCTGCATCTGCCTAAACTAGAATTTAGAAGGCTACCCTCAATTATCACATAAAGAAAAGGGAAAATACCACGTCAAATACATGCCTCTTCCTTCCTTTATGTTCTAAAGGCCACACCGTGCTCTCTCTAGTAGACTGTTGGGAAGCGAAAATGGTGAAGGACAGGGAGGGAAAGATACAACATGATTTTTAAACACACACACTGAAAAACACACATACCCACACTTACATACACACTTAAAGGTTGCAACACTTCAAGTGGCCGGAGCCTATCTCAACTCATGGCCAAGTCTATCCTCCCATCCCCCCTATACAAACCACCCCCTCCAATCCCACCCCCCAGGACTCATTGCTATGTATCTCATACACACAGCAAAATCCCTATCCCCTCCCCAATTATATAAAAAAACTAAACAGATAACTTACTTTCTTTAAATTATTTTTTTAAAGTCTCTTAAAAAGATTTTGACGTTTAAATACTTCCTCTCTTCTGATATATTAAACACTACAAGGATCCACAACTGTTTGATAAACCCTCCATATTTCAGTCCTGGCAAGAAGAGGGAAGATATCAACTCTAATCAATCTAATTAAGAGGTGGAGAGGCCAAGAACAGAAAAAGTATTCTTAATCCTTCACAGCTTTAACACATTCTCACCTCTCTAATACCAGTAAAAGCTATAATAAAATAGTTAAATTTCTGAGGCAGGAGATATAATAACCAAGGCCATCTACCACCCTCCCACCTATGTCTCAATATTAATTTATTCCCTAGTCCAAGAAGGGTGACATATTTCATAAAGGAAACAATTTTCTTAGTCCAGAATCAGTAGTTTGTGTTTTTTTGTGTGTTGTTTTGTTTTTTAAAAAGATGTGTTTTTAAAGATTTTTTTTCCTCCTCTTCTTTCTCTTTTTTACTTAGGAAGGGGTGGAAGTGGTGGAGGAGGTTCTGATGGTAGAGGTGGCAGTCGGGGTTTGTCTGTATTGCCAGATCTGGAGGACATTCCACCAGCCCGTGGATTCAGATATTCACTGTAAGAATGAACAAATTCAAACGCAGGGGGCTGAGTGGGCTGAACGCCCTGGGCACTGAGAAGGGAGTGAAGCATATTCACAGTGTCTTGATAGTCTATGGTCTGGGTTGCATTGTGACCATTGGCTCCAGTGGAGCCTTTATCCAATTTCACATGAGGAACTCGAGTTTTACAGCTGGGCTGTGAAAAGGGAAGGCCACTTGTGTCTGAGCTATGCCCAGGCAACTGGGCCATTGCAGGAAGAGGAGGGAAGGAGAAATTCATGGAAGAGGATTTAGTACTCTTGGCAGTCTTGGCTGAATGCTCAAACACCGCCCCTCCAATCTCTTCAGGGAGGGGCCTTTTGCGAGAAGAACTGGAAGAGGAGAAAGAGCTAGACAAGCTATAGGGTTTGTGTGCTAAGGTGCTTGTCTGGCTACTATGTTTTGGATCGC
Organism: Camelus bactrianus; assembly: GCF_048773025.1. Taxonomy (NCBI): domain Eukaryota; kingdom Metazoa; phylum Chordata; class Mammalia; order Artiodactyla; family Camelidae; genus Camelus; species Camelus bactrianus. The sequence continues at coordinate 17,468,606 of NC_133550.1, read as the reverse complement.
TCGGACGCTTGTTCCCAGTACCAGCGGGAAGCTGTGAGTGAGAGTGCTTGTGTGAGTGGTGATTATGATGATGATGGTGATTAGATGGGTGAGTCTTGTGCTTTTCTTTGTGCTCCCGGCTCTTTGTGACGCTGTCATCCACAGAATTGTGCTTGTCGGGTGCAGCATGAACTTTAATGCGCATTTTTATCTCCTCAGGTTTTGAAGAGGCAGGTTTCTCTCCACTTGTCACTGGGATTCTCATTTTGAAAGCTGTTTTGTCAGACTTCTCCAGAAAAGGCCTCTCAGGGTTTTCTGAGCCCTCCATCGGCATCTTCAGAATGACTGAAGAATGGCTATCATGGTGAGACAGGAGATTCTGGGCAGCATATGCATACTGTGACTTCACATTGGCCTCCATATTCTCCAGTTGCCTCTTCTGGGCAGCCAACTCTTCTGCATGCTTTGCACGGTATTCTTTCAGTGATACTTTAGCTGATGGCACACTCTTACTGTTCTGTTTCTGGGAAATAAATGTATTGGAACTGTCCTGCTGCAAGGAATGATCAACTCCTGTAAGTGCTAAATTCTCACTAGTCCGATGACCTTGAGCTGGTTCTACTTTAAAAGGAGGGTGGGAGGACAGCCAGCGCTCACCAGGCAACATCTCCATGCTGCTTAAGTTGCTGGTTGACTCACCAGTGGCTGGAAGGGAAGGCACTGCACTTGTGGTAGAAGAAGCTGACATGCTCATTAAACCTGCAATAGTTGTGTCTGAAGAGCTCTGGGAAATCATATTGAGGATTGTCTGCTCTGAAGTGTTGTCATCTGTCCCTCGGTCATCTGCTTTTGTTTTCATGGCAGCTTGGCATGCCTAGAATGAAGCAAATGACACTTTCTCACTTCAGGTAATTTATCAAATGGAAACAAAACACTGAAATGTTAGACTGTGCTTGCTGTGACACTGGAAGTTTTGGACAGCCCATACCCAGAAGGCTACTCTAACACGAGACTGCTAATTATTACCATCAGGAGACAAGTTTTTAAACCTTCAATCAAGCATCACATTAACAGAATCTCAAAGAGGTCTCTGAATTCCCATGTTCACTACAGCACTATTCATCATATCCAAGGTATGAAAGCAACCCAAGTGTCCATCAATGAGTCAATGCATTTTTAAAATATGGTCTATACGTGCAATTAACTATCACTCCGCCTTTTAAAAAAGGAAGAAGATTCTGTGAAGACAGCAGAGTGGGAAGCACCAGGAATCCGTCTCCCACCTAGACAGCAACTGCACAGGCAGAATCTGTCTGATATAACTGTTTTGGAATTCGGGAGTCTGTTGAAGGCTTGCAATATCCAGGGTAAGGTTTGCACAGTAAATTGGGGTAAATTTCCCTCAATTTCAGCTCTCAGCCCGAGCCAGCTATGCATCTGCTCCTGAAGTAGCTTGCACACAGCTTGAGGGACCCAGGTTGGACAAAAAGGACTCTATTTTCCAGATACTGGAGAACTGTGCTCTGATTGCTGACTGCTGCTTTTGATCACGGAGGTACAAAGAGGCCAGCAGCCATTGTTGTTGCACCTCCCTCCACTGCTGCATGCCCCTCCCCTTTGGCTGAAGTGACTTACAGGATATAAAGGGCCAACACCCTTCCTCCCGCACTTCATTTTTTGCTTTTTCTCCCTTTGGGAGCCAGATATTAGAGTAGGATATTCAAAAACAACTGCATATTCAGGTATGTCAGGGAAAGGCTCAGAAAAGAACTGAGAAGACCTTAAATTTACACATCAAGCTGATCCTCAGCACAGAGACATCCTTCAAAATCAACCCTCCACCCCAAATATACAGAAACAATAAAAATAACAGCAAACCCCAGGGAAGGGAGAGAATCTGATTTTTAGAATTACCATGTTATTAGATTCAAATGTCCAGTCTTCAACAACAACAAAAATCACAGGCATGTAAAGAAACAGGAAAGTATAGCTCATTCAAAGGGGGAAAAACAATCAACAGAAACTGTTCCTGAAAAAGATACAATGGCAGATATACTAGACAAAGATGTTAAAAATAACTCCCTTAAAGACACACTCAAAGAACTAAAGGAAGATACAGAGAAGTCAAGAAAACAATACGTGAACAAATTGGAAATATCAGTAAAGAGACAGAAAACCTAAAAAGAAACCAAAAAGAAATCCTGGAGTTGAAAAACAGAATAAATGAAATGAAAAACACAGAAGACAGTGAACTGATACATTCTAAGTACTAAAAGGAAAAAAACTGTCAGCCAAGAATCCTATATCCACCAAGAATGTCCTTCAAAAAAGTGAGTAAGAAATTAAGATATTTCCAGTTAAATAAAAACTGAGGGAGTTAATGACCATTAGACCAGCCATATAAGGAAGGCTCAAGGGACTCCTCCAAGACTATAACTTTAAGCCACATGGAGAAATAAAGATCTCAATAAAAGTAAATACATGAGCAATTATAAAAACTAGAACTGTAACAATGATTTGTAATTGCATTTTTTGGTTTCTACATGATTAAGGAGACTAACACATTCTAAGGGAAAAAAAAATCAGTGTAAAACCTAGTATTACTCTAAAAAATTTTTTGGTTTACAATTCCAAATCTTACTTTTTATCTATTGTAAGAGCCTAATTCATCTAGAAGAATTATTAGTTCATGTTTTAGGGCACACAATGTGTAAAGATTTAATTTTGTAACATCAACAACCAAAAGGGGTGAGGATGCAGCTGTAAAGGAGAGAGTTTTGAATGTTACTGAAGTTAAACTAATATAAATTTCAAATTAGGGTATTATAACTTTTGGATGTTAAATGTAATCCCCATGGTAAACACAAAGAAAATAGCCCAGAATACAAAAAAGGAAATGAGAAAGGAACTTTTAAATTTACATTATGAAAAATCAGCTGAACGCAAAAGAAGACAAGAATGCAGGAAATGAGGGACAAAAAGCTACAAAAGGCATACAGACATACCTTGGAGATACTGCAGGTTCAGTTTTAGACCATCTCAATAAACCAAGTAACTCAATAAAGTGAGTCACACACACTTTTTGGTTTCCCAGTGCATATAAAAATTATGTCTACACTATACTGTAGTCTATTAAACATGCAATAGCAATACGTGTAAAAAAATGTACAGACCTTAATTTAAAATACCTTACTGCTAAAAAATGCTAACCATCATTTGAGCCTTTAGTGAGCTGTAGTAGTAACATTAAAGATTACTGATCACAGATCACCATACCAAATATAATAATAATGAAAAAGTTTGAAATGCTGCAAGAATTACCAAAATGTGACAGACATGAAGTGAGCAAATCCTGTTGAAAAAATGGCACCAATAGACTTGCTCAACACAGGGTTGCCAATAACCTTCATTATAAAAAATGCAGTATCTGCAAAGTGCAATAAAAAAGTGTATGCCTATATAAAAAACAAACAGTATAATGACAGAAGTCCCTCCTTACCCGTAATTACTTTATGTATAAATGGATTGAATTAATGAAAAGACAGAGATTAGTAGAATGGATAAAAATATATGATAAACTATATGCTGTGTAAAAGCAACTGAGATCCAAAGACACAAACAGGTTGCAAGTGAAAACATGGGAAAAGATATACCATGCAAACACTAACAAAAAGAAAGGTGTGACTACACTAATAGCAGACAAAATAGACTTTAAATCAAAAAAGGTTTCAAGAGATGAAGGACATTATGTATTCTAAAAGGCTAGTGACAGAGGTAAGACATAACAATTATAAACATTCACACATGTAATGACAGGCCATCAAGATATATGAAGCTGAAGCCAAAACCTAACAGAATTAAAGAGAAATAGACAGTAATAGTTGGAGACTTCAAAACCCTGCTCATAACAATAGGTAGACCAGACAGAAGATAAGGAAATGAGGACTTAAACAATAAATAAACTAGATCTAACAGAGATATACAGAACACTCTACCTAAAAACAGCAGCGCACACGTTCTTTTCAAATGCATATGGGACATTTTCCATAATAGACCATATGTTAGGCAGCAAACTTAGTCAATAGATTTTAAAAGATACATATCATACAAAGTGTCTTTTCGAAACACCATGTGATAAAGTTAGAAATCAGTAACAGAAAGAAAATTGGGGGAAAAAAATCACAAAATTGTGGGAAAAAAACCAATGGATCAAAGAAATCAAAAGGGGAAATTAGAAAATACTTAAGAGACAAAGGAAAACAAAAAGACGATATATCAAAGCTTAAGGGACACAGCAAAAGTGGTGCTAAGGGAGAAATTATAGCTATAAACACTACATTAAAAAAAACAAGAAACACTTCAAAATAACTAACTTTATACCTTGAGGAACTGGAAAAGTAAGCACTAAACCCAAAGTTTAGCAGAAAGAAAAATATAATAAAGATTAGAACAGAGATAAAACAGAAAATAGAAAAATAGAGAAAAATCAACTAAAACAGAAATTGGCTCTTTGACAAGATCAACACAATTGACAAACCTTTAGCTAGATGGACTAAGAGAAAAAGAGGAAAAGCTCAAACTACTAAAATCAGAAATAAAAGTGGAGACATTGCTACCATTCTAAGAAGACTGTACACCTACAAGTTGAATAACCCAAAGAAAACAAATTCCCAGAAACAAAACTTACCAAAACTAAATCATGAGGAGAAAATCTGAACAGACCTGTAACTTGTAATTAAATTGACTCAATAATCAAAAATTTCTAAGGCCCATCACTAGTTATCCTATCAATCATTTAAAGAAGTGAATACCAACTGTTTTCAGACTTCCCAAAAATTTTAAGAGGAACACTTCTCAGCTCTTTTCTATGAGGCCAGCATTACCCTGACACCAAAGCCAGACAAAAATACCACAAGGAAAGGAAAACTACAAACCAGTATCTCTTATGACCACTGATTCAAAAATCTTCAACAAAATACTAGCAAAATGAATTCAGCAGCACATTAAAAAAAAATTATGTATCATGACCAAGTGGGATTTATTCCTCAAGGATGGTTCCACATATGGAAATTGATGTAATATGCCATATAAACAAAATGAAGGAGAAGAAATCCCATGATCATCTCAATTTATGCAGAAAAAGCACTTGACAAAATTCAACACTTTCTGATAAAAACACTCAACTAACTGGGAATGTAAAGAAACTACCTCAACATAATAAAAGCCATATGTAAAAAACCCACTGTGAACATCATATTCAATGGTGAAAGACTGAAAGCTTTCTTTAAGATCAGAAATAAGGAAAGGATGGCAACTTTCACCACTTCTATTCAATACAGTACAGCAATCAGGCAAGGAAAAAAAAAAGGTATCCAAATTGGAAAAGTAGTAAAATTCTGTTTGCAGATGATATGAGCTTATATGTAGAAACCTAAAAATTCCACCAAAATTTATTTTTTCTAATTTTATTAGAATTAACAAATGAATTCGGCAAAGCAGCAAGATACAAAGTCAATAAATAAAATTCAGTTGCACTTCTCCACACAAACAATAAACAATCCGAAATGGAAACTGTGAATACAATTGCATTTACAATAGCATCAAAAATTTTAAAATATCTAGGAATTAACTTAATCAAGGAAGTGAAAGATTTGTACAAGAAAACTACAAAACACTGCTGAAAAAAATTAAGTAAAACATAATTGGAAACTCATCCCATGTTCTGGATCCAAACATTAAATCAAACATTAACATTGTTAAAATATGAATACCCAAAGCAATCTATAGATTCAATGTAATCCCTGTCAAAATCCCAATGACCTTTTTTGCACAAATAGAAAAACCCATCCTAGAATTCATATGGAATCTCAAAGGGCAGCAAATAGTGAAAACAATCCTGAAAATGAAGAACGAAACTGGAAGACTCATACTTCCTAATTCCAAAACTTACTACAAAGCCACAGTAATCAATACAGTGTGGTATTGACAAAAAGACAAGACATATAGATGAATGGAACAGTATAGAAAACTCAGAAATAAACCCTCTCATATATGGTCAAATGACTTTTGACAAGGATGCCAAGACCATTCAACAAATGATGCTAGGAAAACTGCATATCCACATGAAGAATGAGGCTGGACCCTTACCTAACACCATAAACAAAAAATTAACTCAACATGGATAAAAGACCTACATTTGAGATCTAAAACAATAAAACTCTTATAAGAGACACAGGACAAAAGGCTTTACAACATTGGATTTAGCAATGATTTTTTAGATATTAGACCAAAGGAACAGGTAACCAGAAGAAAAAGAAAGAGAGAGAAAGGGAAGAAAGAAGAAGAAATGGACTTCATAAAAATTTTTAAATTTTGTGCATCAAAAGACACCATCTAGAGTAAAAGGCAACCCATATAATGGGAGAAGATAATTGTAAGTTATATACCTGCTAAGGGATTAAAAGCCAGAATGTATAGAGAACTCCTAAAACTCAACAACAACAACAAAAAAATCAATTCAAAAATGGGCAAAGCATTAGAATAGACATTTCTCCAAAGAAGATACACAAATGGCCAATAAGAACATGAAAAATGCTTAACATCATTAACCATTAAGGAAATGCAAATCAAAACTATGAGATACCACCTCACATACCTTAAGATGGCTACTCCCAAAAAAACAAAGCAGCAAGTGTTAGAAAGGATAGAAAGAAACTAACACTTGTGCACTGTTTGGTAGAAATGTAAAATGCTACAGCCACTACAGAAAACAATGCAATGGTTCCTCAACAAATTAAAAATAGAACTAACATATGACCTGCCAATTCCACTTCTGGGCATACACCCAGAAGCATAGAAAGCAGGGTCTCAAAGAGATATGTGTACACCAATATTCATGGGAGCATTATTCACAATTCTAAAATTCAGAAGCAAACCAAATATTTATTGATGGAAGAATGGATAAACAAAATGTAGTACATACACACAAAGGAGTACTATTCAGCCTTAAAGAGGTACAAAATTCTATAATATGCTATAACACAGATGACCCTTGAGGACATTATGCTAACTGAAATAAGTCAGTCATAAAAAGACAAATAATATATGATTCACTTATATGAAGTACTTAGAGTAGTCTAAATCATAAAGACAGAAAGTATATTAGTAGTTGCCAAGGGCTTAGGTCAGGAAGAATAGATAGTTATTGTTTAATGATTATAGAGTTTCAGTTTTGTAAGATGAAAAGTTATGGGAATAGATGGTAATAATGGTTGCACGACAGTATGAATGTATGTAATACATTAAAATGGCTAAGATGGTAAATTTTATGTTATTTGCACGACAGTATGAATGTATGTAATACATTAAAATGGCTAAGATGGTAAATTTTATGTTATTTGTATTTTACAATTTAAAATAAAAAAAGGGAGAAATCCTGCCATTTGCAACAACATAGACAAAACTGGAAGACCTTTTAATAAGTGAAATAAGCCAGACACAGAAAGACAAATACTGCATGATCTCACTTATATGAGGAATCTAAAACAGTCAAACTCGTAGAGGCAGAGAGTAGAACAGTGGTTGCCAGAGACTGAGGGACGGGGGAAACAAGGACCTATTAGTCAAAGGGTAGAAAGTTTTAGTTACACAAGATGAATATATCCTAGAGCTCTTCTGTACAGCATAGTACATAGTACCTATAGTTAAAAATACCATATCATATACTTAATCACTTCTCGGCTTTTTGGCTAAGATCAAATGTAGTACTGTATACTTAAAATTTTGTTCAAGTGTTCTATCATCCAAAAAAAAAAAAGTGACCATACCTATATCAGTGTTACAAGGCAATAAAAAAAAAAGTTGTATATATCTAAAATTCATTCATTATTACCACTTACAATTGCAGTTAGTCCAAAATTCTGGTGAGGTTTTTTATGAAAGTAAAAGATGACCTGGATGCTCTCAAGTTTCCTTTGAACCCTAAGCAAACTCATTTTCTGCAACTCACCCAACTCAGGAGAATGCAATTAAGCTTATCAGTCTAGATTTCTGAGAAATGCAAGGAACATTTTTAAACTTTTTGACACTGGAAAAAAAGGGAACAATTCCATTATCCGTAAGACTTTTGAAAAATATCTGAAATACTTTAGACTGTAATCTATATAAAAACAAAATTCTAAAATCCATTTAAAAGCAGGTAATATCAAAGACAAAATTATGATAACAGCGCTAAACTCCTAAGTCTGTATCCTTCCTCTACCAGAAGACAACACCCTGTGACTCAGAAAAGCCATTTTTTCCCTTTAACAGTCTCCACACAAATAATACTCAACCAATGTTACTGACCAAATGACTGTATCACAAGAGTTGCAAGACACAAAATAAATCTTGCTGCCACCTACAACCACTGACTTCTGGGTCAGTATCCAAACTATGAAGTTGAAGTCGTGACTATTGCACAACTATAAAAAGGGAAATTCCAAACCTACGGTACATATCCAATTCCGGTATATTCACTGGTGTAGTCAAAAGAAGAAAACGGTTTGTTCCACAAGCTGACAGCAATAATTCTTACCCTCCAATTCCGAATTCGTTTGAGCCTGTTGGGGGTTTTCTCCAGAATCTGCAGAAATTCATGGGTCAGTTCTACAAATAAAATTAGAACATTTAAGAAAAACTCACAGAGGCAGAACTAATGAAATGTGAGTAACCTCAACTATTTGCATCTGAAATCAAGTCACCTTTGGCCAGATATAGGACAACCAAGAGCAAGTGCTTTTCAAGGTCCCTTACTCTAAAACTTACCATCTAAAAGTTCCAAGGTCACAGTGGCGTCAACATACTCCCACCAGTGCTTCCCATCAGTTGAGACTGGGATCTCCCAGTTGGACCACTTGCAAGCCAGATGAATGCAGACACAGGCCACCACAGGAGGTGTGTACTGCAGGCTAAATGTGGTCAAATGCAGGCTGACACCAGAGGGAAGGAAACAAGAGAGTGTCATGAGCTCTCAGTTCTGAACCCAAACTTTAAACTCTCCATTAATTTAAAAAAAAAAAAGTTAAAAAAAAAAAATCACTGGAGAGCAAGAAGGGTAAGAAATATCCAGTGCTCTGAACCAGCACTTAACATGATTTTTCCATTAACCCACCTGGCTCAGGCAACAACTTTTCTAATTTTTCTGACTACATCATCATTTAATTTACACACTGATGAAGGATTGAAAAAAATAAAAACAAAAATAAAAGACTGGGTACTCAGTTTTTTAAAATAAGGATCAATATCCTGAGAATAAGCTCAAAACAAGAAAAATTATAAAATTTTTGATATGTATAATCCCTAAATCAAATACTTATGGAAATACCCTTAAAATTATCTTGTCTGTTGCAAATCATAACTCTGGTCTATTTAAAATAATGAACAGACAATCACTCTCTCAAGTGTGAATATGCTTGATAGTTTATTTTAAAAATTTCTCCCATCAGGCTGTAAAAATGAACTTCTTAGCCTTGACAGTCATTAGAAGTTTTTGGTTTCCACGAACAACCAATAGATTGGAGATGAGAATGAGTAAGGAATTTGGTAATACAAGTTACATATTAATTTTTTTCTTTATAAAGGGAAGGAGGATGAAAAAGTATTACAACTCTTTTCACATATATGTGTCCATTTATCTGGAAGTGGGTGAAGAAAAAGGAGCCTTTCAAAATACCATTAATTAAAGCAGAATCCTCCAAATTAGATTTTTAGTCACTGTCAAACCCCAAGTTTAAACAAACTTTCAGAACTATGCTCTTGAATATTTTAAAGCAAAGTAACAAATGCAGAATTAAGTAGGTCAAACAATCAGCAATAAATATCACCTTAGCAAATTTAAAAAGCAGCATGGAAATTTTACAGTACAGCATGAAAACTGTGCAGAAAAGTCAACATTTACCAGAAAATTGTCTATAACATATTGTACCAAAGATCCTTGCCTGGGTCTCTGGCTTCTAGTTTACTAAGTACCAGAACTGTCACCTTTCCATATGCCCCTAAAAGTGGCAATTCCAACCCAATTAAAGTCCTACCCCAAAAATAGAAGAGAAAAATATTAAAATATAAACCTGTTGGTTGCCATGAAGTAAGAAGTCTGTGCTAAGTCCTTGCTTGCTAAAAAAAAAAAAGGGGGGGGGGAGTTATTAGTTCCATTCATTCTCAAGAATTATTTAGTAAGTATTTAATATTTGCAAGTCAGAGAACTATAGTGGTGGATGAAGCCAACATGGTGCCTGACCATAAGACAGTTACATTCTACTACCAAAGGAGACAGATTGAGCAATTTTTAATTATAATATTAATAATTATGCTTCCAGACTTAGGGATTCAAGCTTTATTCTGCACACCAGGTATCAGGAGTACATGTTTAAAATGTAATTCCCTGGCATCCTCCCTAGAGATTGACTCAACACATCTGGAGAAGGACGTAATAAGCATTTTAAACAAGTAACCGACGGATACTGATGCAAGGGTTCACTGAGAATTTCTCAGCTAAGGGATGAACTAATTTGAAGGCAAGATCAGAATCCAAAAGACCTTGATATATTTGGGGGAAATTATCAAATAACAAATCATTTAACTATAACAATTTAAAAAAACATAATCTGCCTTAAAAACAAAAAACTGTTCTGGCTGACAAAGCAAATTTTAATCTTCCTTAGATTAAATATTAGCATTTATTCATCTCTGTTTAACTCTATTCTAGCTCAATGTAAATCTTTTAATGCTTTCAAAATACAAAGAACTTGGGGAAAACTTTGGGAGTTTTCAGATGAAACATACAATGACGCCAATTATCAATTTAGTCTACAAAACTAAAAATGGCACTTAAATGCATGATGGTATCTAGATATCCTTGATACTATTATTTAAATAAATAGGTTTCACGCAATTATAGCTACTAAAGATAAATCAGAATAAAGAGCAAGTCCTGCCACGGGATTAACAATGATGAAAATAAGTTCAATAAATTCTAGTTCAGCCTCGGTTGGCCTTTAAGAGGGTCTAAGACAATCAATCCTAGAATCAAATTAAGATCACCTACTCCCAAGATATCCTTAAAACTGCTGTTAGGTACTTATGATTTGTTGACTTTTCAAAATCTGCCCCCAGCTTTGACAAACATCCTCAAGAAGCTAACTCTCTTTATCTAGAGATCATCTAAAAACATTCTAAGAACCCAACAGAAAAACCACAACCACTCATTTTGGTTTCAGACAGGTAGGTTTTTTAATTTAACTTTTGACCAAAGCAGCTGTGTTATGTACTTGTCCACAGCAAATCTTAGCCACTAAATGGTAAAAACAATTTAAGACAGCCGTCTCAAGTTGGGATTCCTTACCTCGAACAAGCTGAGTGCACTTTACCACATGTGTATGTGGGTGATCAATTGTTAGTTCAAAGCCTAAAAAAAAAGTACCTGGTTAAAAGCTAAAGCTACTCAAACTAATTTAAAACTATTAAAAGAGGTATAACTCTTTTAACTGAGTCATCATTAAGGGTCTCCCATTTTCTTGTCCCAAAACTGCCTGTTCAGAGGCTAAGAGAGTCACACAAAGTATGCAGCATGCTCTTCTCTAAGATACATTGTCTCCAAAGGTGCTTACATTTTGAGCTAGAATGTACCACACAGACAGTAGAGCTAATGCGGTCTCAAGATCCCTGAGCTACCAATAAACTCTGAACACAAAACATTTTTTTAGGGACAAAAGAATATACAGTTAGAAGAAGCAGTCACTCAAGTGATCATTATCTTCAAAAGCTTAACCTTGAGAAAACATTTTAAAACCCATTCCTCTATCACTTCAGTTTTGTTCCTTTTCACCATCTTAATTAGTACTGATCATTTTATCCAACTCTAATATTACTTAAGGAAGGTCAGTATGTCCATAAAATTTTTTGATGAAGTTTCTTTTTGTGTTTGTAAATAAAATTTTCTAGGTACAAGATAAATTCTATTGTGATATTTACATGATGTAAATTATTCTAAAAGTATAACTGATTCTTGCAAATTAGATCTTACTGGTTTCCACATTAAAATATTAATAAAAAATTATTTCACCAGAAAAATCACTGTCCCCTAAAATAGTTATCTTTAAGACAATTAAAGTAAAAATTAGCAGAAACTAACTTCAGAGATAAACTTTGAAGATTTCATTGCATGAATGTGTGTATATGCAAAAAAATACAGCCCTACCAGTAACTTTCCAACACAACTCATAAAACCCTCCCCTCCCTAAAAAGAAGACAGCCCAAAAGAACATGAAAATCTTTATTTTCCATATTTTCTAAGTTTTTAAAGGCAGTCTCTTGGATGAAAATAAATAATAAATAACAGAACATCCTCAGGGTTGCCCATCAACCGCTATAGCCTGAATTCCTGCTGTTCTGAACACTGATTACCAGTTTTAAAAACAAACGCTGTTATCTAAATACAATGACAGACTAAAAAAATTCATGGAAGACAAAAGTTCTTTAGGTAGCTTCTGCCATTATTTTGCCAAATCTTAAAAAGCAAATCATGAATCCTAGAACAAAAAAATAAATTAATTAAAATAAATAAATTTAAAAAAAAAACACCTGCTAACTGCTATTTCAAAGGTGAGCTGTGCCTACGTTCTTTTATATAGACCAGGTTAAACTCTGAGCTCTACCTCTAAATGTGCAATAATCTTCCCAAAAGATTCTCTTCCTATTTCATAAATTTAAAAATCACTATATCACATACATATTTTTTAATGTTTTAAAGAAAAATAAACTTACCTAACGTCTGCAGAATTATGCTTTCTAGTATCACCAGATCTTGAACTTGTTGTAGATAAGTCTGCAGGTGAGAAGACACAAATTACTCCCCAAAAAGACACAATATATAATATATAAGGTGTAAATAATTCTAACAACCTCCCAGGGAAACCAAAGCCTCAAAAGGCAAGGATGGAGTTAAAAGGGAGAGTAGGCATTGAAATTAATCCTATCCCTATTCAGTACAGATATTCCTTAAAAAAAAAGATATACTGAGATGACACTTTATTCATAAATGGCTACAGAAAAAGCACCAGAGATCTGATTCATTTTCAGATTGACATTTTAGGTTTTAAATTTCATGTGATATAAACATAAGAAAATTTAAAATATATCTTTTTCCAACATTATCAAAATACATTGTGGAGCCTTCCTACAGTACTGTAGGCAATCTCAAACATTTGACTCCTGTTAAACCTTACCTTTGGGGTAATCCTAGATTTTTAGAATTCATAAAAGAGTTCAAATGAACAGAGAACAAACAAACAAAAATCTTTCAGATTTATACCAGCCAATACTGTAGCCAGTATCCACACACGGCTACTGAGCACCTGAAATGCAGCTAGTCTAAATTGAAATGTGCTAGAAGTATAGAATACACATTAAATTTTGAGGACTTAGTTAAAAAAATAATGTAAACCATCTCAGTAACGTTTTAAAATTGATTATAAACTGACATGACAATATTTGGGGGTTAAAGGAAATATATTGTGATTACAATATAAAACATTATTAAAATTAATTTCAATTTCTTAAAATAAGGATTTTAAATAAAGCTTAATGAAAAGTTAAAAATGCTAATTACATATGTGACTTCCCTTATATTTCTACTGGACAGCACTGGTATAGAACTCTAGGAGAATGAGACTTGAACAAGGAGTTAACAGACTTATGTTGCTGTTAACTTTCCACTGAATTTTATGATCTTGAATAAGTCCAATAAGGACTTAAACTGTGCTAGCTCTCCTTTCCATATAGTGAAGAAAGCATCTTCTAATCACCTCTTAAGAGAGACTCAAGTGAGAAGTCATGTAAATATACTTGAAAGAAGAAAAAAAAGTGGGGATTTTATTTTTTATTTTGTTAAAATAAAATTTTGTTATTTGGTCAGTTCTATGAACCAATGGCATTTAGTAGTCTCAAACGTGAATGAAAGTCCAGACCAACAGCTCTTTTCAACAAGAACTACTGGTACAGCCCAAAGAGAATTAGGGGGTATTACATCAAAAAATAACCCCTTCTCCCCCCAAAAAACCACCTTCTCCAATATGATCAGAAGAATACACAATTCCAGGTCTCTGTCGGATAAAGGATGACTCATGCATCCATTGTAAGAGACAAATAATCCAGTAACAGAAATAATTTTTCTCCAAACTCATCACTCCCTAATCACTGACTTCTAAAGCCAGGAGTTTCCCTTCAAGGATGGAAAAGGGGAAAAAAGCTATATGTACACACATAGGATAAAGGTTTTGAAGAATGTACATACCTACACTGTAGAAGTAGTATCTTCCAAGGAGGAGAGATGAGTTTTAACTTTTACTTTAAATGATTCTTAAGTGTTTGGGTTATTTTATAATGAGTATATATAACTTGTAACTTCTTAAAAAGTTAAAAAAAAATACCAGTGACAGGATTTTTTTTAAAAAATCCATTAACAAAAATTTACCTAAAAGAATGTTCTTCATAATAGTATTATAGGGGTGAAAAGCTGGATTATCTCAATAGAAAATTATTAAAATATATATATATGTATATGTAGAAATACTATCTAAATATATAAAAAAAGTGGAGAATTGATGGGAAAATATTTGGCATATAGTAAGTGAAAAAAGCAGATACAAAATATATACATGTATAGCTACTCATAGAAAAGAAGCTGAAAATAATGGTTTACTCCTATATGTGTAGTCCAAATTACATCTGGGTGAAGTATTTTCTTCTTTTCCTGCATTTTCCAGTTTTACCAGAATGAATACAATTAACTTTTGCCATAAAATTTCTATGATGCTTTTGTTAAGGAGAGAACAAACACTAAAAGTTCCCTTAACAACCCCCATTCAGCAGACTTCAGTAAATCTAAGTTACAAAACTAAGTTATGATCAAAATAAATTAAGAAAAACAGATCTGTGTAATTAATCAATCCCCTACCTCACTCCTAGTATCAGGAAGTGATTCCTGTGGATGGAGACAAGTATGTGCTACCTTGATGACATGCTCCAACTTTTTGGGCTGCTCCTCTACTTTGGCTGCTAGAAACAAGGCTGCTGGAGCCACAGACTGGATGGAGAGAAAACAAATCACATGAATTACTTGTTTCTTTCTAAAGCAAGGTAGATCCAAAAAGGAACTAAGTCTCAAACTAACTTTTTTTGCTTACCTCAACTTCATCGCCTCTTGTTTATGTTTTGCTCCTCTACTTAAAGTATCTTCTCCTCTCCTATGCATTAATCCACATCCACTTCTGAAAACCAATCCTTCAACAAACTCTCATTAAAAGCTACCCATGCAAAAAAGCCACTAGATGTAAACAGACAGCTTTCTACTTAAAATGAGATTATTAAGTTTTATGAAAGCAGTCTATATACTTTTTTTTAAAGGAGTAAAGTGAAATGTCCAGAATCAGCAAATCCATAGAGATGGAAGTAGATTAGTGGTTGCCAGGGGCTAGGAAAAGAGAGGAATGAATGGGAGTGATTGCTAAAGTATGAGGGGTTTCTTTCTGGGGTGATACAGATGTTCTGAAATGAGATGATGGTGACGATTGCCTGACTTGTGAATTGTACACTAAAAGGAGGAAATGTACCATATGCAAATTATCTAAATTATATTTACATATGGGGGAGCACGAATCTTAAAAAAAGGAATTCAAACTATAGTATTATTATTTTGATATTATTATTTATTTTAATGGAGGTACTGGGGATTGAACCCAGAACCTCATGCATGCTATGCATGTGCTCTACCACTAAGCTATACCCACCTCCCCAAAGTATGGTATTAAAATCAACAAGTTATACATAGGAGGCACTCAGAGGGAAAAAAAATCAAGCCAATACAAAGGTAGTCAGCAAACTAAGACACTAAACAAGAAATTAGAACAACAGGACATAAACATAGCCTGGTGATCTGGAAACCTCAGGAAGTTTAGAATCTTAACAAGAATATTTCAGTGAATCAAAGATGGCAATGGCATGAACCAGAATTCACCAGGAGTCAAAGAAATGCAATAAATAATTTTACATAAGTGAAGTATCTGTATCTGTTTCACTTTACTGAGTAGAACTGACAAGCATTCTAATACTTATTTGTATCCCTGCAGTTATCTGTTAATACTCTGCTAGAACAGATTTTTCTCCACAAATCCAATTCATAGTAACAATTCTCTTCCTCCATTATTTGTTGCCATCGTGTATGGAGCTTGCTACATAAACTCGACTAGACCTTAAGATAAACAAAGAAGAAAATCAGAGGAAAATGGGCATGAACTAAGGTATGGGGAATTGGGGCATGAAGCATATTTTGAACATTAAACTGAGTAATTAAAGGATATAAAAAATGGGATGTGAGACACCAAAGATTTTTTAAGAAGAGTGCGACACTAAAGATTTTAGGGGAAAAAAACAGAGTTTAAGAAACATTTAGAAAGATTAACCTGGTGGTAGGTGGCACTAAAAGGAGGAAACAATAGGATACATTAAAAGTTAGGGTTATTTTAAGAGAAAATTTTAACAGTCCAGGCATTAGGAAATAAAGTTTAAACTAGGCACTAGCAGTACAAAGAAAAAAAGAAACCCACTTTTCACCTTGAAAAATTAAGTTTTTCAGTAAATTATATGTATGTGTATCTGCATGCAGAGAAAAAAATTCTAATGGAATATACATCAAAATGTTAACAGGATTATCTCTGAACAATGGGTTATAGAGAAATCATCATTTCTCCTTTATTCTGTCTTCTTTTAATTATATGGTAACAATATGTATTTATAGGGAGAGAAAAAACAGTACCACTATAAAAATTAACAGGACTTCATAACTGATTGGACAAAGGGGAAAGAGAAAAGGTCAACTCAAAGACAACACCAAGATTTTCAGCCTACAACTTTGCCTTAAAGGGGCTAAAAATAAATTTGAAAGAATCTAACTAAAATATGATATACAAACAGTGGCTAGCTAGGCAAAATAATATCTTAGTAAATAAAAGACTGCAAGAGATAAATTTCAATCTAATTTTTGTGCAATCAACCATACAAATACTCACTGTTCCTCATGGAATCACATACCAAGCTAGCTTATCAAAGTGCTTTCCCATCAAAGGCAATTTCTAAGAGGAATTCTTACTCCAGGCAAGAGTACAAGATTTTCTCCATTTTAAAAGAATAATAATAATGCCAGCTAATACTTATTCATTTGCTATGTGCAGGCACTTTGTAAATTAATCCACCTAAATCCTATTTACTATTCTATGAGGTAGGCACTATTATTGACTCCAAAGAGATGAGAAAATTGAGGCCTATGGTAACTTGCCCAAAGCCTTAGAGCTGGTAGGCAGTGCAGCAAGAATCCAAATCCAGTCAAGTCTGACTCCAGAGAGTAATATATACCCCAATTTGTCAGCTATTAAAATATAACACTGGTATTTTAAATATATAAAATACAACATAAATACACACACATGAGGTTGCTCACCACTACTTTTGCATTCCACCACCTGAAAAAAATTTTAGACAGTACACGTAGAAATTCAACTAATGAGACTGTATTTCTCCTCAAAAAGAGAGTAAATGCAATGTCAGGATTTAATCGGAAAAAAAGTAACTCAGTGATTTAATCATGTCCACTAAAGAAATAAAATTTATTTCAATCAAAAGACAAATTCTCTACCTTCCAGGTTGTTGGCAATATAATATATCTTGTTCTGAGTGGTGGTTACATATACACCATGCAAAAAGTAATCAAGTTGCACATCTTAGACTTCTGTGCTTTGCTGTATGTTATAACTCAATAAAATTTTTTTAAAAGGAAAAAAGCAAGAGCTTTAGGCTCTAAAACACTGTAAGCAACACACTGAGGAAAGTATTCATGGCAATGACATACAGATCTAATATACAAATAGCTCATAAAAGGAAAAAATGAAAACAATAAAACAGGGGCGAAGAGAATCAAGTCAATTTTTAAGTCAATTCTTCACTTTCACAAGATCAATAACCAACAGGTTTAAGAAGCTCAACTTCACTAACTGAAGGAATGTAAATTAAGAAAATAATTTAGGACTCCCTCTATCTTGTTCACCACTCTATCTCTAGTGCTTGAAAAGTAGTCAGAACTTAGTATTTCCTAAAGTAACGAATATCTGTTTCAGAGAAAAGAACTCTCCTACAGTGCTGGAAACAATGTATGTTGACATGATCTTTCAGGAGAGCAAACTGACACAACAAAAATCTTTTAGATGCATCCCACTGGACACAGCAATTCCACCTACAGCAACTTATTAAATAGCCATGTAAATGCATGATATATGTAACAGACTATCTTATGTAACATTACTTATAATATAATAAACGAGGAATAACCCAAACTAGATAATTACCAGATCATTCATTCAACAAGTTTACGGAAGGTGCTTTAGAGAATACACATAAAAGGGAGTCTCTGCCCTTGCTAAGATGAACACATAGAAAATAAAACAAGATATAATTTAAAAGGCAAAGTAGAGGAAATATATAAACACACATAAACACATGCATAGAAAGGACAAACTGATCTGAGATGTAGTTTACCCTGGATTTCAAACCAGCTCATCAACTGGGAGCTGGTAAAATATGGTAATTACTCAAATACTATGTGGCCATTTAAAATAATGAGGAACCAATGAGAAAAATGTCCAATATATACATATTGTTAAGTGATAAAGGCAACTGTGTAAAAGTAGTATAGTAAGAAGTGATTTTTATGGAAATATATAAATACTGGTACTATATGCACAGAAAAACGTCTGGGATACTATATGCCAAAATGTTTATCAAAAGTTACTTCTGGAGGGTGGGATTACAGAAGAGCTTTCATTTTTTACATTATACATGTCTGTCTTGTTTTAATTTTTATCCTGGGCATTTATTACCTTTGTAATAGGAAAAAATAACAAGAAAAATGTATGAGCACCTCATAGGACACGTTATATAACAATGCCATAACAATGTATTAAGTCCTCTAAATATGAACTTGGATTCATCACAGCTGAATTCTTAGAGTTAACACAATGAAGGAGTGACATTTTTCATCTGTTAATCCAGAATGTGCTTGAAGTCAATTCTCTAAAGAGGATCTATAAGCCCAAATTAAAAGAATCACTGAATTTTGGAAAAGGCCATGAAATCCAAAAGAATCCATGTTGGATAATTACCGTATTATTCACCCATTCAACAAGTTTACTCAAGGCGCTTTAGAGGATACACAGAAAATGAGTCTCTGCCCTTGCTAAAATAAACACACAGAAAATAAAACAAGTTATAATGTAAAAGGTAAAAGTAGGGGAAATATAGATACACACACACACACACACACACATGCATAGAAAGGACAAATTGATTTGAGACATAGTTCACCCTGGATTTCAAACCTTTACCATAATAAAAGAAATGCAGAAAACTTTCAAAATTGTCAAGACAGCTATGGGCTTCCCCTTCAAATTCCGTTTTTTATCGACTACTTTCTATTCTAGAGCTGTCAGCCTCATTAAATGCTTCTCTCTCCCTTAATAAGAGTGTGTTCCTTGCAATCAGAGGTAGGGTGTGGCTGGAAGGCAGGGAGGTTAAGAGTAGGAGAGAGCCTAATGGATTGGATAATCAGGAAAAATTGGGAATATTTAATCCACAAATCTAAGGGGTTTCTGTGAGGTTACTTCCAATACTGAGTCCACCAATATCTTATTTTTTTTAATTGAAGTACAGTCAATTACAATGTATCAATTTCTGGTGTACAGCACAATGTCCTAGTCTTGCATATACATACATATATTCGCCTTCATATTTTTTTCCATTATAAATTATTACAAGATATCGACCACAGTTACCTGTGCTACACAAAAGAAACTTTTCACCAGTATCTTGTAAGAGCAGTATCTAGCTTTACAGATTCTCTTCTTATGGCATAAAAAGAGTTCAAATACCATCACCTTAAGAATGTCTGAAACATTTTTCCTCAAAATATAACCTTTTCTTAAAAATATGATGAAATACTTGACTCACAAATCCACCGAAGTGTTCATCAAGTTTAGCCCTATTACCTTGTGATTTTATTAAACAAATTTAATCCTACCTGCAACTGGGATATCCCTATGCATTTGCTTCCAAGTCATTTACAATGATGTTAAATAGGACCATTTCAGGTAGCAAAACTGAAAATAGTATTATTTATAATTCTGTCCAGGAAAAAAAAATCCCTTTATTACTATTATTTTCTTCTTCCTGTCTTACAAGTTATCTGCAGTCATCACATAATGTACTTTCCCCTTCTGGTCACTGATTGGAATTTTACCAAAGGCATTTAGAAAATCCAAATGACTGACTTACATTACATTGTCTTCCTGTGTCCATATTACTAACCATTTCAAAAATTACATTTCAAAAATTAAGCATAGTTTCCCCTTTAATGTTACTCTCCGAACCCAAAAATGTTAAGTCTTCAATTATCTATTTCTTTATTAGAATCCGCCGACTCCAAGTATGCACTAAACCCACCAAACAACTAGCTAGACTTCACAAGAAACTTCACAAGAAAACTGGAAGATTGGGTTCAGAACAGCAGTGCGACGCATAATGAAACTGATAGATCCTAAATTTTATCCCAGTTTAGCTGCAAAGATTAACCACTCAAGAAATATGAAGTTGGAATTAATCACAAAAGGATTATACCAAATAAAAAAATTATACTTACATTTCGATGGAACTGTGTAAAGGACTGAATCATGTAGAATCGATGCATGTATACTATAGCAGTGTTGATAGTCAATTGTGAGCTAAAATGTTCAAGTTAAGGCCACAAAACAGGTAAGTAGCACAATTCGCAAAAAGACAATCTTTATATGCGCCCCAAAAGGACCATGCAGTGAAAGCACAGCAGCTGCACCTAAATAAAAATCGTATTTACCTCTCAGAATTAAAAAGCAGATCTGTTCTTTCATCAAATTAGTAACCTCTAATTGACATAGCCCAATGCCTTATATGTAACAGGTATTCACTATAAAGTTGCTGAATTAATGAACAAGCAAGCTTCTCAGTATGTGTGGATCAAAAAGGAATACAAACAAAATTATCTAAGACCTAAACCTGTCATTCACCTGTTGAAAATCCTGCCAAAGTGATCCACTTGCACAGAATATCTCTTCACAGGATTTACAACGCCCTCCCGGGTCTGCTCTCTAGATATGTCTCCACTTATCTCTTCATCTTCTAGGCTCCAGCAATTAACTTTTCAGTTCTACTTCTCTCTGGCAACCAAGCCTTCTCATAAGGTGAACCCTGGGACCAATCTGATACTCATTCAGTGAATTATTTGATACTTACTGAAAAGAAAAACTTTTTTTCTGATTTTCCATACAACTTTAATAGGTTATTTCCCATTTCATTATTATAAAATACTGGCTATATTCCTCCTGTTGTTCAATAAATCCTTGTAGCCTGTCTCACACCCAGTGGTTTGTACCTCCCACTCTCCCATCTCTATTTTGCCCATCCCCCTTCCCTTGTAAACACTAGTTTTCTATATCTGCAAGTCTGCTTGTTTTCCTTGCTAGTTTGTCATATTTTTAGATTCTACATATAAGTGATATATATAGTATTTGTCTTTCTCTGGCTTATTTCACTTAGTATAATGCCACCAAGTTCATCCATTTTGCTGCAAATGGCAAACTTTCATTTTTATGGCTGAGTAGTATTCTACTGAATACATATACCACATCTTTACCCATTTATCTATTGATGAACACTAAACTTGCTTCCGTATCTTGGCAATTGTAAATAATGTTGCTATAAACATTGAGGTTGCACATACCTTTTCAAATAAGTGTTTTTAGTTTTTTGGGATATATACCCAGGAGTGGAATTACGGGTCATATCGTAGTTCCATTTTTAGCTTTTAGCAAAACCTCCATAGTGAGCACAAACTTAAGATACAAACATTACTGCAAGCAACATATTTAAGTGGAAACTGCACGCAAAAATAATTTTTCACTTTCAGAGTGGAAAGAACTTTAAAACTGTATTAGCTTTCTCCAGTACAAAATAAGTATGTTTTCCGACAAAAAGAAAAACTTGAAAAGCAAAAAAAAAACTAAATCTTTTAAATACGAGGAAGACGAATATACACTACCACTCTGAGTAACTTAAAAGCTCAGTATTTTATAAATAGTGCTTTACAACATTAGCTCTGTAGGTCTACATCCCTACAAATCTAAACTGACATCCTTCCTTCCTCCGAAATGCTATAAAACTCTTAACAGTAACTACTTTTTGAACGTCTGAGTACCAATCGCTGTGTTGGGCATAGAAATCAAATTCAATCGGTGTCACCCCATTTTATGGTAAAGAAAAACAAGAATTTGACAGGTTTCTGAAACAGCTAGTGTGAGGAACATATTTTGAGCCAAAACTGGGGCATTAATTCTAGGCCACCCTTTTTATAGGACCGTCAGGTATTGAATTTTCTCAAAACTCTCTTTACACACTAAGTTCAAGAGGCAGCCGTCAACAGTTACACCTCCATCAGACCCCTAGAGCATAGTAAAAAGGCACAATCTCAAAGTTACCAAGCAGGAGATCAGAATACACCGAAAATGGACTACTAGGAAGAGCCAGTTAAAACACAATGCGGGAAGGATACGAATTCCCAGCAAGTTGGTGGCACAGGTGAGCGAGCGGGAAATTAACTCCGCCTCGCTTCCCTTCCGCGAACACTTACCTTCAGTCCGCCCCATCAGAGGCTCTCTCAACTAGACATCCAGTCCCTGCCCACCCTCTTCCCTTCTGTGCGACAGACCCTGAGGGCTGGACGCCCGAATAGGGCGCGACTGACTCCAAGGCCGAAGGCCTAGGCCGCAAGGATACACGTAAAGACGCTGGCCCATGTCCTGGAGCAGATTGGCCGCCTGCTGGCGATAAGAAAGTTCTTTATCTGGGTCCACGCCAAAACGACGGGATGGGCTATTTTCCAGCTGATCTCGAGTAAAATACCACCGTTTATTGTTGTTCTTCCTCTCTCCCTCCATAGTGCTTCAACCAGAAGGCAGCGGCGGAGGCTGCAAGCACTTCCCAGCGTCACCTAAGCGGCGACACACATCCGCTGTGCGGGGGCAACTGCGACGCGACGAACTTCCGCTAAGGGCGGACGGCTACATCGTGACACGCTTCCGCCAAAGAGCGGGGGCCGGGTTGCTCTTAAAGGACTTACTTCCGTAATGGACCTCGGGTCAGCCCGTAGCCGAGTTAATAGCCAGTAGGCGACCAGGAAAGATCTTGGGTCTAGGACGCAGGCGCTAATCTTATGACCCTTGAGAGGTGAGGCGGGGTTACAAGTTCTCGTTTGAAAAAAAAAAAAGTCTCCTCTCGCGAGAACTGGGTTGAGCGTTCGCGCCCTGCGCGAGAGGGCGGGGTAACGGCTGTAGCGGCAGGAGACGGCCGCCCACGCGCCGCTCCGCGGTTCCGCGGAGAACTTCGCTTGTGGTGGCGGTGGCGGTATGAAATGGGGGAGATGGAATACTTGAGAGAGAAAGTAGGTGAGACTAAGAACGGAAAAAAGTAATTGGAGACATTTATCTATCATATCATAACCTAAAGCAACTGAAAGGCTCTTACGTTGTTGGTAACGGTATAAATTACCCATTTGAAAAGCTAAAGCCTTGAAAACACTCTTAACGCTTCGCCACGGTGATGCAACCTAAATAAAAGGAAGTTAATATTGATAATTTAGTATTCAGCACAATACTGATTATTAAGTATGATATTTCATTTAATCGGTACAACCCCCAAGAAGTAATATTTTAATCCCTATTTTGCGAACGGGAGAACAAAAACTGCTCCTTCCGTGTGGAAAGTTCCACTGCCGTACTGCGTATGCACAAATTTGTAAGTTCTTGCCCTGTGACAGCATGTGTCCCAGCTCTAACTGGGATGGCTGTTTGATCGTAGGCAAGATACTTAATTTCTCGGTGCCTCTTCTATGACTGTAAATGATTACAGTAGATACGTTTTAGGTTCAGAAGAGGGCTAAATGAAGATTTAGTACGTTAAAAGCATTTATAGTAATACGTGGCACATAGAAAACATTCAGTAGTTTGTATCATAATATTTATTATATTAATATTGAAGTTGAGGGCAAGGACAATACCGTGTTCATTTTTGTATCCCTAGCACATACCTAGTACAGTCCTGGCCCTAGTAGTCAATAAATGTCAACAAATGCTCACAGCTCCCTATGATAAAGAAACTGAGGCTTGGGGAGGTTAGGTAGTTTGTCCTACACTACACCACTTACAAGTGTAGGTTTTAAAATCAAGTCTAATTCTCTTGGTTCTCCCACTCTAGCGACTGTATTCTTGCTTTTCTGGAACACGCAAGTTATCTTGACTAAATTTGGGTAATGTTGAGGCGGGAAGCCCCATAAAAACATGGGCAGGACCCCCCAGCAGGGCCACTACTCTCCTGCTGGCACCATCTGGTTCTCTGGCCCAGAGCCTCTCTCTCACTTTTTGCCTCTGAAATGGCTTACTTACCCCTAAAATTCTATTGGTTCCCTGAGCTCACTTCTGATTGGTTAGTTCCTTCACTCCAGATTGGTTATTAGTCTCACTTCTGATTGGCCCACTTCCCTAACTTCTGATTGGTCCACTTGTAGTACTTCATTTGCATGGAGCTCACTTCTGATTGGTTAGTTCTCTCACTCCTGATTGGTCTATTTCTACAAAGCTTGTTCCTGGTTGGTTAACTTCTGTTATACTTTATTTGCATATGATGTTGCAGAGTGTAAAACTGGCAGCCTATAAAGGCCTGTGTAAACCTACAGACGGGATCCAGTTCTTGGAGCGTTACGTCTTCTGGGTAGGCTGATGTAATAAACCTGAGTTCTCCAACTCTCTGAGTGTTGTTTGGTGTCTCGCCTGGATATAGATTGCTGTCACAACTGAGCTGTAACACATTTTTCTGCAACACATTTTTCTGCAACAATGTTAAAATTCTTTGTCTTTTACAGTAAATATTTTGAGTTTTGTCATTTGTAGTCACTGCTGCTCCCACTCAGATTCTGATTCATTCTCAGAAGTATTTCCTTCCATTCCAGGCCCTCTTCTGCCATTTACTGCCTACAGTTAGCAATAGCTCCATTTTACTCTGGAAAAATGGAGGAAAAAAATTGTAACATTAAAAAAAAATAACATTAAATGTTATAACATTAAAAAAAAGAATGATTTCAAACTTCTTCCATTACAGACTTCCTTCTTTTAATAGAATAAGTGCTTTTTCAGTTATGTTATCTTGAATTTTGCCTTTTAAACAGTCAAAATTATTTCTCCCAGATCCCTCTTGCCTATTTCTCTGACCTGTGTTTGGTTCTCCGCTTAATCCTTTGGACTGATGACTCCATTTTGAATTTGCTGTTCTGGCTGAGTGTACCAGCATTCTAAGAAGAAAGTCTGATATTTGTCAGGCTTCAGCAATGCAACTGCTACCCAATGGCTTGCTACCTTGCCATACAGAAGAGGGAAACCTATGTAAATCACAGAAAGGAAATATTCTTTGACTGAAGATGAAATTATTTGAAAATAGTCAGCAGTGATAACATAATTGCCAAACATGAGTTTTTGAGTCAGGCCTGGTTTCCAATCCCAGCTATTCTTTTTTTTGAGGGGGGGGTGTTGGAGGGTAATTAGGTTTACTTATTTTTTATTTTTTTAACAGAGGTACTGGAGATTGAACCTAGGACCTCATGCATGCCAAGTGCACACTCTACCACTGAGCTATATACCCTCCCAAACTATTCTTTTTTTTAACTATCTTAACCATTTCTAAGTGTACAGTTCATTTGTATCAGCTATATCTACATTGTTATGTAATAGGTATCTACAGCTTTTTCTTTTTGCAGACTGAAACTCTATACCCACTGAACGACTCCCCATTTCTCCTTCCCCCCAGTCCTGACAACTCCCATTCTACTTTCTGTTTCTTTGAGCTTGACTACTTTAGATATTTCATATAAATGGAATCATACAGTATTTGTATTTCTGTGACTGGATTATTTCACTTAGTATAATGTCCTAAAAATTCCCAGTTATTCTTTTAACTAGCTATGTGATCTTAAATGTCATCCTGACAGAACACCATCTGGCACATGGTAGGTGTTCAATACATGCTCATTGTCAAAATAATGGTAGTCTTCAGATACACTGCCCTTAAAGAACAATTGACAAAATCTTAAGCCAGAGGAATTTTCCTCCTTTTTTTTTTTTAATTTAAATAGGACTTTGTTTCCTGTAAATCATATCTATAAGGCTACTCATTCTGGGTACAGGATTATACTATATCATGGTTTGATCTTATTTTGCGTCATGCTTATGAATGTCATATTTCAGTTACATCACACATTATTACCATTTACCATTTTAAAACAATTTCTCCACAAGATTCACATAATCTCCAAATTAAAATACAAAAAGATGATGTGCTGTTCATAACTATCCCAGCTATCATTGATGTGTATATTTACGTACATTTATGGTAAAATTTACTGATATAAAAAATGTGTAGCACACAATTTATAAAAACTAAAATAAACGATTTCCTTTATTGTAAATTTCTTACAGCCAACTGATTCTCACAGAATATATTCATTGAATTTTGCCAGACTCGAATCAAGAACTAACCTATGATGGCATTTGTCAAACAAGTACAGGTGCCTCAGAAATAACTGTAGGTTCAGTTCCAGACTACCACAATAAAGTGAACATTGCAATAAAGTAAGTCACATGAATATCTTGGCTTCCCGGTGCATATAAAAGTTATGTTTACTGTAGTCTATTAAGTATGCAATAGCTTTATATCTAAAAAACAATATACATACCTTAATTAAAAAGTGGTTTGTTACTTAAAAATGCTAACCACCATCTTAGCCTTCAGTGAGTTGTAATCTTTTTGCAATAATCGCCTAGCATCAAAGATCACTGATCACAGATCACTATAACATAATAATAGTGAAAAAGTTAGAAATATTGTGAGAATCTCCAAAATGTGACACAGACACACAAAGTGAACAAATGCTATTGGGAAAATGGCGCCAATACGCTTGCTCAGTGCAGGGTTGTCACAAACGTTCAATTTGTGAAAAACACAATATCTACATAGCACAAGAAAGCAAAGTGCAATAAAATGAGAGATGCCTGCATAGCTTTGACTGCTGGTTGATATTTTCATTTCATTAATAAGATGAAAGCGAAACAATGAGACTTATGTTGGAACTTCACTTGTCAGTGACTTGAGCAACATCTGCTAAATTGCTAATAGTTTTTTAATACTGGAAATATTTCAATTTTTTTGTGCTTTTGACAGTGTAATAGCTACAGATATGATACACTTTTAAACTTAATTTACATTATTAACATTTTCTTAATCACTTTCTTAAGTCTTGACAGTCAACAAAACAAATAAATTAAGGCTTTGTAGTGTTTTCCAGTTACTGTAGTTTAAATTTTCCCATCATGGCCAGTTTCACACCACCAGTGTGACATCAATGATCATGAAATTGGGGAGAGATGAACACACCATCAAATAGTAATTCTCCCGTGCAAATACAATAGACATGTACTTCTGGTTTCCAGTCTGACATGTAAAGAGCTTGGAAGTCATCAGTCCTGTTCTCAAAACAACAAAAAAGCTGAACAAAATGAAAATCAATAACCCTTCTTAGATCCATCAGAGAATTGAGATGACAGGGCAAACCTCTAGCACAAAAACTAGCAAGACAGGCAAAATCAGAACAGGCAGAACAGAGAATCATGGCTTACTAGGAGCAAAAACTACTCCTGGAACCAGCAACTGATAGGAATATTTAAAGAGCAGTTGACTAATTGCTGGAGACTGAATATGAACTAGATAGATTTTTTTAAAACTCCTGTGGGCCCAGCTTAAGGGTTCCCCCACATTTTCATGAGTTTTACCTCTAGGAGCCCCACAGGTCTTACTATGAAGACTGGAGAAAAATTCCCTCTGTTAGCAAGGAGAGGGGGAAAGTAGCCATTTTGAAATGCACCAGAGCATTCAGTTCAAAGCCCTGCCCTCAAGGGAAGCTATTTAACAGAGCCTAACCAATGTGGGAGAAGGAAAATGACCAACTCCAGCTTCCTGTAGCCTTCCTGTTTCATCTAAGGGGGAAAAAAAAGACAAGAAGCATCTGTGATGGTCACAGTCCAGGGACACAGGCTCACTAAAAGACTGAGACTTAGTAGAATTACAGAACACTTCCCCTCCCCCAACACATCAGTAGGGCTGCTATATAATAACCTGTGGTTACAACTGAAAGAACTACAAACTGAAACTCTATTTAAGAAAGTATCTCTAGGGATACCCAGAGACAACAGAGGAGACAAAGACAAGGACATCAGGGGAAATTTTGGCCTCTGACACCCACAACTATAGCAATCAGGAAATAGACTAACTCCCAGCCAGATAAATATAAAACCTTAGTTCATTTTACCCAATATATCATATCTGACTTTCTACAAAAAAATTACAAGGCATGCTAGAAGGCAAAAAATGAAGAGACAAAGCAAGCATTAGAACTGGGAATTTAAAATAACTATGATTAATATGCTAAGGACTCTAATGGAAAAAGTGGACAATACATAAGAATAAATGAAAAACATAAGCAGAGAGATGAAAACTAAGAAAAGGAAAGGCTAGAAGTCAAAAAGACTAACAGAAATGAAGAATGGCTTATCAGTACAATGGAAATGACCAAGGAAAGAATCAATTTGAAGATATGTCAATAGAAACTTCCCAAATGGAAAAGCAAAGAGGAAAAAGAATGAAAACAACAGAACATCTAGATACGTAGATTTAAATAACCTCATAAGCATAGATAATAGTAAAATGTAGTAATTAGGAAGAGATGAGTTTTTAATATTCACTATATTTTAATCTAATTTATTCAATTTTAATTTATTAAGTTTAGACAATCTGTAAATTACCTGTAATAATAATAATAATGGCTTAACAACCAGCTTGCAGAATTCCTGAAAATTTAGCAAGTAGTTCTCAAAAGTCAGTATGAACTTGCTCAGCACACATTGCTTGAAATAACTTAAGGATTCTTTGGAAGTACCATATTCAGATTCAAATACTGTTTGTTAAGGTTCCATTATATGCAGGACACTATACTGAGGAAAATTGCATACAATATTTAATTCTCATAGTTCTATGCAATAGATATCATAACCTCTTTTGTTTCTAATTAAAAAACTGAAGCATGATCAATTCAAAGTCAGACACCTAGAATATGACAAAACTAAGATTTGGGCCCAGATCAGTGTTCTCTGCACACATTGCCTTCTGAAGCTTAGAGTATAAATAGGACTGAGGCAAGAAAAAGAGTAACTGGCATGTGGCTCCTCCATTTTTTTCTGAAGTTATTTAGCCCCACTCCCACTCCAGCTCCTCTGTGACCCATAAATCCTGTGCCTCCTCAGACAAAGGGAGTGTCAGTCATAGTAGTTCTTCAGGACATTACCATGGTTACCAAACAGAGTCCAGTGCTCCAGCCTGTTCATTCCAGAAGAGGACAGGGAGGACGTCAGATGGCCTTCTTCAACTTATATCTACTGGGATATCAAAATTCCATTCGGAACAAGAAGATGGACATAACTGAAGAAACAAGTAAGGGAAATATAGAATAAAGGGTTAGAGGGGCCACTTCTTAGCCATTTCTTTTCCTACCTTGGATTAGAGTTTTATCCCCCAAGATTAACAATTATACTAGTTAAAATTAGAGTAGAGAAAGTATCCATTTAGCCTCCCTCTCCTGTCATTTAATATGCTCATTAGGATACCCAGTTTGTTCAGCTGAATAAATCTATTCTTATTCATTTGCTCATTTAGTCAACATCTATTAAGCACCAACTATGTGTAAGGTTTTATGTTGGTGACCAGGGCTACAAAGATGGATTGGTAAGACCTCTCTCTGCCATAAAGTGGCTGACGACTGGATGAAGATAAGCATGGAAACAAAAATTTGCTGTGTGGTGTACGATTCAGTTAAATGTGGAATGCTGTGGAAACACAAAAGAGAAAGTACCTAACACTATTAGATTTGAAATGAGAATAGGGGACTCCTTTAGAGAAGACTTCACACAGGAAATGCTTCCAGAACTGAGCATTAATGGATGATTGCAGTTGATCAAGTGGATGAGAAGGGAATATAGCACAGACAAAGGAACGGAATTGAGAGGAAGAGCCATATTAAGTGAACTCCAAGAACTTGGGTACAAATAAAGGGTAGAGAAGACAGGTCCTGGGAAGCAGGCCATGGAATCTAGGCAGGTTCTAGATAATTGAGGATACTGTTAGGCATGCTAACCCTTGAACTTTATAAACAGCCATTGAAGGCTTTTTAGTCAGCAGTGAGTAGATATCAGATCTGTATTGTATCTACAATGCTTAGCAGTACCTCATAGTAGAGGTTTAATAAATATATTTGTAAGGTGTGAATGAATGAGTGAATAAGTGATAGGTAAGGGGAGGGGATAACTGGGAAAGTATAAAGCACGAAGTTAAGATTGAGAAGGACTGATCTTGTATAGGCCTCCACTGGGCACTCCCTGTTCTCTTTCTAATTCCATCAAAGAAGCTCTGTTGCACATGTTCAGCTTTCAGGTAAGATTTGTACAAAGAGTCCCACTGGTGGATCCTAGAAATCCCTTAACAGCCCTACACCAGCCCTCCTCTGCTTGTCCCCACCCAGCTGGGTCCCAGCACTGTGCAATGGGGATGCTATTGTCTCCAAATAAGGAGCCCTTCGCCCTCTCTCAGAGAAACACACTTGGCCTAACCTACAAATTTCTCTTGTTCCACTTGGGGTTATTATATATTGCCTTCCTGTTATGACAGTTGAGAATTTAGCTTTCTTATACTACAGCCTGTGCTTCCCCTCTCCCTAGTTTGTATCACCGTTTTAGGTTTGTGGTTAGCAAAATTCTGAGAATGACCCTCAGTGAACCCTCCCCTTATATAATCTCATCCCCTTTGAGTGTGGGTGGAAACTCTGAATATGATGGATAACACTCTGGTGATTGTTACTTTATATGGAAAAAAGGAGATTATCTGAATGGGTCTAATCTAATCACACAGGCCTTTTAAAAGTAGAGTGTCTTTTCCAGCTAGCAGCAACAACAACGAAAAAAAAAAAAAAACGGAATTCAGAGATTGGAAGCATGTGCTGGATTTGACACATCATTGCTGGCTTTGAAGATGGAGTGGGGCTGCATGCCAGGAAATGTGGGTAGCATTTAGGAGTTGAGAGTGTCCCAGCTGACAGCAAGGCATCAGTTCTTTCACCACAAGAAACTGAATTCTGCCAATTACCTGAATGAACCTGAGATTGGATTCTTCTCTAGAGTCTCCAGATAAGACCCCAGCCCAGACACCTTGATTTCAGCCTTGTGAGATAAGCAGAGACTGTCAGACTTCTGACTTATAGAACTGTAAAACAGTAAGTGGATATCATTTTAAGGCACTAAATTTGTGATCATTTGGGATGTAGCAATAGAACTCTAATACAAGTTTCAATTTATAGTCATATCGTCTTACAAGTACATAAAAATTGTTCACTATTAAGTCAAATAATGTCACTATGATAACTTTTCCTTTTTTGTTCAATTTTTTGTTTATTCCTGGAGTTAAGAATTGCCACCATTGTTTTCATTTGTTTGGTTTTCCGTGTAACCACTATTACTTTTTCCCCCAAAGACTTCAACAGCTCTGTCATTAGCCCAATGATATTTTTTCCAGTCACTCAAAACACAACAAATAATCTATCGATTCCTTTTTTCCCAAACTGCCTTTCTCCTTCTCATACTCTCTGCCTTCTCCTACTCTTGGTGCATGACAGCTCTTGTTCTGAAACTTGCTTTTGCTTCTCTCCAAGGTTTTATTCCCTGTTTCTTGGATCCCATGTTTTCTTTCTGGATTTACTCTCCCTTTCTCCTATTCCTTGAATAGTTTTATGAGATTGTGTAGGAGGTATATTTTTGAGTGCAGAATGGTTTATTCTACCCTCACACTTGATTGTCAGTTTTTCTAGATGTGGAATTCTAGGTTGAAAATCATTTTCGGAGAATTTTAAGGAATGCCTTTATTGTCCTCTAACTTCCAGTTGTATTCTTTTGTGCATTTCTCTCCAGAAACTTTTGGTTTTCTTTTTGTTCCCTAATGTTCTGAAATTTCATAATGTTGGAACTTGCTGTAGGTCCTTTTTCACTGACTGTGATAGACATTCCATGAGTCTTTTTTCAATCTGGAAATCAACACTTTTCATTTCTAACAAATTTTCCTTTATTATTTCTTTGTTAATTTATTCTCTATTTTCTCTCTCCTCTCTTTATGGAACTTCCATGTGTCAGCTCTAAAACCTCCTGAACTGATCCACCAACTTACTAATCTTCTCCTATATTTTCTTTGGGTTTTGCAAAGTTTACTCTTTGGAAGATTCCTCAATTTTATCTTCCAACCTTCTGTGTTAATTATCTATGTAACAAATTACCCTAAAACATAGATGCTTAAAACAACAAACATGTATTACCTTATAGTTTCTGTGAATCAGGAATCCAGGAGCAGTTTGGCTGGGGGTTCTGGCTGGGGTTTCTCTCGTGGTTGCAGAGAGGATGTCAGCAGGGGCTGCAGTCATCTGATGGCTGGAGGCCTAGGTTCCTCTCTGGCCATTGACAAGACACCTCAGTTTCTCACCAGATAGGCCTCCCCTTCAGCTGCTTGAGTGTTCTCACATGGCAGCTAACTTTCCTCAGAGCAAAGTGATCAGAGAGAGAGAGAGAAAGGAGGAAGGAAACCACAATGCCTTTTTATGACCTACTCTCAGAAGTGACTGTCACTTCCACCTTATTCTGTTTATTAGGAGAGAATCACTAAATCCAACCCACACTCAAGGGGAGGAGTAATAAGAAAGAAGCTGTGGACATACGGTGGACCCCACACCTTTGTATCACACCATTTTATTTTGCTTACTGTATTTTTAATTTCCAAGGGCCATTTTTAGTCTTCTGGTTTTCCTTTTCCAGATCTTCTCTTTTTTCTTCAGGGGTATTATACTTTATTTGAAATTCTGTTGTTTCCTGCATTAGCTTTTTTCCCTCTGGACCCTTTTTTCCTATGAGTTTATTTTAGTCTGTGTTTTTCTTTCATTGATAGCTGTTGTCAAATACCTGTTGGTCTTTGGCTCTCCCTTATAATTTAAGAGTGAGGAACTAAAAAACTGACTAGAAGCCTAGGGAGGAGTAGTTATCCATTGTGGACTTCACCAGGAGCTTTCCTCTGAATCTCTACATTTTCTCCAGACAAAAACTATAATTTCTTCTCTGGGGACTGGTTATATGCTTGTCTGCTAGCATACTGGGACCAAGACAGGAGTTTGGTCCTGCTTTATATGCCAGCCCACACCGTAAATCCTGTCTAGGAGTGCAGTACCTCCTAGATACAGTCCCTCCAAAGAAGTCTTTCTTTCTTTCCCCAGTTTTATAGATATATAATTGACATATAACATTGCATAAGTTTAAGGTGTGTGATATGTTGATTTGATACACTTACAAAATGATAACCACCATAGCATTAGCTCTGACACCTCCATCATGTCACATAATTACCATTTCTTTTTTGTGGTAAGAACATTTAAGATCTACTCTCTTAGTACCTTTCAAGTATATTATACAGTATAATTACCTATAATCACCATGCTGTACATTAGATCTCCAGAACTTCATCTTCTAACTGGAAGTTTGTACCTTTTGGCCAACATCTCATTCCTCCCGACCCCAGCCCCAACCACCATTCTATGCTGTTTCTGAGTTCCACTTTTTTAGATTCCACATATAAGTGAGATTATACAGTATTTGTCTTTTTCCATCTGACTTCTCTTGCTTAGCATATTGCCCTCAAGGTTCATCCATGTTGTTGCAAATGGCAGCATTTCCTTCTTTCTCATGACTGAATGATATTCCATTGTATATAATACCACATCTTCTTTATCCGTTCATCCATTGATAGACACTTAGGTGTCCATATCTTGCCTATTGTGAATAATGCTGCAACAAACAGAACAGTGAGGATATCTCTTCAAGATCTTGCTTTCATTGCCTTTGGATATACAGCCAGAAGTGAGATTGCTGGACAGAGAGATATTTTCTTTTCTTGTTGGGGCATGGTAGTTTGCCTGGTTGTGCCACATGCTTTGTGGACAGTTTCAGTGACCACCTTCTTGTTCTCAGACCTATTCTTTACTCCCATCTTCTGTGGTACCTGTTACCTTCTAAGGTTTGAGCCTCTCAAATGAATTAGCTCAATTCTAGATGTATCCTCCACTGCAGAAACTTAAGTTAAAAATTTTTCCTATTCTGATAAATTAGTTACCAACCCTCTATCCACTTTCCATTTTTGAGAAGATATTTCCACTGAAATATGTCATCTTACTATTATATCCTTGCTCTCTCTCTTTACCCTTAAAGGTTAATGCCATTATTATTTTTATGTCATTTTAGCACATTTAGGAGGGAAAGGAAATAACGTTATATGGTCAATTAATCATTTTTAAAACTTGGTGATGTAATTTCAAAATTATAGAAAAGTTAAGACTGGTACAAAGAAATTCCCTATGTCTTTATCCAAATTAGCCAGTTGTTAATATCTGGCCACATTTGCTTGCTCTCTCCCCATGTATTTATGTATATCATTTATATATTTATATATCTCTATATATGTAGATACGTATTTTTCCTCAGCTATGAAAATAAGTTGTTCCTATTATATCCTTTACCCCTAAATATTTTAGTTTGTTTTTCCTAAGAATAAGAACATTTTTTAAGATAATAACCCACAGTATAGGTATCAAACAGCAATTTTAACACTTATACAATACTATTACCTAATTATCTATAGTCTGTATTCCAATTTTGCCAATTGTCCTATTAATGTCCTTTAGAACAAATTTTTTCCTTCTGGAATACAATGAAGTATCATTTAGTTGGCATGCCTCTTAGTTTTCTTTAATCTGGAACAATTCCTCTCCTCCTTTGTTTCATGACATTGACTTTTTTTAACAGTACAGGCACAACATTTTATAGAATTTTCCTTAATTTGGGTTTGTCTGATGTTTCTCATGATTAGATTAGGTTTAAATGTTTTGGGGAGGAATAAGCAACATTATGTCTTCAGTATGTCACACCAGATGACTTGTGATGTCATTTTGTCCCATTATTGGTGATGTTAAGTTTGACCATTTGAATAAGGTGGTGTTTGCCAGTTTTCTTCACTGTCAAATTACTATTTTTGTTTTGTAATTAGTAATAATTTCCAGGAATATATTTGGAAAAAATGTAAATACCCTATTCCTCATCAGACTTTCACTTACTAGTTTTAGCATCTACTAATGGTTCAGTTATTTCTATGATTGTTGCAAAATGGTAATCTTCTAACTCACATCCATTTTAACTCAAAGTGTAACTTTTAAAGTTTTATTTTTTCCAAAACAGTCAACTTAGTTTTTATACAAACCACTGCTTTTTTTAAAAACACATATTCCATTAGTTTAAATAATATTTCATTAAATTGCAAAATTGCAATCACAAGTAAAATTGGCATGAATTGTTTGGAGAAAAAAACCCCAGGTGACTCTCGGTATGCATATAATTTAATTTGTGGGAGCAGAAGTATGCAGGTATGCTAGAGAATAGCTCTTGGCTGCAACTGGAGTGTTGCAAGCATCTTTTAATATGTTTTTCAGAGAAAATGGAGAACATTAATTAATCTAGCAAGCTTTTCAAGGGAGCTTCTTTAGAAGAGCCTCTACTATGTATAACATTAAGCTATTTACATTTAATAGTCTAAAATAAATCAAGAAAATAGAGCATCTTAAAGAATTACTGATAAAAACTTAGGTAACCTTGTCCTGGACAAAGTTGGAGATTCCTGAATGTTTACTAAATTTAGTATGTAGTTAGGATGCAGGGGAGGAATAAAGGTGGGATCCCTTTCCAGACACAGTTTAGATGGTTAGAATTCCTTGTAGTGAAATATCACCCAAATGAAACTAACTTAATATTGTTTGTCAAGTATTAAAAAAAAAAAAAGAAAGAAATATCACCCAAAGATAATGGTTCCTGGCAGAAATTGACAAGATATCCTAAAATTCATATGGAAATGCATGGGACCCAAAATAACCAAAGCAATCTTTGAAGAATAACAATGTTGGAGGACATACTTCCCAATTTCAAATCTTCTACAAATCTACAAAGCAAGACAATGTGATACTGGCATAAGGATTGCCATATAGATCAGCGGAATAGAACTGAGAGTCCAGAAATAAACTTTTACATTTATGGTCAATTGATTTTCAACAGGCGTGCCAAGACAATTCAGTGGGAAAGAAAGAACAGTCTTTTCAACAAATGGTACTACAAAAACTGGATATATTCACATGTGAAAGTATGAAATTGAACCCCACAACACACCATATACAAAAATTAACTCAAAATGGATCATAGACATAAATGTAAGAGCTAAAACTTTACAACTCTTAGGAGAAAAATCTTCATAACCTTAGACCAGACAATGGCAATGGTTTCTAAGAAATGACACCAGAATTATAAGTGACAGAATGAAAGATAGATAAATTGAATTTCATCAAAATTTAAAAGCTTTGTGCTTCAAAGGACATCATCAAGAAAGCAAAAAGATTTTTCTTTTTTGCTAAATGTTTGGATTACAAGACAGATTTAAAATAAGTAAGTATAAACCCTTATTAAATCAATAATCACAAGAGAAAAATGAAAGTTGTTAAACAATTGCATGGAAAAAAGCCTATGGGGTCAGACAATTTTGAAAAGAGGGAGGAATAAAGGTGAGATCCCTTTCCAGTTTAGATGCTTAGAATTCCCTGTAGTGAAATATCACCCAAATGAAACTAACATAATATTGTAAGTCAATTAATATTGTATGTCAAAATTTTAAGACACAGATAACTCCATTCTAACAAGCAAACACAATGAAAATAATTAACTTTACAATAATAATACAAAACTGATAACATAAAACATCATACAGAATATAGTACAAAAGGAATTCATTGACCAGTAAATGGACAAATCTCACTAACAGGTCAAATTCAAGAATATATTAAAGACAATCATCCGTTATCAAGTAGGATTTATTCCAGAAATACAATGATGATTTAATATTAAGGAACAGATTAAAATGACACATCACACCTATATGTCAAAAAGATGTATACAACTATCTCAATAGAAGTTAAATTTGATATTTTTAGAAAATGCTTTGTAAATTAACAATAAAAGGATATTCATTAGCATAAAGAATCCCACCTCATATCACACACAAAAATTCTAGCTGGATTAAAAAGCTAAATACATAAAACAAAACTATAGAAATATTAGAGGAAAACAGTATTTTTACAATCCTAGGGTGGTTCTGGAAAACCTTTCTCATAGGACATAAGGGCCAGAAGCCTAAAAGAAAAATGATAATTTTTCCTAAATAAAAAATTATAAATTGAGTATCAAAAGACATAATAAAGTTAAAAGGCAAGAAAAAACTGAGAAAATATTTGCCATATATAGATGTGTGTCTTATAAATACACACATACATGCATATATTTGTATTTATAATTCATATATATAATAATATTCATAATACATAGAAAGTTCCCAGGTAAGGCACCAATCCAGACTCCCCTTCTCATCCAACATCAGATATTTATTTACTGGGAACTAATTGTACCAGGCACTATGTTAGGCACTGGGAATACAACAGCGACTAACACAGACAATAAACAAGTTGATAAATAAACAAGATATTCACAGATTACAACAAGTGCTGGGAAGGAAATAAGGGTGGGAGAGTTGGTGCAATAGATCAGAAGTTATAAACTGCAGGCCAGAGGGCCAGACTCAGCCTACAGAGTGCTATCTTAAAAATTTGGACCAACATTTAAAAATCAGGAGACTTCATGTAAAACCCACATTTCTGATTTCTCTTTAAAAAATTAGAACTGGCTACACTGGCCTAAATCCCTACATGACCACAAACAGCCAGAGCAAAGTACAGCTGCCCCTTTAGATGGGACAGATTTCTTACTCAGTTTGTTTTACTCGTAAACATTATCTGCCTGGCTCTTACACGCAACTGAGTTTGCAGATCTCATGATGGAGAGTAGCTCAAAGAGGCCCACTTTAGACAGTAATCAAGGAGGTAATGTTTGAGCAACACTGTGAAGAATGAGAATGAGCCAGCCATGTGTAGAGCTGAGGAGAGAGCTTTGTCCTCCTAAGAGCAAACTTCAAAATCTAAAAGCAGTTCAAGGCCAAAACTGGAGCAAAGCACCTCCAACTCCCACATTGATCAGACTGCTTTCACTGCATCCCAGCTTGAAATCTCCGATTTCTGACAAGCCATTTTAATTGTGCACACCCTGAAATATCTATGCATTCTGCCCACCATCCATGAGTTTATAATAAAATAAATCTTAAACAATATTTCTGGTATAACTACCTTTTCCACAAAGACATTCAGGAAACTTGGCTACCCTCTGCCAAGTTTGGCTCCAACCATGTCATTCAGACTTCCACATGAAAATTCCACTTAACAGTTATTATATTCTATTCCTAGTATTCCCTAGAAGCCAGTTGAGCTGCCCCAGAGCTGAAGGCTGGGCCAGCATGGCCAAGCCCTGGGGCCCATAGGCTGACTCTGGAAGCAAAATACAAGGCTATGAAATTCCAGGAAGTTGGAGTGTTGAGCTCCAGAGAAACCTGTCAAGACAGAGGTACGTGTATTTGGCTCTCCTCCTAGGACATTTAGTCTTCCTAGAATGATCAGTACCATAACCACAAATTTAAGTGAGCACTTGGGACTTCCTGACAATCCTATGATAGTCTCCTAGCCACTCCCCCACTCCTCAAGACAACTATTTCACATCCTCTCTCTCCTCAAACCTCTAAAATCCCTTCTCCCATCCTCACTCTGAGCTGATAATTTTCTTGCTCCTCATTTAACTAAGAAAATAGAAGCAGTCAAAAGAGACTTTCCATCATCACATCTAATATTCCACGGCATCTATACTTTCCCTCTGGTACAAATGAATGAACTGATTCCATTTGTGTACTGAATCTCATTCCCTCTCACCTGAAAGATTTTGCTCCTGAGATTATCCCTACTCCTTCAGGTTTTTTCCCCCCTCTTCACAGATCATTTCTGTAAGTATATAGAAGTGCTGTGATCTCTGCCATCTGGAAAAAAGAAAAAGAAAAAGAAAAAGAACCCTCTCTTGACCACATGGTGCCCTTAAGCTATCGTCACCATTTCTTTCTCCACCATCCTCTCCCCTTCTCAGCCCTGATTATACCAAACTCCTGGAAAAAGTGGTTTCTACTCATTGACAAGAGAAAAAAAAAACAACCATGCTGATTGGCCTTACTTTAAATTCATGATCACTAAACTCCAGTGGGCCTTTGTGGCGGCCCAGAAGTCAGGCTCCATCTTGTTCTGTGCATTCTCTCACTCTCCTGGAGGCCTCCTCATACCTCCTCTTTCCTCAGACCTCCAACACGTCCTGTCCTATCCTCACTCTCAGATGACTTGCCTTCTATGTCACAGTGAAAACAGAAGAAATTGGAACATAATTCTATAACCTCTCACAAACCGTATCTATCCACCTACCTGCGCCTGTGTCCATGTGTATCGCCCTATAATGAATCAATGGTCTACGCGCTTACTCATACCAACCCCTCCACTTGTGCGTCAGATCTCATCTTTTTGCCTGTTCAAGGACACTACTGCAATATTCTTCACACTGCATTGCATCAATTTTTCCATCTCTGACCATTCCAATCTGCATACATACATGCTATAATTTCTTCCATCTTAAAGCTCTACATTTCCTATTTCCCTGCCCACTCCCCTCCCTCCTCACCATAGAGAAAAATTTCTCAAAAGACTTGTCTGGTCTTGATGTCTTCAAATATCCTGCCAGTCTCTCTTGAACCCACACCAATTAGGCTCTTGCCCCCACAGCTCCACTAGATAGTTACCAATGCTCATATCCATAGTGATGTTGCTAAATTAAATGGTAAGCTCTTAGCATTCATCTTATTTAACGTATCAACAGGAAAGTGCAGCTCAGCATGGTTCTGAATCCCAGTGCTGCTGAGGTTGCTTGCAATATAAGGTCAGCTGGCAGAGGCTTGGACCTGTGGACCACCATGAGGGGGAACTTGCCTCATACCTTTCTGTTACCTCAGAACTGGTTGGGTAACGTATGTATGGATAAAATATAGCATACTGTTTGGCTCCTAGCAAGCCGACAACCATCTACCTTGCTTACCCCCGTCTTTCTATTCCCAGTTTCTACATCCATTAATTCAAGGAACACACAGTTCCTGACTCTATGCTCATCCTTAGTTCCACAACCCAAATGATCTTGCAGGACTCTTTGATTTGTAATCCACACTTGTCTTCAGAATGATTTTCTGAACCTTGCTCTCTTTCTGGCTGATCTCACGCTGTTAATACATTCACTCTAGGGTCTTGACCCTTTTCTGTCCACCCATAATAGCACTTCAACCTGTTCTCCTTGCTCAGATCAGCCACACTCTTACCTGGCCTTTCAGTGAAGGCTTTAACAGCAACCATAAAAATGAACCTATTAATATTAACACTTTTCATTCTTAACACATACTCTAGTGATATTTTTAAGTCACTCACAATTTTTCTTTGAAGAAAGACTGTTTTTTTCTGCTAGAAGATGTGAAGGCCCACACAAGCTTTCCTTATTACAGTCACAATGAAAACGCTCAGAGGTGAGTCAACATAGGTAACTAAATACTCTGCCAGTCTCTGCCTCCTTTATTTTCCTCCTGATAAAGAACCAAAATAGAAAGACCAAAGAGGAAACCAGGGTGTGGAGAGCATACTTTGGTCTCTCCTCAACTTCAGAAACTCAGTCTTATCAGGTATTCAAAATTGTTCAGATTCGGGGAGCTAACTCACACTAAGCAGATTCAGCGTGCCTCAGTTTCCTCAACTGTAAATGAACACAATAAGCCTTCCTTATAGATCCAATATAGAGATTAAAGATAATATTTGTAATATACCTAAGATCTAGCACATAAAACTATAAAAGAGATGACTGGAAGTTATAAACCATAATGAGTAAGTTACTATTTCCATATGGAATATATACCTTTCCTCTGACTGGAATATCTTGGTCCACTACTCAAGACATGTTTGCCAGGATGCAGTACCTGGAAAGCAATATTTTTAACCACAAGTTTCCTTGAGAAGCAAAAAAAAAATGCCAGCTGGCTTCAAAGAAGTCTTCATTCAGGCCCTGAAAGCCTGGTCAATTGCAGCTGCCCACAGAAGAGCATCCCTGACCAGTGACCAGAACCCCCATGTCTACCAATCAGCACTCCTGCCCCACCCAAGACTCACGTTTCCTGATCCTAATACTACAGTTGCTGCTACAGGTTCAGCCCAGCTTCCGGAGTTCATTCACCTTGGGTGCTAAGCTTCCTCTTCTCTGTCCTTCCCAGGGGAACATGGCCATATATCTGTCTTTTCCTTTGCTGAATCTGTCTCACCCCTTGCTTTGAACCCTGTTCTCTCATCTACTCTCTCTATATAAACATATATATTTTTTCCTATTGAAGTATAGTCAGTTTACAATGTGTCAATTTCTGGTGTACAGCATAATGCCTGTCATACATGAACATACATGTATTTGTTTCCATACTCTTTTTCACCATAAGTTACTACGAGACCATCTACTGTTAACTTCATACCCGGACACTCCTCTTGGTCCAGGGGTGTCTTAGAATTTTAGAAAAATTCTCCCTATCTGGCCCTTTGCTGAGATAACTCCCTTGCCTTGTCATATGAAAGCCCTAGGTCAAGCTAGACATCCTCCTAACACAAATCTACACTCCACATTGCCCACTGGGAAGTCTCAGCGGCAAATGGATGGGAGTGGGTATAGAGTGATCATGCTTGTTCTTGACTTGAAACAAATGACCTCTCCCTGCCAGACTCTCTGGTGACTGCCCTCCAGCCACAGACACAATGACCTCCAAGCTCCGCACATCCAAAGGACCTCACTTCATCTTCCTCCACTGCCTCCTTTATCGTTCCTCTTCCCCAGGAAATTCACTAACGAGTCCTCAGAGTTGCTCTTACTTTCAAACGAATCTCTTCAAAGAAAAGGTAAATCTCAAATCTTTGGTAAAAGCTGAGCACGCTGACTGGAATGTTCTCTGCTCAATCTCTTATTTCTCCTGACCTCCTCTAGCTGCCTGTTTGGTCACTGCCTGTTAGGAGACAGCTAGAGATGCCATTCTTAGACTCCAGTAGAGGGCACTGTAGTTCTGGCTTTTCAAACAGGAGCACGAATGGCACAGTTCAGCCAAGAGCGAACTGGCCAAAGCCGCTGAGCCCCTCTGCCTTTCTAAATGGATAAATCTACTGAAGTTACAGGCATGTCTTTTGGAAACACCCATACGTCTCGTAGCTGCTACAGACCATCATCCCCATCCACCTGAAACTGGAGGGAAGAAGGTATTCAAGCTCCTCATAGCCACAGTCTGCCAACGCCCAGGGAGAGGGCACCTCCAAGGTGGCTGACTGTGTCTGTCCTACAGCAGAGGTCCCACTTTTTCCACAGGGGCTTGGCTTTTCCCCACTGGCTTTCCCCACTGGGACTGGTCCAATCCACTGCAGAGTGGCCCACCAGGTTCCAGTTCTCTCTGCTCCCCCGATGCTTGACATAGGAAATACTATTCCACGTTTCAAGTGGAGCTCAGGGAGGCAGGTAATATCATCATGTCCCCCTCCCAACTCAAGGCTTCTCCAGAGTGAGCAGACACCCTTGACGGGGTCCCCATTGACCTGTACACGGCGGAGCCCTCAAAGAGGCTAGTTCTATCAGTTCATGGTTTTCCTTAGTCCTTGCTCTTTCTGGAAAGCCCTGATTAGACAACTTCAAGAGCTTGTTTAGTGTCGTGGTTAAGAGCATGGGCTCAGGAGCCAAACTGCTTAGGTTAAACTCATGTCTCTGCCATATGCTAGTTCATGTGAACTTGGCTGGACAAATTACTAAACTTCTCTGGGCTTCTGTTTCTCCATTTAAAAAATAAGATGATAAGAGTACCTACCTTTTATAGTTGTGCTGAACACATTCACTGACACGTTAGCTCTTCTTACTGTTGCTATCTCTGGAAGATCCATGTCATGCATTTCACATCAGCAGTCTGCAACCAGCACTACGCCTCTCTGTTATCTTGTGCCCTGTCTACTTCCCCTGTGTTCAGAATGCTGAACAAGTGACCACTTTGAGGAAGATATTTTTGGACACAGAGGCAAAGGAACTGCCCCTATACGTAAAATGTGCCCTGGAGATTGGGTCTGGTTCCCATGCTCCTTTCCACTTCCTCCCAAATCACTGACAATTTCCTTAAATCAGGGAAAACGGTAAGAGCAAGGTAGCCTTCCAAACATACTTTAGCCAATTCCAATCTACGTTAATGCTCCAGCCAACTTCAAGGGATTAATGCCCCGCATCTGATATGACCTCTTAGGCAGGAGTCATATCTTACATATAATATCACATTGTCTCTCAAACTAATCTTGCATGAATCTCCAGTCAGGGTGGTATTACTCTGCATGCAGCGACACCAACTTTAAGACAACTGCAAGCAATGTCTGTTAGATATTATCACCACTATGTACTAACACTCTGGAACAGACAGGCAAATACCCTGACCTGAAAGTCAGAATTCTGGGAGCCACTGAGGTAGACCCATCCTAAAAATTCTTCAACCTGAAAACATCATGGCAAAGCAGCCCCAGTTCCAACTAACAGAGGCAATGGGCAAAGTAGTGGAAAACTAAGCTTTTGCGACCACCCCAGTGGCCCTGGGAAGCCTGTAATACTGAGAAATCTGCAACATTAATTTGGATAAGTGGAAGACCCATGCAAGTACTTTATATTACCCCAGATGTCCTTCATGGTCCATTCAAGGCATTAAATGTGGTCTTACGGTAACTCCTAACTTATGGCCCAGTTCTAGAAAAAGCCGTCAGGGCCCTTCATGTCTGTTTACCACAAAAAACCGTATGGAGCATCGTATTAATTGGGCGGATGAAGAACCTCTGTTATACCATCTACCAACAAAATGATGGATTCATCTACCTTGCCGCAGTGGAGTTTGCTTATAAAGAGTTCATTGCATCCCTTCCAAAGGTGGCTTCCAAAAACTGGCAGCTTGGGGAAGCCACAAGTTACCAAAAATATCTTCCAGCTTGCCAAAAACTGATCAGAGGAATATGCCAACTGGTGCTTGACTCAAGAGGAAGACTTCCAAGTGGGTGACATTGTTCAGCACA
This sequence comes from Camelus bactrianus, assembly GCF_048773025.1. NCBI lineage: Eukaryota > Metazoa > Chordata > Mammalia > Artiodactyla > Camelidae > Camelus > Camelus bactrianus. The sequence continues at coordinate 17,424,076 of NC_133550.1, read as the reverse complement.
CCTCTAAGCACCCAATAACCCAAGCTGGGAGGCTGGGAGCCTACTACTCCAAAAGGGAGGTAATAGACAGCATCACCTGCTGTACCCTTAAGAACAATCAATCTGAGGCCTCAGGACCAGGTAGAGTTCCCACTGTCACCTGCACCCAGACCAACATTACTTGCAGTCCAGGTCCCACTGCCCACTAGGAACACGCTCTTTGTCTTTCCCCTCAGTCCACATTTACTTGGCCATGGACGCTCTGCCACCCTCACCTAGCCCAAAGTCAAATGACCAAACTCAAATGACACTGCTTCTAGGGACTGGCCCCTTATTGCTATAACCTGCGATGAAGTACAAATCCAACCCCTGGTTTGGCCCAGGCTTCCCCCCTCCAAGTCCTCAACTGTGGATGGAAGGGATTCACATAGTGCCCCACTCTGGTGGTGTGATTATCTCAGACAGAGAATGTTAAAGGAGATTTCCACTGGAGTACAAAAGGGATGGGGGAGGGACAGAGACGATGAATGTGTGGGGCCAAGCCAGGATGAAGGAGAAAAGCAGGAGCTGGGAAAGAGCTTCAGAACAGAGGGGCATCCCCACCATCCACCAGAGGTGAGCCCCACAATCTCAACAACTTCCAGAGAGCATGGCAAACTTTGATCCAGTTCCTGTCAAGCTCAGGACTCTGAGATGCAAGCCAAATCGAGCCTATTTAAGCAGAACATGAATTTATTGAAAGAATATTGGTGGGATTACATCAAACTGAAAAGCTTCTGCGCAACAAAGGTAATCAACAAAATGAAAAGGCAGCCTACAGCATGGGAGAAAATATTTGCGAGCCATATATTTGATAAAGGGTTAATATCCAAAATATATAAGGAATTCCTATACCTCAGTAGCAAAAAAAAAAAAAAAAATCTAATTAAAAAATGGGCAGAGGATCTGAAGAGACATTTCTCCAGTGAAGAAACACAAATGCCCAACAGGTACATGAAGAGATGCTCAATATTACTAATCATCAGGGAAATGCAAATTAAAACCATCATGAGATATCACCTCTTATCTGCTAAAGTGGCTCTTATCAAAAAAAAAAAAGATAATAAGCACTGGCAAGGAGAAAAGGGAACCCACGTGCACTGCCGGTAATGTAAATGTATACAGCCACTATAGAAAACAGTATAGAGATTTCTCAAAAAATTAAAATAGAACTACCATGTGATCCAGCAATCCCACTTCTGGATATATACCCAAAGGAATTGAAATCATGATCTCAGAGACATCTGCACTCTAATATTCATTACAGCATTACTCACAGTAGCCAAGACACAGAAGCAATACAAATGTCTATCCACACGTGAATAGATTTTTTAAATGTATATACCTGGTCGGGCATAGACACTGCTGCACTCAGTGCTGTGGTGGGCACTGCTGGCACCAAGGACACTGGGCCCTGGAAACTGCTGCTAGAAACACGATGCAGCTTCACTGCCCCAACTTCCATCAACAGAAGAAGACTTGACATGATCCCTGCTTCTTTGCAACTTCATCTGTGATTAAAATCGGAAGATGTGTTGGTTGGCCTAGCCAAAAACTCTTTGCCCTTGTCCTGGCTACAAGAGAGCCTGGGGATCTTAACCTGCCCTACTCTATAGCCTTGCCAGCCCCAGGCCCTGTCCCTCTCCACTTAACCCAGCACTAGTCAGGCTCTAAATCAATAGCAAACTGAGACCTCTCTAAACTTCTAACACACTTGATATGTCGCTGCCTGAAATGCTCTTCCTGACACTTCTATGTCCCACGAATTCCTTCTTATCCTCCAAGATTTAGCTTAAACATAATTTCCCCTATTAAAGCAACTGAAGCTCTGCAAGTATGCCAACCCCAGGAAAGGCATCTCCACCCAGATAAGGGGCCTTTTTCACCTGCACTAACCAGAAGTATTTGTCAATATCCTGATTCCAGCAGGTCACTCAAAACCCAGGAGCCAGGGAGAAGCAAGAGAGCAGAGAGGGAGGTCTTGTGATCACTGGCTTCTTCCTCCCTCTCCTCTGTCACAGGCATTTTGATTTGGCTCCTGAGATCCCGAGAATCTGATGTGAGTGTCTTGGAGAGATGCCTGCCATGACCTGGTTGGCATGGAGTCTACAGACTCAGAAAGTCAACCCCATTTGCTAAGTACTCAGAGGAAGTCTGCTCTCATTTCAGACCAGAAGGAATCAGTGCCCACGAGGCTTCCCCCTATTATCTCAGAAGATGGGAATTATTCTGTGCACCAGAATAGCCACACAAGGTACCACGAAGCTGTACGGAAGGTGTCGTTAAAGACATGTAAGTATGTTGAATTAGGCACCATGCTATGGGGCAGAAAAGATGTGTCTGAGTTCCCAGAGAATGGTGGGATGTGGTGGGGCATGGTTTTGGGGGCAGGGGGAAAAGCCAAGAAGAGACTGAGAGAAAGGAGACTTGAATAGTAGGGTAGGTAAGATAAAATATCTGAATCAGACTTAGAAACAGAAGATCCAGGGGTGAGTCCTAGTTCTGCCTCTTTTAAGTGTCTCACCTTGGGTGGTAGTCACTTACCCTTTATTAAACTGCTTCCTCATTCATTTAAAAAAAAAAAAAAAACAGAAAATGCCTACTCCACCAATCTTACAGAATTGTAAGGATCAAAGTTTTGGAATTTGAACTGAGTTTAAACTCCAAACAAGTTGTGTGACCTTGGGCAAATTCCTTTCACCACTTAACCTCTCTGAACCAAATGAAAACTGCAATAATACTCTAGCATTGCTGTTAAAGTTAGAGAAAACATACATTTTAAAAAGCATTTAGGACAGCCTACTGATAAGGCAAATACTTGTAGGACTCTCCAGGGAATTATGCTATGTGAAGAAAGCCAGTCCCCAAAAGATCATATACTGTATGATGCCATTTACATAACATTCTTAAGATGACAAAATTATAGAAATGAAGAGCACGTTGTTGATTACCAAGGGGTAGAGGGAGGGGTATGTGACTATAAAAGGGCAACTCTAGGATCCTATGGTGATAAACCGACAAAACCTTATCAACATGTGAATACCCTGGTTGTGATATGGTACTATAGTTTTGCAAGATATTACCATGGTCGGGGCTGGGGGGACGTGGGTAAAGGGTACACAGGATCTCTGTGTATCGTTTCTTACAACTATATATGAACGTGTAATTATCTCAAAATTCAAGTTTAATTAAAAAAAACTAAAATACTTTCAGAAATTTAAAAAGATAGGCGTGAAGAGTAGCTGTTATTTCTAACAGCAAAACTTTTTTTTAAAAGCTTATTATCAATTAATAGGAAAACAGCCAAGTCAAAAATGTAACATCTATTCAATGGTGTATCAGGGATTTTTAAAAAATAATGATTATAAAGACTATATAGACAGAATATTAGGCCATAATTCTAAGTTTTAAAAATATACAAATTTTATACACTGATATATTTAGATTTATCCAAATAAATAGAGTGAAAATACAAAAAAAACTAGGTAAGTCAAGTGATATTATTTCAAAATTTTAAAAACACCTAAAACAACATTTAGAACATAACAGGTACTTGATAAATGGTATATATTAGCAATATGTAAAGATATCAAGGTAGTATCATTGCTAAATTTCAAAGAATTACTTGGAATGAACAAAGGGAAAAAAAAAAGGAACCAGCAGACCCATCTTGCACATTTTCCAAGTGGGCTGACCAATTATTTTTCCACCACCTTAGCACTTGGGGAAAGCTCTCTTGGAGATGGGCTTACAGTGGAAGCAGGAAGAGCAAAGACTGATTCAACTGACCACGAAGGGTGTGAGAGGCTGGAATCCGGAAGTGAAGCTGGGTGTGATGACCAAATTTCCAGGACTTCTCAGCACCTGGTCAGGCCAAGTTGCTAGGCTGGGCTCGTGATGCCCTGAGGCACAAAAGGTAGCAGAGAACTCTAAGAAATTGGATAACCTGCCCTTCTCCCAACCATTCAGTCCCCAACCAGGTCTTCAGAGTCCCTCTGACTGATGCTCAGAACTTCAGCTTCTGGTGGTCCCACAGTCCAGGAGTGCACCCAGAGGAAGCCATGACGTGGATCCGGAGCCCCCGCCACTGCCTCATTAAAAGCCCAATGACCAGGTTAGGCCGGGAGGGGTGAGGGTGGGGAGATATCCCTCCCTTAAATCCTTGGAGACCGTTTTATTTCTATCCAGAGTTGGGAATTAGACAGAGGTGTCGGTCTTACCAGGGAAAACTGGCCCCAGAATCTGGGCAGTGTTGGCATAAAAAGGAGCTAAAGACTTGCCTGTGTCTTTGCTTTTCACCTCATGGATATGTCTTCTGAACAAACACAAGTATCTGCTCCCTTCTTGTGAGAGGCTTCCCTCCATCGCCACCTCCCCATCCCTCTAACCACCACCCACTGGCAGGAGCCTGCCTTCCTCACTACCCCTGCCCATCCTGCCCTGAGGCAGTCTTGGGAGCTAGGTTTAAGGACACCACTCCTTCCCCCAACCCCCAGCCTAACCTGGCTGAATCTGAGACCCCATCTCTTTTCCAGGTTTATGGATCACTCCATTCTCAACGACAGAAACTTCAGTCCGTATTGAGCAGGATGTTTGCAGGAGGACAAGATAGACTGTGGATAGAGGGCAAAGAAGGGGAAAGAGGGAGGTGCCCTGGTTTGGACAGCTGACTACTGGGAGGAGGGGATGGAGAAAGCAGAATAAACAGAGTGGATTAAAAGTCACTTCTGTGCACTGGAAGTAAGGGGGAGGGAAATTATTCCAATACCCAAATTTTTGTGAGATCAGGATTGTGAGAGATTCCTAAAGGAGCTAGAACTTGGTGTTTGGCTTGGGAGGGGCCAGGGCACTGGAAAGACCACCTCAGGGGGTCCTGACTTCATGCACCGTGGGGGTAAGAGTAACAGATCTGGGAAGACACACTGGTCCTCATGCTGCTGAAGGGCCTAGAGCAGTCACACTTTGAAGACACTGCAGCTCCACCTTGGCAGGGAGGAAACCAGAGGAAGCCCTCTGACCGTAGATGAGAGAAGTCCACAGAGCCCCCTGGCAGAGGCCTGCTCCTACACCAGGCTCTGCCATTTCTGACCCAACCCAGGGCCCAGAACAGCTGCAGAGAACAGGGAATTTTACAAAGAGTTTGATTTTTATTGATATTTAAATATATTAAATATTTCACTGAAATACATGGTACACCACCCTCCCCCGCTCCCACAGTGGTTACATTATAAAACCAAAGTCCATGGGCCTCCCATCCACTGACTCCCCCACCAACTGGCAAGGGTTGGGGGGGTGGGCAGTGGCAGCCCAGGGGAAGCGCGTGGCTGGCACTGTGGTATGGGGAGCCAGGGTGTGGACAGGCCCTTCCCACCTGGCAAGAAGCAGAGACAAGTCACCCAAGACTGTGGTCTTCCCACTCTGATCTTCTTACAGCCTCATCCCCACCCCAGGACCCAGGGAGTCCCTTCTTATCCAGGGATGTGGCTGAGGGAAGGGGAGATGGCTTTCTATCTGGACCAACTAGTCTTTTCCCCTTTCCCTGCCTTGGCTCATGAAGTGACTGATGGCCCATCTGGTTGATGCCAAAGGAAGATCCCCCAAGGCAGGCAGTGCAATCCAGAAACCAGGCCTCTGCAAGGAGCTAGAGTCAGAAAGGGCATGAGGAAGGGCAACAGTGCCACCTGCCTCTTCTACTCCCCAAACCCAGCAGCTCTGCCTCTATCCTCTGCCTCCCTAACCGCCTCTAAGACAAAGCAATCTTCAAGCAAAATTCAGGCTAATACCTCTGGCTTAAATAGGTACAGACAGAGAAACCAAGGCACCAACTAGGTCAGGACAGAGGCGAGGAGGTTGTAGGGAGTGGGGTAAAAGGTAGGCAGGGATAGGAAGGGAATCTGGAGTCCAGTCTCCTAACCCTCCTGGCAGCCCTTATGGGCTTTATGGGGATGGGAGAGCCCAGAGCACACCGGGCTTAGGATGAAAGCTGGGGAAGAGCGAGGTCCAGGTTCCCCTCCTCTCTCCCCTAGTACCAGAATCTGGGTCCTCAGAGGGATCCTATGCAACCCCAGCCCCAAAGCATACCGTGTCCCAGGACACCAGCTGGGAACCCAGGAAACTCCTGAGTCTCTGCCCACCAAACCCCAGACAGTTCAAGTGCAAGGAGCAGTTAAAGCAGGTGCTTGGGTCCCTGCCCCAGGCAGGGAGACAGTCAGGCTGCACACATGGCCCCCAAATGGCACTTAGGGATTTGGCACAAAAAGGACTCCTCTCCCCAGGGCCACCCTCCTCTTGCTACCACACCCCATCCCACTCTTGGGCAACCTAGGCATCTCTCTCCATTCCTTGAAATCAGAAACCCTGCCTTATTCCCAGAAGACAGGCCTGCAGGAGAGAGGCAACCCAGGGTGGAGAGCCGAGGAGCAGGAACACAAGGACACAGACCTGGAAAACAGACACGCACACACAGACCACCGTGCACGCATGGTTACACAGACACACAGGCCTTCCCCCGTGCCAGAGGCTTGGGAGGACGAGCTGGGGATCAGGGTCATCTTCCCCCAAGCCCTGGCCCTTTTCTATTTGGCAACAGAAGGGGTAGAGACGCTCCATGCCCCCTGCCAGCAGACAGCAAGAAAGCGCTGGGGTAGAGTGGAGTGATCCTGACCCCATCAGGGCCCTCACATCAGAGTCTGGCACCACCCCAGGCCCTGGCCAGCCTGCTCTTTGGCACCTGCAAGTGAACATCCAGCCCCTGATCTTCTGACGTCCACACCATGCTTGCTCTCTGGCGGGGCATTTTCACAGTACCACTGGGACCAGATGCCCCTTTCCCTGGAGCTGTGCAGGAACTAGAGCTAAATCTGAGCTGTCAGAAGTCCCTTGGTTCCCCTTTGGGGACAGACTCTGGGACTGGGATTTGGCAAATGGAAACATTCCCCTGAAATATGGACAGAGTGGGAACCCAGAGCATTTCCCTCCTGTGCCGTGTGTAGGAGGGAGACCTGGCCACGGTGGGGGGTGCCCAGGACCGGTGCTGGGATGCAGGCACAGCAAAGGCAAGCATGGAATAGGCACTCTTCAAGCCTGCCCCGGTCTTTGTACAAAATATTCCCAGGAAAAAGAGGGAAAGGAAGGGCCCAGCCTTGAGCCTATTGCCCAGACAGATGGGAAAGGGTAGGGGTGGCAAGCTGCCATTTTAATATCTCAGGCAAGGGGGCTCCTCTGCTGCTCCCCCTGCCCTGCTCCCAAAGCTGGAAAAAAGGAGAGAACAGCCCTAACCCAATTAAAAAAGAAAGTCACTTGCATAATCCTCTTGGCATCCCCTCGTTCACCAGCCTGAGGGCAGACGCGCATGGTCCAAGCACAGCCTGTTGGGTGTTCCCTTTCGTGGTGGTCAGCAGGGTCTGGAGGCCCAGCGTCCCCTGCCACAGCTTCACCCAACGGCACAGAGTCCACTCAAATGCCCACCTTGGTCCTTTCAGCTGAATTTGTAGCCGGGCCCTGCTAACTGCTGGGGCCCCCATTGAGGAAGTAGGTGGTCATCTCTCCCTTGCCCTTCACCTTGACCACCCCTCGACACTCCAGCTGGTAGCCCTTGGCCGCTAGAACCTGGTACAGGTCCGTGGTCACCTGGGGGGGGATGGGGGCCTGCTTAGCCTGGGATCCTTCCTGCTGCACTTGCAGGGGCCCAGGGGTTCTCCAGTCATGCTAGCTTCCCTCCCCCATCCCCACCCCACCAGCTACAGAACACTGCCACCCTACCCGTCCTGGCTAACTGCACAGAAGGACATGCAGAAGCCCTCTGGGCCCATACCCCTCCCAGCCTCTGCTCGCATTCCCCTTACCTGGATTCGGTCAGGGACCCCCGTGCTGTCCATACGGCTGGAGACATTCACTGTGTTCCCCCAGATGTCATACTGTGGCTTCCGAGCCCCAATGACGCCTGCCACAACTGGGCCCATGTTCAGCCCTGGGGTGGGTGGGGAGAGTAGTACAAAAATTGAGAGTAGTCGATGGAGGCACCCCACCTCCTGGCACCTTCAGAAGGATGGAGAGAAGAAAGTGGAAAAGGCATAAGTCTCCTGAAGAACGGGAGGTGCAGGCCTGCCATCGGAGGAGCCCCCTGCTGTGTGTGAGCACTGAATGCTCACTCTGTGCCAACCACTCTGGTAAGCACTTTACACTATCTTGTCCTCTCGACAGCCCTAAAAGGTGGGTATCGTTTATCCCCATTTTACAGAAAAGGACCGAAGCTCAGAGAAGTTAGGTGATTTGCTAAACAAGAGTAAGTGGAACAGTCAGAATTCAAACCAGATCATTTAACTCCAGAACCCTTGTGATTAACCACTCCCATCCACCAGTTCATCTGAGAGGAAGGGCCTCTCAAACTGGCCAGAGATAAGGACACTGGTACTGGAGATTAGACAAACCTAGTCTTGAAGCCCAGTTTAGCCATTTACTAGTTGCATGACCTTGGGGCTGAGTTATTTAATCTCTCTGAGAGTCCTCTCTAAAAATGCCTGGGACAGAGCCTGGCACATCATAGGCCCTCATCAAATGATCTGTATTCTTAATACCAGACGATATAAGCAGTGGGAGAAAAGGGAACCCCCACAGGACTCCCCATGGGGAATCTGAGATGCCATCCCCGGCCTGTGGCCTCAGCTTCACCCAGAAACAGCCCTGGGGAAACCCGCCATCAGCCCAGCCCTCTCACCAATCTTCATCTGGAAGTTGTTGAAGGAGTGCTCGTTGATGTGCTTCATCTGTTCCATGAGCCGCATGGCGTAGTCTGCGAGGGCAGTGATGTGGGAGCGGCCCACCTGATCATAGGTGCTGGCGTTCAGCCCAGAGGCAGCCATGTAGGTGCTACCAATTGTCTTAATCTTCTCCAGCTGCCGGAACCGCTCCTCACTGATGATCTGGACAGCACAGGGGGACCTGGCCATCAAGGCAGAGGCCAAACCCAGCCCTGCCGCAACGCTCATGCTGTGTCACACCCTGGCCCCCTTCCCCACTCCCCTGTCTCAATAGCTCTCATCCTTTTAGTAAGTGAGCCCCTCTTCCAGCTGCAGCTCTCAGTGCAGGGCTAAGGAGCCAGGAAACAGCCCCCCTCACCAGGCAGCCATCAGGACCCAGGCCAGGACGTGAGCACACAGCTTCAGGTCAACCTTGCCAGCTCACTCACAGAACCAAGAACCACAGGGGAATGCTGGGCATCAATTATTCCAACCCTCATCTTTTGGGAAACTGAGTCCCAGACTGAGAAAGTGCCTTCCCTGCAGAACAGGGAACAGCCCATTCCTGCCCTGGATGTTCAGGACATTTCTTCACATTTTGCTTCCATTTTTTTCTATTCAGGGGACCATCTTGCTTACTTCGCCTGTCATGGGGCTCTGTCCACAGACTACTGGCTTATTCTTCAGTGACATCCATCTGGTACCTACCCTGGCGCCCTCACAGATCCTCACATCCTCCTCTGCTCCTCACCTCTGCCCCACTAGGGCTGACCTCCTTACTGCCTCTGACACCTTCATGAGTCCCTGTCCCTGACTCTGTGGTACCTACCTTTCCCCTGTCATCTATGGGTCCCATCAGATCTCCCTTCCTCCTCCCAGTACCACTCACCCCAACCCAGCCTTACTATCCAAAGTCCTCCCCACTCCTCTGGTCCCCATGTCCCCAGACTCTCTGCCAGCACCAGCCAACTGGATAAGTACCTCGTCAAAGTCAGCAATGATCTCGTTGAGCAGCCGCAGGCACTCGACACCCTCATTGTTTGCCTCCAGCTCCACGTAGAACTCAGAGAAGTTGGCAATGGAGGCAAACATGACGGCCACGCACTCACACGACTGATAGTAAAGTTCATCGTTCCGGCGCTCCCGAGCCAGGAAGTGGGCAGCCACGTCCTTGGGCAGAATGTTATGCAGCAGCCGCCGGTTGTATGCCTGGAGCTCCTCCATCTCCTCCTTCTCCCCTGTTGCCTATGGACACCACACCCATCACCCACTGCCCAACATTCACAAGGGGCGAGGGCAGTGGCCAACGCCTGGAGATGGGCGTCAGAGGGAACCACGTGGAAGAAGAGGATAGATGAGGCCTAAAGAACAGGCAAAGGAGTAAAAGGGGCAGGGACAGGATGAGGCTGGGGATAGGGGATGGGCACAGAGGAGGCGTGGAGCCAGGGTAGGCTCGGGCGGCCTGAGCCTTGGCCAGCCAAAGTGTTGGCATGGTCCAGGCTCCGCCCCCAGGCTCCTCCCCCTCCCCCAGAGGCCCACCCAGTCACCTGCAGTTTCCAGAGGAAGTCCAGACGGGCAGTTGATTCCACCTGCTGGGCATGCAGATACAGCGCCAGTGCAAACACCAGCAGAATCACAGGGGTCATATATTTGAGAGCCACCCTCCCTGCAGCTGGGCTGAAGTGAGCAGAGGCAGGCTCAGTGTCTGAAGGAGGCATCTAGCAGCCCTACCCTTGGCTGCCCTAGAGTCCTCACTCACCAGTCCAGCCCATCAAAGGTCTCATTGGAAGAAGCCCTGGCAGGAAAACACAAGAGACAATCATCAGTTCTTCCTGAGTCGCTAGGTCGGGGCATGGAAGCGGGGACAGAAACTACGTTTACAGAGCACCATAAATCAGGCATTAGGCCAAGGCTTTTGCTTATATTAACTCATTTAAGAACAGAGGTTCCACTCCCCGGCTCCTCTACTCACCAGCTATGTGACTGACCTGGGACAAGTTGCTTAACTCTCTAAGCCCCTGTTTCCTCATCAATAAAAGAATGGTGAGATCTAATAATGCCTGCAAAAGGCTTAGCACAGTGCCTGGCGTCAGCAAGCCTTCAATAGTATTAGTTACTAAAATCTTTACAACTACCCTGTGATATAGGTGGCATGACCATTTTACAGATGAGGAAATTGAGGCTCAGGGAAGTTAACCCACCTGTCCAAGGTCACACACCTAATGAGCAGCAGGGGAGGGATTCAAACCTAGCAGACCCCAGAGGCTTTTTCTACCACACCAAGCTAGGGCCACATATCATGAGGGGTGGGGTTTTGCAAGGGAAAAGCCAGTGTGGTGTCCCAGACAAAGCCCTCAAGCAGGAGTCAGAAGTTCTGGTTCCCAGCCAGGGCTCTACCACCAAGCAGCTGTAATTAAGTGTGGATATGAAAGCAGCATGCAAATCAAGAGGGAATTTTTTTTTTTTAATGTCAAGCCTAAAACATAGGGATTTCCCAGGATTGGAGTTCCCTTGGGGTGACATTGGGGGTCATGTGTTACCTCCTTTCCACCCCCAGGTGAGGGGTAAGTGGTGGCATTCCAGGGGCACAAGGGGCCTGGGTACCAGAGAGGCTCACAGTGACCCAGTAAGGTCAAGAGGCTCCTGAGGGTTAAAGGGCTGAGGATAAACTCACAAGCCATGGACGCCAAGCAGTAGGTCATAGTTGTCAAAGATGGTGGCCGGGGGACCCAGCAGAAGCAGCACCAGATAGATGAGCCCCAGGACAAAGACCATGGCCAGCTTCCCGATGCTACTGATGTGCAGGAAGACAGAGCTGGCCAAGAGACTCAGCAGCATGTTCCCGACGAAGTACTGGGGAGCGATGGCAGAGGCAGTGTTGGGTGAAGGCAGAGGCCACAGCACCCCCAGGCAGGGAGAGCGCTGCACGCCCCTGCCTGACCCAAGCTCCCCTCCACAGCCTCAAACCCAAACCTCCTTCACCCTCTACACACCCCTACAGTGCACCAGGACCCCTGGCTGCTCCTGGTGTTGAGGACTCTGGTGAGATCCTAGGTCCCCAGTGCCCATCACCTAGCCTAGCACAGAGGGGTCAATAACTGGTACTGATCAGAACCCCCGCCCCGCCTGAGCACTGCCTGGACACCTCAGGGAAGCTGCAGGTGGGTGCGGTGCCCTCACACAGGGGAGCATCCAGGCCCAGAGAGTAATTGAGCTGCTGGAGGTGGCAGGCGGTGATGTCAGCAGGCGTTAAATTCAGCATCCGGGCTGCGCAGGTCCGTATGGGAGTGTGGTTACAGGTGAACTGCAGAAGTCAGGGGAGGTATATCAGGGTAACCAAGGTTGGGAGGGATTACAAGAGCCATGCCCAGATGCCTGATACCCCAGGGGCCCATGTTCTCACTGAGGGATCACAAGAGGCAGGGAGAGAAGGAGGGAGGACTGGGGTCAACCCCATCCCTACTAGGGGTAGGAAATTTGTCTCAATCCCCTCTACACCCCCAGCACCCAGAAAGGTGCCTGGTGCACAGGCAGGGTGGAAGAATTTCCACTGGACCTTTACCATGTTGGCAATGGCAGAGGTGAACACAAGCAGGACTGAAAAGATGCCAACTGCGGTGCTGTGCGCCCGCGAGCGGACGATGCTGCGTGACAGACGTCGCAGGGCCTGGGGGAAGAGCTGCCGGGAGGCAGGAGACCGAGAGTCAGAGGTCACATCAGCCAAGGGGTAAGGCCACCCAGGGAGGGGACCCGACAGCAGAGGCATGGCCTTCTCCTCCCTCGTCCCATGTGACCCCTCCCTGCCCCTGGCCTGGCCTCCCCCATGAGCCCTGGAAGGCCCCCCACGTACAGAGCCACAGGAGTACACGGCACAGGTCAGCACGGTGACCAGCAACAGCAGGAAGATACTGGCATAGATCCCAAGCATCAGGGCTGAGCTGGGGTGGAAGAGGGCCAGGGAAAACGTTACTCTGGGAGATCTGGGCATCCTCGTCCCCCTCCCCAGGCGGGCAGGGTGAAGGCTCTAGGGGCTGTGTGCTTGCACAAATGTTTAGGAAGGTTCTGGGAAGTGACAGAGGGAAGAGACGCCAAACGAGAAGGGGCAAGGCTCTCACTGTGGGAAGACGAGGAGTTGGATGAAGCTGATGAAGCAGAAGACCAACAGGGCACAGGCCACGTAGGCTCCGAAGCGGGGGTCCACCTTTCGCGAGTACTGAGGGAGGGGAGACTGAGCTGGGCACTGGCTCCGCCCTGGGGGAGGCAGGGCACTACCAGTTGGCCCAGTTGATACGAATCCCCACTGTGCCCTGAGGTGGCCTCCCCATTCCCCAGAAACTCCCCTGTTCCCTCACCTGTGCTCAGACCTCCCTCCTGGGACCTCCCCTCGTTTCCCAGCCTTCCTCCTCCTGCCCTCGCATCCCCCAAACCTTCTTTTCAAGATCCTCTCTCTGGAAGGTGAGCAGGAACCGACGCACATGGTCCTTGCGCAGCTGATCGATGCTGCGGGCGTCAATGGCTCGGCCCAGGAACTCATCTACCTCATCCTCAGGGTTCAGGGCATCCTGGGCACCCCGGCTGAGGGCAGGGGACATGGCTTCACCAGGTGCACAAGCACGGCCATGTGACAGGCCATGAGAAGGGAAGGGCACAGGCAGCACTCAGAGGGGGAGTGTAAGCCGGGTGTGTGGCATCTGCTCCCACATGACACATCTAAGGTCCAGGGAAGAGGGGGACCTCAGCTACCCGCAACTTCATCCCAGGATGTAAGTGCCTTCCCCTCCCGTGCCTCCCTCCTCAGTAACCTGACTTACTTGTCTTTGCTGGAATCATCAATGCCCTGGAGAAAGGGACAGAGGGTGTGTGTGTGAGGTGGAGGGCAGGCCACCTTCACCTCTACAACCCCTTCCCACTCCCAACACTGTGCTGAGGGTTCTCCCCATAGGCTGGGGGGGGGGGCTTGGGACCCCAATACCAGAAACTATCTATGAAGATGGAGCCACAACAAGGAAGGCAGAAGAGGGAAGGGGGACACAGACTGTTAAGGGAGACAAAGTGAGGTCCCAGGTCCCGGTGCTGTGGGCCCCTCACCATCTGGCGGAAAGCCTTGGAGTCCTTGGTCCGGGAGAAGGTGCGGTCAGGCACCCAGCGTGGCATCAGCCCTTCCATGGAGTTGGCCCGCGTCCGCTGCAGCTTGGCCAGCATGGCCTTCTCCTCTTTCTGTGTGGGCAGCACGGATACAGGCTCAGAGAGGGGTCCAGAGAAGGCCTCTGCCGGCTCCCCTATCTGCCCTGTCTGCCTGCCCCACCCCAGCCCCACCCCAACCCTGACCCGTTTCTGGCTGGCTCCCAGGATGAGGAAGGTCTCAATGTGCTGCTCCTTGAGGTAGGCGTTGCGCTCCCCGCCACGGCCTGGCTCCACCTCATAGTCCCCGTTTAGGTACTGCAGCGTGGCCCGAGTGATGTGGATGCGGCTGTGCGGGAACAGGGCGGTGAGACCTGGCACTCCCACTCGGCTCCCCCTGCTCACTGCCTGGACCCACACTCACCCGGCCCGGCCGCCAGCCTCCATGTGGTTGGCCAGAGTCACGTCATTGGACCACACATCGAACTGCCATTTCCGCAGGCCAAGGACACCGCAGTGCACGCGCCCGCTGTGGATGCCCACGCGCATGTTCACGTTCACGCCTGTCACCTCACGCACCAGCCTGGGAGGAGGCGGCTCTGGCTTAGCTCCTGGAACCGTCCTCCCCAGTCCCAGCCCAGAGCCCAGGCCCTGTGCTCTCCTTGGAGACAAGAGGGTCGAGGACAGACCTCGTGGCAGGGCTTAGAAGTACTGCCTGGGCGGGACACACCTGAGTCTGCAAGGGGCTCAAGGGCAAAAGTTTGAGAACTATGTTCACCAGCAGGGGCCCGGAAGCATCTTGTGAAACTGAGCTAGAAGAGGAGGAACAACTGTCCTTCCTTCAGGCCTGCTCAACTGGCACTCTCTGCAGCCCAAACCCACCTCACCCTGGCCCCACCACCCCATCCTAATAGCTGGAGTCTAAGGGCACGTGGTCTTCACACGGGCTGAAGAAAAGTACATTCCCCGCCCCAGTGATGGATCTTAAAGACAGAAGCCGTAAGACTAAAGAAAAATCCTGGGGACACATCAAAGGGCAGGAGCAGGCTGGGGTTCCCTCAGTTCCCCAAAGGGGACAGTGCTTACGAGATGGCCTCGATCATGTCCACCCCCATCTCCACGCAGCAGTGGGCATGGTCTGCCCGGGCCTCTGGCAGCCCTGACACACAGTAGTAACAGTCTCCTAAGATCTTGATCCTCAGGCAGTGATTTTCCTAAAGGAGAAAGAGTTGGGGAACAGTCACCTTCACTCTCTTGCTCACCGAGCCTGCCTAGCCCACGACCCTCACTGTGGACGCCATCCACCCCTCCCTCCCAGTGAGGCTGTGCTCTCACTCTTTCGGCCCCGCCCACAAGCCCCAGCACCCTCACCGCAGCCAGCTTGTCAAACCGGGCAAAGAGCTCGTTCAGGGTCATGACTAGCTCCTGCGCAGTGCACTGGGATGCCAGGCTGGTGAAGCCTTCAATGTCTGCAAACAGGATGCTGTGGACAATGGCAGAAGATGGAAGGGCCATGTGGCCCTCAAAGACTCCCCGATCCCCAGCCCCTCCTGGTACCCTCCCACCCCGACCCTACCTGACATTGTCATGCTTCTGGATGTAGATCTTGTGAAACATCATATCTTCTTTCTTTGTGTTGATGTCTTCTTTCATCTCCATAGCAACATGCTGGGGCAACACTGACAGCAGCAGCCGCTCCTGGACCAGTAGTTTCAACAGAGCATTACTATCTTCCTGGCCTCACATTTTAATCCCTCCTGGTCCCTCCACATCACCAGAACCCTCCCAAACCTTCCTGGAGACCCTAAACTTCCCTTCTGGACCATGGCTTGACCCTCCTCCATTAGAGCCCTCAGCAGAAATACATCCCAGCCTTCTTGGACCACCCTCCCCCATTCAACCCTTCAGATGCACTCCTATCTACTCCCTCCTACCCTCGGACAGGACAGGAACCCCAGTGTCAAAGGGCCTCTGTGATGCACAGTCAGGGGGAAGCATTCACACTTATTCCACAGAGTTGCATGCGGCAGTGGATCCAACCTGCAAGTTATTTGCAGGTGAGGTGGGGGAAGGCCACGATCAGGGAAAACAACCCCACCTGCTGCCGATTTTCATGCTGCAGGTGCAGCCGGGCCTGGATGTAACCACGGGTTTCCTGAAAGGCCTGGCGCTGAGACACCTCAGCCGGGTAGTGTGTGCAGATGCCAATGACATTGGTGCAGAGGAACAGCAGCATGTTGGCACCGAGCTGCAAAAGGGTGGCAGGGGCAGATGGGTGACCACCCCCAACACACACAGGTGCAATTCTCTGGGCTCTGTAGATGCACTCCTCTGGGGAGGAAGCCAGGATCCTGTGCCTTGTCTTCCGCAAGCCTGCAATATGCCGCCTCACTCCCCACAGAACTCCAGCCTCCTGCCTGGATGGATCACCCACAGCTAGAAATGTGATCTTTTCACAGTTCCTGGGAGCAGAAGCACCAACCAGAGCCAGGTAGGTCACAGGGCCTGGGCCCAGCACACTATGATTTCCTGCCCCACAAAGACCCCAAACAAAGGACAAATGCTGCTCCTTCTGCACGTGCTTCTCCTTACAGAACCACACCCAGGAGAGCTGAGCTCTGCGTCCTCCTGTGAATGCCTAGGACAAGTCACCTCATCTTGCTGGGGCCTCTTTTTGCTCGTCTAGAACCCAGAGAGAAAGAATAAGACCTCTAAGGTCCCTCTCTGCCCTGACGTAACTTCATAATAATTACTATAGTTATTATTACTGAAGGTAATTTGTTGGCTACCTACAATGTGCCTGGACTCTACAGGTGTCCACTATATGTTACTGAATGTATTTCTTACGACTCTATGAAATGGGTAACACTATCTCCTTTTAAAGGTGAGGGACTCAGGCACAGAAAAGCTAAGTAAGTTGCCCAAGACCGCACAGCTAGTAGTAGCTGGTACGGGACTTGAGTCCAGGACAGTCAGACTCCCAAGCCTATTGCATAGTACATTCCAAGTCTCCAAGATCCCACTCACCCAAGCTCTTGAGGCCCAGCCTCAGAACCAAGGCTTGCAAATCATCAACTCCACTGACACAAAGAACCCTTCCTGACAGGGATGGGGTGCCACCAGGCCTGGCTATTCCAACACCTGGCCCAGCCAGGCCCCACGCTCCAGGACCCCAATCCTAGGGTGTTCGGCCCTCAGCCCTCAGCCCTCAGCCCTCAGCAGCAGCACTGACTGGAGAGCCAGTCTAAGGGAGGCCGGCCTCCGTGTTTCTGGAAGTTCAGGGGTTAACCTGGCACTGTGGCTCCACCCCAGAGCTGGCTGGGGCAGGGCTCTGGTTTGGGGAGAAGGGAGGGAAAGAGCACCGACTGGAAGCCAGGAGTTCTGGGCTCTGCCCAGAACCAGAACTGATCCCGCAAACTTGGGCATGTCACTGTCTCTGGGACCTCGGTTTCATTTTTCCTGTGTAAGACGGAGGGGTTGGAACGGCTAACCCCCGAGCATTTCCAGCTCTCACCCTCTAGGATTGGCCTCCCAACTTCCCTTCCCAGTCCAGCTCACAAGGCCCCCCTCCCAGTAGCAGGGGTGAAGAGGGGGGCACACTATCTCCCTCGGGGGTTTCTAAGAATAGCCCCCAGTGGGGGAGAATGAAAGGGGGGCAAACCAGGCAACTTCCCTTCCTGGCCCCAGGAGCCCAAGAGGAAAATGTGAGTCATGGCAGAGGGAAGGGGAAGGGGGAAAAGAGACCGAAATAGATCTGTACACAGACCCCTATCTGACTGTGAGAAAAAATGGATGCCAGGGAACAGGATGAGACTCCAGTCTGGGCCAGGTCACCAAGTGGAACTGCTCAGTGTGTCTGAGTGAGCAGATCCTAGGACGAAGGGACTGGATCTGGGAAGGGGCTGCCCACAAAGCCTACAAATGAGGCCACAGCCCCACCCCATCCAGAAACCTATAGGCCAATTGGGCGCAGGGAATCTTTCTCAGCTCAGAGAAGGGTTCTGGACAGCCCTGGCCCCAAGGACTGGCACGGGGCAGGGGCAGCTTTCTCCACGTGCCCCAAGGATGTGCCAGCCGAGCCCCACTGGGTGAGGCTGCAGCTGGGGGCCCTGGGGAGGCGAGACTGGCATAGTCCTGGCCTCCAATGGGGCTGTGCCTCCCCAGTCAGGCCCTGGGCTTGGCTCTGGGCACCATGCCCGCTGAAAGCAGGGAAGAGACACCCACCTACCCCTGGCCAGCCAGAGAGGATGGGGGAAGGGAGGCACCACCTCCAAGCTCCTCCTCCCCCAAGAGGGCAGTCCCATTCCAAAGCCCAGTGTGACAGCTACCCTGGAGAGAAGTGGGAAGGGGGTGCTAGGAGCAGCAGGAAGACCCTGGCCCTTTAAGAGATCTGACGGTGCCCTGCAGGCGTGTGCTCCACAAACAAACTGGCTATAAGGTTACTCTTAAAAAGGTACATTCTGTTCCACAGCACAGGCTGGGCAGGGAAGGGCATCATGCCAGAGCACCCAGCTTCTCACTCTGGGAGCCCCAGGCAACTTCCTCTTTGTGGGTGGGGCTAGGGTGGGCTACAGGCCACAAGACCTGGGCAAGGTAGCACTCTCTCAAACCTTGAGCAAAACAGAGGACGGCACTGTCTAAATAAGGGTGCCAATGGAGGGATCAAGAGGTGTGTTGGCTAGGGGGCTATGCCTACGGCAGCCCCTGAAGGATCAGCTAGGCAAGGCCCCCTCGTCCCTGGTCCAGGGGATGACACGAGATGGCTGGCTCCACCAGCTCAAGTCTCTCTGCAAGGGACATCCTGGAGGCCCCTTCACTGCCTACAGCATCCCCACACCTCCCTGCCTCCAGGTGAGAACCTGCCCTGTTGGTTCGGCTCCACTCTGGGAAAGGGTGGGGCCCTAACTGCAACACCACGAAGGAAGATACTATTTTTATCTCAGTTTTACAGACTGGGAAACTAAGGCTGGGAGAGGTGAGGTTAATTGTCTGCGATCTACAGAGAAGAATGTGGCCCATTGGAAAACCAGGTCTGCCTGCAGCCAAGCCTTTACTTCTCAACTCATACACCACTCAGAAGCCAGAGGAGTAGCCGACACGGGCAGAGAACCTCATCAAGGCCAGCTGCCAGAGTCCTGGTGCCCGGTGGGAAGAGGGCAGATAAGGTAGGAGCCTAACGCCCCTCTCATCTACAGTCCAACCCTACGCCCTGAAGAGAAATGACTCACTCATCACCTTCCCTGTCCTCTCGGAGCTGGCCTTGGTCCAGCAGAGAGGCGACTCGATAACTCCACCCGAAACCTACTCAGTCCCTTCAGATCACCATCTAGAGCTGCCTTTCAGGGAAGGTACCAGGGCCTGAGTCTCGGATGTCAACCTGGGGCCAGAGATGCCAAGGTCTGGATGGAGCCTATCTTGGCCCGGCCCCGGGGCTAAATATCACATTCCCAGCTCCAGCACAACAGTGTGTCTCTACAGGCTACACTATTTCAAGGGCCTCTGGCTAAAGAGCTATAGACTGTGACCCATGGGGACAGAGTACAGGCTTGGGTCCTGGAGCCTTCCCTCCTCTCAGCAGTGCTTTCTGCCCCAGATCCCAAATGTAGACCGACCCCTGGAACTTGGCCTCCCAACACCTGTCCCTCCTCCCAGACACATCCAGACACCCCTCACCCAGTATCCACCCCGCCACTCACCCACCCTCAATAACCAGAACCCCTCCTCATTCCCAGCCTGGTGTCCCTCCCTGCTTGCCTCCCCGACCACTCACCTGCTTCCAGAGGAAGGCATCACCACTGTTGAGTTGCCAGGCCAAGATCAAGTGCAGGGTGGAGAGGCCCAGGCCACTGAAGACAGCCGCCCGCATGCGGATGGGGAGGAGTGTGTAGGTGATGTAGACGAAGAACACAGGGCACCAGAGGCCTTCAGAAGGGCTGTGGGGGTTGGCTGCAAGGGCGCCCCCAACCTGCACGGCTACCAGGATAACCAGCACCACGTAGCTCACCACCCACATGGAGTCCTGGCGGAAGCTGTGCCGGTTGCACACCACCATGAGAGCCACGAAGAGGGCGGCGGCACAGGCCAGCAGGGCCACGTAGGCAGGCTGAGGGCGGGCGGGCGCGGCGTGGAAGGCCAGCAGCACGACGGTGAGCAGCACGAGCACCGCCATCAGCAGCGTCAGGCTGCTCTGGTTCATCTGAAAGAAGTACCGCTGGTACAAGCGCTCCAGCTTGGCCGAGCGGAACTGCTTCGACTGGAACACCTGCGCCAGCCGGCGCCAGCAAGCTCGCCTGCTCCTGGGGGCAAGGTCGGGGGCCACCTCAGCCATCCCGCCCGCCACCGTCACCTCGGTGTCCTCAAAGCCCAGAGCCACAGCCCGCAGCCCCAGCTCCGTGCCCTTGCCTGGGCCACCTCTCCGGATGAAGGCCTCATCCTGCCAGGGGCACCGAGGGGCAGCTGCAGGGGTCGGGCTGGGTGGCTGGGCATCCCGGAGACAGCTCATATAACGGGGTGTGCAGAAGCCACTGGTCCGAGTCCCACGGCGCGGCCGCTTCTGCCCATTGCGTTCGCCCCAGGCTGTCTTCCGTTCATCTACTTTGGGGACCAGGAGGCCACTAAACCACGACATGCTGCTGGGAGGAAAAGGATGAGACGGTGTTAATACCATCATCACCACCTGCCACCACCAGTAGCTGTCGTTAACTGAGCGCTTCCCATTGCCAAGCTGAGCACTTCAGACATGTTATCCTCTTAAAATGACTCTTGCTGGGGGTGGGAGGCTATAGCCCAGTGGTAGAGTGCCTGCTTAGCATGCACAAAATCCTGAGTTCAATCCCCAGTACCTCACTCACTCAATCAATCAATAAACCTAATTACCTCCCTGCAAAAAAAGAAAAAAATAAAATAAAATGACTTTGAAGAAGACCATGGTACCCCCATTCAACAGGTGAGACAACTGAAGCAGAGGGAGGGGAAGTCACTTGTCCAAGATCAAGCAGCCACACAAGTGTGAAAACCAAGATTCTAACCCAGATCTGTCTGACTCCAAAGCAACATACTTAGACCTTCACCTCTTCTCTGAAAGGCTCTGATTCCTTAGTGGTGGACACACCAATGAGAAAAGCCACCTGATTCAGGAGAGGGCACACCCTAAGCAGGGGGCAAGTACCGTCCTGCACCAGGAGATTGTTGCCACTGGTGTCCCAGTGGAGCCTGATCTTGACTTTTTTCAACAGAAGCTTAAAAAAAAAAAGTAGGCTTTACACGACATCTCCTGATTTTTAAACACTGGCAAGTCATTCATGTTTTTCAACACTGCAAAGCAAATAAATCACATCTACAGAATGAATTCAGCCTGTGAGCTGCCAGTCGGTGACCTTTGTACACAAGGGAGTCTCTTTCCACATCCTTCCCCATCACACTCACACACTGTGCACACTTTACCAAGTGAAATTCAACTTCTCAGGTGACAGCTTAAATGTTAACTTCCTCATGGAAGATGTCCCAGTTCCCCTCCTCAGACCAAGTTTGGTCTCCTGTTCGTTTACTCCCTGCACATTTCCTATTTACCACAATTACAATTAAATGGCCCCTTGTTTAATGTGTGACTCTGCCCCCGACTATAAACTTTATAAGGTATTATGTCTATTTTGCTCAGTGCTTTATCCTCACTCAAGTACCCCGAGTACTGAACCTGGCTCATAGTAGAAACTCAATAAATTGATATGCTGAAAACACAGAAAGCAAGCAAGCTCAAGGGCACTGGTGTAGAGCAGCCAATGTGAAATAACAACTAGAGATGATAATCCTCTGATCCTTCACCTTCTCACTGCACTCTGGTCCTTTTAGCCTCTTTGCTGTTTCCCAACACGCCATGCACAGGCCAGCCTGGGACCGTGGTGCTTACTGTTCCCTCTGCCTGGAACGAGAGCTCCTCCGGGTCATAGCTCGAACATCCCCTTATCAGTGAGTTTTCCCTGACCACTCTATTAAAATAGCAACCCCCTTTCCTGGAGCTCCCTATCTCTCTTCCGAGCTTTATGCTTTATTTTCACCACAGCTCTTATCAGCAACTGCCATTCTATATATTTTTCTCATTTGTTCATTGTCTGTCTCTCCTAACTGGAATGTGAACTTCATGAGTGCAAGGATTTGGGCCGGTTTTGCTCACTGCTATATCTACGACATCTAGTAGGGTCTAAATAAATGTTCGTTGAGTTGATGGGTGGATGGATGGTAACACTCTTACACACTAGCTCTCTGCTTTAAACTGTTCAGGATCCTTCCACATACCGAATTCCATCTGATCTTCACCCAAACCCTGTGAAGCTGGTCCTGCAGCCACCTGGGGCACAGGATAGATTTGACAGGGAAGAAAAAAAAAAAAAAAAGAACCAAGGTTCCCAGCAGTTTTATATGGCTGGCCCAAGTTCTAGAGATCACAAATAACCAAGTCAGCTCCAGGTCTCACGTCTCCAGGAGGGAAATGTCTTGATCTGGCGGAAGAGGAGGGGTGCTCATGACAACACCCTCAGTGTGTCCCCTAGCTGAGCCCAGCTCAGGAGAGGGTAAAGACATGGGCACTGCCATTAATGGATGCCTGCGTCCCCACCAGGGCCACATACCTCCATGCCCACAGGGCACCCTGAGGGGCTCCTTGTACTTTAACCTGCAGAGCTAGCAGCACTGACATTTGTACTCACCAGGGGACAAGGGGGAGAGTACCCAGCACTGGCCCCAGGTGGCCACAGGACCAGATGCTCATGCCACAGAAGCGACGCTCCGGGCAGACAGCCAGGGGCCCACAAAGCAGAAGACCATCCGGGGACCTCTCTGCATACCAGAAACCCCACTCCCTGGTTCACCCTCCGCCACATTCTCTCGGCATCCCTTCTCCCATATCCCACAGGGCAGCAGGCCCTTCAACCCCCTAACATCACCAACAGCACCATCTGGAGGGACAGATCAAAAACCGAAGACTTTTCATTAGGCTGGCATTTGGAAAAGGTCACCAAAGAAAGCCTGGCTCTTCAAAATATTTCATTTGAAACGTGATCTTTGGAGTGAGACCAGGTTTCAAACCTTATTGTGATTATTTGCTAGCTTCACAGCCTTGGACAAGTGACAACCTCCTGGTATCAGTTTTTTCATCTGTAAAATGGGAATAGTAATAGTTGTGAGGAAGGAGTCTAACAGTGCCTGCCATGCACTACACACTCAATAAGCGGTAGCTCTTCTCCCTGCCTTATACCACTTTGAGCCCAAAACTCTGCCAGTGTCCAAAAGACTGAAAGACCAGAAAGTCATGAGCAAGAACTTGTATCTCCCCAGCCAGTCAGAAGCCAGGTCCTATCAGTCCTTGTGTCCTCAGCTGTCAGTCCCCAGAGCTGCGTGAGACAGAGCCCAGAGTGAGCAGATTTCTGACTCCCCCTGACATTGTGCTTCAGCCTCTGCCCACTCGCCAGTCCCCTGACCTGTCCTTACCACCCCCACCGGCCAGACCTCTGTTCCTAAAGGACCTGTTTCTGGCTGTGTTCCCAGCCCCCTGGAAGCATATCCCAGCATCTGGCTTATACCCATGGAGGAAGGGGCAGACACTGTCCAGGGGAACACATGACCCTCGCAAGAACACCCTGACCCCACAAGCGGATAGTTTCACAGATCTGTAATTTGTCCAACCAACTGCCACCATCCCACCCTGGGCTCAACTCCAGGCACTGCCCATCCTGGAGAACTCGCCAGGCTCCCAGCACTCCTGGCAGCCCACGCCAGGCTGGTAGGGCAGGGAACAGGGGAGGGCACTGTTCAAAGCCACAAAACTTCCCTATATGGTCCCCCAACCTTCCTTGTCCAGAAACCTCTCACTATGAACCACAGACCACCTCCCTCTTCCCCAGAGACAGGCTCCTGAGCCTGTGCCTCCGACCCCCTCCACTGGGTCCTGATCTCTCTGCTCTTCTCACAGATCTGCTACTACTCCACGCATCATTCAGAAGCCATGTCTGTTCACCCTGGCAGATGGAGGCCCAGTGCCTCCCAGAGCCCAAGTCCGCCCCAAACCCGGATTCTCCAGCCTAAGACCTAGAGCCTGAAGCAGGCCAAGGCCCAGCCCCAAGGATGGCTCTGCCCACTGCTTCGCCCAAACCCTCTTCCTGGCCACCACCCGTCAATCCTGTCCCCAGGGCCCCTCTGCCCCTGCCTTCCTTGGCAAAAGGAGGCTCCAGGGGATTTTAAATGACTTCAGAAAGTTCGTGGCAGAAGGCGCTGCCCAGGCAGGGCACTTCATTGCCAGCACCACCCACTATGCTGCGATGTGGGCCTCAATTCCAGGCCTTTCCAGATGTAGAGGAGCCTCCCCAGGGCCTGTATATGGAGGTCCAGCAATCCTTCTCCTCCCTTTCCCAGCCCTTGGTCTCCCTAAGACTGCACTGAGCTCTCACCTCCATTCCAACCATACAATCCCCACCAGAGTCCTCCAACTCACACGGGTATCTAGTAAGGGGAGGGTATGGGGAAAGAGTCCACCGCCCGCTCCCACCTGTAGCTTTTGAGGCATGCCCAAGAGCCCTTTCTGAATAAAGTCTGGCCCCCTAGCCCATCCTGCAGCAGGCCTTGACATCAGCCCTTTCATTCCCAAGGTCTGGAGTGAGGAGAAGGGGGCTCCTGCAGGCAGAAGGCATCCCTCCCTCCGCCCAAGCTACCTCCCCTGCCTCTAAGCACAATCACACTCTACCTCAGACTCGGAGGCTCACCCACAGCCCGGCTGCAAAAACCTCAGGACAGCCCCTCCCCCAGTACATGCATCTCTCCCTCTTCCCAGCAAGCTGGGAACTCGCTCCGGGTGGAGGAAGGGAAGCGTACGGCTGGGAGTGAGGGTGGGAGCCTTGAGTCCCGGACCCAGGAGTCCTCTATCCTCCATCTCCTCCCGGGCTTCCCTCCGCCAGCCTCGGGCTCCCGCGCGCCCCGGCATCCGCGCCCCGACCGAAAAACTCTCCGGAGGCGCGCGGGAGTCTGCGAGCCGCACGGAGCCCCGAGCGCCCGGCGCCGCCGCCTCCCCCGACACTGCTCCGCGCGGTCTCACCTGCCCGCCGGGGTCGGTGCTTCCCCCGGGCCCCCGCCCCGCCACCCCCGCGGGCTCCGGCCGGCCGGCCGGCCGTCCCGCGGTCCTGCTCCGTGCCCGCGCGTCCCGGCCGTCCCTCCCGCCGTCCGCAGTCCGCCCGGCCCTCGCCCCCTCCCTTGTTGTCCAGCGCAGCCGCCCTCTACCCCGGATCCAGAAGTCCCCTCCCCGCCGGCTCCCGGACTCCCCGCCTTAAAGGCACAAGCTCCTTTTGTCTGGGCACCCCCTCCCCCTCCCCGGACGCCGGGCAGGGTGGCCCGCTCCCCTTCGGAGGAACCGGGTAGGGGTGGGACAGCCCGAAGAATAAGACCCCTCCCTCTGCGAGCCCCCTCCTCTCCTCCGGCCGCTCCCTCCCCCAGTCTTGGGAAAACAAGCGGCTACTGTTCTGGGATCAAGACCCCGGGGAGGAGCGGGGCCGTCCAGCCCGCTCCCCCTTCGCTCCACCCCCGGGCCGCATCCTCCTGCATTCTCTTCCCACCCTCACCCTAGGGGTCCCCAAGCGCGCGGGTAAACCCACCCTCTAGCAGCGATTACCCGCCCCCCACCCCGCACACGGAGGGTCGGCTTCCTTCCTGTCAGGGTCCCCTGGGGTTGAACTGGTGCCCAGCACCCACTCCTCATCCCTCATCCCTTATCCCTCCTCCCTTCCTCCCTCCTCCAGCCCCCTCCCTGCCATTCCCGCCCCGCCTGCCAAGGCCCTGCTCCCTCCCGAGGGAACTCAGTTTAATAATTAATTAAGATTTCATTCCACAAGGCGCCAGGTGTGTGCGGCCTGCTTCTCCGCACACCACTTTTTGCTTCCTCCTCCAATCCTCAGGGGCGCTGGCCCCGATACGCTAATCTGCTGCACCCAGAGCCCAGAGGGGGAATGAGGAAAGAGGGGAAGGGGCACTCTTCACGCTGCCCACCGGCCCCACTCTCTCTGGGGTGTCCCTCCCCAGTACCTATCAAAGTGCAGGGTCCCCCGCCCCCTTTCACCCAAAGGGTTGTGCTCTCCCGCGGAGTGTAGGGGGGTGGAGAGGGGGTGTATTTCTAGGTACACGTACTGATAAATTGTTTGGGACTTTTATTTATTTTCCACGTTTTTCAAGCACGGAGTTGCCGCCCCTACCTGGGAGATGGGAAAATCACGTGGAAGCTACTTTAACCCTTTGAGGGTTAGAAAGATGGTGTAGTCAGAAAGGGGAAAAGGGTTAATTAACTCATCCAGGATGTAGATGAGTCTGATTTTAGACGGAATGCCATTCCTCTAGAGCTGGGAAGAGGGCAGCTTGACTGGCGTCCCTTGGAGGGGGTCTCCTGGTTGCCTCAACCAGACTTGTAGCTCCTTTGGCAGCTCCTTCCCCACCCAGGGTCCCACAACTCAGATATCTGAAGCTTCTCTCTCCTCAGACCCAGCCCTCCCTGTATTCTTTTTTATTTATTTTGTTGATTGGGGGGGGGGGGGTAATTAGTTGTATTTATTTATTATCAGTTTTTTTCAAAGGAGGTACTGAGGATTGAACCCATGACCTCCTGCATGCTAAGTACATGCTCTACAACTGAACTACACCCTCCTCTGTCTCTATATTCTTGTCCTTGAAGGCCCAACTCTTGGCCACATCAAGTCCCTACTGGGATTCCTAGGACCAGGACAGAGCTTGAGGCAAGGAAGAGAGGGGAAGAATTAAGCAAATCCATTTCAATATTCAATATCCTATAATGAACCATAATGGAAAAAATATGAAAAAAAATATATGTATAACTGAATCACTCTGATGTACACCAGAGACTAACAAAACTGTAAATCAACTAAACTTCAATAAAAATGTTTTTAAAAAAATTACATTTCAATCGCTTATCAGGTGTATAAAATTGTAAACTACACAACTGGGGCAAATCATCACTCATTCTTTTGGAATTTCATCTGTATAAAATGGGGAGGAAACTTTGCCTTGTCTTTCTCACAGGACCTTGAGGATCAGCTAGAAAAGTGTTGGTTAAAAATGTTCAAAAATGGGAAATGAAAATGAGAAAGGGATAGTTTATTCTGCCATGTATGAGTCTCAATTGTGCAGGCCTGGCCTGTAATTTGACCTCTGGGGCCTCTTTGCCTGACTTCTCCCTTCAAGAACACTTAGCCAGTGTTCTCACCACTATCAAAATTTCCTCTCCAACCTGAATCCAGTATCTGCAATTTATCTCTTAGAATAATATGTTTATGGGCTGTCTGGGGGAAAATGCAAAAGAAAATTCAGAGAAAGAAGTGTATGCATTATGAAATTTTATATTTTAGAATGGAAGGCTTTGTCCTTCATTTTATTTTGGAAGTAAGAAAAAAATTTGGACACCAACCAAAGAAGCTGGAGAAATATAGGAGGGGTCCATTTCTGAGTGCTTTAAGTCATATTGGCCTCCTCTACCCTAGTGTATGGCTGGTGTGTTAGCCTGGCCTCCTGAATTTCATTTCCAGTTCCTGGAGGGCAGGTGCCATCAGCACCTTTCACAGAGGATCTGCTTCTAGCACTATAGATTGTTGAGGCCTTAAAAATGATTCCTGTCCTTTATTTTACAGCTAGGAAACATTAGCTTGCACTAGGCACACAGGAAATACTCAATTATTAAGTTTTATAAATTTGTAGGACATTAAAGCAGGAAGAAATCTTAAAGATTATCTAATTCAGCAGCTATACTTTTAGTAATTAAAACAGCAAGCACTTATATATCATTTACTGTGTGCTGAGTCATCTCCTAAGCCCTTGATATAAAATAATTCATTGAATCCTCATAACTCCATGATGCTATTATGATCATCCTCACCTCGGAGTGAGGGTATCTGTCACTTTCCTCATGAACAGTGAGGCACAGAGAGGTTCAGTAATTCCAAGGTCAGAAAGCGGTAGGTCCAGATTCTGAACACTTGCTGTCTGGCTTCAGCGTCTGTGTTTGTAACCACTGTGCTCTACTGACTACAGAAAACCACGCCCCTGAGCTGGGAAGTGACTTGCCCCTGATCACACAGCTGGTGGGTGACAGAAGTAGGACCAGAACTGAGAGCCACTGACCTCATTCGTTTCTCTCTCCACTCAGCTTCACGACGGTTCCGTCTGTATGGATCGCAGACGTGAGCCGTGTCAGCCCTTCCCTGATGTTCCCTCAGAAGCACAGATACTGTTCTTCTGGCGGATTCGCTTTGTCCCCCTTTGGCTGTGGGGAGTGCATGAAGGATGGGGACAGTGGGGCCCCGACCTCTTGCTTTGCGACCCAAAAAGAACTGCTGCTACTGACCAACTGCAAAGGGGGACTGCGGGTTAGGGTCTGGATGGTCCACCAGCCCCTCCGTGACAGAAGACTGCATGTGCGGGACATATTTCAGTCAAATCACCTCTGTCTGAAATACACCAAGGCTGTTTAAAAGAGCTTGCAGGTGAGAAGCTTAGTAGGAAACATGGAGTCTCTGAGGCAGTGGGTCTCAGACTTACCCTTAGACCCTAGAGGAAATGGTACTCTTTGCAGAATGCTATGAAATATTAATATATTAAAATAATGAAATACATAATGTTGTTCTATGCCAGATCTAACAGTCCAGAATCACAGGCACCAGTGTTTTAGAAAAAAAAATTGGAAAAACCTAAAATTGATAAAATTCTATGAATTTTTTCTTTAAATCAGAATGAGATAGCTAGTACTCAATTTTCAGGGCAGAACACCTTGATCCAGCTTGTGGAACACCAGTCCTGCTCAGCCTGGTTTGAGAACCACTATAATGAATGAGATATTCAGAAAGGACCTCCCTCTCCCAGGGTGGAAAATAAATGGCAAGTCAGGGATCAATTGGAAGGTTCTAATCCTGATAAAGAAAGGGAAAAAAAGAGAGAGAGAGAGGCAGCTGGCATGAGCTATTTCTATTGCTCCAAGTCTAGCTTGGTCTCAATGACTGTGGTTTTTCTAATACAGACCACAGTCACAGAGTGATGTATTCTCAACCTCTCATTTTCAGAAAGAGGAAATTCCTACGAGGAAAGTATATGTAAATGCAAGTTCCATACAGCTGTAAGTGCATCTGGACAACCCTATAAATATCCCATGTTGGAAACACCCTGTAACATAACTAACTGATGGGCTTGAGTCCCTTGAGCTTTCCCGGGATTGCTTGGGAAAGAGCTAACCCAACCTCTGCCTATTCCCTCTTAAAAAGCAAGGATTCCTTTTACAGTGCAAATAACCATTCCCTGACTTTTCTGTCTTAACGATCAGATTTCTGTACATCACATTTTTCGGAAGCAAGAAAGATATATAAGGAAAACCCACATTTGCATATATCCTGTCCACTTCACCACCCCTAACATGGCCACTGCCACCTCTCCCCCACCCCAGAGACTCTTGGCTTTCTCTAGGTCCCAGGTCTTGGCCACCACCAGTCTCACAATCACTACCACCCGTGGGAATGAAATGATTGATTGACTGTGAATTCCAGATCCATACAAACTTTCCTTCCTCCTTACTTATCTCCCTGTCATTCATTCATTCATCCATTCATTCCTTCCTTCTTTCCACAAACATTTATCAAGTGCCTCCTATGGCCAGGTACTGTCTATTAATAGGTGCTGGGGATACAGTGATTGCACTCAGCAGACTGGGTCCCTAATCTTATGGAGCTTTCCTTCTAGTGGGAGGAGACAAGAAACAGATGAATAGATGAGAAGAGAGTTGATGGTGACAAGTGCCACCATGACCAGTAGAATTGGGGGTAGGTAGGACATAACTTCCTCTCTGAGGAAGTGACATTTATGTAAAGACCTGAAATGACAAGGCATCAGTCATGCAAAGAACCTGAGTAAGAGCCTCTAGGCAGAGGGGACAACAACTAATGCAAAAGTCCTAAAGCAATAGCAAGCTCACCGTGTTCAAGAAACAAAGTCAGTGAGGCTGAAGCCCAGTGTGTTGGAGGAAGGGAGTAAAGATGAGGCCAGAGAGGGAGGCATGCCTCAGCTAGTGGAGAAGCTCACAGGCCAGCATAAGGAGTTTGGATTTCATTCAAAGTATAATGAGAAGCCTTTGGAAGATGTTAAGCTCGGAAGCAGCATGATCTGATTTATGGTTTTAAAAGATCATGTTGCTGCTGGGTGGAGAATACCTCGAGGGATCAAGAGATGCAAGGGAAACCACTTAGGGAGCTATTATAGTGATTCAGGTGGAAAAGAAACATCCTTAGACAAGGCTGGTAATAGTGGGCTACTGAGAAGTGGAAGGACTCAGGAGATGTGGAGTTGGAGTACCCTAAGGACCTGCCTTGATTCCCTCCACGTGGTTTATCTGTATCAAAGAATAGTCAAAAACTGACAAACATTTAGCGAGAGGCTTCTATCTGCCAGGCACTAGTCCAGAGCAGAAAGACAAACCCACCTCCTCCTGCCCTTCTGCCATAGCAAGTTCCAAATTGGGGAAGCTGCTGCCCATCCCAACCCTGCCCCATTTTCAGGGCCAGAGGCACACCCCTCACCCCACCCCTGCACTCTACTCCAATGCTGAGCTGGGGTTGATGGGGTGGGGAGGAAGATTTACAGTTGGAGAATTGATGCCATAAAAAAAAAAAAAAAGTCCAAAGTCCTCCCAAGATCTCAGAGCAAAGACCAGTGGAACCCAAATCTCCAACAATGGGGAGAGGGTGCAGCACGGGCCATGAGGGCGAGAGAAACCTCTTGGTGCCCACACCACTGCTCGTCCTTCTCTCCTTCTCTGAGTCCCCAGAGCCCAGCCTACCAGGGCCCCAGACAAGCCGGACTTCTTCAGCCTTCTCTACCAGCCGGTTCCGCTGCCCCAGTCAGACTCCCTTAGCTTTCTGAGTCTCTTCTGCCCTCTGGTGGCGAATTTCTGACACTGCCGCCCATGGTTAATCTTTCCAGCTTTTCACCGTGGAATCTACAACCTTTTCCTCCGGCTGCGTGCTGCGGGTGGGGGTGTAGTATGGGAAATGCAGAAGTTCTGGGAAGTGCTGGGAATGTCATTGCATTAAGGCAAAGGTCCGTATCTGAGCCTTCGAGCTAGCTCTCCACCTATTGCCAGATTCATCTTTTGTTTATGAGTTGAGTAAATTATTTTTGAGCACCTACCGTGAGCTTATCTCAGGCACCAACATGTGCAACGCTGACCAAAACTCAGATGATCAGGTTCTCACACCAAGGGCTTGGGGTCTGGAGCTGGTGATGTGAAGAAGAGAGAGCAATTTAGAATTCGTTCTGCTGTCAGTGGCAGTGCATCCAGTGACAGTGGCAGGAGCCCTGTAACCAGACTCTTTCATGGTTCCTACTGCTTAATTTCCCCTTGTTCCTGCCTGGTTTTTAAGCTTGGTACTCTGGCCCTTTCATAAATTCTATGAGCAAGTTATTCCCTACCTTGCCAAGAAATGTCTCTTCTGCTCACATTAGTTGGAGTCTGCTTCTGCTTTTGCAGCCAACTGGTTGACTGGTACATTGGCTCAAGGCTTTCTGAACTTTAGTGTCCTCCACGTTAAAAAGGGATGATAACAATGAACTCCATATGCAAGGCCGTTTTACTAATTGAGTGTATTAGTTATCTATTGCTGCATAACAAACTACCATACATTTAACATCTTACAACAGCACACATTTATTATCTCACAGTTTCTGTAGATCAGGACTCTGGCCATGGCTTAGCTGGTGCTCTGAGCTGCAATCAACGTGTCAGCCAGGGCTACAGTCCCATCTGAGGCTTTAATGAGGAAGAATCCAATTCTAAGTTCAGGTGGTTTTGACAGGACGCAGTTCCTGCAGGTTGTCCAGCTGAGGGTCTCAGCTCCTTGCCATTTGGCTGCTTGCTTCATCAAAGCCTGAGGGAGAAAGTCTGCTAGCAAGATGGAAGTCACCGTCTCCAGTAGCCTAATGGTAGAAGTGCCATCTCATCACTTGTGTTCTAGGAATGAGAAGTAAGTCACTAGGCCAGCCCACATGTCAGAGAAGTGGATTATCCAAGGGAATGAATACCAGAAGACAGGGATCATTTGGGGCCAGTTTGGAGTCAGCCCGCCACAATGAGGTAGCTGTTAGTTATCATTCAAGACCTTGTTCAGTATCCCACCTCCTTCTTAAGGGCTTTTCAAGTCCCTCCTCAACCCATTCCTCGAAATCAACCCTTCTTGGAAATGAGAAGCTTGATGTACTGAGTATTAGAAGGAATTATTTTTAATTGCATTGAAGGGAATAGTGTTATCTCAGTGTTCTAAGAAAATATTCTTTTTGAGAAATACTGTTGAAGTTTCTAGTGGTAGAATAGCATTATGCCCACACTTTTCTTTAAAATACTTTAGAGTAGCAAGGAGAGAGTCATGAAGCCATCCTCCCATTGTTTCCCAATCTCCCTGGCAAAAAGTTGCATTTGCTTTTGCCAAAAATGTCCAGGAAGTCAGCTTTGTGTGTGTGTGTGTGTGTGTGTGTGTGTGTGTGTGTGTGTGTGTGTGTGTAGGAGGTGACGGGGACTAAAAGGAATAATATTTAATAAATATCAAACTTCCTCATCCCATAAGTCTCAGAGGGCTCCCATTTTAGGGCAGTAAATATATACACACAAATTCACTAAAACTCTTCCATCAACCCTGAACAGAAGGATGAGGGATGGAGATGGTTGTCATTGACTTATAGATATTGTCGTTAATAAAAAAAAAAAGTGGTGTTCAGCATATAGCGTTTCCCCTTCCGTGGTGTTCTTGATTGATCCTTCACAGAAGATCATGATCAAGAGAAAGGATCCTAGAGAAAGCCTGGGGTGGAGAACCAGCTCCCAGGAATTAGTTATTACCCTGCTCCTTGCCGGCACCATCAGACAGATGTGGGTAGCAGACACGCAAGACAAGGAGTCCTTTCTAACTGGATTTTGACCCAGGTGGATTTCAGCCCTTACTTAGTCCAGGACTTGGGCTCAAGGGAAGAGGAGGGGAGGGGAGAAAGATACTTCAGTCGCTGCTGGCTTGGCTCAGGCTGGCTCCAAGGCTGTGTGGCAGAGAACAGGAAGCACCTCGTCACTTTGTACAGTCTTGGCCCCAGGAAAAATGATGAACATCCTTAGCCCTTCCTTTCTGGGCCTCTTCTCTTTGGTCCTCACTCTTCCTTCCAGCTCTCCTCATTTCTCTCCTCTTAAGGTAACATCCTCCCCAATGAAGAAAAATGCCATGAGCGCCACCTTAACCAGGTGACCAAATTTAACATCACCAAAAATGGGACAGACTGACATCATACATCTCCCATGGGATGCACTGAGAAGGACACCATGTCACCTCTCTCGTCTTCCTACCAAAAATCTTTAAACGGAATCTGATCCCAAGGAGACAAATTGAGGTATATTTCTAAAACAAGGGGCCTGAACAATTCAAAATTAACAATGTTATGGAAGAAAAAAAATAGCTGAGGAAATATTATAGTTTTATGGAAAGGTTATAACTAGGGGAGAGGGTACAGCTCAGTGGTAGAGTATGTGCTTAGAATGCACAGTCATGGGTTCAATCCTCAGTACCTCCAATAAATAAATAAATAAATAAACAAACAAACAAACAAACAAACAAATAAATAAAGAGACATAACTAATGTAATCTATGATGCTTGATTGGATCCCAGATTTTGTTTTTATTTTCTAGTCCTAAGGACATTGTTGGGGCAGTTGGGGAAATTGGAAACAGACTATATGTTAGATAACACTCTAACAAAGTTAAATTTCCTGAGAGTGATAATGTTTTGTGGTCATGGAGAAATGTCTCTGTTCTTGGTAAACACGTGATCAAGTATTCAGGAATGCAGTTGATGTCTGGAACTGACTCTCAAATGGTTCAGCAAAAACACACATCTACATAGTAAATGTGGGGAAACACTACCAACCAGTGAATTTAGGTGAAAAGTATATATAGTTATATTATTCTTCCAACTTTAAACCTACAGAAAAGTTTACATTTTTTTTTTCAAAATAAAAATTAGGGGAAAGGTCCATTCAGAGTTTTAATGACAACAGTTTACATTTTTTTTTTTCAAAATAAAAATTAGGGGAAAGGTCCATTCAGAGTTTTAATGCCAACAGGAATATACTTCATATGAGGAAAGTTGACAATATACTGTGATTCCCCTGAATTTCACATTTCCCCCAGAGGTGGGGTCTCAGGGGTGTAACAGTTGACTGTTCACTCAATAGGTGTGCTGAATGCTAGGTGCCAGCAAAACAAGGGCACTGAAAGAAGATTTATTTAGAAATAATTTGATAGCTGACATTTTCCCCTAGACATCAAATTTATCATGGAAATATTCAGAATTTTGTTAAACTGATTTTTTTTTTCAGCTGAGTTGTTTTTCACTGCACAGGAAGGGAGCTGGAAGGCAGGGAAACCCGGAAGGCATACAAGGGGACTGCAGAACCATAAAAAAATAAATAAATAAATAAAAAATCTTTGGAATTGGGTAGCAGTTTCTGGGGGGCAAGATACACAAAGAGCCCACGTCTGGGAGTCTGAGGTTAAAGCAAGCTGTAGTGAGAATGGAAACTTTCTACTTCAGTCTCTCCTGGAGTATGTCACAGCTCATGCATTTTCATTGTTTGTTTTCTTTTTGGCCTTCCTTAATATTAGGTAAAATTTTTTGTTTGCTTAAAACAAATGTGAGCTTCTGTCAACCATGTCGAGAAGAACCAGAACAAAGGTTCTTGCTGGGGCAGAGCTCTCTGGGGAAAGCTCCTGAGCTGCCTCCTCGGCTAAGTGCATTTTGTAGACAAGCTATTTGCCCCCTAGCCTCCTACTCTCTTTCCTCCCCTGCTCTTCCTCTTCCCTATCCCACACACCATCACCTTCTTCCCTTCCCAATGTGGTGTCATGAACAAATCCATTTGGGTTGTGAAGTCAGGGAGACTTGAATTCCAATCAGTTAAAATGTGACACAGACAAATCTCAAAACGTACTCTTCCTTTTAACAATTATCCGTGAATGCCTACTAGGTAGCAGGAACAATTCTAGGTCAGTCCTGGGATAAAGCAAAGAGGACAGACAAGGTTCCTGCCCTCATGCAACTTGTATTCGAGTCCAGGCAGGCAGAGCGTAAACAAGAAGACAAATGAATAAGAAAATTAGATATCGTGAAAGGTGTACTGCAGAATCTAGCTGCATACTGCATGAATCCAACTAGATGACCATCTGGAAAAGGTAAAACCATGGAGACAGTGAAAAGATCAGTGGTTTCCAAGGCTTGCAGGGAGAGATGAATGAACAGACATTCAGAGCACAGAGGATTTTTGGGTAGTGAAACTCTTCTGTAGGATGCGACAATGGTGGATATATGTCATTACACGTTTGTCAAAACCCAAAGAATGTGCTATACCAAGAGTGAACCCTAGTGTAAACTATGGACTTTGAGTGATAATGATGCATCAGAATCAGACTCCATTGATTTCAAGCGTACTCCTCTGGTGTGGGATGTTAATTGTGGGAGAGGCCATGCATGTGTAGGGGCAGGGTGTATATGGGAAATCTGTACTTTCTGCTCAGTTTTGCTGTGAACTGAAAACTGCTCTACAAATGAAGTTCTTTTTTAAAGTGTGTTATGGGAAATTAACATGTAATAAAAAGTAACTGGAGGGATCTGCGTTAGACAGGATAAAAAAGGAAGCTCTCTCTTAGACTCAGTTTCCTCATCCATAAAATGGAGATGGAAGTATTTGCATATATATATATATATAAACACAGTGCCCTTTAAATTACTACACATTTTCCCAGTTACAATGTATTGGTAGGCAGCTCTGAAATGGCTCCCAATAATCCCTGCCTTCTGGTGTTCAAGTCCTTGTGGAACCCCACCCTCTGAGTGTAGGCTGGTTCTAGTGACTTGCTTTTAAGCAATAAAATGCAGCAAGAATGATGCAAAGTCATTTCCAAAATTAAGGTACAAAAAGACTGCAACTTCTAGTCTCTCTCTCTCTTTCTTTCTCTGTCTCTTAGAAGTAAGCTGCCATGTTGCGTGTAGACCTAGGTAGAGGGCCACATGACAAGGAACTGATTCACGTACCCAGCCAACAGCCAGCAAGAGCCTACCGCGAGGTCTTACAGGATGTAATGTGTGGTCCTTGATTGCATACTGATTACGGCATATCAGCTATAGAAAACATTTGGCGGGCCAATGGGAGAGATCTGAATATTGACTGGGATTAGATAGAATGAAAATTAATGAAATGGAAAAGTGGAGAACATTGACTGAAAAAAAGTAGGTTATAAAAAAGCATTCATTGTGTGTGTGTGTGTGTGTGTGTGTGTGTGTGTGTGTGTGTGTGTGTGTGTGTGTGTGTGTGCATGTGTGAATAAAAAAGGATACAGTCTACCCTGTATCTCAGTAATTCCATTTCTTGGTATATACATATCCAAGAGAAATGAGTTCATAGTCTATCAAAGACACATGTTCATAGTAATGAATATAGAATGTTCATAGCAATTTTGTTCATTATAGACAAAATTGGAATCATCCTAAATGTTCACCAACAGGAGAAATGATAAATAAGTTTTGGTATATTCTAACAGTGGAATACTACACCAAAAAAAAAAAAAAAAAAAAGAGCAAACTGCTAATAAATGCAACAAGGATGAATCTCAAAAATACAATGCTGAGGGGGAGGGTGTAGCTCAGTGGTAGAGTGCATGCCTAGCATGCATGAGATCCTGGGTTCAAGCCCCAGTACCTTCACTAAATAAATAAACCTGATTACGTCACCTCCCACCAAAAAAAAGAAAAATATATATAATGCTGTGGGAAAGATACCCAATACAAAAGAGTACATGCTGTATGATCCTTTTTATATGAAGTTCAAGAATAAGCAAATCAGTTAACACAACATTGTAAACTGATTATACATCAATAAAAAATGTTTAAATAAATAAACATACCATAAATGGGAAAAAATTTTTTACACAAAGAAAGCAGCAAATCTAATCTATGGTGATAAGAGTTTAAATAACCATTACCACAAGAGGCTGGATACTGACCGTGCAGGGGCATGAGGAATATTCTGGAGTGAGGATAATATAAACTTTGACTTGGATGTGTTTATACAGATATATTGATATACATACATGCAAAAATTTATCAAACTGTACATTTAACATTTGTGCATTTTATACAATTGAGTTATCTCAATTTTTTTTTAATTTTAAGGGAAAAAACCCAGAAGGATTACACCAAAAGCATTAAGCATGGTCATTTCTGGGTGGTGGGAATTGTCTGTTTTGATTTGTTTTCTCTCGTTGCTTGTCTGTATTTTCTAATTTTCTACCATATATAAGTACTCTGCTTCTGTAATAATAAGAAGTCATTTTTTAAACTTCATTCTAATACCCAATAATATCATTTCTGCTGCCTCAGGGGAAAGTCAAGAAATGTACTTGCAGCATTATTCCTGCAGGAGAGAGGGGTGTGGCCACACATAACGCAAAGGAATGAAGTCCTAATCGCTGTGGCATCCGGGTGTGGGGGACTTTTCAGGGAGGTCCCCAGTGCTGAGTGGGCCGTGGAAGGTCAGAGTGGACCAAAGTATCCAGCCCACATGGTGTAATGGAAAGAACCCAGGTGGTAGAATCTGAAGATCTGGGTCTGAATCCAGATCCAACCATTGATAGTGGCCTCTGAAAAGTCATTTAACCGCAGAAGTGGATGGACTAAGGGTTCGTCAAAGGGCATAGACTGCAACCCAGATCAGGACTCCGTACAGATTCTCTCCACTATGTGCTGTGTTTATAATGACAACCAACTTCTACACAGAAATTTACAGTTTATGAAATACAAAGGTTCCTGTTAAATTCTCACAGAACCTCTTAAGCAAGCACTGTTCTTTCCCCCTTTTAAAGGTAAGGAAACTATTTCTAAGTCACCAGCCTGCAAGAATTTGCCGTCTGGTTTTCAGACTCCAAATCCTGTGTTTCTTTCCACCAGGCTGGGTGGCCTACCTAGGACTCTGACACTTAACTGTACCCCTGTCAGCTGACACACGTTTCCAGCTCTGTGGATCTCCTGCCTTCCCAGCAGAGCCTTGTTCCCCAGGGAGGGACAGAGTGCTCTGCACAGAGCATCCCTGAATGACCTAATGATCCTTACTGGTGCTGACTCCAGGTCAAAGAAGGATCCGGCTCCTGGCTCTGTGTTACTCCATGTAGGAGTCCACACCTCCAACAATGGGCAGTCCCTCTGTCAAGGGTCTTCCAGGCTCACTTCCCAACCTGGCTCCAGGGTAGATACCAGCCCCCTCCACCCTCATGGTCCATAACAAGGGGCTGCAACTCCCCACCAGTCCTTTTTCTCCCTTCCCAGGCTCCCAGCCCCCATCCCCCTTGGAGCTGGTGAAGGAGCCTGAGAAGCAGAGTGAGAGGCAACAGTGGACCCCAGGGGCAGCTGCCATCAGCAGCCAGCACTATGTTCTCTTCAATAATTCATTCCTGGGGAGGCTGCAGGCACTGTGCCCTCATTCTGAGCTGGAGATGACTACCACAGCTCATATCCTTACATTGAGAGGGGTGGGAGCTGGGGGTGGGCCAGAGGGCTACTGCAAGCAAGTAGGAGAGTACCCAGCCTCTGGCCCATCACTGGTACCTCTCCCCCTTACTTCTTGTTAGAGAGGGGCTCTGATGTGGGCTGATTCAGGGGTCCTATGAGAGATAAAGGGGCCCAGGAATGACATTGAGCCAGAGGGGCAGAGAGGAAGCATCCAAACATCCCACTCACTCCAGCTGTATATCAGGGTCAGCCTTACCCCTCATGGCCCTGAGCCTTCTTGCGGCCACCCCCAGTCTCTTGTCAGCATCCCCACCCCCTAAATTAGGATGCCCCAGGCCTTCTGTTTCAACTTTTGGAAGCCCTGGGATGCTTCCACTGCTCCCACTGGAAGAACTCTTTTCCCACCCTGCCTGGAATCTGAGTCTCTGGACTTTTCCCAGGGATTCCCCACCCCACCCCATCTCTTTTCAACCTCAGCTTCTCTGGCAAACCTCTGATGTTTTCAAAGCTTGTAAATATGTGGGAGTGGACGAAGGATTTGACCCCTTGGGCAGTGCTGTGATTCAGAGTCCTAAAGTGTTAAGAGTTTGGGAGGAGCAAGGAGAGAAGGTGGTCAAGTCTAGACCAGCACCCCATTCCCTAGGCCATCCTGGGAGTCTGCCTCTCACACCCCTTCCTCCACCCAGGACAGCCCTAGAGTTCTGCTCATGTCCCAGCCTTGTTCCTCTCCCTAGTTTATTTTGTGGAATTGGAATCACCAATCACATGCAATGGAAACTGAGACCTAAGACTAAAATAAACATATATCAAGCACCTACTATGTGCCAGGCTGAGCCAGACTCTAGGCAGCAAGAGAATGAGGGTGAAGAAGCTCAGCCTTCTTTCCTTCCCTCTTTCTCAGGTATGAAAAGGCATCCCCAAGTCCACAGAGCAGTCACACTGCCGGCCCCAGAGCAGGTGAGAGCTGGGTCTTGAAGCCCATAGCCGAGAGCCCAGTCCCTCTAGAGAGGCCTGATGTGGGAAGGAAGGTGCAGTCTTGCCGGGCACTGTCAGCAAAAAACTCTTCAGACATATTTATAGCAAATGCTGTGTCAGGGGATGGAGCGTGAAAGTGCCTCAAAGCATCAAATATCACCATGGGCCCAAAGGCAGAGCCCAGAAAGAGAAGACAGAGATTGCAGCAGGAGGGACTGAGGTTTGATGTTAGAGGAACTTCCTCAGAGGAATATCTGGACTTGGCAATGGGGATTCCCTGTGGAAACCACTTCCACAGAGCTTTCTCTGAAGCTCTCAGTACAGTAGATACAAAGGGATGGACACGGTGATCTTTGTTCTCTGTCTTTTGTGGTACACAGATTTTCCAATGCCAGGACCACCAAGTACAGTTGTGTGGGGTATGCCTTGCTGGGGAGGCAAGTGGGGACTGAAATCCAACTCCAGATTAGTAGGGCAACCTCCTGTGCAGAGCTGTATCTGCACAAGGCTAGTCAAAAGAGCCAGCAGAGACCCTGCCAAATATCTTGAGGTCCTGACAACCTGGAGGTCAGAGAAGAGGGTCAGTTGACTCCAGGGAGCAGGGATGAAGGCTGCAGCTGAGGACCTGAAGGGGCCAGGCTAAGCATGGCTCACAGAAGTGCACCCAGGCTAGAGGCCCCTCTTAACAGGGTGCCAGATACGGTGAGGTCAGAATCATAGATGGGGTACCCAGGGGTAAAGCGGGGAGGAAGACTGTGTGGGTCCTGGACAGGGCCCAAGAGGGATAATCCTGCCAGTCACCTCACACCGAGGCAGCTGGGAGAGGACAGCTCTGGGGACCTGGGGTCTGGGCTTTCCAGCTCTAGCTCTGAGGTTCTACCTTCTCTTTGTGACAGAAGAGAGGGCTGCATGCTCCAGCAGCTGGAGTGGAAATGAGAAAAAGTGAAGGGTGCTGAGCTGCCCCTGTGCACCTAGGTTCCCTCTGATAGGCTCAGAGAGAAGTCATTGATATTTCTATTTTAAAGTAAGGGATGGAGAGAGAGGTGGTGTTCTAGGCTATAGGTTCTTGGGTAGGAGGGAGGGAAGAAGGGAGGGAGGGAGAGGGAAGCCAGGGACAATTGCTTGCCTTGGCCATCACCCCCGCCCCCACCCTTCTCCTATGGAAACTTAAGCTGCCCCAAGGCCCAGAGGAGCTAGTCCATTAGCTGTGGTCAGCGGGGGTGTAGGGAGGGGCCTCTCACCCTCCAGGTCTTATGGCCAAATGAAAAGCAAAGCTTCTGCTCCCTCTATTAGAGCCAAAACAAAACAAAAAACATAAAAACCTCTATGCACATTTTAAACACACACACACACACACACACAGCCTCTTTATCTCCTCTGAATAGTTGAAGCTGAGTAACTTGGGGGTAAGTGGGTGGTAGAGGATCCAGGGCCCACTGGACTAGACCACAGATGGAGTGGAGGAGGCGCCCTTCCAAAGCACTTTCCAGGTTAAGCCTGAGGAGGAGCTGGGGGTGGAGAGAGGAGAACTGATTCTCCCCCAATTTAGCTCCCTCTGGAATAGGGGCAAGAGCAGGGTCAGCTGAACAGAGAGGGAGGGAAGTCTTCCAAGATCCTTAGGGACTGAGGATTGAGGGGAGGGGTTCTGGGAACCCCCAGGGGAAGGGAATTAAAAGAAGGGCCTTGGGGGGACGGTGGAATGCCCTTGATTTGAAAGGGAAGAGTTCTAAAGTGATGCCGAGGGGGAAGTTGGGGACTCCGGTCGTCTCGCCTCAGGGTGTGTCTGTCTCCGCAAGGGGGTCAGCCACCCCCTCCCTCCCCTCCAGCCTCCGTCTTTAGTATAGCGAAGAGTCCAGACTGAGGAAATTGGGGGTGTGGAGGGACCAATGAGAAGCTGATCCGCTCAGAAAGGTTCAGGGAGAGAGCTGGCTGGGTCTACACCCCCGCACCCCCCTTCCCCCGCCAGAACTTGGGCTTGTCCTATTTGACGTGCCTGCCGAAGGGGACGGGAGAGGGTACTGACCCGAGGAACAGCCCCGCGACTTCGTACTCCCCGCTGCCTAGGCCGGGCCGGGACGCTGCCGGGCTCGGCGGGGGCGCCCCTGGAAACCAGGATGGAGGTAGGAGCGGCCAAAGGCTCCAGAATGGCCAAAGATCTCAAAGGAGCCCCGGTGGGGAGTCCCATACTAGGGGTATGGAGGTGGGACCACGAAGAGGATAGGGGAGAGAGATTTGTCTTGGGCTTCGGCGGGGGTCTGGGTTGCGCCGCCTCTGCTCTGACCAAGACAGCGCCTCCTGCTGGCAGGGCCGGACCCCTGCTGGTCAACAGACGGGACCCCGGGACGGGTGCCGCCTCCTGGAGGGTGTGTGCGGCCGCCGGCGAGTGAGCCCAGGGGGCGCTGCAGCGGGTGGGGGAGCCACCTCGCTTCACCTCGCGCTTCGCCTTCGCGGGCGGAGTCCCGCGGCCCCAGAACCCAGAAGAGAGGAATTACAGAAGAGGCTCCCCAGGCGCCGGGTGCATCCCGGCTGGGTTCTCTCCAGTTGGATCCCGTAGGAGCCACCGGGTCTGGGCCTGGGGCGGGTGCGTGGGCGTGGTTTCCCCGGAACCCAGAAGGAGGGCTTGACGCTGGGGCAAGCGAGGCGTACACGAGCAATAGTCCTTTTCGATCCTTTCCTCTGCTGAGGACGGGTCGAAGCCGTCGCTGGGACCGAAGCGCCTTTCTTCCTCGGGCGCTGGAGGATGGGCGCCGGGCGCACAGAGCTGGGGCCAGGAGGGAGCGGAACCTTCCGCCTTAAAGCTCTGGAGCCTGGGCAGCCCTTGAGCTACTCCCGCCTTCTGCCTGCGGCGGTGGGAGCTCCAGAGTCCCTTTTCTGGGGAGCGGGTTGAGGAGGAAGGGAGGCGGGGGGTGTCGGAGAAGGTAGGCAAGATATGGGGATGGAAGGACAGTGGAAGGCACCCAGATAAACAGGGAAAAGGAACCGTAGAGAGGAGGCAGAGATGGAAACGTAGAGAGCAGGACTGAAAGGCGACAGAGGAGGGAGAGAATGACAGAGGCGGCGAGAAAGGGAGGGGGAGGGGGAGGGAAGGAGAGAGAGGGGGGGAGAGAGAGAGAGAGAGAGAGAGGGAGGGAGAGAGGGAGGGAGGGAGGAAGGGGGAGGGAACCCGGAGAGAGGGAAGGGAGCAGGCGTTGGAGCCCGGCGGGCGTGGGGCGAGACCAGGCGTGCAGGCGGGAGCCAGTGTGCAGAGCAGCGGCTGGGTCCTGTTCCCGCCTCGGAGCCCCTGGCCCGGGGAAGGGGGAGAGGCCGCCAGCCCGGTCTATGTCTTTTTCTGACTCCAGTGCAACCTTCCTGCTGAATGAGGTAAACGCGGGGGCCCCCTCCCCAGTGGGTGGGAGAAAATCCCGTTAACACACCCCAGTGGGTCGGAGGAGAGCTAGGAAGAGGGCTGGCATTTGGGGGAGACTGCAGTGATGGGGAGGGAGGGAGGCCAAGGAGGTGAGGCTAAGGGTAGATGAGGCAGGTAGGAAAGGAGGGAGCAGCCAGAGCTAGCAGCTTCTAAGCACTGGGACTGGGAAATGGGAGCGGAGGGCTGTCTGAGGAACCAGAAAAGAGGCTAGATATGGGGGGTGGTGCTCTGCCAACCTCCCCTGATGCCACTCCCTGGGGCAGCCCAGCAGCTAGGATGCTAGGGGCTTTGGTTTTATCCAGATCTTAAATACTGCTGGGGAGGACTTCCCAGAGATCCTAGTTCCTGCCTCAGTTTCCCCATTTGATGCTCAGAGATTGAGATCTTCCTAGCTTCCTAAGTGCACTTTTAGGAGAAGCTAGAATGTATTCCAGAAGCTCCCAAGAATTCCAACTCCCAAACCTGGTTATTCAGGCTCGCCCCCCACCACATGTCCTGCTTCCATGCCTTGGGTATCTGCCAGCTGCCAGTCTAACTGCTCTCTCCTAGAAAGAGAACAGGAGGAATCCTCTCCTCCAATCTTTATCCCCCTCTCCCCCGCGCCCCGCCCTCAGCTCTCTATGCTCCTCCTGGGAAAAACAAAGGGTTAGGGACCATGTGTAGATTGACAGGCACACGTCTTGTTACAGGACAGGAAGTCAATAGGTTGCCATGAGAACTGGAGCGGGCAGGTGGTGGGTGAGGCAGGAAATGGAAGGGGGCAGAGATAAGGGAATGAGGGAGAGAGGCTGTGAAGCTTCTGAAAGACCCAGGCGATGGGCCCAGGTATGAGAAACTTGTACACGTCTCCTGGAGGTGGTTGGCATGGCAATGCTTGCTTCATGAGCAGACTTAGGCACTACCATCCCAGATGGGGATGAAGAGAACAAGGTGTGTGACTAATGAGTGAAGTTGATGGCAGATCCACTGTTACCTACAGTCCCCAGGACACCCTGATGGTGGAGGGAGTCCCAAAAGGAGAGGCCAGGGGAGTAAATTCAGATGGGGAGAGAAGTAGATGCCCCAGCAGCT
Organism: Camelus bactrianus; assembly: GCF_048773025.1. Taxonomy (NCBI): domain Eukaryota; kingdom Metazoa; phylum Chordata; class Mammalia; order Artiodactyla; family Camelidae; genus Camelus; species Camelus bactrianus. Next base: position 17,380,135 of record NC_133550.1, on the reverse strand, counting down.
GTCTTGTTTAGAATCATCTCCCAAGAGAGAGCACCCTGAGGGTCTTATTCTTTCACATTTCATGCCTTCTTTCTGCTTCTCTGGAAGGACAGAAGGAACTGAATAGCATAAGAGACAGAATGACTGAACAGGACAAAGAGACAGAATAATATGATATAAGGAATACTAAGAGACTGGGAGAGGGCACAAAGTGAGACGACAGAGTGTCTGGGATCTTCCAATACAGAGGAATCCAACATATAACCAACTCCCAAATGGTGCTGGACTCAGGAGTGGGAACTGTGAAAAAGGACTGTCTCCCTCAATAGTGAGCCACAGGGCTCCAACAAAGTTGTTTGCCAAATTCAGCAGGAGGATGAATTTGGGCAGGGCTGGACTGCACCACTCAAACAGGGTGGTGGCAGACTAAAGGCAGACTAAAGACGGTCTTAAGATGAGGCCCCTTCTCTTTCTCTTGCCAAGGGAACACGAACCAGTGAAAGAAGTGGGAGCCAGGTGGTTTGGGTGGTCTTCCTCTCTCCCGTACAGAGTGCTTCCCTACTACAGATCTCATCAAACCCTGTCAAAGTTTTGGTTTTCTAATTCCCTTGTAGCCCAGGAAGGTAAGGGGATGAGCAAATTTCTGATTCACCCTCCTGAGTGTGAGACACTGGGAACGGCGAAGGACTGAGCTCCGAAGCTCTCCAAGTGTAACCCTCTGTGTATCTCACATCCCCCTGGGGGTGAGAGGGAAAGAAGGTAGGTAGGCAATCAAAATTCAAAGGAATAATTTTGCTCAGGACATGAAAAAAGGAGGGAGCTCAGATAGGTGGTTCTCTGAGAAAGTTTCCTGAAGATAAGTACTGCTTCTCCGTCTCTAATCTCAAACGTTAGTGCCCCTTTGAAAGAGACTGATTGGTACAGGTGGCTCCAATCGGGATACCGGCCATCCCACCCCACCCCCATCCTTTTGCTAAAGAGGGCATCTTGCCTTACAATAGTGACTCTGCGGAGACTTGCTCTTCCTCTCCCAACCCGTGTGGCCAGGATCGCACCTTCTGTCCCAGACACAACAATCCCCTTACCTCCGCTCTCTGGTTCCTTTCCTCCTCCTTTTAGGCTTGCCTAAAACAGCCCCTCCCTCCGCCGGTTTCCACGGATGCCTTGGCAATGCCTGGCACAGTCCTTGGCAAAGAAGTGAGGAAGGGAACCCCCATCCTGGCCAGACTAGGATGAAATCTGCCCGCGCAACAGGTGTGGGGTGGCCGGACCCAAAACCTCACCCTTCGCACGGGTTGGGCAACAAGGCCCTTTGCTGCAAGGGTCCCAGGAGTGAGGGGGCCGAGAGCCGGGGGAGGGGGGAGCAGGGGCTACTTTCTTGGCATTGGCCTGGGGTCCCTAAACCCATTTCTCTCCACTACCACAGCGGGGTTTGATTTTGGAGTCTCCCGGGCCGCCAGGGCCCAGACACGCCGTCCTCACACCTGCCGCCCCTCCCCCGTCTGCCGCTCGCCCCCGCCCCGCCTCCTCGGTATCCCCAAATCTCCCCACTTTCCTGCCTCCCCCCTTCCTCCCTCTGTCTCCGTCCCTCCTTTCTCTGGCCCCCGCCTTCGCGTAACCTGCGCCCTCTCCTTCCTCCGCTGGGTCTCGTCTCCGCGGCGCCCCCTCCCCTCCCCCGCTCCAGCCCTTTGTTTCCCGGCGGAGTATTTCCTGGGTTGCCGAGCGTCTCTGTCTCCGCATCTCTCCTCGCCCCGCCTCCTTCAAGCCTGGATCCGCCCCGCCCGCAGTCTCTTCTCCCCTTCCTTCCCGCCGCCCCTCTGCCCTATAGGTGCCTGGGGACCCACCTTATACCCAGCGCCCGTCGGCCACCCTCTCCCGGCCGGGTCTCCGGCTCCCCCCGTGGCCGGCGCCCCCCGCCGCCGCCCCCGCCCGCTCGCAGGGAGAGGGGGGGTCAGGTGGGCGGGCACTATTGTTGTAGGAGCCGGCGCCAGATTCCTCAGCCGCGCTCGGGGTGGGACCGGCAGGGTTTGCGGGGTGGGGGGGGAGCGGTGATTTGAGCTCGGAGCAGCTGGTCTTCGCGGCTCGCTCGCTCCTTCGCGCTCTCTCGCTCTCCGCCGCCGCCCGCAGGGCTGCGGGGCTCAGTGGCATCTCCCGGGCGCGGCCCGCTGTCCTCGCCTCTGCCTCCGGGCCGCTCCCGCCCCCGGCGCCGCTCGCTTCCCCCCACCTGGACTCCCCCATGTATGACGACTCCTACGTGCCCGGGTTTGAGGACTCGGAGGCGGTGAGTGCCCACGGGGAGGGTGGGGGTGGGGAAGTTGGGGTGACATCCTCTCCCTCGGACCCTTCCCCCAGTTCAGGACTTTGAAAAACGCCTCTGTGACGGGGCAGGCGTGTAGGGGGGCGCTCCAGGAAAGTGGGGAGATGGGTTTTTCATGCTAGAGGGTCCCCATCGCCCCAGCCCTAGAGCAGGGGGCTTCGGGTGTGCAAAGAGGGGCTAGCGTAGCGAAAGAGCTCGGAGCAGGTGGCTCCACAGCCCAAGACAGAAGGGTAGAGGGAGGAGGGGCTCGAGGCTGAGGGCACAGAGGCTTTAGAGAGGCCTCCCTCAATGCCCGGAGTTCCCAAGGGAGGATTTGTGGGGTCTGAACACGACAGCTATAGCGGAAGCTGGGGCTCTTGCAGAGGGAGCCAATCCAGACCTCCTGTGCCTCAAGTAAAGGACAAATTAGGGAGCCTGGAGAACAGCAGAAAATCCGATCCCAGCCTCTTCGGAAAGAAGGATCATAAAACTTGAGGACCTCCATTATCCCCTTCTGCTGTCCATCTGAGCGTTGCCTTATCTCCTCACCGTGTCTTTAGCCCGGCTTCTCCCCTAGGCTGAAAACTGGGCACCCTGCACATGGGTGGGCCAGCTGACTGAGCCCCATCCATTCCACTCCTCCTGCTGAGGCATCTTCAGAGCAGCAGGCATCCTGAGCTCCTGCTCAGCATGGAGGACCTGGAGGTGAGGCCAGAGGAACTGAGAGCCTGGGGATGGAGAGGAAGCTCTTTGCTCAGAGAACCAGGCAACTGATAAATATTTAATTCTCCTCTTTCCTTTTATCTCCTGACCCACTGAGACAAATCAGCTCATTAGGCAGTGATTCCCGGAGCTCAGAGAGCAGGGAGAGTGCCTGGAAAGATGGGGCAAGGATGGGCAGCAGCTTCTTAGTCCCTTCTCTCAAACATTTAAGGAGGCAAGAATGTCTCCTTATGAGAGCAACGAGATGGCTTGAAGGGGTCCCTGATAGGTAAGGAGGGAGGAGTACTCCAGGGCCTAGAGGGGAGTGTTTGAGTCTTCTCCCCTCTCCTGCTGCCAAGCCCAGGATAGATGAGTTCTCCGGCGAATAGGCCGCTGTCAGTCCTTCTCCGGACTGGGCTCCTGCTGGGCCCAGTTCCCCATTGGGCCTCTGGGGCTAATTACACTGCTGCTAGAGCAGATGATTTTCAAGGCTCTGGTGGACACCGCTTTCTGACAGTTGAAGGGACAGCTGGCACGGCCCAGGGTGCCAAGGTGAGCTGGAAAATGAACCTCTCTGTGGGGCTGGAGGGCCCTAGAAGGTTCTTCCTGTCCCTGGTTGAGAAAGCAGGGGTTGTTGGAAGGTAAAGATCGACATGTGGATGGTGTGAGGGGGCAGCCTGCTAACCCATCACTCACCCCCCAGCCCCTCTGGTTCCTGGATCACCCTCCCCCACTTCCCCTTCTCTCAGCTGGCTCCTTGCTCTCCCTGAGGCCCCCTCTGAAGCAGTAGGAGGGAAATCAGGCTCTAAATAAATCCAACGGCTCATCTCCCTCCTCTCCTTCCCCCGTGCCAGGCAAGAGTGGAGCTGCAGCCTGCCCACACACTCACCAGGCGAGGGGGGCACCACCAGGGCACGGTGCCAACTCCTGGCAGCTCCAGAGTACTGAGCCTCTAGCTGTTTTGGCATAACAGGAGGTGGGAGAGGTGAGACCCCAGAGTACGTTTGGCAGGGCAGCCCTGACTGGCTTCCCTGAGTGATACCAGAGCTTGAGAGACTCCGGCGTAATGGAGAGGGGATTCCATTCCGAGCACACTCATTAGACATTTAGGAAGAGATCCCATCATTCACATCCTAGGGGGAGAGGCCAGGTAACCCAGGTGTCCCAGGCAAGGACATGAAGGTTACTAAATTAGGCTGAGAGCCTGGAGAACAGAGAGTAAAGGTCAGACTCCTCTCCCAGTACGGGTCTGGACATCTAGGAAGCATCTGATATTACGTATTAAAGTGAGTGGTCATTCTACTTGGCCTCCTGCCTCCCAGCCTGTTGGCCCCTATTCACTTCAGCCAGCCATTTGCCACAGAGGTATCTCTTGTCCCCAAGACCCTGGAAGGAGGACCCCACTCTACTGATGGTGCAAAGGTTCTTCCTGGGGTTCAGTTGCTCATTATCCTGCTGCCAAGCTAGCCTCAAGTTCTCAAGAGAGATGGGGAACATTCTCTATATAATAATGGAAGACACCCCCCCCCACCTTGTGCTATCTTCATGCCTTTGGTCTCCCACAGACAATTGTGTTGCGCTTACGCTCTAGGACATGGGCTGCCATCAGGCTGACCAGCCCTCTAGCCCATGGTGGGGCTGGGCCAGAGGGCGTGGCCAACAGCAGGTGTGTGAGTTTGTCTTCCCCACCCGGAGCCTGGCCTCTGCTGCCTTCTGTAGGTGGTCATGCACAGTGGGCTTGAAGGCATGTTCCTCAGAGAACATTCTACTAAACTCCCTTTCCTAAACACACATGCACACATTACCAAGTGGACCCTTTATCTAGGCTCCTGCCTTACCTGTGCCACCTGCATCTCAGAATTGCTGGAAGGATCACTTCAGGCTTCTGCCCATAAAGAGGGGAAACTAAAGCAGGAAACAAAAGACTCCCTTTTCCCTAGACTGAGGGGGAAGCACAGATATCCTGCCTTCTGTCCTCCTGTCCTAAGGTCCAGCTTCCCTTGTTCAGTTTCGCATCTCCCTCATGGCCTTAAAGGTGAGCTCTGTGACCCTCCAAATGTACCCTCATTGCCCAAAGATCCTTGCTGTGAGCAGACTCACTCTCCTGGCTAAGGTTACCAAAGACCCACCCCAGCATCCCCAGGGTTGCTCCTGGCTGGGTTGCCAGGGACCCACGTGGCCTTCCTCCAGGGCTGATATCCCCTTGGGCAAGGGGTGGGGAGACATAGGCCAGGTGGTAGGCGTGGTCCAGCCTCACCTGGGCCCAAGGAGATAGCTTTGTGTTGCCTTCTCAGTTTGTCTTGTTTGCTGCTAGTTGTTCCAGCAGGTGTGAGAGGAAAGAAGTAGGTGGAGGCGGGGAGAGTAGGGAGGAAGTAACTTTCAGGAGTTGGGAGCCCTGTGTCCTCCTCTTCACCCTGGAAGGGTAGGGCCTGGGGGAGATGAGATCGAAGAGGGTGGGTAGCTGTATCCTGACACTCAGGGCTAGTGTCATGCCAACCAATGTTTCTTGACCGTACCTGGCTGGCTGTGCTCCTGTCAGGCATTTTAAAGGGATAACATCCAGGCTGCTTTGCAGGCTGTTGTGAACAAGAGGGCTAGGTCTTCTGGACTCGCAAGATTCCAAATCATCTCCAATATATCATCTTCAACACATCTCCCTTCCCTCTGTCTTGGAGGACATGGTCAAGGGGAGAAAAGGGAGGAAGGAGGGAAGTGAAGGCTGTGTTCAAAGGTGCAGTATTAATAGGTTTAGGGAGGAAGGGTCCAGATCGTAGCACACATGGGTTAGGCTGGCTTTTCTGCAGCCCTAGAGGCACTGGGATGTTTCTCGGGGAGATAGGAGGAACTGGTGGGGTCAGCTGCCCCCGTGGAGATGGAGAGGCCAAGGTTAGTGGAGACACCACTGTAGGGTTTGGAGGTGCCTCTGTAGTGCCCTTCACACCTGAGCCCAGGGGTCACAGCGTCTCCCCTATGCCAGGGTTCAGCTGACTCCTATACCAGCCGCCCATCTCTGGACTCAGACGTCTCCCTGGAGGAGGACCGGGAGAGTGCCCGGCGTGAAGTGGAGAGCCAGGCTCAGCAGCAGCTTGAAAGGGCCAAGGTATCATCTTGCGGGCTGGGGGCAGGCCAGGCCAGGCTGGGTGGAAACTTGTGCTAGGTCCTAAGTCTCAAGGGGTCAACGGGCAGGATGTGCATGAGTGTGCAAGAGCATGTGTGTGATGGGCAGGCTGATGGGGCACTGGAAGGGGAACTCTGAAGCGCCCCTCATTTGCACCTATGGTCAACTTCTCTAGCACAAACCCGTGGCATTTGCTGTGAGGACCAATGTCAGCTACTGTGGCGTACTGGACGAGGAGTGCCCAGTCCAGGGCTCTGGAGTCAACTTTGAGGCCAAAGACTTTCTTCACATTAAAGAGGTGAGCAATTCCCTCCAAATAGAAAGCATTTAATGTCTATTTCTCCACTCTTGACCCAGTTCCCATGCCTCTTGCTTCAGTCCTCAGTTATAAACAGTTCCCCAAATTCCTCAACTCTAATCCTTAACACACCCCGGCACACCCCTCACATGCAAGACCTAATCCCCAGGGTCTCCATCTTCCTGAGACCTGGCTTGGGCCTCAATCTCCAGATCTGTAAAGGAAGCAGTGAGATTAGTTGCCTCTTAGGTTCCTTGTGACAGCCATGATGCCTCACACCGAAATCTTGGGGGCCTCAAACCTGGCTGCTCTGCCTTCGGGCACCTTCTGCCCCCGACCCTGACTCTGCCGCTTGTGCTGCCTTCCTCAGATCAGCTCTCTGAATGGCTCCCTGACTCCTTCACACCAAAAAGCCGGGACTGAGGCCTGGGCCTGGGCGGCCTCCTCTCACCACCTCTTTTGCTCCACCCCACCCCTAGAAGTACAGTAATGACTGGTGGATCGGGCGGCTGGTGAAAGAGGGTGGAGACATCGCCTTCATCCCCAGCCCCCAACGTCTGGAGAGCATCCGGCTCAAGCAGGAGCAGAAGGCCAGGTAAGCACAGGGCTGTGACTCAAGAAACACACACCCCAGAGGTGTGCATGCACTTTACCCATGGTCCACATCACCACACAGGCAACACGTTATCCCCCCACAAATACACGCAGTGTGCACATTTTCACCGCACAGATACAAATGCATACACGCAAATGCTCATATGTCACACATACTTCCCTCACTAGCTAAAAGATAAGGAAATGTATCCAGCTATTAAATGATGTGTAGCACAGACACACAGACACTTACTGACCTCTCTTTCTGCTCTCAGGAGATCTGGGAACCCCTCCAGCCTGAGTGACATTGGCAACCGACGCTCCCCTCCTCCATCTCTAGGTAGCCTCCCCTCAACCCACCCATCTTGGGTAGGTGGGAAACTGAGACACAGGGGAAGGGAGAGTCTCCCAGGTGAACAGTGTGGGAAGGGGTTGGAGCTGGGAGAAGCCCAGGGTCTCCTCTGGGGAAGGGAATACCGTGCCCGCAGGGCCTTTCCCCTCTTCACCAACTTTAATCTTTTATTTCCTTTTCCAAAAAGCCAAGCAGAAGCAAAAGCAGGTGAGTCAAGGAAGGGACCTGGGCTTGGGGGGCTCATGGCTCTGGCCTTGGGGACAGGTTTCTGGGCAGTCATTGTTGGAGGGGCAGGAGAACACAGAGGGGAGGGAGCCTAGAACTTCTGAATCTGCCCCACCCCCAGTCAGGTGAAGGGCAGGACACACAGCCATGACTTTGCCTGACCTCAGGTCAATTCTGCAGGCGGAACATGTTCCCCCATATGATGTGGTGCCCTCCATGCGGCCTGTGGTGCTGGTGGGACCCTCTCTCAAAGGTTATGAGGTAAGAGGAAGTCCCTGACCCCAGAGTCACCTCCACCAAGCCCACCACAGGAGGGGCCCAGGAACGGTGGGAGGGGATGTCCCTCCCCACAGGCCCCCTCATCAAGGTCTTCATGTGGAGCGGGTGGGCTCCACAGGATGCTGCTTCCCTCCAAGAGGGGCCTCAGTCAGTTCCACGCCTTTCCTCTCACCCCTCCCACCTAGGTCACAGACATGATGCAGAAGGCCCTCTTTGACTTCCTCAAACATAGGTTTGATGGCAGGTAAGCTGCCCTGACCTGGGGTGGCATGAGAACCAAGGAGAAACCATTGCCTTCTTCCAGATGCCTGTAGCAAAGTCTTCTCTAAAGTGAAAGTTGGCAGGACCTGGGTAAGGAGGGGGCTAGGCTTGAAATTTAGAGGTGGGCTGTGCTCCTCCACCCCGACCCAGGATCTCCATCACCCGAGTCACAGCCGACCTCTCACTGGCAAAGAGATCTGTGCTCAATAATCCTGGCAAGAGGACCATCATTGAGCGTTCCTCTGCCCGCTCCAGCATTGGTGAGGAGCCCCCATCTCCTTCTCCTCTGCCTACTCGAGCATTAGTGAGACCATCCTCCAACAACCTGCATTCCTGCCCAACCCCTTCCACTTGCCCCAGGATTGGCAAGAACCGACCCCAGTCTCCTCAATTCCCTCTGCCTGCCCAGGCCCTGATGAACACCCTCTCCCTCCAGTTCCTTCCCATCCACATTTGGGAGGCCCCAAAACCCTGTCAGAGTAAGAAGTGGGTGGAGCCACTGGTGAGCATTGCGGCTCGCTGGCTCCCTCCATAGCTGAAGTACAGAGTGAGATCGAGCGCATTTTCGAGCTGGCCAAATCCCTGCAGCTAGTAGTGTTGGATGCTGACACCATCAACCACCCAGCACAGCTGGCCAAGACCTCACTGGCCCCCATCATCGTCTTTGTCAAAGTATCGTCACCGAAGGTAAGTCAGCAGCGGTGATGGAGAAGGCTACCCTCCTAGAATGCAGTACAACTCTGCTTGGTTCCTGCCCGCAGGGACCGATTCCCTTTCCCTGCCTACCCCTTACTTAGCACAACTCTGAGTCATCGTCGCCTGCTCCTCATGCTGTACCACAAGCACAGTTCTTTCTAGGCCCAGCTCTGCCCTTTTCCCTCAGGTACTCCAGCGTCTCATCCGCTCCCGGGGGAAGTCACAGATGAAGCACCTGACTGTACAGATGATGGCATATGATAAACTTGTTCAGTGCCCACCAGTGAGTGCCTGGGCAGCTACTCCTGTGCCCAACTCTTGCTCTCCCAGGGTTGGGGAAGTGACGGAGATAGATGGGGGACTGCTGCTGAGAAAAAGCCAACATTTCCCCTTTCCCCTCCCTGCAGGAGTCATTTGATGTAATTCTGGATGAGAACCAGCTGGAGGATGCCTGTGAGCACCTGGCTGAGTACCTGGAGGTTTACTGGAGGGCTACCCACCACCCAGCCCCCAGCCCTGGACTTCTGGGCCCTCCCAGTGCCATACCTGGACTTCAGGTAACCATTTCCAATAGGCACAGATGCTCAGGCTAAGCCAGCCAAGGCAGCGCCCCTCCCTGCCCAGAGCATCATCCTTGGCCTCCAGTTTGAAGGCCAAAGGATCAGAGAACTCAGCTCTGCTGTGCAGAGCTAGAGCAGATGGGCGAAGGCACTTCCTGATGAGAGGGGAATAAAGCAATGAGATGGGTCATCAGAGGCCACCTTTCTAGGACTCAAAAGAGACACACTCTCCAAACCGTTCTCCTAGCCTGTCTTGAAGTCAGAGCCTGAATTTTGCAAGAGTCAAAAGCACCAGTTTTCCACGTCTGAGGTGGAAGAATGCTCCTGTATGCTTCTCCTTCCTTGCACTATTTGCTGTACCCAGGGACTGAGTTGAGGGGGAGTATCCCCCACCCTATTAGAGGTGGAAGGGAGGCCAGGGCGAGGTCTGCACTGCCTCACTTCAAGCTGTTGTTGCCCCCAGAACCAGCAGCTGCTAGGGGAGCGTGGTGAGGAGCACTCACCCCTTGAGCGGGACAGCTTGATGCCCTCAGATGAGGCCAGCGAGAGCTCCCGCCAAGCCTGGACAGGATCTTCACAGCGTAGCTCCCGCCACCTGGAGGAGGACTATGCAGATGCCTACCAGGACCTGTACCAGCCTCACCGCCAGCACACCTCCGGGCTGCCTAGTGCAAATGGACACGACCCCCAAGACCGGCTCCTCGCCCAGGACTCGGAGCACAACCACAGTGACCGGAACTGGCAGCGCAACCGGCCCTGGCCCAAGGATAGCTACTGACAGCCTCCGGCTGCCCTACCCTGGCAGGCACAGGCACAGCTGGCTGGGGCGCCCGCTCCAGGCAGGTTGGAGTTAGACTGGCATTAGGCTGGCACTAGGCTCAGCCCCTAAAACCCCCTGCCCGGCCCCAGCTCCAGGGCTGCCTGCAGTCTGGGAGAAGCAGTGACCCCCCCAAGCCTCCCATTCCAGGTACTAGCTGTGTGTGCTGCACCCCTGGCACCTTCCTCTCCTCCTGCACAAGAAGCTGCCCCACTGGGCAGTGCCCTCAGGCCAGGATCCCCTTAGCAGGGGCCTTCCCACCAGACTCAGGGAAGGGATGCCCCCTCAAAGTGACTAGAGGGTGGGGGTGTGGGCAGCACGGCCTGAGGAAGAAACAAGGTCCCTGAGCAGGTGTAATCCTAACAGTCAAGAGACTCAGGGGTTGTGCTTTGGGGTCTGAGGGCCTCCACTCACCTCACTGCCACACATTAGAAATGAGACAATCAAAGCCCAACAGGGTGGCACTCCCATCCATCAGCTGGGGTGGGACATCCACACAGGCTGGAGCACAGGCAGGCTAGGCTAGGGCCAAAGGCCTTACAGCTGAAGCTCTTGAAGGGAAGGGCTCTCCTCACCTGCCAGGAAGCTTCTTAACACCTGAAAGGACCAGGGACCAGGAACAGGGTCAAGCCAAATGGCGGAAGGGAGCCAGCCTGGATTAGGGGTTTGGGAAGGGAAGGCGTGTGTAGCGGAGAATGTATGGACAGCTTCGGGGGCCTCCTTGCCCCCCTCATTCTTTTGCTCTTGCATCCTGTCATTTCTGTTCTTGGCTCTCATGCCTCCTGGGGAATATGGGCCTGACTTTATTCCCTGATCCATAGCTGCTGCTTGTTAAGTTAGGGTTAGATGGGGAGAGATAGGATCCCGGGGAGAGATAGGATCCCGTGGACAGTCCCCAGAGGCCCATCTACCCGGCTACCCTTGACTTACGGCTCTAGTGTGTGACCTACAGAGCATGCTCCCCAAGACCCTGCCCCACCTCACTGTCATCACTAATAAACACCATCCACAGTCCCTCAGGCTCCTGTTCTCTGTCTGTTGGCTTAAGCAGCCAAACTCCTCACTGGATGGCCCGAGTCTGGAGGAGGTAAAGAAGTATCCTGGCCTCCTTTCTGTCACAAAGGACCCACTGAGTGGGAAGGGAAAAGGACAGAGTTGGGAGAGGCACCACACTTCCAGGCACCCCTTCACCCACCCCCTCATGCCCAGGGCCTGGAGGGAAACTTTCAGCAGCACAGAAGGGAATTGTTTAGGGAGGTGGAGAAGAGGCTTAGTCACAGCCTTATACCGTCCCTGCCTCAGGCCCAAAAGGTCCAGAATTTGTTGCAATTTTTAACTCCATATACTTGCCCAGCTCTCTAAGGGTTAAGGAAGAATGTGTGAATAAAAATACTGGGGGAGGACCCAGGCTGGGCAGCTCTCTAGCCCTCTCCCTGCAACCTAAACTCAGCCGGGCCCAGCTCATCACTCCTTGGTGCCTCTGGTGCCCGTCTCCATGCCCCTCCATGAGCAGAGCAGTGGGCTCAGCAATTAGGGAGCCACAGGCAAGGGTCTGAAGACTTGATGTCAAGCACACAGCAACAGGGCGGGAGAGTTCTGACTGCCTCTCCTGCCAAAGTTTCACAGCTGCTTTCCTTCCTCACCCTTGTGCAAAGTTCCCTAGAGGGTGCCCAGGCCAGAGCTGCAAGTTCTGTGAGGCCAGAGCGGGGGAGGGAAGACACACTCCGATCCTGCTGTCAGTGGCTTTTCCATCTCTCTTCAAGTGCCTCCTATAGGCTCAGACTATCAGCTTAGACCCCAAGCTCTTCTCCAGAGTGGTTTTCTTTCATCTCCCAAGTCAACCTATCGTGCCCAATGCTGGGCTCCTGACCTCTGTGGTGCCAGGGAGAACCTGGGAGATGAGTTTAGCTAGAACTAGACAAAGCCTTAATATTCGTGTATTTATTCTCAGAACATACAAACTCATCTTCTCAGAGAATAGAAAACAGAAATTTCACTCTGACTTCAAGATGGACTCAAGCCAGCTCACCCTGTCCCCACATTGACTAAAAAAATTCCCTGGGTGAGGGATGCCTAGAGTGCACAGCACCCCTTGGCACAGGGACCGTGCACATCTCTAAACAAGGCTCTCAACTTGTTTTATAATCCAAAAGGGCAAACAGCTGTCAAAGTGACAGTCAGAGTCCAAGGTCCATAATCCTCAGTGCCAGATCCCCTGGGTCATCTAGGGCAACGACAGTGCTGCAGATCACGCAGTCAAGTCTGTGCCGAAGAAGTCCCAGCCTGGCAGCCAGGTTTTTGTTCAGTCTGGGAGGCAATGCCAACTGGCTGCCCCTGTAACTGGCAAGAGCTGATGGCCCAATGCAATCCCAGAGCACGCCAGAGGGGCAGAGCTGGGCCACAAGCCATGGTGATCTGTTCTCTCGCCTCCCAGAGCAGTCTCCTCTCCTTTTACAGCCCACGCCAGGCCTTCAGACCTGAGGGTCTAGGCCAGGGAGTCTGAGTGTTTCCTAAGCCCCCGAAAGAGTGAGGACCTGGAAAGAGATGTGAGGGTCCTGAAGAACAGGCTCCAGAGCATGGCCTGAAACCACGGGAAGGGTGCTGTGTCAGGCGAAGATGGTCTCTTCCCGGCGCTTCTTGGTGAGGATGGTGCCTGGCTTGTGCTGGGCATCTGGGTGGTTGGCTAGCTCTGGGGGGCAGGATGACACTGGGCTCTCCAGGATGGCTTGCTTCAGCTCATAGAACACAGCAGAGTCCTCTTTGGTGAGGAAGGTGATGGCCACACCACTCTTGCCTGCTCGTCCTGTGCGGCCAATGCGGTGGATATAATCTGGGGAGGGAGACAAATGTCACTCAGTGTGCCAAACCAGACGCCCTGGCGAGCAGTGTCTGAAACCTTCACTTCTCAAGGCATCGTCCTTCCCACTGCACCTCTGAGGGCAGTAAACACAGCGGGTGCTCTCCCCACTAGCCCTGCTGACAGTGGTCATCCCACCACACTAAGACCGAGTGACCCAGCTCCATTCTCCTCCACCCTGAAGACAGCGCTATCCTAAGTGCTGGGACGACACAACCAGGCGAGCTTTTCTTCTCACCGGGACAAGCAATCCTTGGTGCAACACCCTGGCTTCAAGGGGAAACATGCAAGGAGTCTCCCTTTTCCTGGATCAAAGCTGCTTTCCCCTGCACTTACCTTCAATGTTTTTGGCCATGTCATAGTTGACAACCATAGACACATCTTGGATGTCGATACCACGACCCGCCACGTCTGTAGCCACCAAAATATCCTTGGCCCCAGCCTTGAGGTTGGATAGTGCAAACTCTCGCTGCTCCTGGCCCTTCCCACCATGCAGTGTACAAGCATTGTACTGTTGGAAGAATGGTGAGGTGATGAAAGAGCAGTGGGATCACGGAGAGACACAGAAGTTAAGAGGGAGGGGGACAGGGAGGGAGGGTTGCAGAGAGCAGCAGGGGAGAAGAAGGGGAAGGAGGCAGGAGACAGAATGAGGGCAATTGAAGGTAAGAAGAGAACAGATGAGCTGAAGAAAGGGATGGGAGAGATGGGGGACAGACAGGGCAAGGTCAAAGGTAAAGCAATCGAGTGAGATGTGGAGCAGACAGATGAGAAGTAGTGAGAGAGAATGAAGGTGAGGGATGAGGGTGGAAAGCAGGGACCAAGAAGTTTAAGGAGATTTAAGCATTGAGTGGAGAGGTCACACCCTTCCCCTCACAGTATCGGGGCAAAGAACAATGATCACTAACATCTCCCTCTTGACCACACCACCCGCTCTCCAAACATACATAAACATGAGAAACTTCAACCCACTCTATTTCACATTCTCAGATCCTGTCAGGATATATGTCTCGAAACCTCTTCCTGGCCCCAGCCCACTTAGGGGAAGACCCAAGGTAGCTGAGGCTGGCACTGCTGGAATGGACAGGGAGTCGTAGCAATTGACCCAGTCCTCATCAACCTCCCTTTCCCCCTTGACCCTGACTTGTTAAATACTAGAGAGGTTCAAGAATGGGTGATCGATGAAAGCAGGAGCCTAGGGGGCCCATGCAGTTTCAGAAAGCAACACCAAAGAGACCAGGCTTTGCTCTCCCCTGCCAGACACACCCCCATCTTCTCCAGGGATTTGGCCAAAACATCACAGCCCTTCTTCTGGTTGACAAAAATGATGATGGGTGGATCGAAGCCTTGCTCCAAGATTGCCAGCAGCTTTTTCCTGGGGAGAAGAGGAAGAGAAAAATGAGACACACACTACCTTCCACTCCAAGGGAAACGCCCAACCCTGGTCTATGAACACCAATTCCAGGATCCCCAGTGCCCATGGAATTCTGAACAAGAAAATAGCGCTCTTTGACATGGCAGAACAATCACCCTCCAGCCACCACTCACTCTAAAAAAAGCCCCTTCTCCATCCCACTGGCTCAGCTGCCCCCGTACCTCTTTTCTGACTCTGACATGAGGAAGACCTTCTGTTCCACACGTTCATGGGGCTTGCCTGCAGAGCCAATGTACACCACAGCAGGCCGCCGAAGATAGCTCCGGGCCAGACGCTCCACCGCTGGGGGCATGGTGGCCGTGAACATGACTGTCTGTGAAAACAGGAGGTTCAGCCCTGGGCCCAGGCAGACACGTTACAGATCCCACCATCAGCACAGGCGGCACAGCCCAAGCTAAAGAATCGAAAATGAGCCATGGTGCAAGTTTTGAGAGGAAATAGGGCCTCGGGAAACTGCCCTTTGCCTTCCTACTTCTTTCCTCAGTGCCTGTGCAGCAGGGTACTTTGTACCTTACGATAACAGGAAGGCCTGAGAGCCTTCGCCGGCATCTGTGGTGGACAGCAGCGTGACTTTGGAATCATTTTTCCAGAGCTCAGCTAAGAGGCCACACTGCTAGGACTGTGGGAGGATGGTACCTAGCCATGCCTCACCATTCTGGAAACATGTACTCTGGGCTTGAGGGCAAGAAGGACTCTAGAGGAGGTTTGGCAACTTGCCCAACTTTTCCCAGGCAAGGGAAGCAGCCTTACTTGGCGGTACTTATGTTTTCCTGACTCAAAGTTGGCCAACATCTTCTCAGGGTCCTCAGCCTCATCTGTGTCTGGCTTCTGGTTGCTGACAGGCATGTGCTCCAGGATCTTCTGGACGTCGGGTTCAAAGCCCATGTCAATCATCCTATCTGCCTCATCCAGAACCACGTAGGTACAGCGGCTCAGCACCAGGTAGCGGTTCTCTAGCACATCAATCAGACGTCCCGGGGTAGCGATCACTATCTGGGAGGTACAATGGAATCATATGTGGCCCCAGCAGGTACTCCTTTCTTCCTCCTGTGAACTATCCACCCACTTGGGCAACAGACCCCCCCCCCCAATGCTAAGGAACTTGGACCCCAACCTCCAGTTACATTTGGCAGTGAAAGTTCCTGAGAATTGACATGAAATCACTTGTTGCTACTTCGGACTTTTTTCAGGAATGAATGGGGTCTTTGAGTAAGGTCCAGGGGTTAGATAGAGAAGGCAAAACTGACAGGAACTTTCTTAAATGAAAGAGAGACTAAGGGATACTATGGAAGGGGTTGTATAAACGGATTCCACTAAGAAGCCTGCAGAAGACAACTCCTGCAGCAGACTTCTTGTAAAAAGCTCTCCTCCCCTACCCTAAGAAGGAGGCAACACACAAAATCAATGACGTGGTCTGGCAGAGTGATTAAGAGCGCAGCCTTCACACAGGAATCTCAGCTCTGCCTATCGCCAGCTGTGATTTTGGACAAGTTATTAACCTGAGCCTCAGTTTCATCTATAAAATGGAGATACCATTATTTATTCTCACATGGTCGTTGTGAGAATTAACGACACGTGGAGTATAATCCCCAGTGCAAAGTCCTCCATAAATAACAGTGTATATAAATAAACCAGCCCTCTTCACTTACTGTAGATCTATGGCAGAAAATAGAAACAAAGTCCCAAAACAGAGAGCCTTCCCAAATGGCAGGCCGGCTGCTGGCTAGGTGAACAAACCTCACAACCCATGCGCAGCCTGAAGCCCTGGTCTTCTCTGGAGATGCCGCCAATGACAGCCACAGTGCGGATGCCCAGTGGCTTCCCAAACTTGATGGTCTCTTCCTCAATCTGCTGAGCCAGCTCACGAGTAGGGGCCAGGATGATGGCATAAGGGCCCTGGTCTGACTCTTCGATCCTATGGTAAAGGGGCATCCAACAGTTTCATGAGCTTTGGCTCCCATCCAACCACAAACAGGAGCAAGACAGTCACTCTTAAGGGCAGCTATGGGAACGGGGAGGGTGGTGGGAAAAGAATGCAATGATTGCCCTTAAAAATCAGACTCTGGTATAGCCAAGTTCTCCAGGGAGTGGTTCCTGCCAGCAATAAAATCGTACACTTCTTTGATATTATGATCCAGTTATTCCCTAGAATGTGACCCAGACTAAAGAAGGGGGCTTCTGATTATAGACTTTAAAGAAAACCAAGCACTCATTTGCCACTTTTACCTTTCTTACCCAGTCAAACCCACTCCAACTGGTGTCAGCTGACTCACCTGTCAATTTTGGGGAGAGTGGTTATCCAGACCAGCAACGGGATGAGGAAGGCTGCTGTCTTGCCGCTGCCCGTCTCAGCTACTCCAATGATGTCACGATTCTGTAGCCCAATGGGAATTGCCTGACGCTGGATAGGTGTTGGTTCCTGCAGTGACCCAGAGAAAGTCATGGGTACAGGCAGAATTATACTACTCGGGCTACTGCTGACAGAGTGGGCACATAGTTGAGCACAAGGGGAAGACACCAAGCACAATTCACAGGAATGGGACCTGGGAAGAAACACAATCAACAGACGATACATACCCAAGAAATCAAGAGACAATGTAACCTTGGTGCCCACTGGCAGAGAAGGCACCAGTATAGGAACAAAGTATTCTGTTCTCAAATTAACTTTGTATCCCCTAAAATGGGAGAACGTGTCAGGTCTTCTGGGCCAATCTGCTCCTTCTTACCTTATAGCCACACTTATCGATGACCTCCAAGATGTGTGGGGGCAGAGAAGAGTCCTTCCAGGATCGGATGGGATTGGGGATCTTGCCACCTTTGGTGGTGATGCTGTAGTCCTCACGGAAGATCCGCCAGTCCCTGTCTGTCATCTCATCCAACTTCTTCTGGGACCAATGCCGATCGTCCCAGCGTTGCTTGGCTTCCTTCTTACGAAGTTTGCGGAGTCTTGCCCTGGAATAGGACATGAGGAATAAGTGGGGTCCATGTCCTTCAGCCCCTTTCTGTAGACTTGGCTCTGTCCAACCACCGTGGCCCTGACCACTCACTCCTCCTGCTCCTTTTCTTCAAGCGTCCGCCTCTTCTCCATTAGGTCGCCATAGAAACGCGACTGCTCTCGTTTTTGCTGCTTTAGGTCGATGCCGGCAATGAAACCTCGCCCCAACAACTGCACTTGGTGCCGTTCTTTGTACCTGGGATCAAGACAGAGGAGGAAGAAAAGGGAAGGGGCTGCTACGGCACAAGGATGGAAGGGCAAATAACCAACATGTAGTGGTTCCCCTTCCAGCCACAGTCTTTCCTCACCCAGAGGGCTGGCTGACTACTATACCAGTTCACCCATCTCCCCATCCCGGCGTATCGTGCTTCTATCTCTGTAGTCACTGGTTCTCTCTGGTTCCTAAACTGCCTAGTTTAAAAGACCCAGCACTTAGGCCCAAGCCACTCACAAGGGGTTGTAGTCAATGGATGTGTCCTCAGAGGCATCCCACTCAAAGACAAACTTGCGGTCATTGAGATGCCTTGTTCGGCGCCGCTTCTTGATGCCACCCAGGTAACGCTCCTGCCCAGGGACAGAACACAAAGCCTATCAAGGGGGAGGCCCAGATCTCACATGCAGAGATTAGAATGGCCAGATCTCACCCGTGTGTACGGAGGGGGACCGTGAGGACAGCCGAGGCCTGCACCTTAATGGCATGCAGTTCCTTGCTCTTATCCTTCTCCTCCCGGATCTTCTGCCGCCCCTCCTCGTCCTCATTTCCATTTGTCTCCCGCTCCATCCTCTCCCTGCGTTCCCGCCGCTCCCGCTCCTGAGGGTCTTCTGCAGACCAAAGAGAGCAGAGCTGCAGACGAACTCAATGGAAGAAAAGAGAGGACATGGAGGAAATCCAGACAACAGATACCAGGTGAGTAGAAAGAATAAAAAGAAAAAAGGAGAGGGGCAGATTTAGGATAGGGAAATGGAGACCTAACAGATAATTTTCTCATACACTTGCCCCACCCTTCCCTCTTCCAAATTCAGAGCAAACAGGTTTCAGCTCTCCTGAATGACAGTACAATCCCATCCCACAGTTGTGTGTCCTTGCCCCCCCCCCCATCTAGGGGCTACACAGGGTAAGTAAACGAACCCAACATTTTCCTGCCCAAGTCTTGGAACTGTTTCCTTTTCTTCCTCTCTTCTTCAAGCATCCTCTGCCGCTCTTCCACCTCCTGTTGCCGTCGCTTTAGGGCTTCAGCCTCTCGTTCTGCTTTGGAGAGGAACTTCGGCTACAAAATAGATTGCAACTGTATTCAAAAGTTCTGGGAGGAGGGTATAAATCACATCACAGATGAGGAGATGGCAAGGGGCCCACAAATAATTGCTCAGGCAATAAACCTGTTAAGGAAAACACAAATAGACCTAGGACCCTGTTATGGGCTAAACTGTGTTCCCCTCAAAATTCAGATGTTGAAGCCCTAACTCCCAGTATCTCAGAATGTGACTGTATTTGGAGAAAAAGCCTTTAAAGAGGTGACTGAGGTAAAATGAGACTCTATGGGTGGGCCCTAAACCAATGTGACTGTGTCCTTATAAGAAGAGAAAATGGGGACACACAGAGACACCAGGGGCACATGCACACAGAGGGAAGATCTATGAAGACAGAAAAGACATCCATCTATAAGCCAAGAAGAGAAGACTCAGAAGAAACCACCTCACTTGATCTCGGTCTTCTAGCCTCCAGAACTGTGAGAAAAATTAATTTCTGTTTCTTACATCACTCCGTCTGTGGTGTTCTGTTATAGCAGCCCTAGCCAACCAGTACAGCCCCTCAAGCTCTTACCTTAGCCTCAGCTTCTTCCTCAGCCTTTTTCTTGGCCAGAAGTTCCTCCAGGGATAATGGCTGGGCCTGAAGATAAAACACAGGACTTCAGTCCATAGAGGCTATCTCCCTTTGAAGAACAACAAAATTAGGCTTAAACTGAAGAGGAAGATGAGGAAAAAAAAATCCTTCCTCTTTTTACCTTAGGCTTCTTATCACCATGTTCATCCTCGTCATCTTTCTTAGAGTCTCTGTCTTTCCGAGACTTAAAATCTTTTCCTCGGCCAGGAGATAAACTTGAAAGCAAAGGAAGAAAATTCCTTATCAGTCTTCTTCTAGCCCCTGGATGAGGTTCAGACTGAGCCCCCAAAGGGAGGATGGACGTTTCCCCACGACTCTACAAGACTGGCCCATGGTCATCCAACATGTCCTGAAGCTCCCTTTGCAGGCCTGGTCACTCCACCTTCTCTGAAACCTAATGACGGCCCTATCTTGGCCCCATTCTACCTGAATCTCCTTTTCTGAGACTAATCTCTCCTGGGAAGTGGGTCTTCAATACTGATATCAAATATATTTCCTCCAAATATTACTCAACTATAAAAAAGAATGAAGTATTACCATTTTCAGGAACATGGATAAACCCAGAGATTATCATACTGAGTGAAGTAAGTCAAACAAAGAAAAATATATGGTATCACTTATATGTGGAATCTAAAAAATAACACAAATGAACTTACTTACAAAACAGAAACAGACTCACAGATATAGAAAACAAACTTATGGTTATAAATAAGGAGTTTGGGATTAACAGATACACACCACTACATATAGAATAGGTAACAACGAGGATTTACTGTGTAGCAGAGAGCTATATTCAAAATCTTATAATAGCCTATAATGGAAAAGAATCTGGAAAAAAAATACATATAACTGAATCACTCTGCTGTATACCTGAAACTAACACAATATTGTACATCAACTATGCTTCAATTAAAAAAAAAATCCTCCAAATAGCATATACATTTCAGAAGAAAAAAAATCTGCATTATTTTATAATACACAGTGAATTTAGCTGACATGGCCACCCACACCCCCCTTCCCAGGTATTACTATATATGTCCCCTCATTTCGCCTTCCTACCAGTCCCAGCAATCTTTTCCCCACACCTGCTATAAGCTTAACCCACGAGAACTCTCAAACAACCCCACTGTATCTATTACGAGAATTCTATCCTTTGGCCTGAATCCTAAGCTACACACTCAGGGCCTAAAAAAAAACTTTGCATAGAGAGTTTCCAGAACAAAGAAATCAAGATACTAGGACATTAAGCTATCTCAACAAATATATGTCGTACATTCTGAGTAGAAAACTGAATGGTCTGATGGAGCTAAAGGGATGTTTTGTAGACTGGCAACCTTTATCAGACTAGTTTCAACTTTTTTTCCTTTACTTTTTGTGGGGAGGTGATTAGGTTTATTTATTTATTTATTCTTAGAAGAGGTACTGGGGATTGAACCCAGGACCTCATGCATGCTAAGCATGCGCTCTGCCACTGAGCTATACCCTCCCTCCCTCAAACTAATTTCTAAATTCTAAGAACAAGTTGACCTTCAGGGGGCTGTGACATCACTAACCGATTATACTTTCTAAAGCGCCTTCTAGAAGACAGCCCTGCAGTAACTGCCAACAGGGTTCATTATGGAAAATTTACTTTGCCACGAAGCTGACCCAGCAGAGATGCAGAGAGGAAGAGATGGGAGCGCTGCCCTAAAGCTCATTCCCACTCCCTCAGGTACCTGGATCGCTTCCGGTCCTTGTCCCGTCTGTGCCCATCCTTATCCCGATCCCGGTCCTTCTTATTCCGATCACGTTCTTTATCTCGTTCTCGCTCTTTGTGCCGGCGTTCTCTGAAAACAGGACATTTAAGGAATCACTTGTTTCATCCCAATAACATGGAAAATAATTCCATTTTAACTTATTTCTGCTGCCTTATTTACCTCTCATTTAATTCTTCTACAAACCTGTTTCTAGATTTTTGTATAACATAAGGATGGACAGTAAAATTGGTTTATCTCCTCGAAAAAAAAAATTACTTGATACTTTCTGAGTACCTGGCTTCACTGCAACCCTAAGAAGGTTCCAATGCGCTTTTCTCCCCAAAGTAATATCTTACAAATTGGAAAATGTTGCTTCCCGGGGAAGTTATGAGGGAATTCTACGAAGGTCTTACAGCTCAGAGTTGTACTGCTAAGTATTAATGGCAATCACAGGTCATAAACCACATGAACAGATAAATTCTCTTTTTCAATCATCTTCCCTTCATCTGGACCTTCATCTTACAAGTTCCCTCTTTTTTTTTTTTTTTTTTTTTTTGTTTAATGAGGGGGAGATAATTAGGTTTATTTATTTATTTATATTTGGAGGAGGTACTGGGGATTGAACCCAGGAACTCATGCATGCTAAGCATGTGCTCTACCACTTGAGCTATCCCCTCCTCCCCTTATAAGTTCCCCTTAACCTTTAAGAGCTACTGGGTCACTAGGTGTAGAGAAATGTATGAAAGACTAATGTTCTAATAGTGGAGGCATCAGAGGAACCAAGAATGAAGAAGTTCGAAATGTACACTCCCTTCCCATGTAACTGTAACAAACATAGAAAGTCACTTTACCTTTCTGTAGACTTGGAGCGGGAACGGGAGCGAGAACGGCTGCCTCCTCGACGCCTGTCCCTGGAACGATGCCGTTTCCTATCTTTAGATGGGGAAGACTTCCGGTCCCGGTCTCTATCCCGTTCTCTGTCAGGAGTCCGAGATCGCTTCCTTTCCTCCTTGGAAGGTGATGCATCACGGTCCTTCTTATCAGCCAGCTCTCCTGCCATCTGTCATGGGAAAAAGAAGTATTTATTATGTACTAGGTACTGCTCTAAAGGATTTACATGTAATTTACTTAATCTCAAAACAACCCTCTGAGGTAGCTATGCTGGTATGTCTGCTTTACAGATGAACAAACTGAAGCTCCGGTAACTTGCCTACAGACGTGCGGGTGTTAAGTGTCAGAGTTTCAGGCAGTCCGGCTCCAGAGACCCATTCTTATTCATTAATACTATACTGTCTCTCTGGGATTCTTCTTTTGTATATATTCATTTCTAAAAGTATACAATGAGTCAATGAGTACACCTTATTTTTATAATTAGACTGCAAGAGTATGAAAAAAATGTTAGTGAATGATAGTGTACTAGCTATCTCTAAAAACATCCTGTAGTGTTTATCTTAGGAGTCTATTAGGTCTGCCAATCCACCAGCATCAGTCAACACATACACATCTAAGGGAGGAAAGTTCTCTTGAGCTCATAAAGAAAACTCAAAAGAGAAAAACAAAGTGTAACTTTGACATTTGAATTTATAATCAGCACCCTAAGGAAAATCTAAATTCAAATAGAGAAACAAACTCCTTTTACTCAGATTAAATGAAATGTGCTTCTAACTGGTGAAGGGTACACAGGACCTCCATGCACTCTGTTTATGCAACTTCCTGTGAGTCTATAATTATTTTAGAATTAAAAAAGAAAAAAAGGAGGGGGGAAGAGAAGGAGGGAGGAGAAGTGTACCAAAACCTAGAGGTCACACATATTTTGACTGACATTTCCTACTGTGATTTTCGTAGCCTTGATCATTACCCAGTCTCATAAAAAGTTTGGGCAGGAATCTGTTCTGTCCCCATCCTGCCTGGGGGAGACACTGAACACCATGCCACAAGTCAACTGTCCTTCAGACTACAAAATATACTTCAACCAGGAGCTGAAATGACAGCAAGTATGAATCTGCCTCTATACCACCATCACCATTATCATCCCTAAACCTCAGGATCTACTTCTTAGATCTTATTTTATCTTCTCTATATAGAACCCTGGACATCATCATCTTTTCAAGAAATATTCAGTGAGTACCTCATAGGTGCCGGACACTGTTCTAGTATGAGAGATACAGGAGTAAACAAACAAAGTCTCTGGCCTCATAATGCTTAAATTCCAGTGGAGTAGCCAACAGTGAGGCAGAAAGATAAGGGAATTTCAAACAGTAATGAGCGCTAATAAGGAGACTAAAACAGGTTGATGTGACAGGCGGCGGTATGAACAAGAGATAGATGGCTCTGGGAAGAATTTTTTAGATGACATGTGAGCTGAGACTTGAATGATGGGAAAGAATGCCTGTAAAAATCAGGGAAAAGAACTTATTTGGTAAAAGGGACAGCAAGTGCTAAGGCACTGGGGCAAGAACTAGCTTAGCATGTCTGACAATTAAAGAGAGACTTGTGTGGCTCAGTGGCAGTGACCCAGGGGGAAGAGTGATTCAAGATGAGTTCAGGGAGGTAGGCAGAAGTCAGATCATGGAAATGTGTTTTAGGCCAGGATAAAGGAACATGGATTTTAATCTAACTGCAGTGGGAACCTTAGAAAGGTGTTAAGCAGGAAGTGGTGTGATCCTATAAATTTTCAAAGAATTACTTTGGTGATGTGAAGGAAATCCACAGTAGGGAGGCAGGAGTGGAAGCAGAATGACTAAAAATGCTATTATGGTGGTCTAGCCAAGAGCTGACAGTGGCTTGCTCTAGGAAAGTGGCAATGGCGGTGGAAAGATATATAGCTTCAGGGTATATTTTGAAGGCAGAGTTGACAAGACTTACTGATAAAAAGAGGACACAAAGATAGTTCCTTAATTTATGGTTTGATCAACCTAAATAGTTCTTGGTGCCATTCATAGCCAGAGAAGACTGAGGAAGGGAAAGATTTAGGAAGAAATCAAATGTTTCATTTTGGCCATGTTGAATGCTAAGATGTCAGTAAGAAAACGAAGTGGAGAGTCCAAGAAGATCGTTTAAAATGTAATTCTGGAACCCAGGAGAGAGTCTGAAGACAAAAACTTGAGTTATCAATGTACAGATAGCTTTTAAAGTCATGGGACATTAAATGATATTACTTAAGTAGCCATTATAGTTAAAGAAGAAAATCAAAGAGGACCCAGGATTGAGCTCTGGAACACTATAATACTTAGAGGTCAGGCACAGGAGGAGCCAGATTTAAAAACTGGAAAGAAACAACAGCCAGTGAGAAAGAAGGAAAAAATAGTAAAGTATGACATCACAGAAGCAAAAAATGTGTTTCAAGGAGAGAGTGGTTATCTGTGTCAAGTGGAGAAAGACTAGGAGTCACAGGAGTGACCCTTGCATTTGGAAAAACGGAAATGGTTGGTGACCTTGACAGCTGTTACAATGGAATAGAGAGAGTGGAAGCCTGAGGGGAGTAAGTTTAGAAGAGAATGATAAGTGAGAATAGGAAGACAGCAAATACAGGCAACTTTTATTATAGGTTCTAGTTATCACAGGGGGCAGATAACTAGGCCTGGCCGGGCCACTGCTTCCCAGCAGCCTCCCTTGCAAAGCTCCAGATCTGTGAGTTCCTCAGTTCTCATAGGGCAGGGGCAGAGTCTTTTTTTCATTCAATGAAGTTTGTACTTATCAAGCATCCACTTTATGCAAGGCATCAAGCTTGGTGCTGTGTCCATTACAAAAGCAAATCAAGATCCTGTCCATTGGAAGCTTAGAGAACAACAGAGGGTATGAAACACATACCAAGATGAAAATTCAGATGAATTATACCAGGAATTGAAAGAAGAACTTTCCTTTCTTTGGAAAAGGAAATTTGGAAAGAGCTGTAGAGGAAGTGACTCTTGAACATTTAAGTATAGGTAGAATTTGAAGATGTGTAATTGAAGGTGCCGGAAAGAAAGCATTCCTGGCAAAAGAAATAACACGGGAGGCGCAGAGGCGGGAAAGCATGACTGGTTCTGGGAGAAAAGCCAGAGTTCCAGTTTGCCTGGTGCAAGGGCCACTTGAAACATGAAGGACTAAGGTCGGACTTAGGGTATCACAGGTACTGTGCCCATGGGCAAAGGTCTGGCAGGGAACATTGTCCAAGGTTCTGCCCTGTGCCCCCAGGAGCCAACACTACCCCTGGGGCCCGCGCCCCTTCGCTCCAGCCCGCCAGAGCTTTCCAAGCTCGTGCCCCTTCCCTGAGGCATTCTTCCCCGCCTCGTCCTGGAGGCAGGGGCCACCGCCGTGCCCTCACTCTTGCCCTCTCTGCAAGCTAGTAGGAACCGCTTCCACCGTCCGGGGCTCACCACTCTTGAGTCCGAACCGCCCAACGCGGCCTCAACGTCGCCGAGCAGTCGCCATCTTTCCCGTTTCCTGGTCGCCGGGCTGCTCCCCCGGCCGCGCGGCAAGCTGGGAAGGCGAGTTCCTGGTGCTGGGTGGCGAAGGCTGACAAAAGGGGCCGAAGAACTGCCAATCCCAGAATGCACGGCGCGAGCGTCGGTCCCGGGCCGCGGGGGCCGCTGGGCAATGTGGTTCGCCAAACATTTGAGTCTGCAAGAGGAAGAGTTTTTCGTGGGTCGGTTCTCCTCAAAAGGCGTTTCTCTCCATGGGTGCAATCCTCCTAGATAATGCTGGCCTTCCTAGAAACTGAAGTTAACGACTATCATGGCCTACTGCTTACAACGGAGTAATTTAAGGCCTTCCTTAGATATCAATAGCACGTATTATAACTTGCAACTACAGTAACATTTTACCATTTGTGGAAAAGCGATTCTACAAAAAAAAAAAAAAAGTCTGTGAGATAGATTATTAGCCCCATTTTACAGGTGGACAAACTAAAAGTTAAGTTACAGGAGCAGCCTAGTATTTCTCAATGAGAATGGGACAGTTCACTGTGCGAGACGATCCCAGGTTTAGGAAGACATTTTAACAAACCTGTCCACCCCACCCCCTCGCCCCGCCCAGCAACACCCTAGTTACTGTGACAACTCGAAATGAGCCCACACAATGGATTCCAAAGTCCTCCCGGAAAGATAGTATCTCCTGGGCTATGGCACCTGGTTTTCTCAACATTACAGGTAGGACCTAGCTTCCTCACTGTTTGGCTCTTTAGAATCTGGCCAGTTATTGGGCTGCTTTTATACTTTTTCTTCTTCCTAGTTTCCTCTCTTCAGTCCTCAAATGAGCTTTTTTTTTAAACCCCAAATTGTACTTTCACTTTATTTCTCTTTGGTCTTATGGTTCTTATCATAATTCTACACACCCATCCACTCCCAAGCAAAAACAAAAACAAAAACCCTTGCAACTTCTAGGATGTTTTAGTTACCAGGAAGTAGCTAATGCCTTCTTCCTTCCCTTTTAACCATCATCAGCTTTTGCTTCCAGTCCCACATGGTTCTAGGTCTGGTTTTTCTCTCAGAATATGTGTTCAATTCTACTGAGGCAGAGCCTGGGGATAGACCCAAATAGTACTAAGGCTCTGAGTATCACTACAATGGCACGTAGTAACCCTGGGAGAGACACACTTCGGCTCTTAGAACTCTGCAGCCTTTGAGCTGCCCACTTCTACTCCAGAGAGAGAACTGAAGGGAGATGTCTCAGATCTGCTAGGTGTAATTCACCCAGTGAACACTGGAGGGCTCTCCACTCACAGAATAGAACTAACAGACCAAAAGTGTAGACTGGAATCTTCAAGAGCTGCAGCTGAAGCTTCTGCGTGCCCAACTCTGTGCTACACACTTAACTTACATTACTTATTTTACTTGTTCTTGTAACAGTATGAGATGGATATTAATCTCCATTTTACAGATAAGGAGATTGTGGCCCAGAAAGATTAATTATGCCTTCAAAGTCCACGTAGTTAAGAAAAGAATGGAGCCAGGATTTGACTTCAGGTTCATTTGACTTCAAAATCCATGCTCTTTCCCTATTTCCAAGCTACCATTCTCCATCACCATTAAAGATGAGTAATTCGAGACCCAGAAAGTTGATGAAGCTTGTCCAAGTTCACAGTGGCAGAGTTCCCCTATGATTTGTGCACACCTTTTATGACACATGTAAGACATTGAGCTTAAAGGATACTTGTGTGGTTTGTCCTACCCTGCCAGTTCTTTGGCAAACATGCATCCTTGGAGGTAAAAACAGAGGGACTATGTTCTAGTGAGGACCCGAGATAGAGTCTCATATCCAGGTACAACATGGCTAGCAGTAAGGGGCCCATGGAATTATAGTTAACATTGAGACTGGGTTTGAATCCTATCTCTACTACTTACCAGAGTATGACCTTGTGCTAGTTATAGGGCATCTCTGGCTTTTCTATTTCCTCTTTATAAAATAGGGATATAATAACACCATTTGTCTCACACGCTAGGATAGCAGAGCAGTGAAAGTTGCCTTGATTTGCCAGGTTTTATCATTTTCTAGCTGTGTGACCTCAGGCACATTAATCTCTCTGAACCTCAGTCTTCTTGTTTTTAAAATGAGTTCGGTGGTACCCCATAGGGTTATCACAAGAATAAGTAACATACAAAAAACTCGTACACACCCCAACCCATAGTAAACATTTAACAAATGTTAGCTATTAATTTATGTGGTTAAATGTGATACTGTAGGTAAGGCACTCAACACAGTGTTGAGCATATAGTAAGTACTCAATACACAGGAACTATTCCCAGCACAGTGTGAAACTTAGAAAAAAGACCTAATAGCAGCTGAAGACAAGGGATGTTAAGGCCCCTAAGCTGCTAAGCTGCCATCAACAGGCTGTGGAATTGGAAGGTCAAGAAAGCAGAAGGCATCACCTCTCCTTTAACTCAGAGACCAGAACCCCAGTAACCTCCCAACCTTGGCTTCAGTCTGTCCACCTTCTGCTGGGGCTGGGATCTCAGCAGCTTGGATCCCCTCCTGAGATTTCACTACCTTTTCTCTCTACTCTAGACTCTCTAGGGCAGTTTTGCTCCAGGGACATTTAGCAATATCTGGAGACATTTTTGGTTGTGACAACTCAGGAATGCTACTGACACTGAGCAGGTAGAGGCCAGGGATGCTGCTAAATATCCTCCAAGGTACAAGGTAGCCCCAATAAAGTGTTATCTAGTCCAAAATATCGTTAGTTCTGAGGTTGAGAAACCCTGCTCTAGGGCTGAGGAGATCTTCGTTGGCTTAGCAGGACTTGGGTGGGGAAGGGGATGAGACAGGAGGTCGGGGGAGAGGGAGGAGATCCTTGTTAGAGGTGCCAGGGAACAATGGAGGCAGCCACTCTGCAACCCACAGAAAGGGCCCCAGGACAGCTTTTTCCTCATTAACAAAGACCAAAGGAAACAGAAAGAAACTAAGAAAATGGAGCCAACTTCTTTATATGTCATATTTTTCATTAATAAATAGGTTTTTTCTTCTTTAAACACAGAACATATAACAGATTGAAACACTCCCCCCTCCCCCCAATTCCAAAGACAAGAGTCTATAAAACAAATGCCAGCTATACTGCCCTAAGGGCAGAGAAAGTCTGGTGACCCCCACCCAGCCCTGCCCCCTGCAGCACCACCACCCCCACACTGCAAGAGAAGGGGGTCTGGGGCTTCTCCCTTGGACCCTGGGGACTTAGGTGAGAAGCATGTGAATGTATGATGTCACCTCTCCATGAGGCATGGGCTATGCAAAGATGAGGTTTCCTTCTCATTGGCTCTGACCAGCCCCTGCCTTTCTGATTTAAGTCACGAAGCACCTGAGCTCAGCTCCCCAAGGAGCTGCCTCTTGGCTTCCCCACTCTCCACTCCTCTGCGGCCTCCTATGAGGGGAAGGGAAGGGCTCAGGGACCCCTCCCATCCCCCGGCCTGCATGGAAACACTGTGTGGAAGAGGCATGATGCTGAAGGTGAGGCTTCTGTAGGCCCCCAACCAAAGCCTAGAGGCCAGCATGCCCCCCAAACCCCCACACCTTTCCTTCCTCTGGAGCGGAGGGCACTGGGGCAGCCGCCCCTTCCACCACCTAGTGCCTGGCTTGGGGTGTGATGGTTCTTTCTCAGTGTCAGGTCCTCAAGCCGGGCCTGGCTCTTTCCTTGTCCCATTCCTGTCTCCTTCCAAGCCCTCACCGTGGCCGTCTGAAAAACTCGTGTCCAGTGTCCTAAATTGTCTCCTCCTCCCTCTCCCCGTGCCTCTGCAACCCAAGGGAGGAAGTGGGAGGCTGTCTCCCCTCTCCAACCCCCACTTCACATAATGGAACAGCTTTTGGCCTTTTCCTTCTTGAAGGTAGAAGAGATGAGTTCGGAACGACTGGGGAGGTGGAGCAGTCGCTTGGAGAGGCTTCGGACAGGGCTCTTCGGGGGCACTGGGCTGGGCTTGTTCAGACACACCATGGACGCTGTCCGGAAGATGCTGTGGATACTCTTTTCGGAGGTGAAAGCTGAGCCTTCCAGGTAGATTTCTGCACCCAGCTGCTTGGCTATTGCACAGCCCTGCAGGGGAAGCAAGGTCATCAATACCACGATCCAAAATGGCTCTGAAACACTACCTTCTGAGGTTAGTGGTCCTCCCCAGGGCAGCTCCAGTGGACCCAACTGCCAGTCTCCCACCACCACACTCTGCTGATTATTTTCTGAAGGTGATGCCTGACTGCACCTTGGGATCATCTGAACACTTTTAAAACCATACTGATGCCAGACCAAGTAAATCCAAATTCCTGGAGGTATATCTAGGCATTAGTATTTTAAGAGCTCCCCAGATGATTGTAATGTGAAACAATGGTTTAAAAGAAATGATCCTTACTCTCCCATGTGCATCAGAAATTATCCAGGGATTTAATTTAAAATGCAGTTCCCAAACATTTCTCCTAGAGTGACTCTGTAGGGAAGGAGTCAAGAATTCTAACAAGCACTCTAGTGATTCTAATGCAGGTGATCCACGATGAACAAACAACCACCTGAGAAACACTGGCACGCACAGGAATGGCTCACCTGCCAGACTACAGCATAAATCTGGTACCCACCACGTCTATCCAGGTAACTAGTTTGCTGACTATAGATGGCCCCACAGAATACCAATTCTCTCTTGCCATAGTGGGAGTTTGAGCAAGGGCCACCTTTCAAGCCCTCTCCTGTAGCCTTCCCCAACCCACCCCCGATACACATACAGGTGCCCGCGCCCACACACACACCTGCTCATAAGAGATGGGTGCCTGCTTCTGGTGGGACAGCTCCATCAGAGTGCTCAGGTCTGTTCGCAGGTCTGTCTTACAGCCAATAAGCAAGACACGGGTGCTGGGACAATAATCGAGGATTTCCGTCCTCCACTGAAGAGCCATGCAAAATGGGAAGGAGGAAGGAAGGGGAGTCAGTGGCTGACGGACACCCGGAGAAGCCCAGTTGGCAGCATCAAACACACCATCCAGCTTATCACCAGCCCAGCTCTCCCTCTGAGTCACAGCATCGCCACTGCACTAATTACATCATCTTCCTGCCCATGAGGCCTTTTGGGGCCACAGGAGTGCTGACCCAAGAGTCTGTCCTCCCATTCAACAGCCCAATCACCAGAGAGAGCACAGGGCAAATCTCCTTCTCTCTGCCAAGCACACAGGGTATGGGTTTGCTGCCTCAACCCAGTCACAGGGCTTCACAAGTCCAGAAATCCAGGAAGAGGGCAACCAGTCTCTCTAATGGAAGGAGATAATCCCAGAGTCTTCTGAGAAACTGGGCGAGTTCCACAAGGTATCCTGGGACCCCTCAGTATGGACAAACCTTGCCACCCAGACTAAGGCATTTCCTACCAGCAGCTCAGCTCAGGCCCGCCTGGCTTGCCCAGTCCCAGTAGGCCTGGGATCAAGGTCTATAAAAGCAATCGCCAAAAGGCCCTATCCCCGACCCTCAAACCATACCAGCAGGAAATTCTCTACTCTCCATCCTTCACTTTCTGATTTACCAGCACCACCTTCCTTGCTGGGCATCTGGCAGAGCAGTACGGGATGGGGGGAAAGGCAGGGATGCAGAGGGGACTGGAGATCTGGATTCTAGTCCCAAAGCTGTAGCTAAGGGTGTGGCCTCAGGCAAATCTCTTCCTTCCCTGGCCTCAGTCTCTTCCTTTTACACAAGATGAGATTAGATGACAGGGTCCCCAAGATTCCTTTTTGTTCTCAGGTTGAGCTAGAGACTACAGAGTTTAGCCAGCCTTACCTTCTTGAGTGCACTGTCCACTGTCTCTGGACGGCTGATGTCAAAGCAGAGTAATACTGCATCCGAGTCACTATAGCAGAGTGGACGGACGTTGTCATAGTAGGGAGACCCTGGTGGGGGGAAGAGCAGATGCTGAGCCATGGCATTTGCCCTCCCCTGCAGGCCCAAACCTAGAGAGTCCTGGGACTACCATGCTTGGTCCTTGAGGTTGGTCCCTTGGCCCCACCCATCTCCCAGGAGAATGTGCTGCCACCTGGAAGCTTGGGACCAGAAGGCAGTGCACGAAGATCATCTACTTTTGTCCTGAAAAAGGGAAAGGGGGAAAAATAAAAGGGTGGTGGAGCATAATTTGTCTGTCTGGGTCTCCTACAGTGGGCTTAATTTAAGATCCACCAGTTTTCCGAGTCCCAGAGGAAGATGCTCCCAGCCCCTGCAGAAAGACCAGCGCTTGTTTAAGGTCTCTTTTCTAGAGTCTGCCTGCTGCCCAACCTCTGCTCCCTTCTTTTGCTCCAGGGTCTTCCCAGTGAAGAAACAAACCTGCCTGTTACATAACTGGCTGCCCTGCTTCTCTGCCGTGGGGTCAGAACTAGGAGGTTCTGGAGGCTGGCAGCGGAGGGAGAGCATCAATGATTCAGGGTCCCACTCCTCCTCCCACCCAAATCAGCTTATCCTGAGAAGAGCAAAAGGAAAGCTGTAGCCCCTGTCTTGAGATCTCAGGGAGGCTGACTCAAAGACAGCAGCACCTATAGCTGGGATTTAGAGGCTCGAATAAGGGCCCCTCACTAGGAAGGGAGTAGGCAGTGCAGACCCTGGTGGTCCAATGTGGGAGAAAGCTAAGGATTGAGCCTGGCCCCCTCCACCCTGGAGAAGGAATGGTAGCAGATTTGGAACCCAGACAATCCGTGCTCAGAATAGCAAGCAGCCCCTCTCCCTGCACCGCAATCGCCATGGAGACTGGGGGGGAATCCAAGCTGAGGCGGGGGGTGGGGGGTTGGTTGTAAAAACAAAAGGGAGTAAAGGGGAGTTGGGTTAGCTGCCTGCTCCTTCAGCATTCGGTCCCCATCCCTCTCTGAGGTGGGGTCTTATCTCAGCAGTGCTGAGCAAAGGGAGCACTGCAGTACTGGGGACGGGGGAGGGGAGGAGGCTTCTGTTCTGGCTCCAAGCGATCCCCCTCCCCTAAGACCAGCAAGTGAATAATGGGAACAGCTTCAACCCTGGCCTCAGTGCTGGGAAGCCCCATCCCACACACCCCTGCCAGTCCTCCTTCCTTGTGGGCACTTAATTTGAAAGAGGGAGTTTGAGGCTGACTGATAGCCTGCATCCTTTCAGAATTTGGGAGCTGGGGATGCGACACAGGGAACAGAGACCACCTTGCTGATTTTCCATTATCTGGACTGGGATTCAACGGCTGCATTCTGACTGGGAGGAGAGGGGAGGCAGCAGCAGTGGTGGGAGGGGGCTCTCTGGGGCGGTGGTAGTGAAAAGAGATGAGCTGCAGTAAGATTCTAGGAAGACTGAGAGGTGAGCTGAGTACAGCAAATGAAAAACCATACATCATGCAGCTAAGCTGCATTCCAGTCCAATCCAGCCAGCATAGCACAGTCCAGGATAACCAGAATCCTGCCTCCCCACCCCTGGAACTGCAACGGAGGAAAGCATACCAACCAGGTTGAGGAATTTTTGTTTCGTTTTGTTTGGGGGGGTGGGGAGCAAGGGGAGGCTTGTTTTCCGTCTACCCATCCCCTACCTCCAGTCTTTCCAGACCTCAAGATTGGATCATGGGAGCAACAGCTCTCTGGAGGAGTAGGATGGCATATTTATATGTAACAGGAAACCTCTAGTGATTTATAGTTCCTCTCAAAACTCAGCCTGAATATGCATTTTTGGAGAGGAGTAGATTTTATTTTCTTTCTCCTATTCCTGGTTTTTAGTCCTTAATTATGACTCTGAGCTCAGTCTATTTAAAAAGGGCTAGGGTAAAGAGATAATGGGAAGGGGTCAGAATCAAAGCAGAGGATAGCCTAGCACTAAAGGTTTAGGGATGAGAGGCTGGAAACATATTGCTTTCTACATTCCAGAAAGACAAGAGCATCTTCTACCTTAGCCCAGTCCTGAGGAAGAGGGGAATGGTCAGAGCCAACACCGCTGCTTCCCTGACTATCCACAATGTGACTGTGCCCCATATTAAGCCCCCACCCTCCAAAACATCGATGATGCATTGCTTCATCCCTGAGCCGCAGAGGTATGACAGTGGGGCTGAGCTGCGGCAGGCAAGCAGACAGGCAGCAGTGGCCCGAGATGGAATGCAGGAGAGAAAACTGAGTCAGGAGCAATATTTCCCCAAAGCAGGCTTGTCTCCCTGCCTCAACCATCACTGCCTCCAGCAACACTCCCTCCTGCCTTTTATCTGGCAGTAAAGGCTGCGTGAGTGTGCTGAGTGGCAGGGAGTGGAAACAGAGAAACCCTGACTGCCTCCCCAGTAGTATTCTGGGGTCCATTCACCTCACCATCCCAGCCTTCTGAAGGACAGAGCTATATTCGGAGAAGTGAGTGGCTTCTGGAGTTCATCCACTCTGCACCCTTGGATCAGCCAACTGAGTTGGCCAAACTCTACCCCCATCCCCAACTAAAGAATCTTCGGGTCCCCTTCTTTCAGTTTCCTGGCAAGCAGTATACTCCTTCTCCTCATCAAAGAGGGAAACAATTTCTAAAAGACAGCAGCTACAGCAGAGCAGTGGGGGTGAGAAGAGGACATTTGGAGCCAACAGCCTTACCTGAGGTGTCCCAGAGACTGAGCTCCACTCTCTGTTCCTCTGTCTCCAAGCAGGCTGTGTAATTCTCGAACACAGTAGGCACATACGTCTGTGAAAAGACAGGTACTACTCACACCTTGGATGCGCCAACACTTGTAACCCTCCGATTAGTGCTGTCTACACAAGAAGCCACCCATCCTAGTACACTAAAGTGGCAGGAGATAAGGAGAGGAGGGACACATATGACAGGAGGAGGAGAGTGTAGAGGCACACTTTGCTCCATTGAAGTAAGAAATGTGAATGACTTCCTGCCAGGGACAAGCCCCCCCATATCCTAGATGGTTGGGGACACACACACAGATTCCTCTTGTCCCCAGATTTGTCTGTCTCCCAGTTTCAGTGCCACAGACAACTCTAGCTCTTTATCTTCTCCCCACAAGCCCCTTGGACCAGCAGGGCAGCAGAAAGGAGCAACAGAAGCCTGCCTGGGGACAAGCGCATAGATCCCTTGAGGATGGGTGAAGGCACGGGAAGGTATTATGTCAAGAAGAAACCCCAGACTCTCAAATGCCTCCCTCTCCCAAGAGCTGACTCCAGGATGAAGGGAGGTAGGAGGGGATTTGATCGGAGGCCCACGGGTGAAGAGGTAAGGAGGAGCCAGCGGGGCTGCAGAAGTGGAACAGGTCTCAGGGGAAGCTAAGGCAGGGCGGTCCTCCAGCCAGAAAGCGATCCACCAGCCAGAAAGCGGCTGAGGGTGGGGTGGGGTGAGGTGAGACAGAGCCGGTGGGCAGGTGGGAAGCTACCCCGGCAGGCAGGCAGGCAGGCAGGCAGGCAGGCAGGCAGGCAGGCAGACAGGGAGCAGAGCTGCCCAACGGCGGGCGGGGAACTCACCTCGGGATAGCAGTCCTTCGCCAACACCTGTAACATTGCTGTCTTCCCGCACTGCACATCCCCCACCAGAACGAGCTTACATCTGGCCACGACTGGCTGGGGGGCCCGTCTCTCCTTCATGGCTGCAGCCTCCGCAGGTCCTGCACTAGGATTCAGAGAGGAGAGGGCTGCGCCAGGAGCGCCTTGGCACGCACGGAAGCCGGACTCCCTGCCTCTCTCCGACTGAGAGAGACGCCGGCACAGCCGCTTTATATATCCCAGGTTGAGCCAATGACAAGAGGAGGCAGACCCTGTCACAGCCAATCCCTGAGGTGGGATCCCCTCCAGCAGCCAATGGCAGGAGGATCTGAGTCAGAGCCTTCTCCCTCCCTTCCCTTTCTCTTAAAGCTGCATGGTTGCTTCCTCTGAAAGGGGATTCCCACGTTGTTGTGTATTTGTACTAGTGAGGGGGGAGGAGATGTGAAGCAAAATTTAATGGTCTTGAGTGTCCACCAACGAGTGTCAAAAACAATAAACTAGTCATGAGTGCAGGAAGTGAGGACAAGCTGGAGTTGTCCCAGAAGAGCAAGACCTGCCTAAACTATAGACAGATGGCACCCCTAAGAAGGAGGTGGTCCCAGAAATCTCTGACCCCTTTGTTCCCTGTAATCCCCATCCAAACCCGTTCCCACTTCTGGCTTCCCTTCACAGAAGCTCCTGCTGGACCCCTTTCAACGCCCAAGTCTCTTCCTCAGAAATCACCTTCACCAATAAATAAATAAATAAATAAATAAATAAATAAATAAATAAATAAATAAATAAGCCTCTTTGCATCATCTGGAAAAAACCCACAGAACTCCTGACCCAGAGGTGGGCAGAGAGAAAGGAATGAGGGAGTCTGGCAAGTGGGGATGGGAGAGAGGAGTACAAAGCAAACAAAGTTGCTGTCTGTTTGGCCAGACAACCTCTCACCCCAGGCCTGGCAGGAGCTGCTTTAGGGGTGTTTATTCTGCTGTTTGGGTTTAGCTTCCTGGATGAATCAGGCGCAGGTCCAGTTTCAGGCTGACATCTACGGATGCTGACGTACTGCTTGTGTCACCTGGTTAAAGTCCAGTCTGGAAGACTGGGCCTGGGACTTTGGGATTAGGAAGCTGGAAGGCAAGATGAGGTTGAGATGAGCTACGTAACTGCCTGCCAGCCCTTGGCCCTCAGAGCCCTTCATCTTACCGCCTCTCCACTAGACACACCCACGAGATGTATGCAGGCAGCTTGAAAAACCCACTGATTATTCAGGAACCAGGACAGCCCAGATAAGGCCTCCTGGGGATCAGGGATTGAAGTCAGACTGACCTTGGGCAAAAGTGAGACACTCCAGGGTCCATGCTTAGGTCCCTTCACCTTGTCAAGTCCAGCACCTCTGGAGCAAGGCCTGGGTCCTGTTCCACCTGAGCTTTACTCTACTTTGCCATCATTGTTGCCCCACCCAGGGGTATTTTCCCCATTTATAAAGGATATTTAAGGGGGAGGGTAGAACTCAGTGGTAGAGCACGTGCTGAGCATGTACAAGGTCCTGGGTTCAATCCCCAATACCTCCATTACAAATAAATAAATAAATCTAATTACATCCTCCACCAAAAAATAAAACAAAACGAACAAAAAGGATATTTAAAGATCTTCCCCGGACTCAAAGGGACAGATCTCTAAAGGTAAGATTTCCAATGCCCTCTATAGACAGTAGAATGGAGGATATTTTGAGCCTGGCCAATGTGCCTCCTATCAAAGCCTATGGCATCCAAGTCCAAGTTGCTTGGCTGAGGGCTCTGAGGCTAAGTTCGGCACTGTCCTCTAAGGCCATCTCCTAAGGTTCCCCTTCCAGGGATCAGGAATCACCTCAGGGAGCCTCCAGGGTAGAAAGACAGTTATCCAGGTGCTACCTCTGGCTGGTTACCCTCCTCTCTCAGGCAGGCTCTCTGGAAGTTTCTTTCCCCTATCTTTTCCCAGGCCTCATCCTCAGCCCTCAGATAGTGTTCTGTCTATAGAATTTGTCCTCTCCTTGCCCTTTTTCAGCAGCCTGACAGCCCCTCTGAGCTGCCCATAAGTATGGTTTGGGAGAGTTACAGGAACAGCTGTAAGATCTTTCCCTCCTGTCTCCCACCTTCAGTCTCATCTGAATTCAGTTCTGGAGGCATCAGTGGGGTTCCCATACATTCTCTTATCCCTTAACTGGGTTCCCTCCAGTGGCAGCCCTAAAGGCTTTAGCCCTCTCTCCCCTATGTTCTTTATCAGCCTCCCCTTACACACACACCCCCATCCCAAGCCACTCCAAATAAATGTTTAAATAAGTAAAATGTGTTCTTGTTATGCAAACAGCTTCCTCTGGCTTCTTACAAGATTGCCATTTCTAGAGCTCCACTGAGATAGAAATTCTGGAAACTGTATTAACACTGGTTCTTCCCTGAGTGGCTCTTTTTCAGGAGAGAGCAGCAGAAAGCCCAAGCTGTGAGGCAGAGCAACCCCCATCAAGGCTGATTCGCAAGCTGTTTCTCTGACATATTTTGTGGGTTACATGTTTATGAGTTGTGGTGGGAAAAGTGGTGTGTGTGTGTGTGTGTGTGTGTAAAGGCAGCATAGCAACATGAAAGGAGGATGCAGCCAAAATTCAGTAGGCCTGGGTGCTAGGCCAGCTCTGCCCTTAACAAGCTGTGTGTGTTTAGGTAAACTTCTCTCTCTGGGCCCCTGTTTCCTTGAACGTAATGTGAGGGGTTTGGACTAAAGAAGGGGGTTTAGCTTTTCTTCTTCATTAGCAGTTAGACTTCCTCCCCCGTTTGTTTAAACCTCTTCCCAGTGTCTTTATTTAAAACTCCATAGCCAGAGTACAAAATTTACAAGATTGTTCTTTTATCAAGACCAGAAAAGTTTAAAACAAGGTTATACTCGAAAACATTCTCCTAAGGTGGGAGAAGCTAGTCATAAACGACCACATATTATATGGTTTTATTTGTATGAAATTTCCAGAGCAAATCCAAAGAAATAGAAAGTAGCTCAGTGGTTGCCTAGGGCTGTAAGGCCTAGGGGGATAGAGACTGACTGCTAATGTTTATGGAGTTTCTTTTTGGGGTGGTGAAACTCTTCTAAATTTTATTGTGGTGATGGTTGTACAATTCTGTGAATATACTAAAAACCACTGAATTGTGCAGTATAAGCTGGTGAATTATCTGGTATGTGAATTATATCTTGATAAAGCTGTTACTTCAAAAAATAAGTTTATTATTCCCATTCTCCTTTATACAATCTCCTTTAACTTGTTTTTTTGAAACGCTTTTGTGTGGAAATGTTCAAACATTTTAAAAAGTAGAAAGAATAATACAATAAACCCATGTGTAACCATCAACCCAGTTTCAACAATTCTCAACACAATCTTGCCTCATCTATACCCCCACCCACTTCTCCCCACTAAACCTCCTTACTGGATGATTTTAAAACAAATTGTAAACATCATATCATTTAATCCATAGAGATTGCAGTACTCATATGTAAAATAAAAGGATTCTCTTTAAAAAAATGATACAAATGAACTTATTTCCAAAACAGAAACAGACTCACAGAAATAGAAAACAAACTTATGGTTACCAGGGGGGAAGAGGGTGGGAAGGGATAAACTACTGGGAGTTCGAGATTTGCAGGTACTAACTACTATATATAAAATAGATACATAGCAAGTTTCTACTCTATAGCACAGGGAACTATATTCAATATCTTGTAGTAACCTATAATGAAAAAGAATATGAAAACGAATATATGTATGTATATGTATGGCTGAACTGTTATGCTGTACACCAGAAATTGACACAACATTGTAACCTGACTATATTTCAATAAAAAGAAAAGAAAGGAAACCAGGTTCTGCAGTGTCTTCCATATTCTGGATTTTGCTGATTGCATCGCCATGGTGTTGTTAACATGCAGTAAAGCCCTTTACAAATTAAATCTTATGCAGAATTCCAAAACACAAAAAAAAGATGAAAAATAAAACTGCTCTGGTTGAATCAGAATAAAGGACTTGAGGTGGGGGCTCACTCAGCATCCTCTCCCCTCCTGGGGTACCTCTAAGGAACAAACTCCAGGGAACACAGTCTGAAATCCACTAGCCTGGATAGTGTGTGTGTGTGTGTGTGTGTGTGTGTGTACCACATGTTCAAAGCTCAGCGCTGCCCTATCTTTTTCTGGCTCTGATTACTTTGATAAGGTCTTTATCTGGGACAGTGACATAATACACAAAGGTGTTCAGCATGATAGCAAATTCAAATTCACTCTGACTCTTACCGAGGGTGCACAAACCCAGTACTTTCTCTGTCCTAGGGATCCTTACAAAGAGCTGCCGGGCACCCTGCCACCTGCGTCCCCCAGGACTGTGGCAGGGCAGGGCCCAGTCTCCCCATCCCCGAATGTGACTCAGGTGCTCCACTTCTCAATTCTAAACCCCAGCTTCTCATGATCTCAGGGATCTCTCATCGCTGGCCTTGGGAATACCTGACCTTTTGACTGGGCTTTTTAGCTGGAGAAGACACTAGAATGCTAACCAGGTTTTTAAGACTCAGTCCCTGTCTTCAGGGGGTTTCTAGCTATGAGAGGAGGTAAAGCCAGAGCCCCTTGGGTAATTAAATCAAGTGCAGTAGGAGTGCTAAGGAGAGAGGGGTCAGATCTGGTTAGGTGACCTTGGAAGACTTATGGAAGAGGGTGGTTTCACCTGGACCTCAATTCTGATACAAGACTGGGGAGGGCAGAGGACGGCTGAAGGAAAACGCTAAGTACATCCAAGGACTGGAGAATAAATCCAACCAGCTGGACCAGATGAGTCGGCAGGGTGGGGCAGTTTGCCTGAGAACATAATTAGGAAAGGAAATCTGAGACTAAAATATCATAAAATACACCTAAAATCCAAAATATAGGAGTTCGTAGTTTAAAACAATACGTACAAGTATTCCTGTATGTTGTTCTTGAGTGTCAGTCCCCTTCAGCCAAAGACCACCAGCAGACAGTTGTAGCTGAATGAAACTGGGATTGTGGACTCATTTCAGCAAGGAGAACAGTCCACGTCGTGGCAGAACTGTGGGGCATCCAGGAAAAGGACTTAGGGTTTGGACTTAGATTCTCTGATTTGGGGAGAGGTCACAGAAGCTCTGGGTTAGAGGCAGTCAGGAAGCTGGAGGATTCAACAGTCAGGTGCCTCAATCACTCTTACCTAGAAGGTGGGAAGAATGAAACAGGGCAGACGCTGCAATGGGTAGAGAAGCAGCAGCCACTCACGTTAGCTAGGCTAGGGGGATGTTTCTTCATTTTGTGGTTTGGGTAATATTTTCATCTTCATCTCTGGATGTGACTGCAGAGAGGATGTGACTCTCCCAGAGTGAGTCTCCTTGATGTTGGTATTCTGTGAAATTGTTTATGTCCCACAGCAGAAAACCAAAGCCCAGCTCTGAAGGTCAGGCCCACTCCTGGGGCTTTTGTCCTTCCAGTGCTCTTCGGCTCCTCTTCCTGGGAGCGGGCTGTGGTTATGTGAGAGATCAGAAGGAGAAACAAAAGGAAAGAGGAAAATGTTCCAGGAAAACTTTTTGGAGGAAGTAGCACTGAGCTATGCAGTAAAACAAGAATAGGGTGCTGAGAGGTGGGCCAGGGTGTAAGGGATGTTCTTGGGGAATGGGGTGGTGTGGAAGCAAGAGATGGAGGTGTAGGAAGAGGACCAGTGAATGTGTGTGTATTCGTGTGTGTAAAGGCGTGTAGAAGAGGAGGAAGACCAAAAAAAAAAAGAAAAAAAGAAAAAGAAAGAAAGAAAAGACAAAGGCTACCTGAGCTAGACTGAAAATTAGGAGGAAAAAGATGTCTGAGGATGGGGCAGGAGGGGAAACAGGGATGCAGTAAAGGCAGTGGCCCTGAAGAAGCCTGCATTCTGTCTGGATCAGGCAGAGTTGTGGGGTGGACGTGGGGACTAGAGGAGCAGAATGTACCCAGTGGGAGTTCAGCAGCAGCCATACATGGAACAGGCCACACAGAGCCCAGGACACTGGTGAGACCACAACATGGAGGCTTCCTGCCTTCTCTTGCCACCACCAGGGCTTGGTTAAGATCAAGGTGGCCACTGCTGGGTGACTGGTAGGGAGCTCTCATGCTCGGGGGAATTCTCAGGGAAGAGAGGACCTTAAGGAACGTGGGAATGAGCTGAGAAATGATGTGAACCCTGAGCCAGACCTACCCCTTCTCCAGTTTCCCAGATCCAGCCACTTCCTCATCCTCCCGCATGACAACTCCGGCACCTTCCTCTACCCTCTCTGGTCCTCCTGCTCACCTTCCTTATAGCCTCCCTGGGGATCTCTGTGCTTTCACCCTCCTGGACCCCTCCAGGAAGTCCTCCTTGATCTGGCAAAGATGGACAGAAGTATAAGTCTCCCCTGCCTGCCCTAAATTTCTTGCCTGCAAAAGTGAAGCAAATCTGTTTTGGTGGGAAAATGACTGAGGAGACTTGATTTCTCTATTTCTAAATGGCTAGATTAAAATTAAAACCAAGAAACGACCCAGATCATGTCCATCCTCGGCTTGAGTCTTCCTATGGGGTCAGGTCCACTTTGAGTAAAATCCAATTTCTTTCCAAGCCATACCTGACCTGCCTTGCCCCCTGTGGCCCTGGTCTCCTGCCTTCTTCCCCTCTCCCGCTGTGCTCCAGCCATGCTGAACGTTTCAGTCCTCCCGTCATGGCTTTCAGACTTTTCTGCCCACAAGTCTTAGTCAGAAATATATGTTACACCACAACCCAAAACATACACACTCACACTTTATATATATATAAATATATATATATAACATACACATTCATACTGAAATTACAGTTTCCTAAATCATTACCTTTACTAAGTACAATGTACTCTGGTTCTACTCCAGGTCTTCTCGCTGCTTTCCCTCTGCCAGGAATGCCCTTCTTGCTTGTCCTGACTGGCACCTTTCATCCCTTAGATCTCAGGGTTTGGTGTCTTCTGTCTGGAGAGGTCACCTTGACGGAAACAGCAACTTGATTGTTCTTTTTAACATTCTCTGGTATTTGTCACTATAATATTTTTCTGCCTAATGTTTTTGTTTACTATCTTTTTGTTGATTGTCGTTCTCCCCCATGTTGATAAGGTAGACTTTGTGGGGACTTTCTGGTACTGACAACTGCCATATCCCCAGTGCCTAGAACGGTGCCCAGAACACAGCACGAGCTCAGTGAATGCTGAAAGACAGAAGGAATGACCCTGATCCAAACTCTCTCTCTCTTTGGTCCCCAGCATTCTCCTCTACAAAACGTGGGGCTGGACTTGTTCTTGGAGCACCCTTCTGGCTTACCTACAGCCCAGTTTTCCAGGACACGCCAGAGGATGTGCTCCAGATAACCAACTCTGGCAGTGGGTGGGACAGAGAGGGTCAGGCAGTCACCTGTTCACCTGCAATCCTGTCTACCCACTGAGGACAGTTACTGAGACAGGACCTAGATTCCTGGTTGCTGAAGGCCAAAGGTATAAACCCAGGCACAGAGCAAAAATGGAAAGCCAGCCAGGCACAATGAGAACAACCACGATGCTGTGCTTCCTACATGCTGTGCTCTACCTGCGTTGT
The DNA here is from genome assembly GCF_048773025.1 of Camelus bactrianus. Lineage (NCBI taxonomy): Eukaryota > Metazoa > Chordata > Mammalia > Artiodactyla > Camelidae > Camelus > Camelus bactrianus. Next base: position 17,337,576 of record NC_133550.1, on the reverse strand, counting down.
CTCACTCAGTCCTCAGTCCTCTGAAGAGGTGGTGCAGAACTTCACTCATTCCTGCCCAGGAGTCAGCCCCACTAGGTTCAAAACCTGACTCGACACATTCAGAGGCAGCACAGGTGGAGAGCCCCAGCTCAAGCCACGTGGCCCAGGTTTGAATCCTGGCTCGAGCAGTTACTAGTGATGTGACCCTGGGTAAATTACTCAGTCTTTCTCTGAGCTTTCTGGTGTCTCAAATGGCGACGCTGGTAATTGCATTACCTCATCTTCTTTCCAGCACTTCCTGGGGACTGGGAATCTTAAGCAAACTGGGAGTCTCCACTGGGCTTGCCGGCTCATCTGACCCCCTGGGGCTCCTGGCATCTGGCCACAGCAGGCAGATTGAAAGCCTTGGCTCTGCTCTCAACAGGCTGAGGTCTGCGTCCAGGGCCCAGCACTCTCTACCTTGTGACCTTAGACAAACTCTCTGAACTTCAGTTTTCTTTGCAAAGACTTTGGATTTCCTGAGCCAGCATTTCATCCACAGCTGGGACATTTTTCTGATCACCAGCCATGGTCTCTCTAACCCCAACACTTCCTCTCCCCTGATGGGGAGAAAAGAGAATTTGATTCAGAGAGCCCCGACGTCTGTTATTATTAAAAGCCTTGCCTCCCCTCTTCCAGTTTTCTCCAGATTGAATTATCCAAGTCCCTTTCTCTCGCCTTCACAAATCTAATTCTCAGCCTTCCCACATCTCTCCTTTGCCACCTCCCTCTGTCACCTCTGTCTTCAGATGCTGGTGATGCCCAGTCCAGCTCCAGAATTCTGACTGGGGTGTGGATGGAGTTGAAGGAAATAGGGCTGAGAAATAGCCCTGCATCCTGGAGGACCCTCCGGCCCAGTGAATAACAGCTCCATTATATAGGCCTTTGCCACCTGCGAGGCACTGCGATTAGGGCTTTCCTCACGTTATTTCACTTCAACTTCCCTACAACCCTATTAGGTAAATGCTATTTTACTGATGATGAAGCCTAAATGTAAGTGGTGGGGTGCAGTTTCCTAAGTTCATCTGACTCCCCAGCTCCTTTTTTGAATCACGGTGCTATCACCTGTGGCAACAGGTGGGACAAGCCAAGCACTGCAGAAACAGAACTGCCTCTTCTGAAGGGAGGGGAAAACGCCACCATTGGGGAAAGTTCCCAGAAGGAAAACAAGACAAAAGTATTAAAAGGATGAAAGACCCAGAGACACATACAGTTCAGAATTGTGTTCAGTCTACATTTGTCGGTGCTGAGGGGATGGGAAAGGCAGAGTGACGAGAGAAGGGTGGGCTAAACTGGGAATTTTCAACAAAAGGTAAGGATGGGTGGGGGGCAAAGTTGACAGACAGTCATGGAAAGAAATGCCCCCACCCGCGTGCCTGTGAAGAACCAAAAGATCAGGAAGGTGCTAGTGTGTGAACTGTTTATTTTTCCCAAGTCTAAAAATACAGTGAAAAGGAAAAACACACACACATACAAACAAACCTAACCAGAAATGGGAAAAAGCGATCACGGCAACGGCTGAGAAATTGGAGTCAGGAATTTCAGGAACTAGGATAACTCGGTGACCGACCAGAGGGAGCTTGGAAATTCCACCTCATGACGAGGCTCTTGGCAGCTGCCAGCTTCCGATCAGAGTCTGGAGCACTTTCCAGCAGCCTGGGGTGGAGCCAGAGGGAAAGAGGGCGGAGGAGGTGAATGCCTCCTACTGAGAGAGTCAACCGGTCACCTTGAGGGACTGTGTGTGAGAAATGAATAAGAGGCAGGGCCTCCAGTTAGCACCCCCCTCGTAGTAATAATAACTGTGACAACAATAACCCCTTACCAAGTGCCCTCCAGATACCAACAATCTTGTAAAGTAAGAATTATGATCTCCATTTTACAGATGAGTACTCAGAGGCACAGAGAGGTTAAGTAATTTGCCTAAAGTCTCACAGCAGGCAAATGGCAGATCTAGGGACCTTTTGGAGATCACCTTTGTGGGTCTGATGAAAAGTTATGTACCTGATACCCAGGGGTAAAGCTTATAATGAAGTTATATACAAAATTTTACGTTCAATTTCAGAGTGTTTGAGGAGCCCCTAATCCCATTCTTGGTAAAGCATTTGGATAGTAAGGCTAGTGTTGAATTATCTCCCACCCCACCTCATCTCCAACCCGATAGCCCAGTAAACAAAGCAGAGTATATGGGGGAGGGGGTGGCTTACAGCAATTGCCTGTCCCCCATGACCCATCCCCTGCTATTCTGGGACTTGGGGTTTGCCCTGACTGGTTTGAGGTCTCCCCAGCCTGCTCTGGTGTGAGGTGGGGATAGGGCTGGCGGTGGGAGGGGGTGGGCTGGGAAAGCTATAATGGGTTCTGTGGAGAAGCCGGAGTGGTGTTTTATATGAGGACAATGCTTTTCCCTCACCCCCTCAGGGTATCCTTTTCGGGTAGAGATTCGGAACTGCCCGGACTAGAAAAGATGAAGGCCTCCTCCCTTAATTAAATGCCCAGGGGTTGCTATGGAAACCAGAGCTTCCAAATCCTGGCCCGACAATGGGGAGAGGAGCTGCCTCCAGCCTAGACCAGTGTAGCTTCAGGGAACAGGAATGGGGGCCAGAGGGTGAGAAAAGAGGGTGCCAACTAAGGAGTCCAGCTTCCCCTCTCCCTGGAACTGTGGGAAGGGGCCTCTCAGAACCAAGGGGTCTGCCTGAGACAGGGGGGCAACGCTCCTGGAAAGGGGTAGGGAGTGGGGGCGGGTAGCTGGAGCCAGGCACTGCCCAGAACTGAACACCTCCTTTGTTCCCAGAGGAGAAAGCCAGCCAAGTTGGTAAACAAAGGGAAGAGGCCAGAGGGCAGCAGCTGAGTGATAAGGCCGGGGCGCAAAGGGCTGAGTAATGGACCCTGAGAGACTAGGGAATCTCCTGAGTCCCACTGACAGGTAGAATATTGTCCTACAGCCACCCAGGACCCACGCAGACACACCCCTCTACAGAAACAGTTCGTACTGAAGCAGCCGTCTTTGGGGACACTCAGGCCCTCAATACCTTTGTCCCCCTAATTCCATTCTGGAGCGCCCCCCGCCCCCAGCTTTGGAATATCTCTTTAGGGAAGACAGTGGACAGTCCTCTCTGTAGTCAGCTCGGCCGGCGTGCAGGAGAGCTGCATCTCGGGGTCAGGGACTTCCGTGGGTCATGGATCTTGCAACCTCACATGGAGGGAAAAGACCCATATTTTGAAAACATTACCATACCTACCATTCAACAGTACTCATGTGCCAGGTGACTCTGTGAGGAGAAATGATCGTCTTGGTCTCCTAGAGAGAGGAAGCAGAGGGGAAGTTAGGTAGAGCCAGCGGGCCTTCCAGTCAATAAGTGGCAAAGCTAGGATTTGAACCCAGGTTCATCTGGCTATGTTACAGAAACGACAGGCCAGCCAAAAAACAAACACCACTCGGAGGGTTGGAGTACTCAGATTTATTACGCCGGCTGGCTCAGAGGGGCTTCTGCTCCAAAGCTCTGAGCACCTCCAACACATGTGCATGAGGTTTTATAGGGTTAATTACAAGTATGGGGCTATTAGCCAATAAGGTTCAAACAACAAAAAACAAAAAATCAGTACACTAAAGCTTATCAATTCAGAACAAATCACGTATCACGTTACTAACACTTGTTAAGCTTAGATTTACAAGTTAGCTTGTTAGCCCAGTAAACTGACACTAAACTTCAGATTTACGAGTTAGCCCGGCAAAACTTGTATCAGTAAACTGACACTTATCACACTTAGATTTGTGACTTAGCTCGTTAGCCCATCTGGGCTTTTCCTTCACAGCTCTAAAGCCCATGTGCCTTCCCACTTTCCCCGCCTTTGCTTCAAAAACCTCTTGGAAACTTTTCTGAACAAGCCCACTCTGTTCTCGTCCCTTCACTCTCCCACTCGGTGTTACCTAAATACTTCTTTAGGAGCAGTTCCCAATTTGTAAGCCGGTTATCTAAAGGGTTTATATATAACTTGGTTGTTTGGAACTAAAACACATTTTTTTTTCCCAGAGAAAATGTATTAAAAGTGTCCAGAAAGGCCACTTGACCCAGAATGCAGCTGACAATGGTACATCTGGTTCAGGACTAGCCTGGGGCCCCAGCCATCATTAATAATATTGTTTCCTGGAGAAACACATCCCCAGTTACACTGGAGAGAAAGAAACAGCTTTCTTTTCTCACTTCCTCCTCCTCCTCCTCCATCATCCTGCCGGACCTGTATCTAGTTACAGGAGTGGCTGAGGGTGAGGGGGTAATAATTCCTAAATCAGGCTACATTCTGAGTGCTGACCAAAGGGAGTGTTTCTTGAGAAAGGGGCCCAGGGTGGAGACGAGTTGAGAAACCAAGCCTTCCACAACTGAGAGAACTGTCTGGGCAGCACAGAGAAGGCTTGAGGGTGGCGGGGGCGAGCAGGATAGCTGTCTGCAACTGTTCAACAGACTGTCTTGATTGCATATAGCTCCAGAGAGCCAAACGAGGGCCAAGAAGTAAGAGGGAGTCAGATTTTTCTTCGAAGAGGACGAAATTTCTAACTATGAAATTTCTTCAAAAGTGGATTCGGCCTTGTGGTGAAGTAGTGAGTTCTCTGACACTAGGAGTAATTGAGGAGGAAGGAGATGACTGCCTACTGGGCATATGGTAGAGGGAAAGAAGCACTGGATCAGTAGACCTCTGAAAGCCCTCTAAATTCATTTATCAAAATGTAATGAAGTATCTGTAAGTGCTTAGCATAACGCCAGGAGCAAGGTTTAGAGTGGAGAATAGGATGGGGCCCTCGGCCTCAGGGAGCCCATGGTCTAATGGGAGAGTCAAACATTAAATGAATAAACACAACTGGATCTATAATTTCAAGTTATGAGTTATAAAGGAAAATAATAGGCTGCTACTATGAGAGAACAATGGAAGGGATCTAATTCAGAGATTGGATCCCAAAGGGCCTCTCTGAAGACCCCACAGTGAGGCTCAGATCTGAAGAATGAGTGGGTGTCAGCCTGCGGAAAGGTAAGGGGTGTGTGTCTGTGTGCCGGGGGTGGGTGTTTCAGGGCAGAGGCAACAGCAAAATAAGAAGACCTTGGGGCAGGAAAGAACATCGTGAGTGAGGGAGAGTGGCAAGAAATGACAATGACAAGGAAGGGGCTGGAGCTCAGGGGCCACATAGGAGGTGCCACTTTACCAGCCCCCTGACCTCCCCTTAGCTAGCTGCCCCTCTCCATCCTGGACCCTAAGTCTTAGTTTCTGGCAGCTGCCCATGGTTGCAAGGCCCCACCATTCCCCATGGCTCCTCCCACTGCCCTGGGACCTCCCACATAGCCTGCCTCCCTGTACTGTATCAGTGTCCTAGGAGGTGGAATGATAGAATTCTCACCTGTCTTATGCGGGAGGCCCAGGTACAACTCTTAGCCCTTTCAACGCCCTCCTTTCAGAGGTAGCATAGTTTAGTGGCTAAGAGCACAGACTCTGGAGCCAGCCTGCCTAGGTTCAGATGGCACCGCTGTCACTTGCTGTTTGATCTTGTCAAGTTACTTAACTGCTCTGTGCCTCATTTTCCCCATGTATAAAATGACACCGATGATCATGCCTATCTCCTAGGAGTGTTAAGAATTAGAATTTACTAAGTGTTTAGGACAGTGCCTAGCATGTAGTAAGGACTATATGAATGTTTGCAAAATAAAATAAATCACTGGCAATACCTCATTGCAACATCTGCTTCCCTGTCTCTTTCCAGACCCACCCCTAAGCCTACAGTGGGGAGCCAGGGCCAAGCCTACTGCTCTCTCTCTTCACCTGCTTTTCTAGCCAAGGCTGTTTCTGGCCACAACTCGGGTACTTAAAAAAGTTGGCAGAGCTGAACTCATGCCAGCCCAGACGTCATAACCCCGAGAATAGCAGATGTTCCTGATGGTAGGCTTCAGTCAACCCAAGGTGCCCTCGTGACTTCTTCTTTTGTCCCCCAGCTGTTTTCAGAGGCTGAGGGAATTCTGGACACACTGAATGTACCACTGAGCCTCGTTTCCTGGGCCCTGGGCCTGATCCCCAAGACTGGGGTTGAAGCTCCGTCCACATGCTCCCACATCTCCCTCTGCTCACTCCCAGTGTCAATTTACACATCTGCAGCATAGCCACCGGCTTTCCTGTCTCTGTCCTTGAGGGGAGCAGCTGTCTCCCTGTTTTCTGTTGCATCCCAGGGCCTACATATGGCCCTTACCCTCCAGCCCCATTTCTCATGACTCCTCAGCCTGGCATCTCTGAGCCAGCCACACAGGCCTGCTGTCAGCCTCTCAGGTTTGCTGTTCTCTCTCCTCGGGGCCTTTCCATATGCTCTCTCCCTGCCCCAAGTGGTCTTATTGACCAGCTCCTGCTCCTTCTTCAGCTCTCAGTTTACCTGTCACTTCCTCCAGGAAGCCTTCCATAAGAGCCCTGGTCTAGGTCCTGGTGGGTCTCCCCGCACCTGAATTTCCCGACTGTATTTTAAGTATTTCTTCACTTATCTGTGTTGATGAAAATAATCAATAAACAATCTTTATAGGAATAGAAAAGAGTTTTATTTGAGCCAAACTGAGGACTATAGCCTGGAAGACAGCTTCTCAGATAACTCTGGGGAACTGCTCTGGGGAAGTATGGTTTTCAGCACCGTTTTATGTCTTGTCAGAACAAAGAACATCAAACAAGTCAGGGATATGTTCCTTCAAGTTTTCCAAAAAAAGAAGAAGAAAAGATCAGCACATACACAGTAAGTCAGTACGGCCTTGGCACCTGGGAAGGGAGTCTTATCAAAGGAGAACCAGCATTGGCGTCCCACGAAAGGAGGCATTTCATCTTTATTTTTAACACAGACATTCTTTACTTCTGGTCAGAGTGCCCTTTTCTTTCATAATTAAAGCAGATGTGCATTGTAAAGGCCCCAAACAGGCTGTTCTAGTTAGCATAAAATTCAAGCTAACTCATGTATAAGCCAGAATGACCTCCCCATACTTCAATATGTGAAAATTCCTTTTGTCTTCTGTGTCTCCCACCAGCCCATCAAGCTCAGAAAGGGTGGGGACCATGTTTATCTAATTTGTATCATACCCTCAGTGCCCAGCACAGGGCCCATAATAGACCAGGAGTTTAAGACTTGGGGTCTACAGAGGAGCCCCCAGGAGTTCAGGAGGGTCCCAAAATCATACAAAAATGTTTGTAGATTTGTAGTGCATTCTTTCTAGGAGAGGGTCTCTTTTTTTTAATCATAATCTCGAGGGGTATGCAATGCCTCCCCCCAGCCAAAAAAAGGTTAAGAACCACTGTGTAGGCATTCCGTAAACACTCACTTCTGACTGGATGCATCCATCTGTGAATATAATTGTTGATACTCAATAAACAGTTACTGAATGGATGACTAAGCCACTCCTCAGGGTTAGGGCATTTTTAATGTTTTCAACCTATCAAGAAAAACCTCAGAAGAAACCTTTGTCGGTAAATTTAAGGTGCCCTGACTCTGTGGCCCTAAATACCCCTCTCTCCAGTGGGGCTCATAGCCTAAGACCAAAGTTTCACATGCTCACAACCCCTGCCAGAACCCCTCCCCTGTCCCGAAATCCACCTACTGCGCCTTTGCAGCCTGTCAGCTGAAAATAATCCTGGTGAGAACAGGGGTAGCAGGAGCAGAGGAAGGATTCCTACAGGAGCTCTGACGGAGGGAGACTCTGCCCCCTGCTGGCCGCGCGGCTCCCCTTCAGCGACCCGGCCAGGGCTCAAAGAATGAGGTCAGAGCGGGGAAGAGGAGAGTGAGGCGAGGCAGAGGGGCTAGGGGAGGGGGCTGCCCCCCAACTGGGTAGACTTTCCCAACGAGATTAGGCTTTGTCTTCGAACAAGTCAGGGGCGGTAGCTTCTGTTTTGAAGCCTCCACCGCTTCCCTTCCCAGGGCTCCTACGGTCTACTCCCAAATTAGGAGTTTGGGGAGGGCAGGGGGTTTGTTGGGGGTGGAAGTCCTTCTGGAGCTCAAGGGAGGTCCAGTCACTCAAACTTGGCTTTCTCATCGATCTCTTTTCCTGGAGCCTGGCTACTGCCGACACCTTTGGATCCTGAGCCAATTCTCTGCATCGCCTACACTTGGCTTGTGGTGTACCAGCCTCCCCGCATCACCATGGAAACAAGAGCCTCTGCATCCATCCCAGAACTGATTTGTGAAGCTATGAGAAGAATCTGAATTTCAGGGTGGGGTGCATAAGAAGGGCAAAGAGAAAACGTTCACAGAAAATTATGGAGAGAGGGAGACAGACGTCAGGGTGGAGGAGGGATTGCTTTATAAGCGATACTGGAGTAACTCCTACCCTGTCAAGCTTCGTTGAGAGACCATAAAAGCAGTCTTCTCAAGGGCTATTGGTAAGTCCAAACTGAGCAGCTCCTCTCCACAAGCTGTCCTTTGTAGCCGTATAACCTTGAGTGAGTTACTCAATCCCTCTAAGCATTGCTTTTCTCATCTCTAAAATAAAAATAAGAGCAGCACTTACTTCAGAGGGTAATTGTAAGAATCCAATGAGGTAATGCATACACAGCCCTTAATATAGAGCTTAGCACACAGTGAGTGCTCAAAAATGTATTGTTGCACACACTTATGTTTCTATATTTAGTATATGTCTCCTTAGCTAAATCGCCAGCCCTTCAATAATACTTGAATACTTTACGATTTCCAAAGTGCTTTTACACACATTCTCTCATTTGTCCCACCCTAGTCCTGAAAAATAGAGAAGAGATTATGCTCCCTACTTGGTAGACAAAGATGCAGATTCAGAATGTAAACTTGCTCAAAGTCTCAGCTCTAACCTCGTGCTAAAACAGAGTTATGTAGAGCCTGGGTTCATTGCCCTCTTCACTCATCTCCTTTCTGTATCCCTGCACAGTGCCACAGACAATCAGTGCCTTGTTGTTTGCTGACATTGATCCTGGAGCTGGAGTCTCTGAGAAAAGCTAATCCTGAAGTGTGGGCATTGGGTTTGACCATGAAGGAAGCAGAAAACTTTTTTTGATTAGGTTTATTTATTTATTTCTTTAATGGAGGTGCTGGGAAGTGAACCCAGGACCTCATGCATGCTAGGCATGCACTTCTACCACTGAGCTATATACCCTCTCCCCCTAGAAAACTCTTAACTGAGTCTATAATTTAAAACATTGCCACAAAAAGGGAGGGACTGCTAACGGTTTGGGGTTTCTTTTTGGAGTGGCGGAAGTATTCTAAAATTGATTGTGGTGATGGTTGCACAACTCTGTGAATGTACTAAACACCATTGAACTGTACATTTTAAGTGGATGAATGTATGGTATGTGAATTATATCTCAATAAAGTTCTCATTTTAAAAAGTCCCACAAATCAAATGCTAGGCTCAGATATGGCACCAGTGAATTCTACCAAACATTTAAGGATGAAATAAAGCCAGCTAGACAAAAATTCTTCTAAATAATAGAAAGAAAAACTCTTCCCAATTCATTCTATTAGGCAAGCATAACCTTGACACCAAACCTTATAAAAACATTATAAAAAAGGGAAATTAAAGTCATGATCACAAATGCAAATTTCTAAGCAAGATAGAAACAAGTAACATTAAGCTGTATATAAAAAGGATAATATATTATGACTATGTTCACCTTATTCCAAAAATGGCAAGGAATTTTAACATTTGAAAATCAATGTAATTTACTATATGAACTCAACATACGAGAAAAATTGAATGGTTTTGTCCACATACATGGACACTTGATTTATGACAAAGGGGGCAGTGCAGAGCGATAAACGCAGGAAAGTGTTTGGTAAAATTCAACATCCATTTATGACTTAAAACAATCAAACCTAATTAACTAAGGAATAAATGAAAACTTTCTTAATTTGATAAAGAATAACTTTGAAATCCCTAGAAGCAAATATCATACTTAGTGGTGAAATGTTGAAAGCTTTCCCTTTGAGATCCAAAAAAAATGTCCCCTATCGTTTTTTTAATTAAAAAAAAAATTTTACACCTTTATTGTGGTATGATTCTTGTACAGTAAACTACACATGTTTCAGATGTACAATTTGATGAATTTTGATAGATGTATACACCAATGAAACCACCATCACAATCAAGATAGCTAACATTTCAAAAAAAAAAAAAAGATAGCTAACATTTCCATCACTTCCCAGAAGGTGCAAATTTTGAATTCTCAGTTTATCCCTTCCTATGCCCTTTGCCCCGTGGTAACCATAAATTTATTCTCCATGTCTGTAAGTCTGTTTCTGTTTTGTAGATAAGTTCATTTGTGACCTTTTTTTTTAGATATAAGTGATATCATATGGTATTTTTCTTTCTCTTTCTGACTTACTTCATTTAGAATGACGATCTCCAGGTCCATGCATATTGCTGCAAAGGGCATTATTTTATTTTTTATGGCTGAGTAGTATTCCTTGTATATATACCACATTTTCTTTATCCAGTCAGCTGTCAATGGACATTTAGGTTGTTTCCATGTCTTGGCTATTGTAAATAGTTCTGCTGTGAACATTGTGGTGCATGTGTCTTTTCAAATTATATTTTCCTCCAGATATATGCCCAGGAGTGGGATTGCTGGATCATATGGTATCCTACCATTTTTCTATTCAGTATTGTTTAACATTATTCTGAAATTTTGAACTAGAATAATGTAATGTGCATGAAAGCAAGAAAAAGGAATAAACAATTTGAGAAAAAGAAGGAATAAATTTGTCAGTATTTACGGATGATACAATTGTGAGATAGAAAATCCTGAGAAATCTACACATAAATTATGAGTTAAGAAATGAGTTTAGCAATATTGCCGAATATAAGATCAATCTTCAAAAATCAATATTTCATGTAAATCAATATATCAGCAACAAACAAAAAAAGTAAGTTTTAAAAGGTACCATTTACATTTGAATTTAAAAAATCAAATATCTAAAAATAATTCTAATGAAATATATTCAGGACCTCTAATAGGGAAATTATATGACAATATTAAGAGAAATTAAAGAAGACCAAAATAGAGGGATATATCATGTCCCAATACCGTAAAGACGGCACTTCTCCCCAAACTTATCTAGAGATTTGCCCCATAAAATCCTAACAAGGAAAAAAAAAGTCCTAACAGGGTTTTTTTAATGGAAACCGACAAGCTGATTTATAAATTTATACAGAAACTCAAAGGGTCAGGAATAACCAAGACTCTTCAAGAAGAATAATATGTGAGTTCTTGGTCCAGCAAATATCAAGACTTATAATAAAGCTATAATAATTAGGACAGTATGGCATTGCTACAGGATATAGAAAGAGGCCAATGGAATAGAATAAGGAACCAAAACAGAAACCCACACATATATGGACACTTGATTTATGACAAAGGGGATGTGCAGAGCAGTGAGGAAATGTCTCCAAGGTATATGTAAAATCACAATAGATAAAAATCAACTCCAGGTGAATTATAGGTATAAATGTAAAAGGTAGAACAATAAAGCCTTTAGAAAATAAGATAGGAACCTATCTGCATGACCTTAGGATAGGGAATGACTTCTTAAACAGTATGCAAAACAGAAACAGCAAGCCTAAAGGAAAAGAATGATATATTTGACTATGTTACATTTTTAAAATATTCTGTTGATTAAAAACAAGCAAAACATTAAAAAGATGAAAAGGGAAAGGAAGAATATTATGATTTTTTTTTTTTTTTTTTTTTGGTGAAAAGGTAAGCCACTGAATTGGGAAAAATACATGCAAGGGAGAAATTAGGTCCTAGGGCTGCAGGGGTCAAGTGGCAGCACTCAACCACCAAAGGCCGGGTGGGAGTGGCTACCATAATGGAGAGCATATTCAAAGCAGAAATCAGACGTCTGACTGACAAAGACCCATTACATAGATTGATGTCGATCATGGTGTTCCTAGAAGTGAACTAGATAGGAAGCCTACTAAATTCTTACTTGATCTGTATAAGCAGAAAAGGTCTAGGTCAGGTGATCAAAATTCTAACTTGAATCATAAAAGCAGAGAGTCATAGCCCCTCAGTCAGTTCCTAGAGTTGAGCCACTTAACAGACCCAGAGCCCTTTGAATGAAGAAGAGTTTGGGTCTTCTTGAGGAAGGACCTCAGTACACTGCCAAAAATTTGGACTGTTCATCTTTCTCCTAGCCTTCCCCAAAAGGACCTATGGCCTTTTACCAGAGTCACTGTGCATTGGGGAAAAGGAAATAGTCAAACTTTTCAGGGACTACAGGACACTGGCTATGAAATGACACTAAACCCAGGAGACCTAAATTTTCACTGTGGTCCACTAGTCACAGTAGGGGCTTCTAGAGATCATAAGATGATCAGTTAGGTCTATCTCACCCTGGGCCAGTGAATCCCTGAACCCATGCTATGGTTGTTTTCCCAATTCTGCAATGCATAATTGGAATACACTCAGCAGATGCCAGAATACCCACATGGGTTCCCTGACCTGTGGGTTGAGGGCTATTATGGTGGGAAAGACCAAGTGGAAGCCACTAGAACTGCCTACTGCCTCTACCTAGGAAAATTGTAAACCAAGAGAAATACCGAATTCCTGGAGAGATTATACAGATTAGTATCATCAAGTTCTTGAAAGGTGCAGGAGTCGTGGTTTCTACCACATCACCATTCAACTCACCTATTTGGCCTGTGCTGAAGACAGATGGATCTTGGAGAATGAGAGCAGATTATTGTAAGTTTAACCAGGTAGTGACTCCAATTGCCAGATGTGGTTTCATTGCTTGACCAGATCAACACATTCCTTGGTGCTTCGTATGTAGCTAGTGAGCTGGCAAGTGTCTTTCTCCATCCTTACCAAAAGCAGTTTGCTTTCAGCTGGCGAAGCCAGCAATACACCTTCCTGGTTCTGTCTCAGTAGTGTATCAACTGTTTAGTTTTATGTCATCATTCAGTTCACAGGGATCTGGATCACCTTTTGCTAGGAAAGGCAGTCTCATGTTCTCAATCTTTCAACCCCCATTCAGCCCCATAAGAATGGACCTTGGGCCTGGAACACTTTCTTACCAAGAAGTAAAGAGCCCATACAGCCTGCGCTGGGCTTATCACCTTGTGTGGGAATATCTCTCTTTGTTTCATGCTTATTGTGTACTCCTTTGTTCTGCTTAAGCAAATGCATCAATAGTCCTCAGGCAAAAAAAAAAATCATTGAATTATACACTTGAAAAGGGTGAATTATGATATGCAAAATATGCCTCAATAAAGTTGTTTTAAATGTGAGATATAATGCCTGTGTTGGAGTTCTCCAGAGAAACAGAACATATATATATAATATATTATATACATTATATATATATATATATATATATATATATATATATATATATATATATATATAAATCTCCATCCATCTGATGTTTGGTCTGAGTCCAAAGACCAGAAAAAACCATTGTCTCAACTCAAGCAGTCAGGCAGGCAGGAGGAGTTTCCTCTTACTCAGCCCTTTTATTCTATTCATCAAGTTGTCTAACATAAATCAGTTTAGAACATTTTCATCAACCCAATATGATCTCTCATGTGCATTTAATATTAATCTCCCCTCCCCACCTCAAGTAATTTGTAGCTTACTTTCCATCTTTACCTTTGCCTTTTCTGGATATTTCATGCAAATGGAACCTTACAATATGTGGTCTCTTATATCTGGCTTCTTTGAACAAGTTTTTGCATTTTATTCACGTTGTAGCATGCATGCATAATCTGTTCCTTTCTACTGTTAAATAGTATTCCGCTGTATGGAAAGAGCATATTTTGTCTACCATTCACTTGTTGGATAAACTTCTTGTTTCCAATTGGGCTATTATGAGTAATGCTGCTAAAAACATTCTTGTGCGAGCCCTTGGATACGCTCTCATTTCTCTTAGATTGACATCTAAAAGTGAAATTGCTGGATCACTTGGTAAATTTATATTTAACATTTTAAGAAACTGCCAAACTGTTTTCCAAAGTGGCTGTATCATTTTTAATTCTCACCACCAACGTATAAGTGTTCCTGTTTCTCCATATCTCTCCAAAATTTCTTATTACCTATATTTTTAAATATGGCCATTCTATGAAAAACAATCCAAAAAAGCTTTTCAAAATGTTCAGTGAGGAGGCTAGAGATTTTGAGGGAAAACGACCCTCTCTCAAAAACAGATTGCAGTCCTCCAGCCGGCAGAGGGCGCTCCAAGCCAGGGCCTCTCCTCGTAGTTCCAACAGTGGCATCTTTGTGAGATTCCCGTTGCTAGGAGACGGAGATGCGCCTTTTGCTTTGGTAGACCCGCCTCACCGCTATTGCACGCTCCCTCCTGCCTGAGGACTGGGATACAAGGGTCCATCACCCTCCAGGGGTAGTTCCAGAAGGCTCCTTTCTAGAGACATTTTCCTCCTACCGCCTCTAGCACTGGCCCTGGCAGGCCGAGGATCCTCGCCGAGATCCAGTCCCCTACACAGCCATGTCTAAGAAAGGGAAAAAGGCCAAGATGCCCCTGTCCGATGAGGAACAGCTGCTGCTGTTTCAGCAGAAGTTGCTGGCAGAGGAGGAGATGGCCAAGAAAAAAGAGAGGCTCCTGAACCAGTTCTTGAAGGTGATGGATTTTTGCATAACTCCCTGCCCAAACCCTACCCACTCCCTGCACTGGCCCCTTTTGCCTTGACCCTGTCGTTGTGTTGGCCTCATTTTTATGCTGGCCTCCCCTCCTCTGGAAGTCTTAAGACCCAGATATACTTAGATTTCAGGCAATGTTGTTTGGGGGAAGAGGCATTTCTCTGTGAAGTATGGAGGGAGGGAGGTGGTCTAGAGCTTGGCAATCACAACTTGGCCCCAGAACTGGGACAGTGGGTGCTGTCAGCTGTCTGAGCTCTCTGAAATTCTGACATTCTCCCTGGAGATGGGTCCTTACAAACAATATCCTGCTCTGTTGCCTCCACTCAGAAGGAAATTCACCTTTACCCTTCTTAAAATGCCATTGGGCTGTTCTGTCTTACTTCAGACCCTCCCAAAATGAGAACAGGAACTCCTGAATGTTAGCCACCAGGAGCTTTGGTCCCTCAGAAAAGACAAAAGGCAGAGTGTCAGTTGACAAATTAAGTGTGATCTTGTTTGTTGTACCGTATCAGGGCTTTTAACCCTGACCTCCCGGCGGGGGTATATTTATTCCTTCGCACAGGACAAGCTGGCCAAGGAGGAGCACAATAGTGCTCTGAACCTTAATAAGATTAACACGCAGTGGAGAATGGTCCTTCGGGAAGTCAAGACCAGAGAGCTTCATAAAGATATTGAGATCCTCAGCCAAACATTTGAACGAGTGGTGGACTGCAAGGACAGTGTCATCAAGGCAAGTGCTCTTCCCAAGGGAACACTTGAATTTGGCTGCTTTGATCTCTTCTCTTAACAAAATGGGCTGAGTGAATTAATTAATCGAGCCCTAACAAGACACAGCCTGTGATTAAGCCAGGCTATTGGTGATTTCACTGAAATGAAAAATAGATTATTGGGCTGTCATCCCTCTCCCTCCCTTAGAGGAGCCATTCTCCTTGGTCATCTACTGCCTCAAACCAGTACAGAACAATATTAGAGTTGTAAGGCACAGTAGACATCACCCAAGGCCCTGAACTTAGTCCTACACCTTCATTTTAATGAGAGAACACTCAGTTCCAGAAAGAGGAACCAGCCTGCCCAAGGTCACACAGCAAGTCAGTGAGAGGGCTGTGATGAAAGCACAATTTTGATTCGCACTCCAGCGCTTTATTCAGCCAAATTCTGTTTGGCCTCTTTAATTCAACTTCCGTGGCCCTGGATGAGGTTGAGAAGATCTCCATTGGTAAGAGTTCTGGCTCTCTGGGCAATTCAATTAGCCATCCTTACACTCTTGGGAGGTTCTTGAGTTGAGTCCATACCATCTTTTTTTTCTAAGGGGTTTTTCTCTTGAGTTCCAAATCCCTATATTCAGGATCCCTAGATATCTGTTCCTGGCTGTTGCATTGTCCTCACAACTGAATTCATGAGCTCCCCCTTCCCTAGCCAGCCCCATTCGCCATCCACCACAATCTGGTCTTCCTTATACTCTATTCGGGTAGCTGGCGCCATTCACCGAATCACCCAGGCGCCATTCACCGAATCACCCAATCCAGGAATCTGGGAATCATCCTAGCTTCTGCCTCCATCCCTGACTTCTGTTACTAAGTCTTGTATAAATCTTCTCCTTAAGTATTTTTCAAAGTCACACCCTGCTCTTCCCTACTGTCCTGCTGTAGTTGAGACCTGGGCATTATCTCCCACGTGGACTACTGCAATAGTCTCTTATCTTCCAGCCTTTGTGCTCAACTGCCTCTGGATGATTGTCTACACAGCCACCAGGATTGTTTTTCTAAAACAAAACTCTGATCCTGTTACTCCACTACTTAAATCTCCTTAGTGGCTCCCCTCTTCTACAGCAAAAGATCCAAACCCCATGGAAAGAACATCAGAGCCCTTCATGATCTTGCCTCTGCCTGTACCTTTCGCATAGCCAGCCTTCTTTCCTTCCTGTACCTTTGCACATGCTCGTCCCTCTATCTGGAATTCTCTTTTCCCCATCTCCCCACTCTTCCAGGAACACTCTCACTCTTCCTTTAAGAGTGATACAAATGACGTCTCTCCTGTGAAGCCTTCCCTACTGCTCTTAGTCAGATGTAGGCATTCAGCCCTTTATATCCCATTATCACTGGGAAATCATCCACCTCATAGCATTTTGCATGTGATACTGTAATTTTCTGTTTATATAACTTTTCCTACTGCAAGACTTCAAGCTTCTTTGGGGGGCAGTGAGAACATCTTTCCATCTCTGAATCCTCAGCACCCAGCATGGTGCTGGTACATAGCACGTTTAGTAAACATCTGTTGAGTGAGTGAACAGTCTTCCATTATCAGCACCTATTTCATAAATCCTTTTCATAATAAATACACAAGGTAAAAGCTAGTTCTGGGGTAGTTTATGGTGAGTGGATCATGTGGGCATTCAGTAAATGCTTTTTTTGTTTTTTTTTTTTTTCTGGGGGGTGGATAATTAGGTTTATTTATTTATTTAGCTATTCTGGTGGAGGTACTGGGGATTGAACCCAGGACTTTGTGCATGCTAAGCATGTACTCTAACCACTGAGCTATACCCTCCCCCTGCTCTCTTGTGAATACTTTTTTGTTTTACTCATTAATTTTAATTTGTTTTACTCTTTTTAATAGGTAATTCATTCACATTATTCAAAATTCAAAAGATTAAAAAAGTTATATAGAGAAAAGTTCCCTTTCACTGGTGCCTTTCAGCCACCCTATGCGCCTCCCAATAATTTTAGTTTCATGAGTAAACCTTTGTTTTACACAAATGGTAGTATTACATACTGTTCTACCCCTTGCCTTTTTCACTTTATAATATATCCTGGGGATTATTCCACATTAGCCCATAAAGAGCTTCACATTTTTTGTTTTACAACTGCATAGTATTCTGTATTTTAGTTCAACATGTTAATTTGTCTTCAGTATTTCCTGTGTCTGGTAATTCCATCTAGAAACTCACAGGTGTTGTGTTCTTCCAGTAGAAGGTACATTTGTGATGTTAGCAGCTGACGATTATCCAATTCACTGGAGATTGCAAAGTGCTGATTTGCTAATAGCATCATTCATTTTTCATTTATTAGTTTCAATACTTCTGTAAAAAGATACTTCCTATCATTTATAATTCAGTGACCCAGAGGTATAGTTTATATAAGAAATGCTTGACTCTTTCTCTTCCCTTTATAAACCAGTTAAAAAAAATTGGTTGTCTGCCATCCTCTAATGGTAACTGATTTTTCTAAAGCATCCTGATACGCTCATAATCAAACAGGTTGACATTTTTTCAGTCCACTGCAGTTCTTAGCCTTATTGATGCTCACACTGTCCCTTTTTTGTGCCCGTTATCTACTGCCACGTAACAAACCATTCCAAAATTAGTGATTTGAAACAACATCTTATTTAACTCTCTGTGAACTGTAGGTTGACTTAGCTTACCAGGGAGGTTCTTGCCTGGCATCTCGCATGGTTTTCAGTCAGATGTCGGTTGGGGCTGCAGTCATCTGAAGGCTTGACTGAGCTGGGTGTCTTACGCTGACTGGCAGTTGAGTCTGGCTGTCAGCTGGGAATTCAGCTGGGCTGTTAACTGCAGTGCTTTCACATGGCCCCTACAGACACTGGCTTCCCACATTCAAAAGTGGGAGAACCAGTACTCCCAGAGCCAAAGAATTGGCACTAGGAACGGAGTTGGGGGAAGGGGATGCCCTTCATGCCACCCAGCTAGCCAGCTGAGTACATTTTTATTTCCTCACGCAGATGTCATTCAGCCAAAATGGTAACTCTGTGCTTTCTATACAGTCTTTAGCGAAGGACCTGTCAGAAGCGGAGGAGCAGTATGCCCACGCCCTGCGCAGCCACCTGCACAACGTCGACCAGCTCCTGGCTCTGCAGAGATGCCGGCTCAGCCTCCTAGAGGAGAGTTACAACATGGAGCTGGAGGCCCTCACCAAGGAGTTTGAGACAGAAAGGTGTGGGGGCCCAAGAGGAGATGGGGGATTGAGTATACAGGAGTATCCAGAGCCTGCGTCAAGGTGCTGCCTGAAAGCAGCCACCCACTTTCTTTCTTTTTTTTTTCTTTTCTTTTTTACAAACATTTTGGGGGCGGTAGGTAATTAGGTTTATTTATTTATATTTTAATTTTTTTAACAGAGATACTGGGGATTGAACCCAGGACCTCATGCATGTTAAGCATGCACTCCATCACTGAGCTATCCCCTCCCCACCCCATTTTCAACTATCAAAATCCTACCCATCTACTACTCAGGGGACTTTTCACTGTAGCTTTTCTGCTTTTTTTTTTTGTACCATATGAATGTATTACCTATTCAGAAATCAAAATAATCTTATTCATTCTTTCTGGCCCTAAAAAAAAGAATAGAACTCACCCTCCCTCTGTTTGTCATCAGACCTAAGAGTTTATACCATTCATATAGTTTTATTACATACTGCTTTGAGTTGTCATTATTGGTTCATATGCTTTATCCCTCAGAGCAAGGACAGTGTCTTGTCTCCTATAGGAAGACAATTATTGACCA
Source organism: Camelus bactrianus (assembly GCF_048773025.1). NCBI lineage: Eukaryota > Metazoa > Chordata > Mammalia > Artiodactyla > Camelidae > Camelus > Camelus bactrianus. The sequence continues at coordinate 17,318,419 of NC_133550.1, read as the reverse complement.
ACATGAAAAAGAGATTCACTACCTACAAGATGTTTTCATGGCCATGGAACAGAACTATATAGATTCTGAGTATGAAAGCAAGCTGGAGTTCCAGAGCATGTGGGATGATCTCAAAAACAAGGTACCAAGGGAGAGCAGTTAGGCAGGAACTGGGAGAGAAGTGAGAGAAACGTGCTCAAGGCTGGTAGAGCTAGAAGAGATCCCTTTAACCAACGTAGTCAATAAAATGCCTGCTGCCAATATACGTACCCCTACTGCTTTTTGTAATTTTGTGAAAATTGGCGGGGAGGGAGGACCACTTTGAAATGTCTAGGAAATGCATTTAAGAGCTAAAACGCACCAAGGAGATCATATGGCCTCACCCCTGTGGTTTGTAACTAAAGAAAGTAAGGCCCAAAGAAGTGAAATGACCTGCCAAAGTCATGCTACTGGTTTGTGGTAGAGCCAGGAGAGGCCAGGTCTCCTGCCCGGGGTCCCCAAGAGCTTTCCACTATCCTGGAGGGTGCAGACTTAGCCAACCTGAAGCTCTGGTTTTGGGGAGTGGGGGGGGTTATTTTGCCCCACAGTGTTTTATAAAAAATTTTAATAAGCTTCCTACATTTAAAAATTGGGAGATTTCACATAAAAATCCAAAAATTCAGCTTCCCTTGACAAATTTAAAGATCTGGTAACCCTGGGCCATATTTCCAAATGGGGACATTTGTGTGGAGCTGAGCAGCTGTGCCCCCACCCCCCACCACCATTGGAACATTTCCTCTCTGGTTTGCCACAGGCCCCATGTAGCCCACAGCGCTTATTTATATCATCTGCCTGGTCTTTGTAGGCATTTTCACTGGCGACCTCTGTACCATGCTGTGCTACAAACAGCTCAAGAGGGGGAGGTTGCTGGTAGAAGTAAAAGGGTGCTAATAGGGTAATTCCAAGCACTGGCTCTATTGGGGCCACTTCCTAGAACTTAGAAGAGAAGCACTTTCTAAGACTGCAACTGGAGAATATAGTTGAAGATCTGTGGAGAAGGTTCCAGGATGCACTCAAGAATTACACTGATGCCACAGAAGATCGAAAGATTGCCTTCGAGACTCTAAAAGTGAAGGACGAGAAGAGCTCCAAAGAGATTGAAGCACAGATGAAAAAAATACAGAGACTACAGGTTAGTGCAGCCAACCTGAGTCACTGCTGTAACTGCTTCGTTATCCCCTGCTCTTCTTTCCCCAGTTTCCACTGGGCCTTGTCACTGGTTGGGGAAAGATGGTATGCTCTGATTTCAGTCCCCAGCCAGTCTCACCGAAGACCCTCACCTAGTCAAGTGTTTCCTCTAATCTGCTCTGTTCCTTTAGGATTCCATAATTATTTTGAAAGGCAAGATCATGGTACACAGCCGGGAGAGTGAAGAACAGAACCAGGACATTCGTAATGACAAGGAGCTGGTCCTTGTACAACTGCGAAAACTTAAGGCCCAAAGGACTCAGGCCCGGAGAATATCACAAGAGAACTTAGTCAGACTCACCCTGGAAAGTAACGCCACCCTCAAGGCCCTGAGAATGGCTGTTGACAAGGTAACAAAGGGGAGAGGGCAGTCAGAACAAAACCAAGGAAACTGGCTCCCTGCGAAGTGAAAGGAGTTTGGGAGAGGTGGAGGGCTTCCTCCTGCTTCCTACCCGAGTGGACACTTGGAATATCTTTTGTTTTCCATGTTCCCTCCCTCTCACATTTTAAATTAAATGAGTTAATAATGAATGAATTTTAGAAGAATATATGATACTTGCAGTTGTGCTTGGCACATAGTAAGCACTCTTGGGTTAGATGTGTTTATTACTTTTGACTTCCATTTGGATAGGTAGCTTCCCTGGATTGAAGCAGGAGAACCAACTCAACTATTTCCCCTCCCCACCCCCTTTCCTAATAAAAGGTCTCTTCTTGCTTCCAATAGGGTGAAAAGATCCTTAAACTGGCTGAAATATGTAGGAAATTTGAAACAGAGGAAGAAAAAGTGCTGCCTTTTTATTCATCAGAATTGACTCACGAGGAGCAGGAGGAGATAGAGGAAATTAACCCAAAGGAGTTTAATGACGAGCTGGCAAAGGTAAAGTTCCTAGGGCCCCGGGGCCGTCGCCCAGGGCCGGGGATGACAGAGCATTGGGCTGCACTTGCCAAGGGTCCTACCACACACCTTCTCCCTTTAATTCAACTCCCAGGTGATAATGGACTACACAGGGATGGAGAATTTCTGGAAAAGGTACAACAAAGTGAAATTAGAGCAACTGAGCCTCCAACACAGACGTGCCCAGTTGTTAGAAATCAATGAGAAGCTGCGGGAGATGCTCAGGCAGTACTTGGATGGCATCTCAGTGAGTGATGAAGTGCTGAGCCAGCTCAACCCACTCTTCATCATCAATCATCGCAGCAACCTACCCCAGCCCTTGTCCACGCCTGCAGCCCAGCCAGGTGACAAAAAACCTCCAACCACTTACAACATCATTGAAGCAGCCCATGTGATCTCCCACATCCTGTGATACAAGAAAATTTCTTTTCAACTCCCAGAGAGTGTTTTGAGAGACCTGAGAATTTTGCTATTAAAAGACTCCATGGAGTTTATGAGCTTCTTCTATCTTTGCTGTACTGGATAGAATAGTCTTCTTGGAAGATGCTAGGAATACAGCGGCGTTAGGGAGTAGAGAGAATAGCTAGGCAACTACCAGGAGACTTACTTCTCATTGATGGATTTATTGCTCCTCAGAGTCAGGACACCATGGGAGCCAAAACCCATACCTTCAGGACCTAGAGATCCTATGGTCCTAGGGGTGAGTTAGGACCGGAAGAGGCCAGGAGAAGTGATCCAAAGCCTCTAACCACACCCATGCCAGGCAAGACCCAACTCAGAATGCCTTTTTCCCCAGCCCTTTACCTCATTCCCACTTACACAGATCGAAAAGTATCCGGTGAAGAATGCAGAGAAGGTTTTTAAAAATTATTATTATTTATTATTTCTTTTTGCTCTTGTTTCGTTTCTCTTCCTTGAGCTTCTTTTTGGAAACTTTAGGTGTGCTGGCCTTTCTGTATAGGTGATACCCAATGAGGCCCAGAAGGGCAGGCACCATGGCCATGCCTACCAGAGGCAAAATGCCCTTCACCAGCTTTTGCCAGTAGTTGGCTCGGATCAGTGCAATCAGCTCCACGTCAAAATGCAGCACTGCATCCGCTGGAGGCAGAGAGGAGGTGAGGGTTAGAATCTCTGTACATTTTATCCAGGACTCAGAATCTGAATGAAAACAAGGAGGGCAGACCACACCACAGCAACAACTACGAAGCTGGCAAGATTTAAATGTGGGACTGAATTCTCTTAAAGGCAGAGGGCAGAGGAGGGTTATGAGGCTCTCTAGTGATAGTCACGTTTACCCAAAACATACAAGTTGTGCCCTATGTTCAGTGGCAGGTTTCTGACAGGGCAGAAGAACTTTCGGTGGGTCTGAAAAGTACAGGCTGTTCTCCATTTATACGTTAGAGAACCTCTGTACTAACTGTATTCCATTCCCAAACAGCCACGTGGATAGAATCTTTGTGGGGCTGAAATTAATTGGATTTAAACTAGACTTTTAAAAATTTCACCAACCAATGAGCACACTCAACATGACTGTTAGAAAAATATAGTTGTTTCAACATAAGGGCTAGAGAGGAAGGAGGATGTGGTTTAAGAAGAAGTAGAGGAATGAACAGGAGTGAGTTGGGGGAGAAATGCAAATAGAAGCAGCACTGGAAATGAGGTAACAGAGCTTTGGGTAAAAGAATTTTTCTTTAGCCCTCCTGGCCCTTCTTTCTGGATCTCCCTCTAAGCCAGAACTAGGATAAGAACTTTTATCCCAGTACTCTGAGGTGTAATTCATTTTAGCAATAGAACATTTCTTATAGCCAAAAGCAAGTGATATGCATCTTGGGAAATCTGTCCAACCTCAGGCCTTCAGGAATAGGTATCAGCAGTGACCTGTGAAGGCTTTTAAAGCTATGGGGCAGGCTTGGTTTAAAACAAGTTGTTTTTTGTTTTATTTTGTTTTGAATTTCTTGATGGTGATCACTTTTTCTGTCTTGTCCCTAGTGGATGCTGAGAGGAATAGTTGTGAAGTGGTGAGAAGCCATGCCAGCTGCATAAATGAGTTTGGAGTTGTAGGAAAAAGATGGAAGTCTAGAGTTCTTGGAGAGGTGGCACAGGCAGCAGACCCATGTGTCTCAAGCAGGTGTCTCCTCCCTAAAAGTTGCTGGCTGCCAGAGGGCAAGCCAGGTTGCTGTAACAGACATGTCTCTAGTCCCTGCTGGTGATCTGAGAAGGAAAAATGTGGCCCTGCAGAAGGAGGCCTCAGCCACTCCTGAAGCTTTCAGCAAACTGGGTTTAGACCTTCGCAAGCTCCAGAGTATGTGGCTCCTCATAGCTCTTAGGGACAGGGTATTTTGAATGCCTCAGGGAGATGCCTAGTCAGTTTACCTGGGATAGACGGCGGAAATCCCCGTTTTCCATAGGCCAAGTCAGAAGGAATGATTACCCTTCGCTTCTCTCTGCGGGAAGGAATGTGAGTCATAGCCAAAGGTGAGACCAAGGAGGCCAGCCACCTCAGTCCATCTGAAGCCCCACCAGCAAAACCCTCTGGATAGTCACACCCAAAATGTGAGCCTTCCCACCTGAGCAGCAAATAGGTTGACCAGAAACAGTGTCCATCCTCTGACATGCCTCAACTCCTCCAACAAAACCCACAGCCAGAAAGCCTGAGGCTTTATCCAGAGCCTCAGTACCCAGTGACCTGACCTGACCTGCCCAGTGTGAAGCCAGGGCAAATGCTCCTGCCTCCTCTAGGACCAAGGATAGCAGAGATAGCCTCCACCCATGCAGAGGGGGTACCTAAGCCCACCCCTGTGCAGATACTCACCCCACACACATGTCCAGAAGGCTCTGCTCCAGACCTTGAAGAAGAAGACACAACTCAACAGGAAACTACCTCCATTCCCCAAATCCCAGGAGAGGATCGAAGACTCCCCTTTGACCCTCAAATGAGCTCCCCACTTCTCAAATCTCTGGTTTCCAGTGTGGTATGGGGCAAAAGGAGTCCTAGAAATGGGGCGTGAACCTCAGGAGGTGGCTGGTGGAGCCCTGGGGTCTTATTCCAGCCAAAGTAGTTTAAGGGTTACTAAGAAAGGGCTTAGGTTGGAAAGAAGTGGAATGGGAGGTACAGTTCACATACCTGGTATCACCTGCTTTTGGCCAAGTTCTATAACCAGAGGGTCTCTGGTCAGAGAAGTGTCAATGATGCGGCCGTCTACCAAGCTGCCCTGCAGGGAGAGAGCATCCAGAGCGCACACCTAGTACCTCTCTCTCCCAGCAGGGCGCGCAAACACCTGGGCCTCAGGCTGCGGCAACCCCCGGGCAGCTGCAGTTTAGCATTCCCCTTGGGGCAGAGAGGAACAGGAAGCTCCATAAGGGCTGGCACTTCGCGGATATCTCTCCACCCTTCACTTCTCGGTGCCAGTGCCGGGGAGGAACTGGCAGAAAAAGCAGGGAGGGAAGAGGGGCGCCCCTCCCCCCGCCACGTGCTGGGCGACCCCAGAGCGGGAGTTGTTACTCCCGAACCACTTGCCACGTGTCCATGCCAAAGCTGACGTGTTTCAGCAAGGTGACGCCCCCTCCCCCCAGGCCCCGCCTCGGTCCCCCAGGCCCTCACCGTGTAGTGTATGTGAAGCGTGTCTCCAAAGGCAGCAGGCTCAGCACAGGGTTCGGGGGGCTCCACCTACGATCGCACTACAGGAGTCACGGAGGCTCCTCCAAAGATCCCGTCCTTGCCCCCGGACTCGGGACCCCCGATTCAGTCCCCGCACTTCCTCTCCTCCCCGCTCCTAGGTTCGTTCAGACCCCAGTATTCCCACCATAAGGCCCGACCTCCGGGGCACCCTGGTCTATCTCCTCCTCACCAGGGTCTCCACTTGGAGGGTCCGGACAGGACTTTCGGTTTCGAACCTGGCCTCAGCCCGGCATGCTGCCCCACCGAGCAGCAGCAGCAGCAGACGGAGCTGGAGAAGTGAGGGGCGCAGGGTCATGACTGGATGCGGGGCAGGGATCAGGGCACCCAGGACAGGCTGTTGGGTGGCAGCGGCTAGGACAGCAGTTCCTTCGGCGCCCAGGCCAGACTGGACGGGACGGGGCGGGTCGCGACGCGCCAGCTCCTCCTCCTGCAGCCCTTCCTCCACCTTGTCCCCACCTCCTGGAGGGAGGAGGCCGCGGGAGCTCTCCCTTCCCTCTAAGATCGGGAGGTTACAGATTCTAAGCTGTCCGTTATCCGTTCGGTCCCATAGCAAGGGGCTGGGTCACATTAGTAGCACCCACTTATGATTACCTATTGTGTTTCAGACACTTGTCTGTAATCCTCAAAACCACCTTAAAATGTAGGCAAAATTGTTTCCAATTTACAGATGAGGAACTAGGTTTTCAGGTTAAGTAGCTGCGAAAGGTCATCTCTGGTGACAGAGACAGGATTCAAACCCAGGACTATCCGAGTCCAGAGTAAACGTTTGCTCTGTTTCCTCTTAAAGATGTGTCTCCTCACACCTATCCTGGCAGTGTCTGGCAGGCGCACCCGACCCCAGCCGTTGTCGAAGGTGGCATCCCTCTCCCACATCCAGCCCTTCGGCTCGAACTTCCGGAGGTCATATACCCAAAAGGAGGCAGGGAGCTGTCCCATCGCCCTGTCCTTCAGAAGGGTGATTGAAAAGAGCAAGGAGCTATTTTACTATAAGGATGGGTGAATCTCTGATCTCTTCCTCTGACATTACCATTTGCTTTTTCCTTTCATCAACAAACTTGTCAAAAGGACAGCTACATACAACCCTTTTACATTTGTGCAAGGATTTCAGCTTTTAAAAGAGTTTTAAAATTATTTCAGGTGACCCTGCCAGTCCCGTTGTGCATGATTTAAGCCCTCAGCATTTGGCCCGTCCACTCAGGCCTTAGGTATCTGGATTCTGCTCCCTCAGAAGTCATCAGTGAGCTCACACTCACCATATTTTGAAGTCACTTCTTAGTCCTTGTCTTTAGTCAGTGATGCCATAGAGCTCTGACTGCCCTTCCAAGCTCTAGACATAACTGCATCCCTGCATACAGGGAATCTCCACCTGGATGTCTGACCAGCACCTCAAATCAAGACACACAATACTGTTCTCATTCCTCTTTCTCCTTCCATCCCACCTGCAACAATCTAGACTTTGCTCCCAATTGCCTGTTTCTGTTCATGGTTCTGCTGTCAGCATTTCTCTGATTCTTCTCTCATCTCCCACATCCAACCAGTCCCCTTTGGTTTCTCCCTCCACAGCCTCTGCAGCCCTCTTTCCATTCCCATGGCTTCCACCCTAATTAACTCTTATTTCTCTCTTCTGGGTTATTTAAAAAGAAAAAAAAAAAAAGTCCCCTCAGCAGGAGGGAATCTCTGGGGGTGATGAAGTGCTCCATATCTAGGGATGTGGGCTCCATGGGTGTATGCATGTCAGAACTTACCAAACTGCAAAAGATCGGCGCATTGCACTGTATGCAAATTATACCGCAAATCTTTCAAAAAGAAAAAAAAAAAACCAAGCACAAACAAAACTATATTTCCAAATCTCCCTTAAGGTTGGATAAGGCCATGTGGCTAAATTCTGACCAATAAGACACAGAAGTGTTAGAAATATTGTCCAGGACTTCCGGGAGGCTGCTTAAAGGGAGTTAATTTAGCTAAGAAGTGTGCCATAGTGCTCCACCTCCTCCCCCAGTCTCCTTCCCTTCCTTCTTTCTGCTGCCTGGAATGTAGATGAGATGAATTACACTCCAGCAGCCACCTGAGACCATAAGGTGACCATGACGATGGAAGTTACGTGCTAGTATGGTGAAAAAAGAAGTCATCAGAGACTGGTAACTGTAGAGTCACTATACCGGTCCTGGATTGCCTACCACCAGACACCTTTTAACTAAGATAGAAATGAGCTTCTATCCTGTTAAAACAAAACAAAAAAATAAGCTCCTAAGCCTCTCCCTACATCAGCCCATTCTGTACCTTGCTGTTATCTGCTTAGCTTCAGTCATGTTAATTGCCATTAAAAGGCCGGCTGAGGCTCCACACTGCCCCGGGAATTAAATTCAGACTACCTGACATGCCAATTGAAAGCTTTCATCCTCTGGTCTTAATCTGCCTTTCCAAAGTTGGCTTTGATACCATTAAAATGAAAGCCTTTTAAAGACAGGAACCTCATCTTATTTCTATATGCTCATTGCCTAATATGGTGTCTGACATATAGATGCTCCATAAATGTTTATAAAGTGAATCAAATCCCCTTTCTGCTCATGGCAATCAGATGAACCTGCATCAAGTGTTTTCATCTCTGTGCGCAGCTCATGTTCTTCCTTCACCTGTCAAGCTCCCTCCAAGCCAAGGTCAAAGATTACCTCCTCTGTGAAGTCCGGATTCTCTTAGGTGAAAGTGACTTCTCTTATTTCTGAACTTCAGGCATAAACTCAGGGACTTTATGGTATTTTCCCTTGTGTTGTGGTTATTTGTGTACGACCTGCTCCTCCCTCCCTCTCAAGAGCCAGCTCTCTGATGGCAAGGACAAGATTGTGATCATACCCGGAGGCCCTTGGATGCTAGCTGCACAATAGCCTCCATATAACGGTTTCTAGACATATATGTTTTTCCTTTGAATAAATATTATACTATGCAATTCTGAGAAACCATTAAAAAGGAAAAACTAAACTAATATAGAAAACCTCTAAGACAAATGTATATAACTTTAGGTTACAAAAAGCAAGAATAATAGATGTGACATGAGCCCCTTTATATTTTAACCCCTCCCCAAACATGCATAGGTATATATATTTAGAAAAGGAACCAGAAGATGCACATCAAATAGCTGAGGGTAGTTACCTTTGGGGACTGAGTGAGCAGAGGGGAACAAGTTCCACATATTGCTCTGAAGATTTGTGTATTGTTTGGATCTTTTGTAATAATTATTTTGGTTACAAAAATTAATTTTAACATTAAAATATCTAATGAATGAACACGATATACAGCAGTACAAGGCAACGTGTGGGAAGTGTTGAAGGAGTTGTGCTAATAGAGCTAAAGGAGCCAGACCAGGAAAAAAGAAGTCCTTGTGATTAGACAGGTCATGGGCAGATTTGCAGATCTTAAAGGAAAGTGGTATTTCTAAACAAGTGAGAAAGGGTATAAAGGCAGAGGGTTGGATAATTGGAAAAAATGAATAGACTAGTTTGGCTAAAGTACAGGATTTAGCCAGAAGAGTAGACAGAGGTAACTGGAGAGGGAAGTAAGAGCTGGTTGTGGAGAGCCTTGAATGGCAGTGGGAACCCACTGAAAGTTTCTGAGCAAAGGGGTGACCACGCACATTACACTGATGCGTCAGATGATTAGAATGTTGTCATGGAGGTGGAAGGCTACTATCTTGTTCAGCTCTGAGGCTTCGTTTGGTAATCTGAATGGGAAGTGGTGAGAGGATGGTAGCAGAAAAGGGCAAAACTAAGACAACAGTATCACCCACAGAGGGCAGCACAAGCCCACTTGGACCCAGGAGGGACCAGGGAGGAAGAAGCTTTCTCCTTGGATCAAGTTAGGAGGAACCGAAGGACAGAGAAAGGTGAAATGGTTCTGAGAAAGGGAGGGGAGCTGGCCCAACCCTGACCTGAGGCACAAGTTAATTGGAGGACCACTCCTGGAAAGGCTGCCACCTTCAAAGGTGTCTGTGTCAGCCAGCCGGAGAAACTACCATAGACCCCTGACTTCTAAGACCCATGGGGCGCCCACCATGCCCAGCTTGGTTACGGACAATGATGTTTAATCATTCATCAAGGCTGAGTGCCTATTATGTGCCAGATAATAAGCAAGGCACTGCTTTTTAAATGGTTTTAATATGTTTAACAGATTGTTAATAAATAAAAGCTTGTGAGTCAATATATACAAATCTGGGTTCAAAATCAAATGCCGTATTTTCAGGAGCATGCATACCCTGGCTGACTAGATGTTTTCTTTTTAGGTATGGTTATACACTCGTAAACAAGAGTGAAACATTACCTCCCTCCCCTACTCTCCCTTTTGGCTGTTTTAGCCAGGGAGGTACCATTCCATCAGTGCAAGATCTGGCATAAGCAAAACCAGAGAGCCTCTAACTCCTATCTATTATCTAAAGCCAGCATTCCTATATTCAGAACTCAGAAAGAAGCCTGCATCCAAATTTCTGTGGTTCAAAGCCCCAAGCTAAGCCCTCCAACCCTTAAAAGGCCTTGTATTCAATTCTGTCCTAGGATGGTTCTCCACAATGTATAGGAGGGGGTGTCAGGTGGAAAAGTTCATTCTCAAACCTCCTGCCTGGCCCAGATTAACTGTGCAGACCTCCTCAGAGACAACTCTCAATGTACCTGCTTTGGAGGAAGGGTCAGGGGAAGAAAGGTGTGTGGGAAGAACTGGTCAGCTCTGGGCACAGACAGCCAGAGTTCTGGCCCGAGTGTTGTGCTCTCTACTCCACGACATTCAGCTCAGGAGCCAGATCTGCTCCTAAACTAGAGCCCAGATAGTCTCTTCTGTAGCTGTGGCCACAGTGACACAAACAAGAAGACACTTACCTTCAAGCCTTGATGGTGAACAGTCCTGACCCAAGTTCCTCACTTCCAGACTTTCAGCGGCACTGTTCCCTTTACCATACTCAAGGCTCAGATTTCCTTAGACCTAACCCTTTCCTCCCTTTGCCCAGGAACTCAAAATCATCCTTACCCATTCCAGCAACCAGGGCCAGGGAGCTTAATTTGAATGAAAAACCTGCAGAGGAAAAAAAGGCATCTGGATCCTATCACTCCCCAGTGACCAGCCTGATACTCCATCCCTCCAGTTACCAGCTTAGAAAATAGAGAACTGGAGTTGACCCTTCTACCTCCACACCCTTCTGAACTGGAAAAGAGGCTCTTCTTAGTACTATGACTGCCTGCACAAAGACACCACTCCCTGCACCAAGCAGCAGCAAGGGGTATCCCCCTACACAATTATTCTCCAACTCTCACTGCCCTATATGGTACACTATGGTTATCCCAAAGGATTCCAGAGCATCCCAGAAATAGATTCACTGGTCTTCTCCTCAGTACAGAGGTTTGACTCCATTCTTGGCATAGGTCAGGAAACGTAGAAAGTACAAAATAAATACCTGTCAATGCTCTGCTCTGACCAATCTAGGTACTTGGAACTGGAAGTAATGCAGTGACTCCCTAGAGCCTTCAGACCTTATACCTCTAGTGTGAGAAACTCATACACACTCACACTCATTCTTCCTGTCACTGCCTCCATCCCACCAGGACCAATCCTTCCACTGGCTTTCTCCAGGCTCATTTTAGAAGCTCCCTTGCCCAGATTATCCTGAAGTGGACCCTAGACCGGGGTCCTCTGTCAAGCCATAAACAAAGAGCTATTCACATTCTGGGAAGATAAGGTTGCTATTTGTCCTAAGAGCTGGATGCTAAGCATTCACCTTCCAGGTTAACTCTCCCTTTCATCCCCCATGTCCCTTCTCCCCTGGAAAAAAAAAAAAAGCTGGAAGGTTTAAGCAACTGCCACAAGAGAGCTCCTTCCACCTCCTTCCTGGCATCCTAGGCCGAGTACTTGAGACAGAGGGACTAGGTCATCCTCTTCGCCAAGTTGTTCAGGGGTAAAAAGGCCCCCACCGGCCTGCCATGCAGCTAAAGTCCTCTCTATTATTACTATCTTATAAGAGGTTGTAACTCTAGAGGTTATCTACTTATTAGTATAAAAATAAAGTACTTGGGAAAGTGCTCCTAACTTATCAGTAACCTCAGTCACCAAGCAGGACTTTTGAGGAGTCTAGGAGGAGGAAAGCATCACCTGATTTTAACGGGTAAGTGGGTGGCCTGGGAAGCCATGTCCGGATGGAGTAGTTTAAGGGTTTCTTAAGAGGAGAAGCACTGGTCCTTAAGGGTGATGGCTTATCTTAACAGCAAGAAAGGGGCTGAAAAGGAAAACTGGCAGGCGAGGCAGCAGGGAGGTAACTGAATACAAATGGTGCACTTCACACTGATGCTTGGATCTCAAACTTATATGCCTAAATCCTGTCCTTTCCCCACAACATCAGGGTGGGAAGACCTCTGTCCTCAAAGCTTAAGAAAGTGGTAAGAGTGGGGAAGGCCTGCCTAGCTCACCCAGACCTCACCTATCCAAGAAAGGGTAGCACCACCCCTTTCTTTGCCTGAGTAATGGCAGGAGAGGAATAGAGAAGTAGTGGGAGCAGGATGGGAGGACACAGGCCTGTCTTTTTCCTCAAGACATCTGTGGAATCTCTGGAAGAGGCTTGGCCTCCTGACAATGGGGAATCACACACCTACAGCAGAGGTGATGCAGGGCCATCAGCTGTAAGGAGGATCAAGTTCATTATACCACCCAGACCTTTACCCTTCATGCTTACTCACTGTCAAAGCCCAGAACTAGATGGGTGAGTAGACTCCAATCTATGCATGAGGGGACCCTGTTCCAACTAGAAGCACCTGATACACAGAGCTGGGGAGATCCGAGAGTGGAGGCAGTGTGGGGCACTCCAAGTTCAGGGCCCTCTAGCCACTGAAGTCCCTAATGTCTACCAAAAGGTGATAAATATGGCTAAGCTCAGGGTTAAACCCTTCAGAACTAGAGGGGCAAAGTCATAAAGGCCTCACGCTCCGGTGCCCAACTTACTAGGCTCCCTCTTGGGGTATGACAGGAAGTAGGAAGCAGTGTGGAGATGAGCCCAAGTTCCTCCACCACCTCACTCTGCCCAGTCAAGGGTACCCTTTACCCCTCTGCTGAGAGAAGGCGCAACCTGGAGAGAGGGACCAGAAGCAGAACTACCCTCAATATTAAACACTGTCCCATGGCTGCTGCACATCAAGGATGAAGGTCTGCTCCAAAGCTGCATAAAACAAGTTTAATTTCCAACCAGGGTCACAGTCATCGCGTACCCCACATTTTGAGCAAGGAGAGAGAAGGTGAGTTATAAACATGTACAGTCTACATTCCAGAGGAAGGAAAAAAAAGAGAAAAACCAGTTCAGAACTGCAGTTACCACTATAACACCACAAACAAACTTGGAGGGGGGGGGAATAGGGGGAATCCCCAGGGAGAAGAAAGGCTGGAACAAAGGAAAGCATAAAACTAAACCTACCAGAGGAGAGTAGGGGAGGGAGTGGGCAGAAATGGAATGAAATATACAATCCCAAGAGCTTTTAGGTGAATGGGAACGTAGAAAGGGCCGCCCCTGCCAAGGGCCAGCAGCTAGGGATACTATCAAGATCACTTACTGCCCCCTGCTGGACAGATCCTCGAGCAGCACCAAGGCAACCTCAAAGGCTGCTTCTTAACACCCTTAGTCCTAAAAACCAAGGTGGGCTTAAAATGAGAAAAACCTATTTGGGACTGGTATCTAAGGAGGGTCAGAGAGAGAGGGAGGCAGGAGAAGAGGTGAAGTCCTCACCAACCACAGAGATATAGAGTGAGGAATCCTACGTAGGAAACCAAGGAGAAAGGAGACAAACAGGCAACAGCAGTTCAATAAGCTGAGAAGGCAAAGGAAAACTTCAGGGAGGGAGAGGCAACAGGAGCAGGTGCAAAAAAATCTGACAAAATAGAGACAGAGGCAAAGAAAAAGTGTAGAGGGAAGGATCTGTGGGGTCAAGGGAGTGAATGTGGGGTCAGGGGAGTGAATGCATGTTAAAACGAAATAGAAGCTCCAGCACCCCCCACCCCCCGCCACCAAACACACACACACTCACACACACACACAACACACAAAGGCCTAGAGAGAAAGAGACCTGCATACACCCACTGCATCTTGGGTAGTAACACATCACTAAGGAGCTGGCACTGAGGGAGACACCCCTGCAACCTCTCTTTCACAGTTCAATCTGGGGTGGGGTGGGGCGTATTGATCTGCCTTGTTGTAGACAAAGGTGGCAGGAAGCCTGGCCCTATGGGGTGGGGCTTGGGACAGCCTTTCTGGGAAGGGGTCCCTCAGCCACGTTATAGGGCCCCTGGGCCCTGACCTTAGCGGAAAGGTTATGGATGGCCGTCTTGGAGCTCAGGGCGCAGCCAGCACACACAGGAGCCCACAGAAAAGCCACGGCTTCACAGAAACCGCAGAAGTCAGGACCCAGGCCAGGATCTCAGTGACAAGCGCCTCCCACAGACAGAGACGCAGTAGCAGCAGCTTCTGAACAAATACATAATGGAGGGAGGACTCTGAAGACCACTGCATCCCACCAGCACCAACAACCACTCCAGAGCTCTTTTTCCTCCACTCCAATGCCCAGATCCCTTTATGAGAGTGGGTGAAGAGAGCAGGGAAAAGCTGTTGGAATAGATGGAGGATGGTCTGAGGGTCTAGAAACAGAACAGAGAATTTTCATCCTTCAGCACATCCTGGACAAGAAAAAGAGAACTGAAGAATGTAGGGATTGATACTGAGGTCTGTTATGTCATCCCCCACTCCCCTACTCCACCATTAAACCAGCCTGCCAGCTCTGGTCAGGCCAGCAGAACTAACAGGGTGAGGAAACTTCTGACAAAGGACAGGTGAGCCCAGCTCCAAGATCAGAAGTTGGGGGGGTCGGGAGGGGGGACAAGAAGGCAGGAATAGTACTGATCTGTGTTTCACCTTCTCCTAATAACAAAGAAGGATGAAGATAGAAAACCTGAGGCCCTCTCCCCAGTGCCCTGGGTCCCAAATACACCCCAAGATCTTGCTATCCCCACCTCCCTCTTCAAGCTCCTGAGGAACAGATCGAAGGATGAGGGGGAGAATCAGCTGAACACTCTGAGCTTATAAGAGTGAGTAGGTTCCTCTCTCCTTCCCACTAGCAAGGCAGGGCAGAACGGTATCTCCTTGGGAACAGTCATTTAGAGATAAATGCCACCCCCTCTGTCCTAAGTGGGGTGGAGAGACAGGTAAAGGAAGATAATAGTGGAAAATCCTTCTGTCCTATGAGCCAGGAAAACTGACCTGCAAAGAGGAGAGGAACCAGTGCAGGACTGGGGCAGCCTTCCCTCCACCTCCTTCCTTTATCTCACCAACATGGGAGGGGCAGATGATCAGCTAGAGTGGGCCGTGTGCTGGCTCCAAGCCCTGAGCTGCACTCCACCCCTCCACGGCCCCATATATATCTCTCTATACAGGTATATACACGCGCACACATGCACGCACACACAGAGAGGCCCGTGCAATTTCCATGTAGAACAGGGAGAGAGCGGCAAAGGAAAGGAAGACAGGGAGTAGGGGAGGAGCCTATGGGAAGAGGGGAGGGACTCAGATGCCAGGAGCACAGCAACCAGAGCCAAACGAAGCAAACGGAGAGAATACCCCACCCCACCTCCCAAACCCCAGCGCTTCAGGGGGGACCACCCCATGAAACCATAACAACCTTGTTTTTGTTTTAAATCCGGTAAATTGGAATGATTCATCATCAGGACAGCAATTGGGGACTGGTCATGGATGAGGGAGGGAAGGGCAGGGGAGGCAAGGCTCTTGTTGGGCATGCGGACATGACACCCAGGGCCCTGGCCACACTGGCAACAGGAAGGAAAGGATAGGGCTGGGGCAGGGAGACAGTAGGGGTGGGTGGGGTGGTCAGATCAGGCTGCCTGGTTCTCACTTCTTGTTTTTGAGCTGATTGGCCAGCCAGTCCAGGCCTTCGTACAGCCCATCCCCGCTGGTGGCACAGGTGGCCTGAATGTACCAGTTGCGGTGACGCAGGGAATGCAGGCCCAACTTGTCTGTGATCTCAGCAGCATTCATAGCATTAGGCAAATCCTGGAGCACGAGGGAGACACACAAAAAGGAGCCTCAGGATCTTTCAAAGGCTTCTAGAACACCCATCTGCCAGAGATGTATACCAATACCCTCTCCTCCTTCAGTGTAGGAAACCCAGAGCAAGATCCTAAAGAGCTACTTGGAGTTAACCATCCTAGAACCCCAGATCCAAGGCACTAAAGGTCATTCCGCTGAGGAGCTGGAACCAAATATGGAATTGGTAGGGAAGTGGAGAGGTGACTCAGGCTGGGCAAACAATCAGGTCTGTCTGACCGTAGGAGTGAGGGCAGTTCCACTAAAGTAGACAATAGGAAAGCTAAAAGAAGGATTGGAGGTGAAGTATCCACCACAAAAATCCCTCTGGATGGAAATGTTGCTAATTAAAGCTGGGGTTGGGGGATAAGAAGAAAAGCATGTAGAAGCCAACTAATCATATTTCCCACACTTTCAAAATTGAGAGCATAGTCACAGGGCTTCACATATAATGAGCCCCGAGGCCCCATGATTTCCACGGCCAGGTTGCCCTCTCTCAAATCCAGGGACAGGGAGATGTCTCACCTGTTTGTTCGCAAAGACAAGGAGCACAGCATCCCGGAGCTCATCCTCTGCCAGCATCCTCATCAGCTCCTCCCGAGCCTCGTTTACTCGCTCCCGATCATTGCTGTCGACCACAAATATCAACCCTAGGGAGGCAGAGCATGGGCTACACAGAGACAACAGATCAACTCCCCTCCCCCACCAACAAAAGACAAGACCCTCCTTTTACCCTCCAAATATCTACCCCCTTTCCTCTTTTTCTCCCACCCCTAGTTGCTGCAGCAGGGCAAGAGCTGGCTGCCAATAACCAAGAACAACAGCCACACTCTCTGCTCATACCCAACCAACTAATGCCAGCCCACGGGCAATTCCTATGTCATACCTTGAGTGTTCTGGAAGTAGTGTCTCCAGAGAGGTCGGATCTTGTCCTGGCCACCCACATCCCAAACTGTGAAGCTGATGTTCTTGTACTCCACCGTCTCCACGTTGAACCCTTTGGGAAAAACAAATAGTGGTCATTCAGCCTCAAATACCAGGCCTGCAAATGATGCCCCAGTTGGTTCGTTTATGTTTCCCCTAGTCATGGCCATGATCCTAGCAAGGGAAAGAAAGCTAAGGCTTCCTCAGCCCTGGTGTTCTTTGACTTAATAGCATAAAGGCCAACAAGGAAGCCTCAGAGAAGAAGTAGAAGAGGACAAAGAGGGCCAGTTAGGAGGTTCACAATCATCTGGGTAATGTGAGACAACCTGCCCCACTCATTCTCTCAGCCTTTGATTCTCCCTCCTGCAAGGAAATGACACGGCCCCACTCCTGTACTTTGGCCACCAGAGTCTGCCTCAGCTAAGAAGTGGGGCTTGTGAGGCAGAATGAAGAAGTGAGCTACAGTCCTGGAGCCCCAAATGCAGAACCAGCTGATCGATGATCAGAAGCCCCCTCTACAAGGCAAACTTTCTCTCTTCCACAGGCAAGTCTTAACCAGGATCAGGGCCACCGAGGATCTACAATGAAGCAATTCCAGGCCTCTGGCAGGAACATCAAAGCCCTTCACCTGCTCTTCAAACAACACAGAGAACAAACCAGCTCAATGCCTGAGGGCCGCTGCTGGGTGCCAGGCCGAGGAAGTTCCCGCATCAGAGAGGGCCAGGGTAGGTGGGCAAATGGCAGCCCCAGCACCTGCTGGTAAGCTTAACAACCATCCTTCCCAGAAGCCCACAAACTGCAAAGACTTGCCTGGTGGCCAGGTGGGGAATCTAGGAATAGGCCCGCTGTCTGGCCTAGGTGATGGAACGAAAGCCTAGCCTATGTCTGAGCTGTGCCCTTACCAATGGTGGGGATGGTGGTGACAATCTCGCCCAGCTTCAGCTTGTACAGGATGGTGGTCTTTCCTGCGGCATCCAGGCCCACCATCAGGATGCGCATCTCCTTCTTCCCAATAAGGCTCTTGAGAAGGTTTCCGAAGATATTACCCATGATCACAGTAGTCGCTTTCTGAGGACAGTTGGGCGCAGTGGCAGTCTGGTTTTGGCCTGGTCCCTGGTATGGAGGACTTGATCCTAGGCAAAGAAATGTAAACTCATTACCACCATCTGTCAGGATTTTATGTAACAGGGATTTGCCAAAGTCATGGCTGGAGTTCTTCATGACAAACTGGGAACCTAAGGGTACTATGAAGATCAAGGCCCACTCAGACATATCCTGAGCTTTAGGGAGCACAGACAAAGCAGTGAACACTCAGGACCCCTGCTTCCTGCCAGTAACCTGCCCACGTGACTTTGGATGAGTTACTTCACCTGTCCTATCTGCACCTGTAACTGGAGGGGATTGAACTAGATGATTTCTAAAGTCCCTTCAGTTCTGACATTCTATATTATACCCCAAGGCGTTGAAAGATCATTAATGCCCCTCCCTCCCCCAACTTTACCCAGAGATTTCTGGAAAGGGTGGGAGAGGAGGGAGTGGAATGAGGAGTGGCTCTTTGTGACTCCTGACAAGGTTCAGGCTTGCCATGTTCCCAAGGTTTATGCTCTCAGCTCTCGTCAAGAGACTCTGCTTCTTCCCTTCCTGTATTTCTACAATTCTGCTTACTTTTTACATACCAAAATTAATGAGGAAGAAATAAGAAAGCAGCACTCTTAAAAGAGGCTGATCCTTGCCACTCTGCAAAATGCCGGCTGCTCAAGTCATGCCCCATTCACACATAGCACAGAGAGCTGGGAGGTGGTGCAAGGAGAGGCTACCCCTCATTCCTCAGCCAGGTGGATCCTAGGACAGCTGCTCCACCTGGTCACCTGCAATGAGGCAGTCATCTCATTCCCTGCTTCTTCTCTAACCCCCTTCACTCTATTCTCCACAGAGCAGTCAGACTGATTTTAAAACCAAAACCAGGTCACGTTGCACCTCTGTTCAAAACCCTCTCTTGGCTTCCTATCTCCGTTTCAGTAAAACCCAAAGCCGTACCGTGGCCTACAAAGTCCTGCACAATCTGCATTCCCGGTTCTCACATCAGATCTCCTACTACTCTCCCCTTTGCTTATTCCACTTCAATTCCCCAACACTTTCCGGCCTCAAAGCTTTCTGTCCTGGCTCCTCACTCTGCCTGGAACGCTCCTCTCCCAGACAGCCTTCGTGGAGCACCCCCTCACTTCCTTTGGGCGTCTGTTCAACTGTCACTTTATCAAAGAGGCCTTCCATAACCCCCATCACATACACACACCCTGCTCTCTACCCCATTTATCCCACTTTACTTTTCTTCCCAGCATTTACACCATCTGACACGTTACATCTAAACACATTACACGTTATTTGTTTCTTGCTGTACTGCTTTTCTCCTCCTCCTCTAATGTCAACTCCTTATCTATTTTGTTCCCAGTACCTTGACTCGTGCCTGGCACACAGTAGTTGAACAACTGAACTAACTCCCAGGGCCTCTAGTGGCCTCACTAGCAGCTCACTCAGGTTAGACACTTATGCCTGGTACGTAACAGGGGGGAAATGAAGGGAGCAGTTAGAACACTGTAAAGGTACAAAATGCCTGTCTGCCCACCCCACCCACCGCCCCCAAAAGACAGAATCACAGTCGTTCATTCCCTCTCTTCTTGCCTCCCTTCTCTATGGCTCAGCACAGCCACAGAAATGAATCTTTGAAACAATGAAATGGGGGTTCAGAATCACCCATGCCAGCCAGTTCTCTGTGCCTGTGGGAGACGTGCGTCAGCGGGCAGCTTACTCAACAACCACCATATGCCAGCTGCTGGCATTCTCTCTAGAGTCTGGGAACCAGAGATACACACACGCACACCCCAAACCCAGCAGGCGAAGAACAGGTCAAGACAGAGTGCACCCAAACCCAAGAATGTGAAAGGTGGACAGGGAGGAATCCTATTCACAAGCTAAAGCATGGGGCTTTGGTGGGAGTTTAGTTGTTTTTCCAAAAACTATTTCAGGTTGGTTTGTTTGTTTTCTTCCTACTCTCTTCAGTTTGCAGCAAATTCCAGACTAGTACAAAGGAGCCAGATCAACAGCCTCTGGAGACCAAAATACTAGTTTGTCCAAAAAACAGAAACAATGAGTGCTTATGGAGCGTTTCATCTTCAAAGGCCTCCCCAGACATCCACTAATGAGCCAGGCGCAGTGCAGTGCTCCGGGTAGGTTCCGCAGATGAGCCCTGCCCCTTACCCAGAGAGCTCACGCCCCGGGGGAGGGCCTGGCTCAACTTAAGGGCTTGACTTCAGCCAAGTCACCCAGTGGCCATCCTCCCTGCCCATCCTGCCTCAACCACCCAGGCAGACAGATTCCTGAGGATTCCTGAGGCAGGAGGGGAGATAAGATCCCACCAACCTTGGCAATCTGTGATAGGCAGTCTTCAGATTCTGCTGCCACCACTTCCAGAAATGTAAATCCTCCCCAGGTCTTCCTAGTTTTTATCTTGTCTCCTGCTCAGGTGTCCTTTCCTTCAGCTCCAGATAACACTTTAAAGCTTAGGTAATAGGCTTTGGCCCAGATTCTGAACTGAATTTATACCACACATTTATCTTGCTGTCCTTCATGACTGGAAGTATTGCTGATTAAATGATTACCAACTGTGAGCAGAACAGTGGCTGAAAGATATCCCTTGTCCCAGAACATGCATACACCGTCCTTTGGTTTGCTTCTTTGCTATCATGCTAAAGTCCTGGTTCAAAAGCTGATCCCAATGTTACACTTATTTCTATTTCCTGACATACTAGACAAGAGCCCCTGAATTATCTGAACCACTCAAGTGGCACTGACTATGTTGTGAAGTATTTTTTCCTCTTTTATAAGCCTGCACCTTTACTGTCTCCCCAATGTAACTGTGTATTTGCCATGGGCAAGGACTATGCCTTTTATTTATTTTGGATCTGTCCTTGCTCCCAGTGCCAAGTCCACTATAGGAGTTCAATCAAGCACACTGGCTGATTTAAGCATCATCTGAGGATATCCTTCTATCACTTCTTCTGTCCTAGCAGTACTTGTTATCTCCGTGTTACACACAGATGGTTGTTTAGATATCCTGTCAATTCTTCACCATTTTCCACACATACTGACCCCAAAACTGGTTTGGGAAAACTATGAAAGGACTAGAAGACTAAAACTGGTAGAATTTTCTCTTCCCACTTAATATGCAATGGGGTTGATAACTAATGAAATATCCAAGCAGTTACCACGTGTCCTCCGTGGCAGCCCAGGGCCTTGAAATTAATGAACATATGACTCCTCTTTAATGTAATCAGGAGCTTGACTCAAATGAACATTCCAAAGAGGGTGTTGGATTCCCTGTCTTGGCCTTCTCTGTCCCTGCCTATTTCCAGATAGCATGCTGCCCCTACCACCAGGATGGTGGCAATTTTCAGCTTTGTGCCATGAACACATATCTTTGGCTATACAGCCAATTCTCACTTCCACTATTCATCTACTCCTAGAAAAAGCTCTGGAAAGCAGAGTGGCAAACAAATAAAATAAAATAAAATAAAATAAAATAAAATAAAATAAAATAAAATAAAATAAAATAAAATAAAATAAAATAAAATAAATAAAATAAAATAAAATAAAATAAAATAAAATAAAATAAACAAACCCTGTATGTACTATATAGTCTACGGTTATTCTTTTTTGCCACAGATGGCATTCCCATGTCAATAGGGCAAAATGCCAGGGTTCCATGGACTGGAAGAAACCAGGAATCAGGAGTTAAAACTGAAGGTGAGTGGCTCAGGATGAAAAATGGAATACAGTAGTATCTCTATTAACAAAGAGGGTATCTCAACATTCTATTTTACAGTTACAAACTCTTTTATCACTGGTAAAAATAACTACAGGAGCTCTAAAAATGTGCTCTAGTACAATCCGTGTGGGACACTGCAGGCGTTCCATCAAGCTCATTGGCTGATTTAAGCCTCACCTGAGGATGTCCTCACTGACAACCACTTACTGCCTCCAACCCCTCCCTCCCACCCACCCCTGGAGAGGCAGGCTGTTGCTGTTGCTGTCACTGACTGCCCGGTCATCTTGATTTAAGGTATGCCTGCCTTACCCTTCAGGTGATTCTGGGACTCTGCCACACACACTCCCCACTCCTGATTCGGGCATGTGTCCTGAGGCACCTCTGAGGGGACTCCTGATCCAGTACCTCCTCTTCAGGCTGCATGGGTCCAGGAAAAGGAAGACCAGAGTCTCCCAAATACTCTGCTGCCAGGCAGGGTGCACTAAAAGCAGCTTTATTCCCAGATAATTTTCAAATTGAGAGGTCACTAATAGAGATGATATTTTTAGCACAGCCAGTGGAGCAGACCAATAAAATTTAAGGAAACCAAAGCAGGGTCTGCCTGTATTTAGTTTCCTTAGTGCATCTGGTTGTGACCTCTGTAAACTTTCCAAGTTTTTGTCTCAAGAGCACTGTAATCAGCACACAACAACTCCTAAATCAGTATCTCAATGTCTTCTATTGGACTCCAAGATCTCCCAAAGCCAAGAAACAGCTTCTGATGTCAGCTTCCATTCATTCATTAAACATTTACTGAGTATACTGAACTAGGGATGCAGAGGAAGACAGTTTCTGCTTTCATGAAATTCAGTCAATAGGGGAGAAAGACTAGGAAGCAGGATTACAAAGACTATGGGGAAAAGAGTGGGATAAGCACATAGTATTATGGGGACAAAAAGCTGAAGCAGTTAATCAAGACTGGAGGATAAAGGCCAATTCCCAGACGTGATTCTCAGATCATAACTGAGCAGGCTTTCAAAGGAAGAAAAGGAAGTAATCAGACAATAAAGAACACGGAAGGTGGGAGAGGGAAAAGCATGTGCACAGGCATAAAGACTTGAGTTAGAGACAGCACTTATGAGCCAAAGCCAGGTGCAACTAAGGGGTAGTTGATGTGGATGCAGCATCGTGAGCAAAAGGAAGGGATGAAGCTGGGGAGGTAAGTAGGAGCTAGATCATGAAGGGCCTTAAAGGTCATACCGAGTAACAAGACCAGATATGTGCTTCAGAAAGACCATTCTGACAGCACTTTAGGGGAAATATTAAAAGGAGGAACACTGGAGGCAGAGAGACCACTTGGGAAGTAAAGTAATACAGATAAGAAAACAAAAGCTCTAAAACAGAGGTGGTAACAAAGAGGACAGATTTGAAACATCAAAACAGTAGAATCCACAGGATTTAACGGCCGATTAAACGGAGGAAGGAAGAGTAGAAGAGGCAAAGATGATGCCCAGGTTTCTGGCCTGGGTGATTTGGTGGCACTTCTTTAGACAGGAAACATAAGTGGAACCAACCTGAGAGTGAAGATGTTTGTTTTTAGGTTAACATTGATTTTGAGGTGCTAAGGTACAAAGCTCAAGAGAAAAGTCTGGTCTGGGTATGTGGAATCATCTGGATAGACAGCAACTGACATCATAAGAGGACCCAAGATGAAGGGGCGGCAGCATTCCTGGCTGCCTACCCAAACAGCCATCTTCTCCTTCTGTCATCTAACAGAACCCCTGATTTGTTCAGATGCTGGCAGTGGGTGACTATGAGTTACCCCTCCCCAGTCCTACGTGTATGGTATGAAAACTGATCAGCTGAAGTGATGTGGGCATTTCATTTCCCTTGCCAGTGACTGAGTCACAAATGGTAAGACACTAATTCTAGACAATAAGATGTAAGGAAAGTCTGCTGGGAACATCTGGAAATTTTCCTCAATCTCGAAAAAGAATGTATGTCAATGTTCTCTTGTCCAGCCTTTGGTTGTTAACATAGAAGGGTGGGATGTTGGAGTAATCTTGAGAACATGAAGGGACAGACATTAAGAACACTAGGATGTCAGAACAGAAAAAGTGAGAAAACTTGGGTCCTTAACACTGTCAAGCTGGGGGATTGAAAAAAAAAAGTATTCTATCCCTGGACTTCTTTTGTGTGTGTGGTAGAATATATATATAACATAAAATTTACCACTGTAACCATTTTTAAGCATAGAGTTCAGTGGCATTAAGCACATTCACACTGTTGAGCAACCATCACCACCATTCATCTCTAGAACTTTTTTTATCTTCCCAAACTGAAACTCTGTACCTATTAAACAATAATCCCCCTCCTTCCAGCCTCTGGAAACCACCATTCTACTTTCTGTCTCTGAATCTGAATATTCTAGGTACCTCATAAATGTAGACTCATACAATATTTGTCTTTTTATGTCTGGCTTATTTCACCCAGACCTCTTGCTATATGTTTAATAAATTCTCTTATTGTTTGAGCCACAGGTGTGTTTTCTATCTCTTGCAACTGATACATCCTAACTGATATATCTAGGGAGAGTATGTACAGTGAGAGTGGAGAAAAGGTCAAAAGCAGAAACCTGGGGCACAACAACATTTAAAGCAGTGGGCCCAGAAGGAGGCCAGGAAAGAGAGTAAGAAGCAACAGAAGGGGGAGAAAGCAAATCAAGAGAGCAAGATATCAGAGACACCAACGAGGAAAGAACATTTTTTTTAAAGGAAGGAGGGTCAAAGGCTATAGAAAGGGCAAATTAAGATAAGGCCTGAAAGATATCTACTGAACTTAGCTACTAGGCAATCAATGATGACCCTGTTATAAACTAAAGCATGTCTAAGATTAGGCTCCACTCAACTCCACCTCTCACTTGTGTTTAGGCTTAGGCCAGAATCATTATGCCAGTCTCCCTTCTAGTCCGAGAGGAAGACTCCAGTACAGGATAACCTGAAGGAGGCTACAACATCAAGTGAAGAAGGATATTAAATATAGAGACCCAAACACCTGAGAAGGGTATGGCTTTTTCCATGGACAAGCCTCAGCAAGTGAGTCAGAACAGAGTTATCAGGTCTGTTTCAGAATATATGACCTAGCGAGATAAACCAGTGACCAGATGAAAACTAGACTCATTTGTTTCCTTGGAACACTGTGTGGCAGTGCCCTCTAACCAAAGCTTTCAGCTTGCCCTATTCTTAGAATCTTAAAATGGCTCCATATCCTGATAATCAATGGCTGCTCCAGTACCCACATCTATAGGCCTGGATATCTAGAACACTGTACTTTCCTAATTACAAAATCACTGAAATTCCATGAGTAATCAGCCTAAAGCCTTAGTAAACCTCTGCCCCAATCTGGTCCCACTGTGCAGGTCAAGACAGAGCTGCCACTGAACAGATGAAACAGGAAGCCATGATTTGGAAAAGGCCAACCATCACAGAGCAGCCTAAAGATACAGAAAACAGGAAACTGCCTACCTTGGGGGATAAGAGCTATCTGTGATCCCTTAGCACCTCAAACACACTTCTACCCTAGGATTTACCACAAAATGTTTTATTCACCTTTTTGTGTTTTGCTTTCCAGAGCCAAAACTTCCCAAATAATGTGCCCCTAATGCAATACAAGTCAGCTGGAGATACTGAGCCCACTAATACTGGACGGCTAGACAGGGCTTAGGGTGGCTACAGCCCATGGGCCAGTCATCTCAGGTTGCAAGCAGCTATGCCTGTCATACTGTTACCATTTTCTGTGTATGCCATGGTGGGAAAAATTTTGGCAAGTACTTTACTAGACTACCAGTCCCTTGCCAGCAAGGACCATGCCTTCTTCATGCTTCATGTTCCCAGCATCCAGCACCATGACTGATCTGTCGCTAGTGATCGATATGCTTGTTGTTGAGCGCAGTTCTACGGATAAGGCAAACGTGTGAGACTGAGGAAGACAGTATTCTATAGGTTATCTCCGATCCTTTTTCTGTATCTGACAAACTGGAGAAGTGGCTTGCAAGTTCTCAGAGCCCTAAGGTTCCTAGGATGGGATTCAGGGGCTGCCTGGGAGAAGGGGAGAACCATATGAGAGGCTCTAATTATATTCCATCATTCTCCACCACTACTAGAACAGCTCCACTTTTATTCATTTTGTGTATCAGACTGCAAATAAGATTTTACATAATGTAAGGTTTGATTGTTTAAAAAACAAAAAAAGGAGGAGAGGGGACAAAACCACTGCAACAGAAAGCAAATGTTCTTCATCCTAAATCATGTTGAAATTCAAACATTCATGCTTGACACTCTTGTGTTTAAGCTCACATACGATGGGTTATGTCAGGCTCTCACCAGTAATGGGAGAGCTAAAAGGTACTGTGAGACCTGCCACATCCAGTCATCTCACCTTTCTTCAGAAATATGTTGATCATGGTGGATTCCTGAAATCTGGAGCCATCTCCTTTCTGGTGGTGCAGCAGATCCTTTGCAGAAATCCATTATAAATCTCTAACACCTTCATTGAACCCCTGCCTCAGGCAGTTCTTTCCCAGACTTCAATACAAAGCCTCCAAACATTGGTGGAACTTTTTCCAAATGCTCCCCATGTCCTTTCATTATCAAAAAGTTTTATTATTAGCACCCTACCTATATCTGCAATAGCTGTTGGAAAAGGCATAGTACCCAGAATTACAGATATCACAACTCAGTACATTCTGAAACAGAGGCAGACATTTAAAGGAGATGTGACTAAATGAAAAGAGTGGCCAGGAAATGGAGGATGCCGAAATGCTGATTGAGACCTGAAATAATAGGACCTAGGAATCTAAATGCCCGACCTAGGTCAATCAGGGTGCTCTTTGATGGAAGAGTCAACCATTACCTGAGTCACGCTGACTTGTCTAACAAACACTATTCTTGAGCCCCCACATCCTCACCCTACATCCAAGTCGACGGTTCAGGGCCTCTGCCTTCCTCCAGCTTCACCTCCCACTCAGGCAACAGGAGCTGCCTCTGTGAGGCTGATGCTGAAAAAGGATTTCATTGCTCATAAGCCTACGACCAGCACAGAAAGTCATGGTAACAATCATCCCCCTACACTGGTGCTTCAGGCAGCAAGTTGTTCTTTTGTAAACCTCCTTTCCTTCAAAGCAGCCTGAGTGCTCATGTTATTATTACTATTATGATGATTATTAACAGCAGCTAACATTTACTCAAGGATTACTATGTGCTTTGTGTAATACCAAGTGCTTTATTTTTATTATCTCATTTAATTCTCATGTCAACACTATGAAGTAGGTACTGTTATTATCATTCTCTTTATAGACAAGAAAAACAAAGCTAAGAGAGGACAAATAATTTCACCAAAATCACACAACTAATAACTAGCAGAGGCAGGATCTGAACCTAATTTTGTCTGAGTTTAAGGGTCACAACCTTAATTAGCATACCATTTTGTCACTAAATTAACCTGCAACAAAAATGGTGGGAGGAACTATGCTGTACAGCTGAAACTAACACAATATTGTAAATCAACCACACCTCAATTAAAAAAAAAAATGGTGAGGAGAGCCAAACACAGTGATATGTTTTGAATCTCGGGCCTCTTGGCATCCATTTCTAAAGGTATATGGGGAAGAAGATTCCACAATTTCCCTCAGTTATTGACTCAGCTTTAACAAACCTGGTTCTAAAGAACTTCCTCCTTCTCACCAACAAATCCCGCCCACTGTCTTCTGAGTCCATTTCCTCTACTGGAAGAGACTAGCAGCGATGAACACACACAATATGACCCTTTGTGCATTTACGACTTCACTTCCATTCTTTCCAGCCTGCTGTCTGCTTTCCTTTACACTTGCACTCAGTTTAATAATAGCAGCTACCATTCACTGGCACCAATTCTATGCCAGGCACCACATACATACACTGGCTCCCTTCTCCATAATCACCAGGATCCCAATTTGTAGACAACACCCTGAAGGACTCAGGTCTAATGGAGAGACCCCTTTGCCCACAATGGGGAAGCAGGAGATCTCACATTTCAGATAAATAATGACACTGTGTTCTAATATTTTTCTTTCGGGGTCTTAGTTTCATTATCCATGACTGTTTTGTGCTTCTCAGGAAGGTGGAGAGACCAAGACTTCTTAATTACAAAGGCTAAGGACATTTACACCCTCACTCTTATCATCAGGCACTCCCCCTGACCCTGACAGCCAAGTCATCTCTTTCCCCTTCCTTAAACTGTAGTCAGAAAACTTGAATTCATTCACATCCTGTATTCATCATGAGTGCCTACTATGTGCATAGGCATTGTGGGAGATTCAAGAGGAGATCCAATTCCTGCACTCAAAAAGCTTCGTCTCTTTGCAAAAGTGAGACATACACATGAAAAATTCTGACTATACAAGGTAATAACTCTATGGTGGGAGGCAGGAGGCATGTGAATATGTGATACATGAGGACCCTTTCCAACTTAATCCAAGGTCAATGATTCATTCTGTGGAAAGATGAACTCAATGGATAGGCTTCTCTCTTAGAATGAGCTTTTAGAGACATGTTATTCAAACTCAGGTCTAATGTACAATGACCAATTCACTGATCCATTCCAGATATAGCAAGTAGAGACACCCCAACAACAAGCTCAAGAATAAATGGCAGCAAAGACTGTCACCACCTGATTAGGGACAAGGAAAGAAGCATGCAGAGACTAGATTCTGTCCTACTACACTGACCCAAGCAATCGGACTCCTGCAGCAGATCTCATACCAAATAAAACTTTCATGCCATAGACCAGGAGTGGCCCAATCCAACAGCGGCAGAGACAGGTTTTAAGTTACACTTTTCCCTCACCCAATGACCTCACTATTTCTTGTCACTCCTGACCACATACCACACTCGCCCGGGGCCTGGCCAGAGGGAGATGAGCAGTAATACAACCCAGAAAGAAGGGAACTCCCCAAAAAGGAGCTACCACTTTGCTAATCAAGTGGTCCATTTTAACAGGGAATTCTGCCTCCCCCTTCTTCCCTCAGTGGTGTAAGCAATGGATCCATTTTCTGTTCCGGGAATCCTGGTACTTCCTAAAGAAAGAAAGCGGATTGGAAGACACAAACTCAGAGCCAGCGACAAGATGCTCCCTCCTCCTGTGAGACCGCCCCCGCTTCGCCTGGGGGAGGATGGCACCACCTCTCATCTCGGAGCAAGATCAGATCCTCCTCCCCCTTCTTCTGCCTCCTCACCTCTTGCTCCCCACCTGCTGCCCTCTTCCCAACGTGCGGTTCCCAAGACCCGAAAGCGCAACCTCCACCAGGATAGCGCCCCTGGGGTGCCCCACTAGCCTGGGTTTCCGGCTAATCCCTAAACCCTCTACGCACCCCAGCCCCATGACGGGGGAAGGGGGTGTCACTATAGCAAGGCTTCTCTCTGGTCTGTTACTAAGGTCGAGTGGGAGAGGAGGTAGGAAAAAGAGACATTCCCTAGCCCTTAAATAGGAAAAGGATACAAACCCGCCCCCGCACCACCTTCCCCTGGACTGCTTTCCTCCCTCTCCACCTCAACCCCTCAAAAACCCACCTCTTGCAAGCGAGGGGAACCTAACTGCAGTCCAGGTCGCCCCCTTGTGCGAGGCGGAGGACAAATCTGTGTGCGCCCCCCACCCCCACCCCAGCTCCGCGTCCTTCAAATGCGGGGGCAGGCGTGAGGCTGGCCCGGCGACCCCTCTCCGAGCTCTCGGGTGGAAAGAACCACACCGCCCCATGCCGGGCAGTGCCGGGCGAGCTGAGGGATGAGGGCTTTATCCCCTCAGCCCCCACCCCGAGTCTCTCCTCTACAAGGACCCGCCTTCCCTCCCCAGCCCCTCACCTGTTCCTGCTCCCAGCTCCGACGCTGCGGCCGCCGCCTCCGCCCCCGCAGGTTCCGCTCGGCTCTGGCTCCACTCTCTCCGGCTCCCCCAGCCGATTTCGGCGCGGCTGCTCCCCTGGCCCTGCTCCCGGCTCCCTCCTTCCTTCCCTCCACCTAGCACCGGAAGCCGCGACGGCGACAGGAGCAGTGCGGCGCACCCCTACCCCCAGACATGGATACTTCCCACCTCCCCGATCGCGCGAGAGTTGCGCGGCGGCGAGCGGCAGTTCTCGCGAGATCCATCACCATGGCAGCGGCTGCAGCAGAGGCAGCCGGGTGTTAGAGCTGAAGTCCGCGCGGGGCCAGATGTGGGGGCTGGAATCTGCGGGCGGCGGAGGCGGGAGCTGGAAAGTGAGAATGAGACAGTGGGGACAGAGGTGAGAATCCCAAACCCCAGGGCCATGCCTGGAATTTAAGACTGGGGCTGCATACTGGCCACATTGGTGATGGGTTGGGCTGAGAGGCCCGGGGCTTGGGCTCCTTGGACAAAGTCAGGAGCAGCGTAAGAGTGAACAGCTCCTTGCTTTGGCCCTTACCCCTTCAAATCTCATCTTTATTTCTTAACCAGGGCTAGGTGCATCCCCCGTCACAGTCCTCACTGCACCACTGTTGTCGCTTACTGCTAAGAATTCGTTACTCTGGGGTCTGAATCAAGAGATCTTGTCCGTAGGGAACAGGGAGAGTGATGAATTTACGAGAATGAAAGAAACAGCTGGGCTCTGGGCCAGTTAGGAAGTTGGAACTTGAAAGACAAGCGGTTGAAGCCTAATATTCAGACGTGTGGTATGAGGAAGTATACCTAGATGAGTATGTAATTTAGTATTACAAGGAAAGTGAGGGCTTTTGCCCCCATGTTTCTCTGTTCCTGCCCACCGTCACTTTCCTCACATTCATTTCTGCACCTCGGTCTGGGCAGGCAAAGCTGCCTTGGAACAGCTTGTGATACAAGAAGGGCACTAAGAATGGAAGAAGGTTCTTGAAGTGCCCTCTCTCCTTATAACAACAGTACAGATCTTCCTCAGCTTACAATGCGGTTACATCCCAGTAAATCCATCATAAGTTGAAAATATCTTAAGTTGAAAATGCCTAACCCACCGAACATCATAACTTAGCCTGGCTTGCCTTAAATGTGTTCAGAACACTTATATTAGTCTACAGTTGGGCAAAATCATCTAACACAAAGCCTATTTTATAATAAAGTGTCAAATATCTCATGTAATCTGTTGAATACTATACTGAAAGTGAAAGACAGAATGGTTGTATGGGCGCAGAATGGCTGTAAGTTTATCTGTTGTTTACCCTTGTGATGGCATGTCTGATTGGGAGCTGCAGCTCACTGCCACTGCCCAGCATCATGAGAGAGTTTCGTACTGCATATCACAAGCCTGGGAAAAGATCAAAATTCAAATTATGGTTTCTGCTCAGTGCATGTCACTTTTGCACCGTGTTTAAAAAATCGTAAGTTGAACCATCGTAAGTTGGGACCATCTGTATAAGGGAACACATGGCTCTTTCCTAAAGCTTGAGCCAAAATTGTTGCTTTTCTAGGTTGGTTTTTTTTTTTTTTTTTTTTTTTTTTTGCCTTGTTTCTTGCCTCCTTCCAAAGAAGAACTAAGCTGGTAGATAGCTACATCACGTCTATCCCTTGTCCCCATCAATCCCCATGTATGTATTCAGCAGTCTCTTCCTCTTGTCCCAGTTTGTTTTCTTATTTTAACCTGGAGAATAACACAACTCTAGAACGTGAAGCCAAGAGGACCTTAATTTAAGGTGGTAAAGGATGAGATGGATAACAAAGAGCATGTTTACAACAAAGAGAGTTATATCTGTCCTCGGCTGTTGCCATTAAGGACCTTTGCCTTCCTAAGCCCTGTGTTTTAAATGGCAGGAGACTCCTCCAGTGTTATCACACACTCCTAGAGTGGGCCCTGTGATACCTCCACATAGTCACTCTTTCCATTTCTTTTTCTAGAATTTTCTAGCACATGCCACCAGACACACACATTGACCACCAAAATTATGCTTTGCCACTGTCCTTGCTAGGGCCTCAACCATATCAACACACCTTGTGGGACTCTGACAGGAGGTGACACCTGTCAGTGTTCCTGCCCAAGACTTCAGATCCTCTCAAAGCTGGGCCCCAGGTATGACAGAGGATGGAGATGGTGACAGTCTAATAGAGTTAGCAGCAAGTACCATGGTATTTGAGTCAGAACTGATGAATGGAAGTGGAGAATCTCCCAGGCCTTCTGTCCTTCACCCTTCTGGAGTCTGGAGAGGAAAGTGTCTGTTGCAGCATTACTGGGTACTTCCCATGGAGCAAACAGGAGCACAGACAGGAGGGGTGCTGCCCAGCTGGCAATTAGCCAGCCACCACAACTTCCCAGCTTTCCAGCCACTTGAAAGGCTGAGGGGAGAAGAGGTCATCCAGAGCTGAAGGAGGCCAAGAGGCCTGACCAGAGTTCATCAATCTTCCTCCCTCCCTCTGGCTGCCATTGGAGCTAAGTAAAAACTGAAATTTTAGCCACCCGCTCTGTGGGTTGCACACTCCCACTCCCGTCACTGACCCCAGGCCTGGGCCTGAGCCCAGCGCGTGTGCCGGGAGCAGGGGTGGGGAGGGGGGTGTTGGCCTTGCTGACAAAATCCATTTGGAATTTCTCAAGGTTGTGGTTTGGGGCTTAAGTTTGCCACAGAGTGTGTCTGACGAAAGAAGAGAGAAAGCTAGAAAGAGAGAGGGAGCCAAAAAGAGCACAGAAGAAGGAAATGGGGGGAAACTAAATATTCCTGCTGTGATTTCATGGGAGATTCTCCTCCCTCTTCCTGAGTGTGAGAAATTCCTGTTCTGGATATTCCTTATCATTATTTTCTCTCATTTCCTAGGTCTATTCCAGCTGCATCCCTCTCTCCCCTAGTACCCTACATACACCTTAGGCTCAATCAGTGCCTAAAGTCCTATGTCCATCAAATTTCCAAACCCAGAATTCTCAATGAGCAAGTGGAAACTCAGGACATACAGTTTTGCCATAAAGTACTGCCTGAAACCAACACTCCTTGCCGCCCTTGCTGCTGCCCTGATGCTACCATCATTTCACCTGATTTTGAGGGTGATTTGTGTAGCAGATATATAGATATACATTGCCTAGAGGAGTGGACTGTTTCTGCATTCCCTGGCCAAGGAGATGACCTGATAGAGTCAGGATCTTGCAACGCCATAAATATTCAATTATTTATAAAGTTCTAAATTTTTGATGCATATTCCTTTTCTGAATTGAAAGATAATGGTTTCTTTTCAAAGATACTGGACTAGAAATAGAAAGAAATTGGAAATGAAATAAAAGAAATTCTGTTTTTTCTAGTTATGGTTATCTCCTAAAAGATAAGGGAATTATTTTACTAAGATGAAATGCAGAAGAGCTCTGAATAAGGATGGATAGAATACATATGCAAATAATTCAGTGGGGGAGCATGCTGGGTTTGCTGATTTCCAAAGCAAAAAACCCCAATTTTGAGCATAAGAATCCTTTATATATGTTTCCCATTAGTCTTTTATCTATCCCCAAGTTCTCTGGTTTGGAGCCAGAGAGAAAAGCAGCTGCTCTTTCGGGCACAGGTGCAATGTTGAGATATCTTCAGGACTTGAAAAACCCAGAACAGAGGTGACCTCATGGGGTATGATAGGGGTCAAAATAAACCAAAATCAGAAGACCAAATCTGGTCCTGCAGTCCATTTTTGTGAATTAAGTTTTATTGGACATAGAGCCATGCCCATTTGTTTATGTATGGTCTATGGCTGCTTTCAATCTATGACAGCAGAGTCTGCTGGCAGACTGGAGTAGTTTTGACAAAGCCCAAAAGCCTAACATATCTACTGTCAAGCCCTTTACAGGAGAGGAAAAAAAAAAAAGAAAACTTCTCAAACCCTGTTTTAGGGGAGTGGAGGTGAGGCATTAAGAAAGTAAATAGGGCCTATGTTTAGATCTCTAGTCCCTCACACCCAGACGTCCCCCTGCCCCGCCCAGGTTTTTCACACTAAAAGTTGCCAACTAAGTCACCTGAAGACCATTCCAAATCCTTCAGTGGAATCAGGCATGATATTCATAAAGTCATTGAGTGTGGGAGGGTAGGAGAATTCACCTGGAAAAGAAGCCAGGACTGGGATCCAAATGTGGGTAGAAATATCACCATCTGCATCCACCGGTCCAGTAACTTAATTTATTTTTGTTACAAACAAGAACCAAGAACAAGTCTCAGTACAATAAATTATCCATTCCCATCCCTCCTGCTGAAGAAAGAAAAAGAGGCTCAGAGAGTCTTGGGTAAAACTCTTCCTTTGGAGGGTCCCCTTTAACATCTGAATTGGGGGGAGAGGGCAGCTTCCCTAAGGGCCTGGACAGACAACTTTCCGGGTTTCTGAGTGCCCTGTACTCTCTCCCTTCCCTAAGAAAACCCTCTCTACTGCTGTTTCCCATTACTCCCTAAGAGGGGGCCCATACTGCAGTAGAGGAGTTTGGGAACAGCAAATAGAAGTGAGTGGTCTCTTTCTGGATGCAAGTCTTATGGCTCCACAGGATGCCTGGGGCTCACCCTCAAAGAAGAAGAGTGGTCAAACTATAAGGACTCCCCAGCCAAGAGGAGTATGCATCAGAGTTAAAGGGACCGCAGGGTTGGGTAGAGGGTAGCAATACAGTTCATTTCATCTTAGTCCATTCAGGTGTTTTAAGGAGCAGTAGAGGGGGGCAGGTCCCCCCTAAGGCCCTCCTAACTGTTGGGGAGAAGGCCACACCTCACAGACTCCACCTGACCCCTACTGCCCCCAAAGCTATTTCCAGGTAGATACTGTGGGCTTCCGGGGCCAAGATTGATTGACCCTGGACAGAAATCAGAGCAAAAGTCTGCACTGGTGCTCCTCCCCTTCCCCAGCCCTGCAGTGAGGCTGACCCTCACTTACACACGTTGACCCACTCTGTGACCTTGCACTCGTCACACAGCACATAGCAGCACCAGTGGAAGCGGCAGTGACAGCGTTCAACCCTCGTCTGCTGGAGCACATTGTGCCCACGGCCACAGCACAGGCTGCCACAGCCATCCAGCAGGCGACTGGTCTTGTTGCAGGCCCGGCCCCGCGTGCCCGGGGAGCCCACGGTGGGGTCTCGCTCACAGAAGTCAGGAGACTTCTCAAAGTAGACCAGCTCTCCTGAGAGGCGTCGGGGACGAAGGCGGGGTTGGAAGGCTCCAGAGTTGCGGTTGTGGGTATCGATGAAGATGGCGCGGCCCAGCCGCTCCCTCAAGGCTGCCCCCACCGCTCGGAACTCTGGGGCTGCCCTCCAGCAGGTCTTGAACTGGCAGCTGCCAGACGTGCCATGGCACTTGCATTTCCGCTTCAGGTTTTCAGTTACCACCTAGAACATTGTGAGGGTGGTGGAGAGGTGAAGGGGAGGGCAGCAAATGGACGGAGTACAGAGACACGGGAGAGGGGAGGGAATAGAAAGCACAGAAGGATAAATAGAGGCAAGAATGACAACAGATATCAGAAGAGAAAGGCACTGCGAGGCTGGCTAATAGCCCAAATCCCTCATTTTCTGGTTGGAGAACTAAAGCCAGAGCATAGTGTCATTCACCCATCTTCAACCACTAGCTGGTAACAGAGACTCAGCTCCAGTTGTCCTGACTCCCAGTCCAGTGCTCTTTCCAGACTGAGCACTGCTAAATCAGGGAGTCTAGCCCAGAGCACCACTAAATTCTGTGGGGAAGGCAGCTGTAATAATAGCTACACGTAGTGAGCACCCACCAAGGACTAGGCACTCTGCCCAGTGCTCACTGTTAATGACATTGTTAGGTACGTATCATTAGACTCATTTTACCGACGCAAAACTAAAGTTATGTGACTTGCTCTGCTCCAGGTCACCCAGATGGGGAGTGACAATCACCCACCACATCTCATCCTCTTACTCTGCTGTGCCTCCCAAAATCTGGCCAGGCCTTGAAAGCTAGGGAGACCCAGGACAAGTTGCATACACATACCTGGCGCCCCACCCTGTTGTTGTGGATTCGCATGCGTGCCTGGATGTCCCGGGGAGCTTCCCTGGAATCCAAGAAATCCCGAGAGAACTTCTCTCCAAAGTCCATGTCATGGTTACAGCCACCCCATTCCCATGTGTCCTGGGGGCCAGGACTGGAGCCTGAGCCAGGGCCCGGGCTGGGCAAGGAGTGGGGAAAACTCTTGCCCCGGGACAGTGCCTGCAGCTGCAGCAGTTTGGCCCTCAGCCGATCCTGCTCACCACTGCCCTTCCAGCCGCAGCCGCAGCTCACCAGCTTGCCCAGGCTGCAGGCCGTGGCTACTGCGTGCATGACCCCAGCAGCCAGCATGGAGAAGGAAAAAGCACTCTCCCGGAAACCTGAGGATGACAAGGGTGTGATGGTAGGGGTAAGTTTGGCAGGCAGCTGAGAGTAAGGAGGCCGAAGGAAATAAACAGCCACCCTTCAATTCCAGAAATTCATAACTGCGTCCTGACCCTGGCATTCACCAGCTGAGTGATTTGGAGCAAGTCACGGGAGAAGGAAGAGGACAGAAAGCATACAGCCTCAGTTTCCTCATCTATAAAGGAAGAGGATGGGTTGAGAGGATCCCCGAGGCCCATTCTTGCTCTGTAAGTCTGGGATTTTCAGGTGTGGATGAAAGAGCCAGTCTAGAGGGAAAGACCCCTGGGGTTGGGAGATGACTAAGAGAGTCCCTGAGGTCTTTGAAGATGTGTTCACTGAGTTCTACATCTGAAAGCCTTAGAAATTCCCCAGCCCTGCAGGTGGGGTGGAAGCAGAGGCCTTTGGTTTTGTGTTTTTTTTTCTCCTCTAAATTGAAGGTTATTTTAATCAGTCTCAACCAACCTACCCTCCACCACCCTAACTTCCCCAAAGCACTGGAACTGTGGAGCTGTCCTTCCTCTTCCCAGTTTCTAGTTTTATATTTGCCCGTTAAGACTGCCCTTTATGTTTATCCTAACCTGCTATTACTCTATAAAATGCTGGGATGGGGAGAGAGGTGGGGGTGATTTTTCCCTAAGGCCCTCTTAAAATGTTGGCTTCTTTGTTATGTTTTGGGGGTCACAGAGGCTCAGGATGATAAGCCTTTCCCAGACTTAGGGAGACATTCTTCTCATTTGGGCATCAAAGCCTTCCCCTACCCCAGGCCCTGTGGTGAAGGAGGGGGTCCCTCACTTCCTTTTAGGCAGGGGATCTCTGGAGCTCTGAGAGGAAGAGAGACAGCACCTCCTTAGGGGCCAGGCCTCTCCCACCTCAGGATGCAGGGCTCCTGGCCCAGCCTCCTGATCCCCCCAACCCCAACCCTCCAGGGGTGAAGCTGTTTGCACAAGTCTCGGGAATTCCCCCGCAGATGGCAGCTGCCTATTAACCCTGTAGTCCCCAAAGTAATGCCCCTACCCTTGAGCTGAGCCTCAGATGGATGTTTACTCCTCCAGGGATGCCTCCCAGACCAGGGCCCCCAGACCAGGCCGGCAGTGACCTGTTCTCCACTCCTCTAGCCTTTCCTCACCTGCTCAGGTGAGAGCCACCTGGGGCTCTCACAGCACAGAGGAGGGGGATGCTCCCCGGCTTCAAAGCCATCAGGGTCTTTGTTCCCAGCTTCTGCTTCTGGGAACCCCAGTAATTAGGGGGGTAGGTTTAACCCTTAAACGGTTGGGGGCGTCACCCCACCCCCGCTGAGGCTCTGGGGACACCAGCCTGGGCTTGTCCCATGGAGAGGGAGGGGCAGAAAATT
This sequence comes from Camelus bactrianus, assembly GCF_048773025.1. Lineage (NCBI taxonomy): Eukaryota > Metazoa > Chordata > Mammalia > Artiodactyla > Camelidae > Camelus > Camelus bactrianus. The sequence goes on along the minus strand of NC_133550.1, from coordinate 17,281,107 downwards.
GGGGGAGGAAAGGAGGGGGACATTTGAAGCTTCCAGGACTGGGGGCATCTCTTGCTCACAGGTGCAACCCAGATCGAGCTGGGCGGAGGCAGGAAAGAGGGGCCCTAGGGTAGGGGAACCGGGACCCAGCTGCCTTGCCGGCAGCGCGCAGGTGGAAGTCAGAAGCGCAGGGCCCCAGACGGGTGGCCAGACCCAGCTTCGCGCGGCTCCGGGGGGAATTCCCGGAGCAGCCCCTCCCGCAGTCGTGAACCCGTCCCTTCCCGCCTCCGCCCGCCTCGGCCTGGCCCCCGCCCCCCAGCCCCGGCGGCGGCGCAGACCCGCCCGGTCAGGCTCACCGCGCTTGAGGATGGCGCTGTGGTGCGGCAGGCGGCCGCCGCCCTCCAGCGCAGAGCAGTTCCAGCGCTGGTCGCGCAGCTGGTGCTGACACTCGTGGACTGCGATGTGCAGGCCCTGAAGCGCCGACGCCGTCACGTCGGGGCTGCGCAGGCACAGGCCTAACTGCCGCTTGCTCAGGCCCGACAGCGTCAAGCACACGGTGTTGGCGGTCAGCGGCGGCTCGCCCGGCAGCTTCAGGCCCAGAATCTCATTGCTTAGGGCCCTGGGAACGGAGAAGGCGTTTCAGGGTCTGTGGTCCAGGCCTCGCGCCCCCTCCGATTGCTCCCGCCCCGACTCGGTGCTTCTAGCCCAGGGCTTTATCTCGTGGGCTGGGTGACAGGGGAACTGCTCACCGACTGCACAACGCCAGGAACAGGAGACCCGCGAGGCCCGAGGGCGGAGGCCGCGGCCGGGGCTCCTCCCGCATGTCGAAGCCCGGGCCCGAAGGCGCCGGTGGGCAGATCGATCAGGGCCTGCGGAACAGGGAGACTTTAATGAGGGCTCTGGAATAGGGTAGCTCGCCTGGGCAACCGAAGGATCCCCAACTTCGGGCTCTTAACTCACTAGTGCCACCCCACTGACTTCTCATTCTCCCCCCTCCCCCCAAACAAAACAAGTATCAGCCCTTGTTTCCCAGAGTACCTGGGCCCTGGAGGAAGAGTCCAGGACTCGAAGCTGGGACTTATGTCATTGCCCTGGAGCCCAACCCAGCCAGACAATGCCTGGCACACAGACACACACTCACGTGCAGACAGATGTGTAGACTCACAAACAGCTCTCCACTACCTTGCCCACCGTTCCCTTTTTCAGGGCCCCACGACTGGCTCCCCACTCCCCAACACAGCTTCACCCACTCTCAGGGCTATGGGTGAGGATTGGGAGGGAGTTCCCCACCACCCACAGCCGGAAGGGTTGAAAGAGGGGAGTGACGCCTCCAGGTGCCGTCGAGGGCCATCAGGTTCCCCGAAAAGCGTGGAAGAATGGGCTCCCCAGCCCAGTCTGCCCCCTTCTTCGGCAGTAGAGAGCCAGAGGAAGCTCCAGGTGCGGCAAAGGCAGGGAGGGAACTGAGTTCCCTCCTAGAAGGGATCGCGGCGCAAGCGGAGTCCTCTTTCTCGTCTACCACCTTTGCTAACTACATGTTCCCCTCCTCCTAGCATCGCTCATCTGGTCCCCCCTAGGTCCCCAGTCTCAGTCCCCACCCCTTTGCTCTCGCGTTCATTGCCCTCCAAATCTGGGCCACTCCTTTATTTGCTGTGTTTTTATCTCTGGCAATATCCCTGGCTCCATCGGTATCTCTGCCCCCGAGGGCGGATGCGTGTCTGTCTGTCTGACTACCAGTGTGCCTGTCTCGTCCCCCGTGTGCGCGTCCCTGCCCTCCCTGCTTTCCCGGTTCCGATTACCTCCAGCTGCTCTGGTGCGGAGTCCGCCACCGGCGCGGTTGGGTCGCCTGGGCTCTAGCTGTTCAAACCGTGGGGAGACTGCGTCGGGTTCTGCCCCCTCGGTAGAGCCGCATTCTTCCAGGGCAGGGCCACTCCTCTTCGCCGCTTCCCCAGCGCCGCCGCGGCCGCCGGGAAGAAGGGAGGGAGGAAGGGAGGGAGTGATCGAGAAAGCTAGCGAGCGGGCGAGCAAAGAACTGGGGGCTCTGGCTCTACTCGCGCCGAGCTCACCGGCGTCTCTGCCGCGGCTGACAGAGCGGTGGCCCCTCCCCGAGCCCGGGGCATCCCCACCCTACTCCTAGCACCCCCCGCCTTGACCCGGAGAGCTCAGCCGCTCCCCCTCCTCCCAGTGAACACACACACCCTCTCCCCCGACGCCCGGATTCAGGCTTGGCCCCTGTGAAGGGGGAAGTGGCCAGAGTTCCACTCACCTGCTCTAGGATCACCAAGGCTGCGAAGAGGGTGCAGTGACCTAGACTAGGGAGCCAGGATCCTGGTCCCAGGTGGTCATTTCTCTTTGCCTCAGTTTCCCTATCCATTGCTGGATGGCTGGAAGGTGCCTTGGACAAGATGAAGATGGAGCTGAGAACTGACTTCTCTCGCTGGACAGTTACCAGTAGAGCACTCAAGGAGCGCCCACGGCAGGGCAATCTCAGCTGGCAGGAGAATCTCCCTTCTGGGTGGCTTGGCTTCCGCCCACCTCCAAGCCCTACTCCTGCCCCTTGGGAGGGGTCAGCTTTGGCCTCAGAGTTTGGCCCTAGCAGAAGCTGGGGGAGACCCAGAGATCTTCAGCCTGCCCCCATGCTTCCCTTGGCTCACAGGCATCCTTGCCAGCAGAGGTCTCCTGCTCTTCCCAGGATCCTGGATCTGCACTCCGGTTAGTCCATATTTCTGCTCTAGACTCACAAACTTGTTTCTCATGGGAGGGCCTCAGGATCCCAAACTGAGCCCAGGGAAAGAGCCTGATCTTGGGTTGCACAGACCAGACCGAGGCTAAACCACCTTAGGGAGATCCAGTGGCAGCGAAGGGGTTAGGCGCCACTGTGCTCCTGCCTGACTCACCCTCCCAGCTCTAACCACTGTGGGCTATTTTTGCCAGAGAGGGGCCCCAGGCTTCCCAGCCGCCCCCCGCCCCTGCCAGACCGCAGCCCAAGGCACGGCTGGCCCCGAGAGCCCAAGGCTGGCACGTTGACTCAGAGACAGGCCCCCCGGAGAAGTAGAGCCATGGGGCTGAAACCCACAGCCACAGTCATCTCTTCCTTGGTAGTGGCCATGCAGCTCTGCTTGGGCAGCCAGCCTCCAGTTTGTGCAGCTGCAGGTCCTGCCCCGTGCTGCAGGGGTCACTGCTGTCTAGGGGGCAGAGCTGTCTGAACACCATTAGTGACTTTCATCTGTTGGGATATTTATCAACCACCTTTATGTGTCAGGCCTCATGCAGGCTGGGGAGGTGAAAGTGCCATGGTTCCTGACACTGGACAGCTATGACCCCAGAAGGTTGCTTTTCTCTGCCTTCTCACCTCTGGGAGAGAGGTGAGAAGGAGAAGGAGCCCTAGAGCTCTTGCCCCTGCTTCCTGTTTAGGGGCCAAGAACCCAAGTAGGTGTGGCTTTTGAAGCCACCAGGAACTGTACCCTATCTCAGTAGCTTTTGTCCTTACACCTGGATTCAGTGATTGTCACCAGTGTCCTTGTCCTGTTCCCTGCATGTCAGCCTGGAACTTTACCTACATCCCCTGGAGGAGGGGAACCAGGTTTCCTATGCCCCTCTTCTACCAGGGGGACCTCTTAGACGTTTGTGTTCTCCATGTGTCTCTGGTTCTCCCTCCGGTTTCAGGTTGCTTCTTCTGATTCTACCCTTGTCAGGCTCAGTATAGTCAGGTGCCAAGGAAGGACCAGGGTCAGAACTATTACCACAGATTCCAACTTCTTAGTGACCCCAGGACTTCCCCAAGCTGACCTGTCCCAAATCCAAGGACCCATGCTTCTGTTTTGTCTCCCCACAGAAGCCCAGCTCTGGGACAGGAGGCCACAGGCAAGCAGACTGGGTGGCCTGAGCTGGCCCCCAGTGCCCTCTGTCCGACCGGCTGGCCTGAGCACTGACCCGCAGGCGGCTGGAGGGTGGTGGGGCAGGCGGGGCCTGGAGAGGGCTGCGGGTACACACCCATTGCCTAATACCCCAAGCACGCGGCCAGCTCCAGGAAAGGGGAGGGCGGGAACCAGAGAGACCTTGACAAGGGTTGGGGCCATGACAGCAGGGGGAAAGTGAGGGGCTATCATTACTTCAGGGAGAGAATGGGAGCAAGATAGTCCCCCTTCCCCTCAAGGACAGGAAGGGAAGGGGGCTGCCTTCCCATCATGGGGATGGAGGATGTATTGAGAGCAATCTGAGAAGAACACTGGGGCCCTATAGGGCGGGGGTCAAAGAAAAGAGTGGGGGCCCCTGGAGATTGGGGGATCCAGCAACTGAGGCGGCGGCTTTAGCTGAGTGCAGGGAGCCTCCCCCCTCCTCCCCCCTCCTCCCCCCTCCCCTGTTTGCCTTGGCCCGGGGTCCCGGGTGACTCATCTATTGCTGAGCCGCTGATAGGGGCGGCCAGGCCCGGGGAACCCAAATTATAGGCCCGGGAGGGATGGATGCGCCCGCGGCGGCGGTGAGCTCAGCTGTGCTGCCCACCCTCTGCCTCTCACGCCTTCTGCTGCAGCACCGCAGGCCGCCACCTGGAGGCACCAAAGGGTCCGCTGCGCTGGACTCTCAGGAAACCCCCCACATTCAGCAGTTGGCCCCAACAAATCTGTGGGATCACCCACGACAGAACTTTGCCCTCTTCTCTAACGAAGGTGGATGCCTTTCCAGCCTAAGGAGGTAGTGCCACCTGCTGGTGCTTCAAAGGAAGGCAGGCTCCTCTGCCCACAAACTCAGCTTTGGTCCCCTGATGCCTCCCTAGACCCATTCAAGGTAAAGCCTCTTACCTCTCCAACAACTCTTTCCCCTATTCCTATTCCATGGGAGTGGTTTGCAACTGATTTTTGACTTTCAGACTTTAAAGTTATCCATGGTCAAAACTGATACAGAGAAAAACAAAACAGGGTAAAGGAGATAGTGGAATTCCATTTTATATAGGGGGAGGAAAAGGGATGTGAAGAAAAAAACTCATGGAGACATCTGAGGAAGGACACCCTAGAAGGCAGAAAAGCAGGTGCAAAGATCTTGAGATAGGCATTTACTGGGTATGTTCAAGGAATTAGCAAGGAGGCCAGTGTGACTGAGGGAGGAACCCATAGAGGAGAGTGGCAGGCAGTCAAGTTAGAGGACAAGGAAGGAGCAGGGTCAGATGATATAGGGCCTTGTAGGCAACATAAAGATTTTGCCTCTTCCTTTGAGTGAGATAGGGACTCGTTGGAAAATTCTGAACAGAGAATGCAATGATCTGACTTTGTTTTAGAAAGAATGTCTCTGGCTGCTGTGTGGAAAATAGATTTTGGAGGCGCAAGGGCAGAGGCAGGGAGAGCTGTTAGGAGGCTATTGCCATAATACAGGAAAGAGATGATGGTGGCTCTGACCTGTGCTGCAGGAGTGAGTGGTAAGAATGCATCGGATTCAAATGTACAATTGAATCACTGTGCTGTACACCAGAAACTAACACAACATTGTAAATCAACAATACTTCAATTTTAAAAGGGAAAAAAAGAATGGATCAGATTCTACATATATTTTAGAAGGGTGGGATTTTTTAAAAAATGATTTGACACGGAGTATGAGAAACAGACACGTGGAGGATGGCTCTAAGATTCTTGCCCAGAGTAATTGAAAGGATGGAGCTGCCATTTACTGAGATGGACATGACAAAAAAGAGCAGGTGCAAGGGAAGAATCAGGAGCTTAGTTTTGGACCTTGTACATTTTGAGATGTTTATTCAAGTATTAGATATACAAGTCCAGAGTTCAGGGCCAGAGGTAAAATTAGGGAGTGTGAGACTAGATAGTTCACCAAGGGCATGCACGTAGACCAAGAAGAAGCTCCAGATTGAATTGGGGTGCACTCCAACGAGTCATGTGGAAACTGGGTACAAAGGTGGAACCAGATAAACAGACTGAGAAGGTGAGCAGCCAGGAAGGTAGGAATGGTGTTCCAGAAATCAAGTGACAATATTTCAAGAAGGAAGTGTTCAAATCTGCCTGCTGTTCCTAAAAAGTTGATTAGGGGAAGAACTGAGATTTTACTGTAGAGCAAAATGGAGGTCATGGATGATTTTGATAAGGAAATATAGAGGGTTCAAAGTTGTGATTAGGGTGGTAAAAAGGGAGAATAAAGAAAAAACTGGTACTGGTGATTAAAGGAACACTTTTGAGTTCTGCAATAACAGAGAGCAGAGAAATGGGGCAATCTTGGGTGGTAATGTGAAGTTAAAGGAAGCTTTTGGATTTTTCAGATGGGAGACATTACAGCATATTTGTATGCTTATGGGTATGACCCAGTAGGGAGGTAAATTGATGATGCAGGAAAGAAAGAGAGGACAATTGACAGAGTTATGATTTGATCTAAATAGAAAATTTGGACCAGGACAAACACAATGTGACCAAGACCTAGAGCCATCCCACTCTTTCCCACTATTCCTGGTGGGCAGAATGGTGGAATGAAGGGCACTGGATCCTTCTTTCTCCTCTTCCCACCTCTGCTTGTCACCAGTGGCCACAGACTGGGCTGCCCTTCTTACAGCCCAGCTCACTCCTCCTCCCACCAAGCCAAAAGATGTGACCCAGGCTCCAGTGGGAAGAAACTCCTAAGGGACAAAGGACCAGCTGCCCATGGTACACTGTCTATTTATGCAAGCCATCCATGCTGGGTGGCCTCTGCAGAGACTCCTGGCATTGGGGCCTGTGGAGGATGCATGGCCAGTATCCCTTGGCCCTCAGGGTCACATCCTTGGAGGGGCCAGGTATACTGGACTGGGCAAAGGGCCTGGGAAAGTATTCCCCTCAAAAATAACCTCCATCAGGCTTCATTTGGGTTAAATATGCATCTCATTTAAAATGCATGTGCCCCAGGAAGATTAAACTTACCAGGCATTATTCCTTAGAGTGATTTCTCTGCATTAGAGGGGAGACCTGGTCATTTCTGGGACTTGGAACTCTGTAGGATCAGGCCTGGGTACATTATTCAGTCAAAAAGCATCCTAAATGCAGGGAAAATGAAAAACAGAGGATCCAAAAGGGAGGCAGGAAGACCCTAAAGATCATTTGCATTTATCTGTCAGTTTTGAGAAGGGTCCCCAGCCTGCTACTTCTGCACATTCACAAGCTGCCAGTAAGGTGGAAGGAGCATGGGCTTTGAGCCAAAATGGTCTGGGTTTTAACCTGGCTTTATCATTTATTCATTTATTAGCTATGTGGCCCTTGGACAACTGCCTAATCTAGTTTTTCCTCTGTAAAATGAGGAGAGAAGAGAGATGTAAATGAGATCCTCCCCCCCTTCCAGAGGCCATCTGTGTGTGGTGGTAGGGCATAATAATCAGGCTGGCAGTGCCCCCTAGGCCCCACATAGGGAACAGCAGCTACTTCTTCAATAGGAGGCAGAGGTGGCCTTGAGGCTGAGATTAAGTGGGGACATGAGAGAGAAAAGTGTATAAAGGATGAGATGGTCACAGGCACCCTAGGTATCCTGGCATGGTGAGAGTGAGAAGAGCCAGAGTTTTTGTTAGGGGGAGTGGAGACAGAAACTTGGCAGAAAAATAAATTTTTAAAAAAAAGCAGACACATGGAGGCACAAGTTCCCTATTCTGGCTTCGGTTTAGCCAGCAGCCCTTCTCTCCCAGCTCCTCCATATGCACACCTGACATCTACTCCACTGCCCTTCCTTTCCTCTGAGACTTAGCCACTCCAGGCCTCACCCATCTTGATACCACCTTGGTTACAGGCCTCCTCTTCCTCCCCCAGTGACATGCACAAGTTGACCTATGCCATAGGGTGACACACCATAGGATGACACAAGGTAAACAGGGTGGAAGTGACACATGTATGCATATTGAACTCCCACGCATCCATCCATCCACCCACCTCCACACACAGTTCCAGACACTCTTCCTCAGTCAACCTTCTGGGTCTCTCCTGATGTAGCTGCCACCTCCTTCCTGACACATAGGAGATGATGCACTGCCCCAGGTGGTGGCTGTGAAAAGATGACTGGATGATCCCTTTTGGCCTAAGTTCCAAGATCCTTGGGAAAGTCTCCCAACATCCCTCCTCAGAACATGGAGTTTCTGCCCATGAGGACACACATGAATGTGCATCCCCTCAGAACATACTCATACACATTCTCACACTCACACGTGCACTGTCCTATTTACACGTTCACACAAGCACAGCCACTTGTGCACTCTCAGCCCACAAGCACAAACCGCCTCTGCCTAATGTTTGAGGGCTTTGTTTGGTCAGCTCACCCCGCAACCCACCCCTGGGATTTTCCTGGCCACAGCCCCACCCCCACCCCCAGTCTCCCCTTTTTCCTTTCCTGTCCAGCCGTCGGGGATTCCTGGGCGGGGAGACGTCTCCCTGGAGTCGCTGCCCAGAACCACAGTTTTCCTTCTTCCACTCAGGATGGGGGAGAGAGGGGACGCCGGCGGGGCCCGGGGTGACGTCGAGGGTACAGCCCCATGGCAGCGGGCAGCAAAGCGGCTGGGTTCCTGGCAAATTTGTCCCCAAAGCATATTTTCGCTGCGCCCCCTGGCGGACGGTGGTCCCCGACGGGCTCCGGGCGCGCAGAGTAGTGAGGCGGGCGCGCGTGGGAGGGCGTCCCAAGGGGAGGGGTCGGCGGCCAGTGCAGGCCCGGAGGCGGGAGCCACCGGGCAGGGGGCGGGGGTGAGCCCCGACGGCCAGCCCGTCAGCTCTCGGCTCAGACGGGCGGGGAGCCACGGCCCCGCTCGCTGCCCATTGTCTGCGCCCCTGACCGGTGCGCCCTGGTGCCACAGTGCGGCCCCGCGGGGCAACCTCCCATCGTCATTTCAGCCAGAGCCGCAACTATAAGAGGCGGTGCCGCCCGCCGTGGCTGCCTCAGCCCACCAGCTGGGACCGCGAGCCATGCAGCCGGTTGCCCGCCCCCAGGGCTGTTAGAGCCAGACTGCGAACTCTCGCCACTGCCGCCACCGCCGCGTCCCGTCCCACCGCCGCGGGCAGCAGCCAAAGCCGCCCCAACTGCAGCACAGAGCGGGCAAGGCCGGGCAGGCCATGGGGCACCGGGCGCTGCTGCCCGGCTGGGTTTCCGCTACGCTGTTGCTGGCGCTGGCCGCTCTCCCTGCAGCCCTGGCCGCCAACAGCAGTGGCCGATGGTGGTAAGTGAGCTGGTGCGGGGTCGCCACTTGTCTCGGGGCACAGAGCCAGGGGCCAGCCCCATCCAGCTCCCACGCTCTGGGATCCGTCCGCAGACCGGCTCCCTCCAGCGCTCTGACTTCCCTCTGAGACACCGAGGGGCGCTCTGGAGCGGAGCTGCTCCAGAGAATCCAGCTCTGCTAAAGTGGGGTGAATGGAGTGCCTGGTGGCCCATTATACTCCAGGCAGGGAGCCCACTTCCATTTAGCACCGCCCTTCTTCCTTGAGCCCAAAACCGAGCCTCACGGTGGTAGCCACACCACAGGTCTCCCAGACTCGGGTAGCGGGTAGCGAAGGGCCAGGCATGAACTCAGAAAGGAGACAAGAAGAGGGTGGGACCCCTAAGCATTTCACGCCTTGGGTGGGCATGCACTGTAGGCCAGGGTTTCCTCGCCCAGGCTGCCGGGAAGCAGGCTCTGAGAACCAAGGTGAACGTCTAGTCACCGGGTTCCCCATGCCTCCGCTGTCCAGTCCCAGGCGCAGGATCCCGAGCAGCCCTAAGACTCCTGGGCACATAAAAGTCTGGACTCCCAGTCCTTTCAAACTAGTGAGCCCGGGAGCGCGGAGTCATTACCTTATTATTGATCTCCCATCGCTCTTTCTCGGGCTAATAGCCCCAGGAAGAGGACAGGGTGGGCATGACGTTTCTGGTTAGGGTGCACGTCTCCTTCCAGAGCTTGAGCTCCTATCATGCGTCTCACCAGGGGCATCGTGAACGTAGCCTCCTCCACGAACCTGCTGACCGACTCTAAGAGCCTGCAACTGGTACTCGAGCCCAGCCTGCAGCTGCTGAGCCGCAAACAGCGGCGGCTGATCCGCCAGAACCCTGGGATCCTCCACAGTGTGAGCGGGGGGCTGCAGAGCGCTGTGCGAGAGTGCAAGTGGCAGTTCCGGAACCGCCGCTGGAACTGTCCCACGGCTTCAGGGCCCCACCTCTTCGGCAAAATCGTCAACCGAGGTGGGTACCCAGGAAGGCAACGCTTCCGGCACCAGGGGAAGGCAGGGTCACCCCCAGGGCAGGGGCGGGCAAGTGCAGGGAAGATGTCCTGGGCGTCTGCAAAGTCACACGATCCACCCGCCAATAGCTTCATGCCAGTGCCAGCTCTGGGCCAGACTCGTTCTACCAGGCGCTTTCAAGCCGTGAACTTCGGGCACGAAACTTAAGTTTTATGAGCCACTGCGCCAGAGAGAGTTCTGAGTCGTGGACGCTGGCTGGCTATCGCTCTCCCCTTCAGTCCCTCTCAAAGGAGCCTGGGAAGCTGCTCTCTGTGGGCGTGAGTCTTGCCTCCAGCCTAGCAAGGCTTGCATCGCTGACATGGGCAGAAAGTTTGGGCTACGGAAAGGTCTTGGCGGTGCAGAACTCTTCTGCTCCCCTCTTTTCGGTTCTTCTCTCTGGGGCTGCCTCACTTCCACTGAGGAGCCAAAATGCGCCCTGAGTCTCAGTAACGCGTGATTACAAGCGTGGACGTGCCTACGTGCCCACGCACGTGCTTTCTCCGTGAGAACAGCTTCGCACACCGCGGGCCGCAGGGCTTTCGGGACTCCAAGGGCGGAGTCGGGACAGAGGACTCAAGGGTTCCAAGCTCACCACAGAAGGTGCAGGTTGCACCCTGCGTGCTCCCTTGCTGATCCCCGCTTCCTTCCCCAACAGGCTGTCGGGAAACTGCATTTATCTTCGCCATCACCTCAGCCGGGGTCACCCATTCGGTGGCGCGCTCCTGCTCGGAGGGCTCCATCGAGTCCTGCACGTGCGACTACCGGCGGCGCGGCCCGGGGGGTCCCGATTGGCACTGGGGGGGCTGCAGCGACAACATTGACTTCGGCCGCCTCTTTGGCAGGGAGTTTGTGGACTCCGGGGAGAAGGGGCGGGACCTGCGCTTCCTCATGAACCTTCACAACAACGAGGCGGGCCGCACGGTGAGCGGGCTTGAGGGTCTCTGCACCCGAAGCAAAGAGTGGCAGGGATCTCGGGGTCCCTGCGCAGGGGGTAACCTCGAACTTGGGAAGTAATGACTGGTGATAAGACCAAGGGTTAGGGTAAGGAACCAGGCGAGGGTATCTGGGGGCAGTGGAGGCTTGGAAGGAAGCCAGAGAATAGAAGAGATACTGGCTGACAAGGAAGAGCTTAGGAGTCAGGCAACTCGTGGAATGTATTGCCTACAGCTCCTCCATTGTACAGATTCAAAAAATAAAGCTGAGAGGCCGAGACAGATTTTCTCGGTGGAGCAGAGTTGGGCCTGATGTCCAGATCTCCGCGGGACTTTGCGTGCCTCCCTTCCCTTGGGCTCGCCTAGGCTTGGGCCTTTGCTAAGGGCTCGGCGGCGTCCGGGAGGGGGCGGTATCTGGGATAGTGGCTGCGGCTCTGACAGTGCCTTGGGACACCATTCTTTCTCCTTTCCCCCAGACGGTGTTCTCTGAGATGCGCCAGGAGTGTAAGTGCCACGGCATGTCCGGCTCGTGCACGGTGCGCACGTGCTGGATGCGGCTGCCCACGCTGCGCGCCGTGGGGGACGTGCTGCGCGACCGCTTCGATGGCGCCTCGCGCGTCCTCTACGGTAACCGCGGCAGCAACCGCGCCTCGCGGGCTGAACTGCTGCGCCTCGAGCCGGAAGACCCAGCGCACAAGCCGCCCTCCCCTCACGACCTCGTCTACTTTGAGAAATCGCCCAACTTCTGCACATACAGCGGACGCTTGGGTACAGCGGGCACGGCGGGGCGCGCCTGCAACAGCTCGTCGCCCGCGCTGGACGGCTGCGAGCTGCTCTGCTGTGGCCGGGGCCACCGCACGCGCACGCAGCGCGTCACGGAGCGCTGCAACTGCACCTTCCACTGGTGCTGCCACGTCAGCTGCCGCAACTGCACGCACACGCGCGTCCTGCACGAGTGCCTGTGAGGCGCTGCGCGGGCTCGCCCGGAGGAGGGTTCTCTTCAAGCCCACCCCCGAACAGATTCTCTGGCACCTAAGACCCTGATCTGCGCCCACCCAGTCCCTCCAGCCACACTCCGCGATTTATTCGTACCCAGTCTTTTCTCCCACCTTCTCCTACCCGGGGACTCCTGAAACCACTTGCCTGGGGCGGCATGAACCCTCTGGCCATCCTGATTGACCTGCCCTGGACCTACCTCCCTCCCTCTCCGCGGGAGACCCCTTGTTGCACTGCCCTCTGCTTGGCCAGGAGGTGAGAGAAGGATTCGTCCCCTCCCCCATCAGGGTCAGCTCCTAACATGTTGCTCCGCTTCCACCGCGCCAGCAACCCCCCTGCCTCTCTCCCTCTCCTTTATCCTCCGTTTTCTCCAGGTCGCATTCTCCTGCCAAGGGAGCAGACCCTGAACACACACCTGGGCATCAGGGCCTTTCTCCTCCCCACCTACAGCTGAAGAGGGAGGTTCCAGGGTGAAAGCGCAGCTGTTGTGATGTGGAAAATGAGGTTGGGGGACCCAACAGAAATATCCCCATTCTCCCAGCCTCTGTCTCTGGAGCCATTGAACAGCTGTGAGCCATGCCTCCCTCGGCAACCTCCTACCCCTTCCTGTCCTGCCTCCTCATCAGTGTGTAAATAATTTGCACTGAAACGTGGATACAAAGCCACGAGTTTGGTTGTTGTAAATAAAACTATTTATTGTGCTGGGTTCCAGCCTGGTTTGCAGAGACCACTTCCACCCCAACCCAATCCCTTGCTATTCTTCTCTCCTTCTGCCCTCCAGCCTTTTCTGACCCCTCTTCTCCTCTCCTCAATTTCTCAAAGATGCCTTTGCCTACCGGAATCAGTATTTCCTTCCACTGTAGCTATTAGTGGCTCCTCGCCCCCACCAACGTAGTATCTTCCTCTGCAGAATAAAATCTCTATTTTTATCAATGACTTGGTGGCTTTTCCTTGAATCCAGAACACACCATTGCTTACCTCCTTTAAACAGATAGGATACATTGTTGGGGGACTGATTTCCTGGCCCTAGAAGAGGATTCTGAGCTTCTGTCCCTTGGATGACCCTAACGAGGCTACTGGAGAGCCAGGTCTCTAGAATAAACTGCTCAGGAGCCAAAAGACCCTGCAGTGTTCTTCCTATTTGAAAACGAATCTGTGTGATATTGGGCAAGTCCATAACTGCCTCAGTTTCCTCCCCTGCTGAGTGGGGATTAAACAAACAAACTCTAAGCCTGCCTTTCCTATGTAGAAGAGTTGTGAAAATAGCCACAACTGAGTGATAGCCGTGGTGTTCTGAAAAGAAACTGAAGAAGAAAGAGAAACTCAAACAGAAAGGGTGCTGCTGCCCCCAATGTAGAGCTTTTGGTCCCTGAAGCCCATCTGGGCCAACTGTGGTCAGGGTGTTGGGCAGTGGGGAAGCCACTCCCCTCCCCAAGATGAGGAAACACCTTATTTGGATCTTCCAACACTTGGGCTCAGTAGAATCTGGGTAACAAGTGATGTGCCCCAAAGTTCAGAGATGAGGATGAGGGAGAAGAAAGGAGCAAGTGGGTTAAAATCCAATAGAGGCTAGATTTAAACCAGTGTAAGCAAAGGAAACCCAAGTGTGATCCATAACCAAACCATGAAGCTAGCCATTGCCCTAAAGAGCCCGAATGAGGATTCTTTTACTAACAACACCGATACCTCTGTGTGCATTTCACCAAAGTTGGGGCAGTACTAATCCTACCCACTGCCCTAAATGTACCTCTAACTCTAATCCTCTCCCTCTCCCTAAGTCTAGGTCTAACCTTAGCCTTAACCTAACTTTAGACAAACACTAATGGCTTCCTGAGCTCTAATGTCTGTTCCTAATCCTAACACTTCCCCCCAGGGGAGGACCCAAAGGGAAGGGGGAGCTGTGAAGCACTCCACCCCCAAGAGCAACAACTGATCCCAGCCTACTGGAGAATTTCCCCCTCTCCCCGGGACTCTTTTGCTGCTGTTGCTGCCTCCCACCTCTCCCTGGCTGTGTGAACTCTGACCGCTGTTGGCCTTTGGGATATGTATGGGGGTAGGGGAGTGGAGCCAGGAGCTGCTCAACTCTGCAAGGACATCCCTTTCCCTTTCTCTCTATCCACCAAGCTAGCACCAGCTCAGCTCTGATGGGCAGCTGAGGGGGTGGAAGAGAAATCTTATTGATCCTGGGTAGAAGGCACCTGACAAGCCTTGGGTTTCCAGTAAAGAACCCCCTGCAAAGAATGTCCAGTCTCTAAACCAACGAGTTATTAGATCCTCCAGCTCCCAAAGCAAGAAGTTAATGAGCTGCCAGAGGCAGGAGAAGGGGCTTGGGCCCCTGCTGGACAATACCCAGATTCGGGGAGAAGCAGAGGGTGGGGAGTGGAAGCGTTGGCAGATGTCCCCAACCACTCTCACCTAACTCCTAACTCTCTAGAATCCGTATCTGCTTTCAGGCCTAGAAGTTGGGGGTGGGCTCTGAGCTGAGCTACACATAGGAGCTGGAAGAAGAAAAAGGGAAGCAGTGAATCCTGTTCTGGTCTGAACCAGCCTTTCAAAAAATCTATTGCTTTCTCAGCTTCCGTTGCTTTGTCTATTCAACAGAGATAGTTGTTGGTACTTAGTCCTCTTGTTCATGAAAGTGATGAGGTTCAGATGAGATAATGTATGTGAAACCTCGGGTCATCTGAACGCTTGCTGACACCTCTTCTGTGCCAGGCATATGCCAAACGCTGGGGATACAGTGATGAATGAGCCACAGAGCCTGCTTGGAAGAGTTTACAGTCTGGCCAGGGAATCAAGCACATTGACAGATATTGTTAGGGTAACAGGGGCAGTGCAGTGAAGGCTCAGTGAAGTGTAAAGCCCTCTGCACATGCGTGAGGTTTAAGGACTTACTCCCATACTGAAGTCCTCAGGATGGAGGCCCTTCACTTTCAGGCACTGGGGCTTCGAGGGAAGGGGTAGGGAACTGCAGAACAGGCTGGGCCCTCAAGGGGGCATGCTGTAATGAAACGAAAAAAGCCAGCAAAAGGGCCGTAGGAGCTGTAAAGCACTACCTAGGAGCTAATTATTTTATTCTGATCATCTGTGCCATCCTCACACTGGACGGGTAAATCCTGGGAGGAGAGCAGCTGTGCCTAGAGCGAGGCCTCACAGAGGTCTCAGGGCCCGGGGCAGGCTGGTGCGGGGGTCACCATAGGACAGTGTTATCAGGAATGGGCCTGATGCCCCAGCCTTGCCCTATCCACCAGGCTATCCTCCCGCCCACCTCTGATCCTCAGGTAGGATCTGAGACCGGCAGGGACCCCAGACACATGGTTGGCCTCAGTAAGTGAGGGAGGCACTAGTCCTGAAATATCCTGGGGGGAGCGGAAAAGCTGAGAGGACTGGGCCTGCACAGTCCCCAGGGGGTCAGCAAGCCGGCACCACACACACCCTGCCACACGCACCCTGGAAAAACCCCGTCAGTGGGGCTGCAAATACCCCAGGGTCTAGCATCCCCCACCCCCCCACCTCAGGCTGGCTCAGTCCTCTTCTCCAGGCCAGAGGGAGAAAAATAACAAAATGAGGAGAAAATAAGCTGTTTGGCTGTGGTGTGAGCAGGAATATCCATGCAGAGCTGCCCACCACTCACCCTTACTCACTCTTTCCACACCCAGCCAGGGCGCCCAGCATGAGACAGACCACCCCCCTGCCCCCTCCCCCGTCTGGGCTAAAAGCAGACGCTGGTGAGCGAGCAGCAGGTTATAAATATGCCCAGGGAACTGCCGCCAACTCTCTCCCTTGTCATCCCCTGGGAGGGGATAGGGTGGGGTGGCTCCTAGGGAGGAGCCAGGGCTGCCCTGTTCCCTGGGGCCCAGGAGGAAGTGGGGCTTCCAAGAGGCTACTGCATTTTTTTTCTTTTTTGCCCTTTTCAAAGAGAAGGAACCACTGCCACTTCATTTTTTCTGGACATTTGCTCATCTGCTCGGAGGTGGGGTCCCCATACTCCCTGGGTCATGGCTGGAAGCTCAGAATGAATGGTGCCAAGTCCACTCACTCTGTGTCATGGTGCAGCCCAGCACCACTTCTCCTCACACCCAGCACCAAAGTTCACTCATTCATTCAACAGATATTGGCTGAGGGCCTGCTGAACACCAAGCCCTGTGCACACGCGTATCTGCGTGTATGCACGAGTATGGGCATGCACACCCCGCAGCCCCTACTCCCGTGCACTCACACCAGCTCCAGCCCCTCCTATGGACTTCTTGGCTTTAACCTGACAACCTCATAAGGCAGGATATAGCTTCAGGCTCCTGGTTCTGCCTCAGAGTAGGTTGCGGGGGAGAAGCGGGCTCACTGAGAATGGGGCCCCTAAACATTCCTGCTTCTACTACCTCCCTGATAAATGAGAGAGTCCTTTCTCTCCTCCCTGCCCAATCATCCTACCAATGCAGGTGCCATGCAAGGAAGAAAGAGCCACTCGGTGAAAGGCTGAGGGCACCTGCCCAGGCTGCCAGAGCCTCCTGCCTCCCAGCCACTCACCAAGTAGGTACCAACCTGGGCAAGAGGGGGCAGTGCCACCCTGGGAAGCTCCCAGCTCTCCACCCCTAGAGCTGGACCCCTCCCTTCTCTCTCTTCCCTATTAATCCTCGGAAGTGAAGGGGCCGTCCCTGGCGGCCCCTCAGCCCTATTGTGGCCCCTCGCCCTCCTCGGCTGGCGTCTAATTAACTCCTTCTGCCCCCGGTTTTGTGTGCCCCCCTTACCCCACCTTGTCGGCCCCGCCCCTCCGCTCGGCCAGCTCCCCCCCACGGACATTCCAGCCCGGCCGGGCCAGTGTGCCAGGGCAACCAGGGCCGGACCAAGGCCTAATCCCCCCGTCGCCCGGCCCGGCTAGGGGAGCCCCACTCACCTCCCCGCTCTCTGGGGGCTGCCCGGCTCTGCTGTGGCGGAGACACACAATCAGGACAAAGGCGCAGCCCCCAGGGGGCTAACTCAGCCTTCACGCCCAGGTTGTGCGGCATTTGGGGAGTTTAATGAATTGTCCATCACGCCTTTCAGGGCCCGCCCGTCAGCCTGGATTAATCTTCGGAGCCCTGGTGGGGTAGGAGACACTAAGCCTGTATTTATTACTCTCCCATTGTCACTAATTGAGGTAATTATCTGTGACTCTGGCCTGGCCAACAATGCGGCATTCACTCCCGGGACCTCGATGGGCTTGGCTCCCACTCTCAGCACCCACCCTCCCTCCTCTGCTCTCCCAAACCCGCCAAGTGCTAAGTGGTGCCCTGGAGCATGATGGGAAAGTGGACAATGTCCCACAATGCTTCACCTCCCAACCAGTATGGCATTGCTGCTAGGGAGAGGTCTGGGCCCTCCAAAGTAGAAAAGAAAAGAAGGCAGACTGTCTGGGGGCAGGTTTGGCTGGCAGAGCCCTCAAGCCACAGAGGGGCATGTTTCTGAGGTCTTTGGTTTTCTGGACTCTTCAACTCCTCCTCTCTGGTTCGGTGGCCCCTCACAGGGCCCTTCTGTGGATCCACCTTCATGTCCCTGTAGCCTACACAGCTCTAGGGTATTGGGAGGCCCTAACCCATACCTAGCATACCCTGAGGAGGTCCCTAAAGCTATCAGGGCTGGCCGAGTAGTGTGAGTATGATGGGGGAAGTTGGGAGAAAGAATGGAAAAGGGCTTGTGAGGGAGCTCAGGGAAAGAGCAAGAGGAGCCATCCCAGGAAGGAGCATCCAGGGCTCACACTAATGCGGCCATGCAGTAATCTTAGGGAGGAACTTGGATTTGAAGGGGTGAGCAATGCCAAAGAGTAGATTTCATGTGGAGATGGCTTCCCAGGTCAAGGGTTTGTGAATGTATGTAATAAAGAGAGAGAGAGAGAGAAAGCAAAATAAGATTTGGACAGGACTAGACAGTGAGCTCCTTGAGGGCAAGGACTGTGTCTCAGTCACTATTGTTTTTCCAAGAGCCTAACCTTGTAACTTGGCATGTAGTAGATCCTGTCAAATGAATGGATGTGTAGTTGAGGACTGTACTTTCATTGGGGTTGGAATCTGTTGACTCTTCTCTTCCATAGCTGCACATAGACTCTTCATTCTGTCTCAGGACTTGCTGAAAGAAAGTTCTGACCAGCCAGGGACAGTTCTTGAATGGGCACTTTACCAGCTACCGCTGTTAGGGACATTGGCAGAACTCAGAGCTACAGTTTGGACAGCGCCACCTTGTGGTGCCTTTTGGGAGAGCTCCTGGAGAGACCCCAGCAAAGGAAGCAGGGTCATCCCTTCTGAGTCGGGTGGGCTGGGGTGGGGGTCACACCAGGCAGCAGCCACTCCTCCTCCTATGTATTGATCCTAAATTGCCATGCCAGTGTTCCTATGGCACAGTTTTTATCATTTGTTCCTTCCTTCTGCCAGCTTTTGCTGAGAGCCTGCTCCAGGGCAAGCTTGTAGGTGATACAGAACTAAATCAAAGACTCTACCCTTGAGTAGCTCATGAAATTCTACAAGATAAAAAGACCAACAAAGCTCATGATCAAACAGCAGAGAAAACAATGCTATAGACGTTGGGGAGGCAACTGGGACATATGTAATTCAAAAACTCTCTGCCACTCACCTCTCCCTTAATTCCTCTCACTAAAAAGCAATAATCCTTGCTTTCAAGGAACATTTCATGATCTGGCTCCCACGCATCATTCCAGGATCCCATCCCTCTGCAACTCTGCATTCCCCATGCCTCTGTTCCCAGTGAAAGCTGTGTGCTTTCCCACCACTCCACTTTTGCCCACACCCTGAAATACACCTCTTCCCCATCTCCTCCTGTTGAAATCCACCTCAAAGGTCCCTTCCTCCAAGAAGCTCTTCTAATTTCCCTTGGCAAAGTGGCCCTGCCTTCTGAAGCACCTTCTTAGCAGGACTTTCATTAACAGCACATACTGGCTGTTCCACAAGTGGTTATCTGTGCATGTTATTCATCCTTCTATGGCTTCTAGATTCCTGAGGACATGGACTTTGTGTTTTGTTCATCTTGGTATCTCTTGCAGCACTGAGCTAGGCATGTTAAGTTAGTAGATAGATGCATGGATGAATGAATGAATGGATAGATAGATAAATGTATGAATGCATGACAAATGGTTTGGTGGGATGGATGGATGCATGCATGCATGGATGAATGAACAAAAGGATGGATGCATGCATGCATACATAGATGGATGGCTGGATGAAACAATTCTTCTCTAAAAGGACTCATCAAAGACTGTGTAGTACCAGGGACTTCAAGGGAGGGATCTCACCCCATGCCAGGACATGCAGAAGAGAGGACAGTGTCCAGCCTGAGCCTTCCTTCACTAACATATGCCCCCTCAGTAACTTGTTTCCCAGAGGCCTGGATATGTTCCAGCTCCCCAGAAGTCACAGTTTGGGAGCCACTCCTTCCTTGATACTCTGCTACACCCTCTGGAATGCCTTCATCAACATATATTATATTGTACTGCCTGCACTGTGATGACTGAATTTCCTCTTCCACACCCCTTCCCCCATCTCACACACACCATGAACTGTGAGCTCCCTGAAGACAGGTAACATGTCTGAGTTTCCTGTGTGTCTCTAGGGCCTGGCATACATGTTTAATGAATAACTGAGTGAAGGCTGGCTCTTTTCCCCATAGACACACTTTGCATATTACGTATGTACTCATGTTCAGCCACTTCTCTGGTTCTCTCCTTGTCACATGCATACAGACTCCTGACCCTGAATCCCTTGAAGTACCAGAATATGGCCTGATTCTTTGTTTCATTCACCCATCTGTGTCTGGTTTAGGGGAGTCCCAGGGCTCTCCTGAGACTCTGAAGGGAGAGGAAGCTCTTAGCTCCTCTGAAGCCATATTAACTTGGATCCATTCAAAAAGGGCTTCCCTGAGAAGAACCTGGCTATTAGGAGGGTAGGAGCGTCCAGCGCTAACCTGAGGGCTGCTGCCGGACCCTGACCACACCCTCCAGCATTGCTCTCCCTACGCCTGACCTGTGAGGCTGTCCCAAGGTGGGAGGTGGTTGTGGCCTCCGTCTTGAGGCTGGCTAGCTGGCAGACACAGACAGATTTAGAAGTCATTTTCACAGCAGGGAGCCTCCAGCCTCCCACCCACAGGGCCCTGCAGGGCCAGTCTGAGATATGGCTCACCAAGGGCTGGCCCCCAGATCTGCAGTATCTCCTCCTCTTGTCTCTCTCCCTTTCTCCCCAGATCTTCAGCAGCTGGTGCAGATTCCACCCTTAGGCAAAAATGGAGGAAATCCTGGGGGAAGGGTTGTGTTGCACTGACACCCTAACCACCCAGTGCTCCCACTGCACCATTCATCCATTGAGAGTCTGTGTGTCTCCACCCTAGGGATCCCCTCTCCTCTCAACCTGGCTTCTGCTGCCTTTCCTCCTCTTCCCCTACCTTTACTTCTCTCTTCCCCATCTCCTATCCCAACACCCCCAACACTAATGAAACACCCTAGCAAGAAATAATAATCAGAGCTTAACAATTATGTATCACTTACTATGTACAGGCATTATTCTAAGTATTTTACATACTGAATCATTTAATCCTCCCAACAAGCCTATGAAAAAAGCACTATTAATTATCCCATTTTATAACTGAGGCTACCAAGACACAGAGAGGTTGAGTAACTTGCCCAAGGTCACACAGCTGGTATGAGGTAGAGGCAAGATTTAAACCCAGACTGCCAGGTCCCAGAGTCCATGTTCTAAACACAACACTACCTTAGTTCTCTAACAATGGTAACAGTGCAGGTGAGCCTTAGAAACTGGCCTCCTGTGTATTCAGCCTCAAAGAGACCCAGGCAGCATAGTGGAGCCTACCTGCACAGGGCCAGCCCCTCCACTTTCCCATGCAGCTCACCTCTCCTACCAGCCCCAGAGCCTTGGAGTGCCTGGGCCTTAGCCAAATCCAGGCAGGTACTCTCACTACTCCCTAGTCTTCCTCAAATTTCTTCCTGGCCTGAAGTCCATCCTCTTCTCAGGCCCAGTAGTCCAAGACACACAGCCCTCATCTGGACCAGGCTCACCCCAACCTGGCCTCAGTCTTCACTCCTGCCTTTATCTTCCACAATGCCCCTGAATGTGTCATCAACCCCAGTCAAACCAGACCATTTGATAATTTCCTAAACATACCCTGTTTCCCCAATCCATGCCTCTATTTCTGCTGTTCCCTCTTCTTGGAATCCCTTTCCCCAAATTCTATCTCAAATGCCACATCCTCCATGGAGCCTTTCCTGATCTCATAAAATCCATCCGTACAATCTGCCTTGTTTGGCTCCTTATAGTCCTTAACACCCACTGCTAAATCCATCATTGTCTGTGTGTTTTCACCTTCACCCCATTGTCAGGTAGGTCTCACGTAGCCCTTTCCTGGAGCCCAGCTCAGTGTCCAATTCCTCCCAGGTGCTCAGTAAATGCTCAGTAGTTAGAATTGATAGTAGTTAGAATTATATATGGAAGGGAGACATACTTCAGGGGCCTTTGATCTCTGCCCAAAGAGAATCCCACTTACTTTCTCCGGCAAGACCTAGTTTGAAACCTGGCAGTGTGAGTTCCAGGCGGGTTCTGGGTGATTCTGACCAATGCTCTCCTTTCCGGTTCAGAAGTCCAAAGAGGACCCCCTCATCCCGCCCCCGTATTCCACTGAACCAGGTCCAGGCGCCCAGGTTAGGGTCCAGGCTAGCGGACTCCCAGGCCATCCTGCCCCACTCCCTGTCCTGGCCCGTCTCTCTGGGTGCGGGTGGGGAGTGTGACGTTGAGATAATTGAAGACCAAAACCTTAAGTGGTTTGAGAGCGAGGCTGGGGATCTGAACGCTGAGCCAGAGTTGGAGTTGGCCGGACTCGGTGGGGGTGGGGGGCAGAGGCGGGGCCGAGGGCTGGGCCAGGACTCCGCGACTGAGTCTGAGCGAAGCCCCCGCGCCCGCCAGGTCGGTGGCTAAATTTACCCAGGCTGACTCAGCCCTTGCCCGGAATGGGGGGTGGGGGGAGTGCACTGGGGCAATGGGAAGAGCCAGCGGGGGTGGGGGGGAGCAAGGAAGGGAGAGTCCGGACTGGGGGAGATAGGGGTGGGCTGCGAGTTTCCTTCAAAGAAAGGAGTCTCCCCCACCGCCCACCAAGCGGGAAGGAGCGGAGAAGCCCTGGGGGAAGGACACTGTGGGGAATGGGTAGGTGAAAGGAAGAAGATGCCAAGGTTGGACAAAGGGAAGCTTATTAGATTTATTGAGCGCCTATTGCGTGCCAGGCACTACGCAAGGCGCTTTACATACATTATCGCATTAAATCCTCACAACAACCCTGCGAGGTAGGTGTTTATAAACCCCCATTTGACAGCTGAGGAAACTGAGGCTCAGGGAGGTGAAGTGGTTTGCCAAGTTCACATGGCTAGTAAATAGAAACAGAGGTGTCCGAGATCGGAGAGAAAAAAAGACTTCAAGGTCAGGGTCCCAAGCCCGTTGGCGTGGATGAGTACAAAGAGGGGCTCGGCGCGCTTCACAGGTCTGCAAGGCCGGAGGCTTGCTCTCCATCTCATACCGCTGGAGGCGGCAAGGCGGAGGACCCGCGCGCAGTGATTAGGGACCAATTGATTAACTGGCAGTGCCGGGGTTGGAGGGACTCGCGGACTAGCTACCAGGGAAATCCGCGACCTGCGCGCGCCCCGTAGTGGCTACAGCGAGTATCACAC
Source organism: Camelus bactrianus (assembly GCF_048773025.1). Classification (NCBI taxonomy): domain Eukaryota; kingdom Metazoa; phylum Chordata; class Mammalia; order Artiodactyla; family Camelidae; genus Camelus; species Camelus bactrianus. Next base: position 17,258,311 of record NC_133550.1, on the reverse strand, counting down.
CCCACACCTACAGGATTCTGGGGACCAGCCTCCCTCCTCTTCCTTTCCTGGCTGATTTCTGGAAGAGGCAGACATGCAAGAAATTTCCAGGGTTCTTTCAAATGGGTGATACCACCTGGGTTGGAAGTCGTGGTAA